>NC_056055.1:88404869-89029869 GCF_016772045.2 Ovis aries | reverse complement strand
ATCACAGATTTATAATAGTCTGATATGACTGAAATGAATAGTCACATTCAAAACATTTCATTTGAAATATTAATGTTTTCATTTTCAGTATAATGTGAATTTGAGTGAACTTTCTTTTCAATTACTGCCATCCTTACTATTGCAATCTGTTCCATTGACGTTTACGATATGAAATCTGTTGCTTATTATTTTATGTAAGCTAATTTGGCCACTGGTATGATTTGATAGCTTATTATTTGCAGCCTTAGTCCTTTGAGTGGGCAGATAAAGCGCAGTAAATCTGTACTTGTAACTTTCCTTTAAGTGTTTGAGCCCAGTTTTACTGTGTAGTTCTGATTTGTGTTAGTCTTCCGAAATAGTTTGAATAACTTTTTATCAGGGTATCTAAAATTTAAGGGCTTACTAGTTGAAAATATTGTGTGCACCTGGTGCATTTTGTCTCCTGAGATACTTAAAAGGTTTATAGAAGAAAAAAAAAAAAGGTGAGTGACTATACTGATACAGTCAGTGAGTGTTACGAGATTTGTGTAGAATTCTGTACGGAATTAAGATGACCAGTGAGAACAGTTTTACAGCTTGACATTTTGAAGCAACACAAAGTATAATTTACCAAAGCGCACTTAAAAAGCTGAATTGCTAGAGGAAATCTCATGTGCTGTTAATAAGAATGTAAATTGGGCACGGACATTTTGGAGGACATTTGGCAAAATCTATTAAGATTTTAAATGTTTATGCACATCGACCCAGCAATTTTACTTCTAGGAATTTTCCAACAGATATGGCTTCACAACTCCACAGAGTTACAGCATTTTTTTGGACTGTATTTTGATAGCAAACATTTGGAAGCAATCCATAGAAGGGACCTCAGTGGGGTACAGTTAGATCTTGGTGATCTATTTAAAAAAGAGGGTAAATCTATTTGTAGATGCAGGAAGAGCTTCAAGAGATGTTAGATGAAATAAGGTAATCAACGTAATCCCATTTTTAAAATGTGCTTATACAGATAAAAGGTATATGTATGTATGTGGATAAAATAAATTCTGGATGAATGAACATCAAACTCTTACTAATAGTTTTCTAAAGTGGATGCTATGGTACTGGTGGTGATGAGAGGTTTTGTTTTTGTTTTTGTTTTTTGGTAATGTTTGATTTTTTTAAAGATAACTGTTAATTCTTTACATTTAAAGCCTTCAAATGAGCACTCATTTCTTTTTAAGACAAAACAATGAAAGTAAAGGCCCAGTGTATGCTACTGCCTTTTGGATATGGATTACCACTAAAAGTGCTCTTGAACTTTCTTGGGTAGATGTTGTTGACCAGTGGTGAGGAGGAATTAGATTTAGGAATTTTAATGTAAATTGTATGTATTAATATTGCCTGTATTTGAAATTAACCAGAAATAGTTTAAACAAATTACTTACTAATGTAAGAACAACAATCATCAGCCCATTAGGTGAGTGTATAGATACTATTTTAATGAAGAATTATCTTCTAAAACAAAAAGAAAAAAAAAAGAAGTGAGAAGAGTAGCATCATTTTATTTGTGTTTGTATGCAGTCTCTTTAATGTTTTGCTTAATAGAAGACAACCGGATCTGCTTATGTCTTCTGTATTTGGTCTGTTGTGTTACCAGTCATAATGTAGCCTTTGGAAAATTCTGCTGTACACTTAATGAGAGAACAAGGGTGAAATGGCAAGTAACGTCTTAGAGTCGTTATAAAAATAGTTTTAATTTTGCCAGTTCCTGGGAAAGGTTATGGGCATCCTGGGATCCGCAGACGTAAACTCGGTGAACCTCTGATATAAAATAATCACAGTACTACCTGACACAGATAAACAGCTCTGTTAAGATGTGGAAGGTGATTTTCTTTGTAACCACTATTATTGTTGCTAATAAAAATACTTATTTAGTGGAAAGAGAAAGGGTAAATTTTCCAAGGTATTTGCATGGTTAAATTCCAGTGTAACAATTATCTAACACATTTTTTTTTTTTTCTGAAAAGGAAAATCCAAATTTGGTTTTACTGGCTATATTTTATAGTTAACATTGCTGTCTGTTTTACGAAGCAGAAGCCTTTTACATCTATTATTTTGGGTAACCCTCTGTAGAAGTACCTTTGGGAGGTAGACAGAGCTGGGAGATCAGTCAGTTTTATCATTTTTCTTTAAATATTTCTTTTGTTCCTTCTCTTGGCTCTTTGAAGTTTCCTTCTAATGGTCTTCCATGGACCAACCTGAGCCCTTTAGGTCTTTTCCTGATCATCTAACACAGTAATACCCAGTACTTAACACAGCTTTTACAGTTCTAAGATGTGGAACATTTTTGGTGTCTTTTTTTTTTTTAATCTCTTAGTGACTTAAGTCTTCAAAAGAGAACTTGGAAAAGTTTAGATACTCGGGAACGGGGGAAATGTTAAACACAAATATAGCAGTTATGTAGTTAAGCAAGGACTCAATATATTACTGGACAATATATTTGGACTCAACTTACTGGACTTTAATCTTTATTGGCCAGATTTCAGGATATTTTTGATCTCTAAAACAATGTTTCACACTGTCCCAATAGAAATAATACCGAATTTTGTAGTTTTTTTTCCCTCTGCTTTTGTGTTTTCACTCCTCAACGAAGCTACTAATATGTAGGAGAGATTCTGTTCTCTCAGTGATACAAATTTATATTCTTTTAAAACATTTTGTGTGTCTGGCCAGAATCTCTTTACTTCATTCTCTTCCTCATAACAGATATTTTAATCCATTAATCTTGTTTTCTCTTATATTTTGTGGTTCTCATTATTTTGCATTGCTATATTCACTTTTGGGAATATGATTTATCTGAAAAGAGTTTTTAGGTAAATAAATTCCCATAGATGATATGACAGGTAATTGACAAGTTTTTGTTACATTATCATAGAAACTGAGACATTACAGTGCACAATTTTACAGTTTAGCTTTTATGAAGGATGCATATATTATTTTTTATATACAAATTAAAATTATATTTTCTAATTTATACATATATGTTCACTGTAGAAAAATCAAACCATAGAAATATCAAGAAAGGAGCTACCTGAAAATTCTTCATAGATAACCATAATTAATATTTTGGTAGGCATCTTTTTATAATTATGTTTATATGTGTATATAGACAAAAATTAACTTATAATTTATTCAGCAAGTGGTTTTTGGAGCTCTTATCATGTGCATAGAGTATTTCTAGAAGTTGGGGATAAATGAGCATTGAGAAGTGAGAAGTTGGGGACAGATGAGCATTCCTGCCCTCATGGTATGTGGTGGGATATCATTTTAAAGCTGAATTCGATGGTATCACATTAAATATAGATTTATTTATTTGAAAATTTATATTCTCATTTCTAATTTGTTATAAATAATGCTTTGATGAAGATCCTTGACATTCATTTTTATGGTTTTTCCAATAATTTCCTTATGTATATAGATTTTACATTTTGACATGCATTACCAAACTTCCCTTCAAAAAGATTGTACCAGTTTATACTTCCTTTAGGAGTTGGGAGACTGCCCGTTTCCCCACATGGCTGCCAGTACTGGGGATTAAAAGGTTTTTTTTAAATCTTTGCCAATCTGCTGCATGAACTGATACCTCACTTTTATTTGCATTTATTTGATTAGTAATGCCACATATCTTTGTGTATATATATTTACCATTTGCTGTTGGTGATAATGCTTGTTTTGAACCCTTTTTGTATTCTCAAAAAAGGGAAGTATAGGAAAATACAAAGGAAAGAATAATATAATAAACATTCACATCCCTTTACTGAGACTGAACATATATTTACATTTTATCATATTTTTCTAACTTTATTATATATTTGAGTATAGTTGATTAACAGTGTTGTGATAGTTTCCGGTATATAGCAAAGTGATTCAGTTTTACATATATGTATATCTCTTCTTCACTGAATTCTTTTCCCACTTAGGTCTTTATATAATAGTGAGTAGAGTTCTCTGTGCTATATAGTAGGTCCTTTTTGGCTCATTTTTCTTATTTGATTCCTTGTTTGATTTGAGGGAATTAAGTATTATAGATATGGCTCAAGTTTTTAAATGATTCCCAATCTTTTCTTCCAAGTCTTCAATCTCTTCCCCATCTATTTATGTACATTTGCACATTTATACTGCTACAGATGATAGTATATTGTGTCTAAAAATCTTCATGAAGTGTATCATAATGGGTGAATCATTTTTTCAATTGAGATATAATTCATATACCATAAAATTCACCTTTTTAAAGTGGAAAGTTTAGTGTTTTTAGTATATTCATAAGATTGTGCAAAAACTATTTAATTCAATGAGTAAATCATTTTGTGTCTTGCTGCCCCCACCTCTGTTGGCCTCAGTACATCTTGAACCTTTCCCCATTTTATCTTGAGAGACGCAATTCATTCCCTTAAAATTTTTCTGCTTAGTATTTTGTTTAGGAGTATGTTCTCTATTAACTTTTCTGTTCTGTTAAGCGATATATGGGTCTTTTTCTGTTCTGGGCAGTGAATATCTTTGTACTTGTTACCTTGTGCACATGAGCAAGATTTTGGATAGAGGTCTAGGATACCAGCTGTGGGTGTTTCCATTTGCAATAGACGTTGTCAGATTGCGCCACAAAGTAGTTGTGACAGTTTATATTCTGTCAGGGAATGAGTATCATTTTCTCTGCATCTTTGCCAACACTGAATAATTAAAAATTTCTCATTTTTGTTATTAGTTGCAGTAGTGTCTTTCTGTTTTCAGCTGCATTTCTCTGTTTCTGATGCGGGTAAGCATTTTCTATCTGCTTACTGACCATTTACATTCCCTCTTTTGGAAACAGAGGGAGATTGCCTATATTGATTTCTTTTTATATCCTCTGTCTTAAAAAAAAAAAAAAGATTTGCCTTATCTGTGGGGTGTTAATTCTTTGTTATTTGTGTGGAAAACATCTTGTCCCATTTTTGTGTCTGCTTCTTGGTAGCCTAATGTATGGTATCTTTTTGCATACATAAGTTTTTAATTTTGTCAAATTGATTTGTTTTATTTTGTTTTCCTGTCTGGTTTTGGGGTTTTGTGGAAGAATATAATTTGTGGGCATGATAATGTGCTTAACCAACAGGCTTTGTACATGCAGGATGCAGGGAAAGGACTGGGGGAGATGTAAATAACAGAAAGAGGAGGTCCCTGCCTTCAATGAGCTTGTGTCTTTTAGAGTTGGCAAGCACTCTTGAGAGTCTTCATTTTTGTTTACCCTCTCATTTTACTTTTAATCAGAAGCCTAGAAATGTGAAGTGATCTTGCATGTAGACACAATGAGTCACAAGTGTGCTGGTGCAAAGATAACTAGTAATAAATGGTGGTGAATGTTTACTTTGAAAACACTGAGTAATTATTCACTTATATTAGCAGACAAATGTTCAGCCATAACTGCTTTTGTGGACATGATCTAGGGCTTAATTAAGTGGTGGTAACCATGGTAGAAGCCGTTTAAAATGAAGAGGTTCTCCATAGCCACTTTTGGGTAAAATCAAATTCATTTTATGGATTAATTTAAGGTTTTCCTTTGAAATTAAATCATTAGGAAAAATTGCTTCTGAATGGTAGGTATTCCCTGATATTTTCCACCCCCACCATCTCCATGGTAAGATTCCAGCTCCTTGAAGGATATAGAACATTGTTTTAAGAAATAAAACCTAATCCTTTTAACTTAAGTGTGTTAAGTTTGTAGTGATCAAGGCCCAAAGAGTCTAGCATCTGGGTGTGATTTAGTTGGTATGTCAGTAGTTAACAGTTACCTTTTTTGGATAAAGTCAATGCATCATCTTTTAGGAAAGAAAATTATGGCTTATACTGAGCTCAATTCTGAGGTCCATTTATTTGAAATAATGTTCATAAGTGATTATAAAGATGATTAGTTGAATGTAATTAGTTATGACCCATGTTAGAAGATTGATATTTTCAGAGCAAGTAAATTTTAATATATTTAATTTTGCCAAATATGAATGTTTTTCTTTGTTCCTTTCCAGCAGAAATCATTAGTTATTTTCCCATCAATACTAGGCCAAATGCTATGTGTAAGCATTGATTTTTAAGAGCAAAATATACAAGAACAATTTCCTAAAATATTAATACAATAGTAGTGGCCTAGACAGTGGAGAGATTTACTTTCTTTTACTGTTTCTGGATATAAATTTAATCTGCATGATGCCTTTAATGTTTGCAGATAGGTTTTGTAGTCTTCTTCCCTTCCTCCCAGGGTAGTATTGGGGAAGATTAAGATCAGATGATTCCATGTGTCTATTTATTTTGAGAAGCATTTATAACATTTGGAATGTTTAATAACAAAGTTCATTTACATAGAACCATGAATACAAAAACAAACGAACGTTCACTGTAGACTTCGTGTCATCCATACCTTCTACCCGAAGTACTCCGTTGATATGAGCTGCTGAATAATGAAAGCTTCCTTTGTGTTGAAGAAATATTCTTCTATTTTTCGAAATGTTTTTCTTCATTTGGGTTCTTTCCTTGTTCCTATAATATAAGCAGCTGTTTTGTACTGACTTTTATGGAAAAACAGAGTTCAGGCCACTGGGATTTGGTTGGTCTTATTAATAGTGGGATATGTGTGTGTGTGGTGCTCAGTTGTGCCTGACTTTTCAAGACCCCATGGACTGTACCCTGCCAGGCTTCTCTGTCTATGGAATTTTCCAGGCAAGAACACTGGAGTGGGTTGTCATTTCCTACTGCAGGGGATCTTCCCAGCCTAGGGATTGAAACTGTATCTCCTGTGTCTCCTGCACTGGCAGCCGGATTATTTGCCACTGAGCCACCTGGGAAGCCCTTTGGTGGGATAAGTTATGTAAAATGTTGACATAGCTCCAGATTGTCTAATCAGAGATGCTTGTTTTATGACTTTTCCTACTTATGCCCAGAAGTAGTACAGGGAAGTGGGGAGCTACCTTCTTCACCACAGGGAACACAAAGCATGCATTACATGTTTCCGCTAGTCCAGTGCTCATTTCTCCTTGTTGTATCTGTTGTTTCTTTTGTGCTGCCTTAGAGTTACACATCCAAGGAGCTGGGACCAATATTATCACTATGGTTAGTACTCCTGCCTTTAATCAATGTAGTCTAGACACGGGCAACAGTATAATATCAAAGCGGTTATCGCAAGTCAGAAAGAGTTAGAATCCTGATTAAGCGTCCCCTCCTCTAAGTGGTAAATTATTACTCAGTCTTCTGAAACTTATTTCCTCTGTACCTCTAATAACTGACTTCATGTAAACAGAACCACCACTTGAATTTAGCAAAAAACATTGTGTTGGCCCAGAATCACATTTTCTAGAATTGTTTTAGCTTAGTAGTTATAGGCAAAAGTGAATTTTTTTCCTTTTCTCTCTTTTCTTTCTTACCTACTTCAAGTGCTTATTTAAAAACTGGACACAAATTTGAGCAACTTGGCCAGGTCCGTCTTTTTTTTTTTTTTTTAATTACTTAATCCGTGAAATAGAACTAGCCTTTTAGCTTAAAAATAGGAGTCAGATGTATTCCAGTAACTGGTAGGAGCAGTATTTAGCAATGCAGCAGAAAAGACTCTGGCCGGGGGAAGTAAAAGGGATGTGTTTGGACTGAGAAAACTCTGTGGGCTTTTCCAGCTCTAAAATATTATTTTTCCTTGGTTTTTAAAAAAGGATACATTCTGAGTATGTCATTGATTTACCTTGTTCTTTTTATAATGATGAGATACCTACCACTTATTACATTTCTGCTGTATATTGGTTATCATGCTAGACAACAGACATGTGTTGATGTGTTTAATTCCTCAGTTTTCATAAGTGTAGCAGTTTGGAGAATGAATAAAAAGAAAAAAAAGACCAAATGTTGACATGAACTTCAGTATATTGGAATATTACACCACTTAAATGGTGTGTGAACAGTGGAATAGATAAAAGACTTGTTGAATATCAGGGAAGTAGACGATAATGTGGATAATTCAGCAAGTAGGTGGTTAAGTTTTGGTTATGAAGTTACTTTCTGACTATGTTGGTGCCATTTATACCTACTATCAACTACTTCTTGTAGGTTGGAGCAGTTCAGGAACTCATGAGACTGTTTATTTGAAACTTCTCCCTCTAATATGGCTCTTGACCAGGTCATTAGATCTTTGGGTTTTTTCATGAAAGCTGACTGATAATTTTTTAAAAAAATTTTGTTCTATAACATCAGCCAGACCTTGAAATTTTGTCACTTGTTTTGCTTTTCAAAAGTATCATGTTTCAGGTAACTATTTATATATCTATTATCAATCCAGTAATAAGTGGAGGCTTGGACTTACATTATCAGGTGAACAGGTTAGTAGAAAGTATGTCAGATCTTTGATCACTCAACATATTTGCAGGACTTTCTGTTTAAGAATGCAGATGCTTAATTGAAGTGGTCTTGAAAAGCAAGTACCCTTTCAGTCTTCACTTGCAACATGCTACGTAACTTTTAGGTTAAAGAAAAATAATTCTAGTTATCACTCTAGCTTGTTACTGGGAATTGTTGAGGGATCGACTAGAGCCAAGAATTTAATTATACAAAATACACAAACACAGATATTTTAAAGAGAGTAGCAGATGAATGAGAATTTTCTTACTTGTAAAGGCTACAAAAATTTCCAGTAGCATGTAGTTAATGCCACTTGGTTTAGTATCTTTCTGTGGAGTCTATTTTTTGGATTTATCATGATCATTGATTTTAGTATGATTTAGTTTATTTTTCTTTATGGACTAAAAATTTCTGGCGAATGGCTGGAATTGTTCATCTTTATCCACATTTGGAGAATTGTATGACAGATAAAAATACATCAGTGAAAAGATGGGAAGAAAATACTTCACACAGGGTTAATGAAAGTTATCTCTGAGAGGTGGGATATCAGGAAATTCTTGTCACCAGTAAAAGTTGTTGGACTTTTCAAGCTTTCTTGAATAATACATACTACTTATGTGAAAGTTAAACTAGATACTTAAATGTACATAAGGATATGTTTACAATAAGCTTTTTAGTTTTTTTTAAAAAGTAATCTCACTTTGAAGCATTAACAGAAATGTCTTCCCCAAGGAACATTTTCATATTTTGTTATTTGAAATTTAAACACCTTGTCATTCTGAGTGTTTTCTTTTAATATTACTATGAATATATGTATAAATGTTTCATTAGTTGATTGTAACCTTTAAACAGACACATGTAAGTCATATTCTTACCTTTCTTAACAATTAATTGTGTTAAGGTGTAAAACTAATCAGATTAGCTAGATATATAAGTACTTGATATATTTATAAATTTTTCTTTGTAACAGAAAGACAACTGTGTTTATTATTTCAGTAGAACATACACTTTTGAAGTACTTAGGAATGTTTTGAGAAGTTTGACCTTTTTTAACCTATAGAATTTTGATAAATATAACTTTGTTGATTAATATGTTTATCTTGATGTATAGTGGTAGAAAAATTTCCAGAGCCTACATCTGACTTAAAAATTGTCTGCAAATGAAAGAACTGTCATTATGCTTAGATATATGGTGGTGTGTTAGGAATAAATGGGATCTATAGTTGGAAATTCTTATTTGTGAGTCCCTCGGAGGAGGGCATGGCAATCCACTCTAGTATCCATGCCTGGAGAATCCCATGGACAGAGAGCCTGGCAAGCTACAGTTCATAGGGTCACACAGAGTTGGACACGACGAAGTAACTTAGCATGCATGCATGTATATAATTTGGAAGTTAAACATTAAATTATGAGAAATAAAAGGTACAAAAACAACTGCCAAAACAAAGGCAAGAGTAATGTTTGGGGCAGGGAAGTAAGTAGTCCTTTTTGGATGGAGAATTGATGCATAATTGCATAAACACAAACAGCATTTAGCATTAAAAGGTGTTTCAATACTGTTCAATATATAGGCTTACAAAATAACTAGAAGTTAAAAGAAAATAAACTATAATTTCATGTTTTATAGATAATGCAGATAGATTGATATGAATATTCCTAAATAAAGGAATTTCTGCAGAATGAGGGATTTGATTTTAGTTGTCTTAAAAGATCTCTTAGCAGTCTTGGTTTATCTGATTAAGTCCACAATATTATGATTAATGGGAAAACATCTCTGCCTTTTTAACATTAAAAAAATCACTATTACAAGTATATTATACTCAAATGCATAGCAAAACTGTATGTCAAATAAAAACAAAACTGTTTTCCCTTTAGTGTCAGATGGACTTATAAAAATCATAAATTATATTCAGTAGGTAGCCAGATTGATTCTACTGTAGAATGTAAAATATAAAAATGGATGTTGGTGATTTGAGCATTTCTTTATTAGCTCCTTGAATAAGATTGCCATTTTAAGTTCTATTGGGTAGCATTTGGAATAACATTATATTTCACAGAGCTTTAATTTAGTTCTGCTGATAAATTTTTATTTAACTATTCCTGGTCTTTTTGAGAGAATCATAAATGGGATTCAGAGTGGCCTGGATTCCTTTCTTCAAGATTAAGGTGTGTATGAAAATGAGGAAAATCCAGTCTTTGGCACCTTGATTACAACGTACCATGTTTGCTTCCTATTGTTCTAATTAAATTAATTTATATAGATGTCTTAATTGCAGATATAGAAAATAAAGTGCCTGTTTTGAAACTGTTTTGAAAACTTTAAAAGAACACTTAGGGGACCAGACTGAAGACTTGAAAGTTTCAACAGTACGAAAGCTTGGTTTGAATATTGCAGATTTTAAGAAGAGCTTCCCAATTTGGCATAAATTAAATAAATATACTCATAGAATTTTATTATAGGACAGACAAAGCTGTGATCGACCAAGAAAATGTGTGACTGGCTCTTATCTGGAGCATATAGAGTGGGAGCAGGTTTTGCAGTGAAAGGGAGACTAAAGGACAAGGTGTTCTCTACTTGTAAAGACCTCAGAGTTTTCTTTATGTTATTGTAGAAAGACATTATTTTTGCTTTGGCGTGCTTAAAACTAAAGGGCAAATGATCCAAAAGAATAATCTTGAAACTCAATAGCAAGAAAACTACTTGACATTGTGGGCCGGAGGCCAGCAAACGTGTTGCTTTCATTGAATGCGTGGGAAATGGGGCAGGCCTGGAATTTAAAGAGACAGGGTGCAGTACCCTAGAAAAGAAAAGCCCTCCTGTATGATTTGCTTATTTGGAGGAAAAAAAATAGACTTAAAGTTTCCTCTAAAGGATCTTTATTGGATCAACTCTTTAAGGCATTGAAAGACACTGAGTGAATCTTTCCTAATGCCACCTCCACCTCCCTAGTCATCTTCTCTTGTCTGAAATTGGTGCAGAGTAAAACTGTTTGTAACAGAGGAGAAGCTGCTTTACAAATAAAAGTACTTTGTAGCCTGTTCAAATGGAGTATAATGTAATGCTCTGAAATTGAGCACTTATTACTTTGTTTACCTAGTTGTTTAAAAGGAGGGGCGTGGGATAAGGAAGGGGGATGCCATAGGAACCTCTGCTTTAGAAATCGCTGGTTTTTTCCTGCGTCTGAGTTTTTCTCCGCCATCCACTCATGAATCCCCCTTCTCCCCCTCCCCCACCTTCCACAATCCCTCAATAAAATAGTATTTAAAAGACTTGAATAACTCTGTGTACCCGCTTCTTGCTGGAGGCAATAATGTCGTACTATTTTCAATGGGTGGTCTTGAATCTCCATGGGAGATTTTTACAGGCAGTGGGCTCCAAGACCCACTAAGTGTATTATATTGAACATAACTAGTTAAATTCCCAAGCCATAGAGAATATACGGAGGTAGTTTTACACTATTGAAGTCCCATCGTTAATTACTGGCAAACCAATTTATTTGAATTTTATCGGAAGAATTTATGGCTTAAATCCCTAAAAATGACACGTATTAACTCAGTGTTTGAGTTCTACTTTTTAAAACAAGTGAGACATTTGTATATATGTCAATTCAGTAATATTCATTTGTGTGTATATTTTAGTTCATAGGTGTCTTTTTGTTTTAATTCTCCTCCTTTAGGAAACCAACACCTAGTGGTCATTTCCAAATGTTTATTAATTGAAACCTTATTTCTCCTTATGGAGATAGTGTAAAATGATAGGCTCTGTTATAATCAGAAAGGGTATCAGGTATTTTTATAAGCATTACCTCTTAGCTGTGGCAAGTAGCATAAATGCTTTCTACCCTGAAATTTATAACCAAAATTGCTTTGGGCCAAACCTTTGTGAAAACACACAGGATTGCAATGATACATTAAATGCTGATTAAAATTGCTTTTTAGAAAAAAATTCTTTTTACTTAAACGTGAGTAAAACAATACATGTACTTATGCTCTGTAAATATGGAAATGGGGAATGTTGCACTCATGCCTATTCCTACATAATTTAGTGTAAAATTACTTTGGAATATCTAGTGTAAGTTTGTCATTAGTGATAACATAACTTTATTGGGTTATTGATTTGATTACTTTGTTTTCCTTATTCACATTCTCCACAAAATTAATTTATGGAGACTATTGAATTTCTATTTAAAATAAATGTAAGTCCTGATTAGTTCGAAGTCTGACCTATCTATTTTCCATAGGCTGAGGAGAGAATTTAGGAGTAGGCATCTCAGATATATTGATAAATAAATGAATCATGATATATGATGAGAGAGTGTTTTTGTTTGTTTTAAACGATGTCAGTAGTTTTAGGTGGAAAATTGTAATTTTTAAAGAATTTGTTTCTTTTACAAAAATTAGTATACACTTGCTTTAGGTCATATGAAAATGGTATGAATTCTGTAGTTTTCTTCATTGATAGACTCAAAGCTCTGTGGCTCAACAGCTTACAGCAATGACTAAATGTTTGCCTTTTCTTTTTTAGCTCAGTACTAGTCCTTGAATAGCTAAAAAGTTTTCCAGTAGTTTTTACAAGTGGGTTTCAAGAAGTGATAGTCATCTGAAGTTTATCTTGTGTAGCCAGTATTTAAAAGTTATTAAGGTTGTCTACACACAAAAAAGAAACAGGTCTTCTGGCTATATATGTGAATAAAAGTTAAATGTTGGTGAAAATTAGCTTGTCAAGTAGAATTACTGACTGAGGAATAATTTTGTTTTCATTATCCAGTCCCCTGGCTGAAAATGAAATAGAAACGATCTGGTTACTAAAGACCAGCGCTGTATTGGATCACTTCCTTGAGCTTTTGCTATGATCGTTAAAGGCAAAGTTAGACAGCTGCTGTAGATTTTGCCTGTGGTCTCACAAAAGAAATTGTTTAACCCTGTTGGTTTCAGACACTATCATTTCTACTTTGCAGATAGGTTTTCTTTCTTCAATATGAGTGATATACTTGTGTTAGATATGAATCTCTGATTATGATTTGAACTTCTAATTTATGGGAAGGCAGTACAGCAGAAAATGAGTAATTTTAGCACTCTGCTACAATAGTTTCATGTCTTGAATATGACCAAGCTTAACATTTTTGCTTATATTCAGACAGATTTTAAAACTTCAGCTTTTACCTTTCAAAGTTAGACTTTGCATTTGTATCTGAAGACCTTTAGGGATTTCTAAAAATTGTGAAAGTTGAGTGTGACTTATAATATATTCAAACTAGATAGTTAAATATCCTTTTTGGGGCCTGAAATTCAGAGGAAATACTAAGTCCTCGACTTTAATATCTCGTTTTGGATAAGTGTAAAATTAGAACAATGCCATCTACTCCTGAAATTGATGTCATAATGTTGAAAATCCCAGTGATGTTGGGTTCCTTTTATATAATGTGTTTGCATTATTGCTAGAGGTTTAAAGGGCAAGGAAATACTTTATTGTTCAGGCTAAAGAGGGCAAGATTTGGAAACCTACCGCTATGTGATTAAATCAGTGTGTTTGCCCTGAGGCTTGAGCCATTCAATCTGAATTCATAGTTTAAAATTTTGGATTTCTCTTCTGTTTGAAAAATAATACTTCTTGAAAATGTTAAGACTGCTCTTGCTTGCTCACATGAAAACTATTGAGGCAAGTGATCAAGGTTAAGAATTTCTTGCAATTAAGACTGCAGGTACATTTCAATGTTTTAAAGAGAAAGTTCACAGCCATTCTACATAAAATTTTACTGGGCTTTTCATTAATCTAAAATAACTGGTCTATAAGTACTTTATCAGTGAAAACTGCTCAGCATGTAAAACGAGGAGGAGAAGAGCACAAAGGCTTCCTGCAAATTAAGGGCACAATGAGCACTAACGGACTTTCCAGCCATCTCCAGCTGTGAGATTATTATAGTTTTTGCAAACCCTTTTCTCTCAAAACTAAATCAAGAATGGTAGAGACCTGATAAAAAAGAAGTGTAGAAAAGCCTAACTAATCCTTAGATGAGTTACTTCAAACGTGCCAAAATAGAATAAAATCAGTTAATAGCATGGATTAAAGGTTACTTTTAATGCATTTTTATCATTCATGTTGAGAATTTTGTTGTATGTTAATGCATTTGGCCTAGGTTTAAAAAAAAAAATCCAGAAGGGAAAAAACATAATTAAATGTGAGAGATTACATAATCATATCGTTATGAGGAAATTTAGTACCAATGTTAGGTGCCAGATTTGACCTATGAGATAAAAGCTACGTACTTGAGATCAGAGCTGTAAACAGGTGGCTCTAATTTTGAGTGGTAAGTTTTCCAGTTATAATGAGGAAGCCTCATCTGTGTACTACTAAGAGTTAATTTATTATGTAGATTTAAAAAACAACATGGCTTTCTATCTTTGGAAAAATATCTACAAGTGGTTCCCTGGATAAGGTCATGGAAGGGTGCTGAAATCCAATCTGTATTAATATTTTAAAAGTGTTTGGTTTTTTTCAGGTAGAGAAGAGAAGAGAAATAAGAGGCAGGTTTGGGGTATGAAGGTAGTTTTTACTATTTATGCAGTGTCTGAAATGATCTCTTTTCATATTACAAGGATACTATCGTTTATACTTCTGATTCAGAATCACGTTTGCCAGCTACTTAATCTGTGAAATACTTTTTTCACCTAACTGGTATATGATAGAGCTGCCAAAAGTATTGGGTTAAAGGAAAACTGATTTGGCATGCTGCTGTTGGTAGGAAGAATTTTTTAAAAAAGTGATGTCTTTTTGGGTGCATATTGTATAGGTATAGATAGAAGCATGTATGTATGTGTGTTTCTATCAACCTTGATAAAGTTTTATTACATGAACCTGGGTAGTGGGAGATTTTATAATCATATCATATTTGTCACTCCTCTAAGATGTCCAATTAGAAGTTTCTCTAATGGAACTTAGCATTTATTTCCTTGTAATAGACATGTATATTGTTTTGCTGTGGTTTAATAGGAAATAGGCTGATTGGCACTCTGAGCACATGTGTGTGCTATGTATATTAGGTATTTGTGCCATCCCGTTTAACTACAAGTAGTGATTTTTCATAAGTCATGTGGTAATAAAGTCCTATTAATAGGCAAAATGTACAATCACCCATAAATTTTCTCTACATAATATTCTGACCAGATTTAACCTTATACAAAGAACTCCTAGCTTGAATGCATTTTGCAACGTTGCACAAATACTGTGATATACAGTTATTTATGTGCTTAAGAAGCTGAACTTTCGTTCAAGCCCAGTCTGTTCCCATGGGATATGTTATTCTAGTGAATCAGAAAATTTCTTTGAAAGCAAAGTAATTCTTAATTTTTGGTGGCTTGAAAATTGGGATATGCCCCTATGCATGAGGGGGAAAAAGTCTAGTTGGCTCCAATTCAGAGTACTTGGCTATCTTATGTTCCTTTGCGGGGAAGAAACTACACCACAATGCTGCTGAATTATTTTACTTCTGTAGTTATGTCTTTGTGTGTTTATAGGAGTGGGAACATTTTATCTTCTGTGTTTCTGTTGAGGTTGTTTCTCTGCAGTGCCCCAAGAAAAGTCCTGGAGACTAGCTTTGAAGCCCTGTGGACAAGCTGGATATCAAAGAACCAGAGGAATTCGGCAGTAATTGTTTTATGGCTGGCCAGAAATCAGACCTATTTGTATAGGTAGCACACAAAATAGCTGTGATTTGACAATTTGGTGCTATTTATACCTGCCATAAAAAGAGAAAAGAAAAAGTTAAAGGGGTATTTTGGAAACAGGAACTAAGCTGTAAATGCAAATTGCTTCACCATTTTCTCAAAGGAACAAAAAAGGAAGGGGTTTAGGAAGTTTTTACTGAAGCTACGTTATTGAGGAACTGTCTGCTTTTAGGACGTTTAATATTGTACTCACACTGAAACTATACTTCTTTCTGTTGGCAGTTTTTTTTTTTTCCCCACCCTATTCCCATCTGATTAAAGTTATTTTTGTGGAGCAAAAGAAACTCTCTGGAGGAGGGACAGTGAACATCTCAGAGCTTTCCATTCTCTCTTAACAGACCTTTAATATTTCATTTTACTGTTGTTATTTAGCTCGGGTTAAGTGCCATTTGCTGCTGCTACAGCGAATTTTTTCTTTCCAAATAAAAATCATATTTTCAACAAGCAGTCATAGGTTGTTTACTGTAGTAGTGGGTGAAGACTTGCCAGGTAAATTTTCCTGGCTTTTAGGAAACATGCAGGAGAACTTTCGAATGGCTGTTCTTAATCTGTCAGCTCATAGAGGTCTTTTTGAATACACTGGGACTCTCACCTCGAGTATATGCCAAGCTCAAGGTGGGCAGTGTATCATGATGTGACTGTAAGTCAGTGAACAGCCCAAAGCAAAGTTTATTTTACCAGAATGTCATTCAGACTTTTTGAGCTTGTCAAATGCTTCATTGTTTTGCCTTGAAACCCCCCAGTCCCAGGAGCAGTCTGAGTCTGGGGGCAACTGTGCAAAGAAAAAGCAAACATGCCTGTGATTGACTACAGTTGTTTTTTTTTTTTTTAAAGAAACCCTAGAAATGTCTTAGGGACCCGTGGGGCTTTGTTACAATTTAAAACCGTTTTACCACTGGAGGCATTTAGGGCTGTCAAATTGAGAGTGTATTAATTTGCTTTTAATTTTTTTCATCGGATTCTGATCCTCCAATAATAAGGAGAATGGTCTTTGTCAAGTGTACCTTAATTTCTGGGGGAAGGCCCTGTAGTTTTGATTGGACAAAGAGAGTTCACGGAGGGTAGGGAAAAAGTGTGGGAACCCATAGAGATAAATCTGGTATTGGGACAGTCAGTTTTGTTTTTACTTGAATGAAGAGTTACAATTTAATGATCTGTGTGAATGAGCATCTGAATAAAGATTTAAAATGGGAATTTTCTAAAAGGTTTCTAAAATTAAGATTTTCTAAAAACCTTGATTGGATTTCGAGATGGATTCCCTCTATGGAAGTAGGTGAAACCATTCTATAGAGAAGAAACAGTCTGGGTTGCTGGTACTCCTCAGGAATATGAAAACTCAGGTAGGGAAAGATAAGGACATAGGTAGTTACAGATCTCCTTTATGGGTTGAGGATGTACGGTGAGGTTAGGGCTGGCTAGTGAAGAGCTGTATTTCTAAAGTAGTCATCATTTATTCAGCCAACTCTGACTACCTACTATGTGACAGGAACTTCTTCAAACATTGAAGATACCAGTAGGAACTGAAGCAGTTCTCATCTACTCCGGGCACTTACTCTGGCATCAGGCATGATCCGCCCTACCCACCGATGACCCTTGCCAAAAAAAAAAAAAACGCTCTTATGAAGTTACAAAAAGCAAAGCTGTGGAAACAAAATTTTGAGAGATTAGTTCTACTAATCAGAGATATCAGAATTTGAATTAAGCTAAAAAATTGCAAATGAAACGTCTAATGAAAATTACATGGATTAAAAAATTATCCAGTATCTCTCACATGATTGGTGTTTCTGTGTGATGTTTTCAGTTTCCGAACTCTGGGTTAGCATGGTAGAATAGAGGGTTATATAGCTGAACAGGAGTAGGAAGGCCATTGATAGTTCCTGAAGTTTTAATTCTGTACCCTGTTATTCACATTTTACAGATGTGGATCCAAGACTCAATATTAATAAGCTGTCCAAGGTCTGTATGGCTTGAATACAGTGTGACATTGTGTCCTGTTGGCTGGGGATAGTCCCAGTTTTTGCCTGTTGTCATGTGTCACTCTCAGAACTGGAGCTTTTTCAATAGTTTGTTGTTGTTAAGTCGCTCAGTCGTGGTCGACTCTGTGATCCCATGGACTAGCATTCCAGACTTCCCCATCCTTCGCTGTCTCCCAGAGTTTGCTCAAACTCATGTCCATCTTGTTGGTGATACACTCCAACCATCTCACCCTCTGTCATCCCATTGTCCTCCTGCCTTCAATCTTTCTCAGCATCAGGGTCTTTCCCATCGGCTCTTACATGAGTTGGCCAGAGAATTAGGGAGCTTCACCATCAGTCCTTCCAATGAATATTCAGGGCTGATTTCCTTTAGGATTGACTGGTTTAGTCTCCTTGCTGTCCAAGGGACTCTCAAGAGTCTTCTCCAGCACCACAGTTCAAAAAGCATCAATTCTTCAGCACTTAGCCTTCTATATAGGCTGTATGATTACTCTGTTTTTGAGTGGCGTTAAACTAAGATTTTAGGTAAAGTGTCTGCCTGCAATGCGGGAGACCCAGGTTCGATTCCTGGGTCGGGAAGATCCCCTGGAGAAGGAAATGGCAATCCACTCCAGCACTCTTGCCTGGAAAATCCCATGGACGGAGGAGCCTGATAGGCTATAGTCTACTGGGTTGCCAAGAGTCGGACACGACTGAGCGGCTTCACTTCACTTCACTTCAAACTAAGATTTAAACTCTAAATCTCAGGCTCACCACTGTTACACCCTGTTTCTTCTGTGGTTGTAGGACATGACTCTAATTCCATGGTTGGTCTGATGAGAAGGATGCTGAGACAGATCTGGCTCAGGGCAGTACTCAGTACTTGGTTGGCAGTGCTTATCATGGGTGAAGGGGAAAAACATAGTAGCTTTCATGCTTCCTTCCTTCCTCTCTCTTTCTTTCTAAACATCCTGTTACCAAAATGTTTTAGAATGTGATTTAATTTTCCCTCAGAAATTTCAAAGGAAATTTAGGCATTAAAGGAACTTCAAGTCTTGGGAACATATCTGTAAATATCAGTCATCATTGCATGGTACTAATCAAGAAAATTCTGGTGACTTGTGTCTTCTGGATAAATGGAAATTTGTGGCATCTCTTGATCACTGAACATGCTGCTTTTTCCTTTAATTTTTGTTCCTTTCCCCCACATAATCAGAAGCTTAGAGCAGCAGAAGAGTGCTTGAAGAAAGTAACTCTAATTTGGAAAAGAAAATAGGAAACTGATGTTCTGATTTGCACAGATGGGTCAGCTTTTCCACCAGCTTTGCTGGATGAATACTGAGGATGCCACCTTTATTTGGTCCCATGCAGGCTGCCGTCTGTGGGGTCGCACAGAGTCGGACACGACTGAAGCGACTTAGCAGCAGCAGCAGCAGCAAAAGGCTCAACACTTAAGCAGGGTGAAGTTTTAGATGTGTACTGTCTATCAGGTAGGTTAGCTAAAACCTAAATAGATTGATTTTACTAATAATTAGTTCTGGTAATTAAAGAACTTTCGTGTCACTTCTTTCACATGCTGTGAAACTTCATCAGTAGACAGTGTGATCTGAGCTGTACCTCGCTGAGGCTGTAGTCTTCTTCACTTGAAGGAGGACTCACGTCAGCTTTCTGTTAGCCTTAGAATCACATAGAGGGGTAGAAGCAAAATAAAGCCATTTCAGAAAACTTCTGGGATAGGTCAGGTTAGGGTGGGATGGAAATACCATGTGTTGCTCTCATCCTACTTCTGGGCCCCATCTGAAATTCTGTGCAGTTGTATGACTTCGCTGCCCTTGAAAAGCTCAGAAGCTTGTGGGGAGAAGGGTAGGTTGACTTGTAAGCCATACTCCGATACATTTCAGTGTAAGTTAAGAATTATAGTTGATGTCAGAATGGAGTTTTGTGGGTGCACAAACGGGCAAGTTGAGATTGAAGATGAGCACCGTGATTTCCATTTATGTAACACATGTTTCAACCTGAGTTTCTTTTCATCTTTTGTACCATTTTTGGTTTATAAAGCATTTTATGTTTTTTTTTGCATTGTTTTTCCCCCCCACAGTGACAGTTTATGACCCAGCTTGCACAATACAATGAAATTCTTCTTTACCTCTAGCTGTTGTGGAGCCAAAGATAGATCTTGGCTGAGACTGGACTTCATGGCATGAATTTTGGTTTGTAGGCTGTGGTTGTTATTGTTCCAACAGATAGCCGTAACTTAAAAGTTATTTAGAAAGAAGTAAAGCAAATGTTGCTGAGACAAAAGGGGGCCTGGTTGATTTATAAATGGTGCTAAAGCAGGTGTCTCAGCTTAAAGGGCTGTTTGGGATGAAATTGTTTTAGAGAAAAAATACTAGTAAACCTCTGTGGGATCGTAGGATTGGAGACTGAAGTCCTGGCAGATCCTTACCTGTTGTAATCCCCCTACTTGCCCTCTTCCCTGCCTCCCCATTTCTGTTTCCCTTTACTGGAAATTCAAAAGCATGAAATAGATTTCAGAAAATGAAAAGTACAATGATACTAATTGCAAGACACTACAACTTTCCTGTCATACTGGTCAAGGGCAGTGTAGGAGCATTGCTCTGCAACCATACTGTGTTCCTAAGAAGTATGAAAGAGTCTGGTCAGAGGCGTTGCAAGGGTTTGCGTGCGTGAAGGAAAAGGAGGGCTAAACCTCATTTGCATGGTTCAAAGTAATAGCTTCCTTCACCTCTTCAAGAGTGTGTGAAGGCAAATTTGTTGCAAAAGATAGCTTATCTGAACTTTTATTGTGGTATCTGTACAAATCACTTGAGGGACAGGTAGGATCTATTTCTGCTCTTAGACTGGTAGTGCATTAAGGATAGGATTTTTTTTTCTTTTTTTAATCACTGTATCACTCACACTTTTGCACATGAGAAGTGTTGAATAAACATTTTTATAGTAAGATACTTTTGTAAAGTACTTAATATATAAAAGTACTTTCGTAGTAATAGCTGGTATTTAACACATACTGCTGCTGTTGCTGCTGCTAAGTCACTTCAGTCGTGTCCGACTCCATGCAACCCCATAGACAGCAGCCCACCAGGCTCCCCCGTCCCTCGGATTCTCCAGGCAAGAACACTGGAGTGGGTTGCCATTTCCTTCTTCAATGCATGAAAGTGAAAAGTGAAAGTGAAGTCACTCAGTCATGTCCGACTCTTAGCAACCCAATGGACTGCAGCCTACCGGGCTCCTCCTTCCATGGGATTTTCCAGGCAAGAGTACTGGAGTGGCCTAAAAGAATTACCTAATTAGTCTAATGGTCACCCTATGAATTGGAACACTACTAGTACTACCCTCATGATAAATGAGTTAATCCAGGTTGTAGGATTCAAGATCAGTATCCAAAAGTCAGTAGTATTTCGATACACTCTCTGAATATTCAAAGAATGAAATAAACAATTCTGTTTATAATGGCATCAAAAGAATAAAATACTTAAGAATACATTTAACAAAAGAAGCATAAAACTTATACTTTGAAACTATAAAACATTTTTGAAAGAAATTAAAGAATATATAAGTGAAAAATAACCCATGTTCATCAATTGAGAGTCCAGAACTAAACCTATGTGTCTCAGATTAACAAGGGTGCCAAGACCATTCAGTAGGGAAAGAATAGTCTTTTTGATATATGGTGCTGGGCAAACTGGATATCCACATGCAAAATAATGAAGTTGTATCCTTACCTTATACTATACATAAAACTTAGTTCAAAATGGATCAAAAATGTGAGCTATAACTATAAAACTCTTAGAAGAATGCATAGGAATTAATCTTTGTCAAGGAATAGCCTTGAGTTTGGCAGGGAATGCATTCTTAAATATGATACCAAAAGTATAAGCAACAAAAGAAAAACTAGATAAATTGGATTTTATAAAAATTAAGAGTTTTTCTATTTCAATGGACACTTTCAAGAACATGAAAAGACTGCCTATGGAATGGGAGAACATGTTTTCAAATCATCTATATGATAATGGCTTGTATTTAGAATACATACCCAGCTCAGTAATATGACAACACAATTAAAAATGGGCAAAGAATCTGAATAGACATTTCTTCAAAGAAGAAGAACAAATGGCCAATAAGCATGTGAAAATATTCAGTGTTATTAATTAACAAGGAAATACAAATCAAAAGCACACTGAGATACCATTTTCTATCTCCTGGGATGGGTATTATAAAAAATCAGTAACAAGTACTGGTGAGGATGTGGAGAAATCCAAACCCTTCACACACTGCTGCAGGAAAGGTGAAATGATGCACCTGCTTTGGAAAGCAGCCTGGCAGTTCCTCAAACAGTTAAAACATAGAGTTACTATATGACCCAACAGTTTTACCCCTTGGCATCTGCTTAAGAGAAATGAAAACATATGTCCACACAAAATCTTGCACGTCAATTTTTGTAGTGGCGTTACTCACAGTAGCCAAAAGCTGGAAGCAGCCCGCATGTCCGTGAAATAAGAATGGATAAGTAATATGTGGTAAATTCATACAATGGAATATTATTTGGCCATATACAAGAATGAAATACTGATGCACACTACAACATGGATGTGTGTGTGCTTGGTTGCTCAGTCGTGTCCGACTCTCTGCGACCCCATGGAGATTCTCCAGGCAAGAATACTGGAGTGGGTTGCCATGCCCTCCTCCAGGGGATCTTCCCAATCCAGGGATCAAACCCAGGTCTCCTGTGTTGCAGGCAGATTTGTTATTGTCTGAGCCACTAGGGAAGTCCAGAATGTGGATAAACCTTGAGAACATTATGCTAATTGAAAAAAAAAAAAAGTCACAATCCGCATATTGTATAATTCTATTTCTATTAAAGGCTTAGAATTGGAAAAGCTATAAAGGCAGATAGAAGACTAGTGGTTGCTTTGGGCTGGGGACTTTGAGGAGAAAGAGAAGATGACAGCTGAAGAATACAAGATTTCTTTTTTTGAAATAATATTGTGGAATTGTAATGGTTGTGCATATCTGAATATACTAAAACCATTGAATTGCATGTTTAAAAAGGTGACTATATAGTGTGTGAATTCTATCACAATAAGCCTATTATTTTATTAGTAAAAATGCTGACACAAGCAATATCTTTAGTCATACATTGAAGTGAAAGTTGCTCAGTCATGTCCTATACAAGTCCCTGGAATTCTCCAGGCCAGAATACTGGAGTGGATAGTCTTTCCCTTCTCCAGAGGATCTTCCCAACCCAGAGATCGAACCCCAGTCTCCCGCATTACAGGCAGATTCTTTACGAGCTGAGCCGCAAGGGAAGCCCAAGAATACTGAAGTGCGTAGCCTATCCCTTCTCCAGTGGATCCTTTGACCCAGGAATCGAACCGGGATCTCCTACATTGCAGGCAGATTCTTTACCAACTAAACTATCAGTGAAAGTGAAGTCGCTCAGTCGTGTCCGACACTTTGTGACCCCATGGGCTGTAGCCTACCAGGCTCCTCTGCCCATGGGATTTTCCAGGCAATAGTGCTGGAGTGGATTGCCATTTCCTTCTCTAGGGGATCTTCCCGACCCGGGGATCGAACCCGGGTCTCCTGCATTGTAGACAGACGCTTTACCGTCTGAGCCACCAGGGCAGTCCAAGCTATCAGGGAAGCCCTTATTAGAGAAACAAATCTTGATGGGATATCTTTTCTCTATAGGCACATGTCATCATTTCAGGGTTGTTGGTTGCCCCAGTATGGTTTATTAAAGAGCTTTGCTTCCTGGGTTGAACAAGACCTAATTAAAAGTGTATATCTGGCTGCTTTGGTGATTTTACTCTAAGTTACTTTATATGTATGTTTGCTTTGTTTTCATTCATCAAAAATTCAAGTTCTTAGTTGATAGGAAATGGTAACAAGTGTTCATTGAAGACTTACCATGTGTAGATACTTTTCTGTGAGATTTTTAATGTGTTATCCAGTACATCTCACAATAATTCTACAAAGTAAACATAGTAATTCTGGGTTTAATGATGGGGAAACTGGGGCACAGGATTTAGATAACTTACTCAAAATCAAGTAATAGGTAAGTGACAGAATATGGTACTAGGTAGCAGCAATGTTTTGTATTATTCTGGGCCAGGCTTATTTTACCTTATACGAAAGATGTTTCTGGCAGTGTGTGTTTAAAATAACTTTTTGTAAGTGAAACCATATTTTTAGTGTGCTAAAGGAGCCTATTATTTTAAATGAAACCTGCAAATAAATCAGTTCTTTTTTATCAGTCTTGACAATTGTGACATCTTAAATCAGGGCACGCCTATACATTTGATTGAGTGCAGTAATTTCTCTGGTAATTCTATTGATTTGGGGTAGGTTTAAAGCTTTATTAGTTTCATTCTGCAAACTTTTATTGAGGACCTATTTTTTTGTAGTAAAGAAAAAGTGCTGTAAGAAAGTCCAAAGGAGGCAATTCCCGATTTAGAATTAGCTGGTGATAAAAGCTTATAAAATACTTTTCCCTGAAACCTGTCCTTAATTTAAGCTTGTAAATTATATTGCCATTCATGCCTATATTTTTGTACATATGCTACAGCTGCACTATCTAAAACAATAGCCACTAGACATGTGTGTCTATTTAAATGTAAATTAATTAGTATTAAATAAAATGCAAAATTCTGTTCCTTAATCACTAACCACATTCTAAATGCTTGATAGTTGTGTGTAACCAGTGGCTGCCATATTGGACAGAACAGGACTAGAGAAATGGTAACATCCACTCCTTTTACAGGAATTAAGGTGGTCCATGTGCTTTTGTGGGGAATGAAAAGTGGAGGAAAAGGATCTGATGGGACTTTTTATTTAAAAGTATACATTACACTTTCTTTTTTTGACAGGATGAAAGCATGTAAATAAGTTTTCTGTGACATGGGAGCCTTCATAAGGAAATGAAGAGCCAAAGAAACAGAGCTGTATACTTTTATGCAAGGTTTAATAAAGGGTGCCTAGAAAATCCCATGGATGGAGGAGCCTGGTAGGCTGCAGTCCATGGGGTCGCTAAGAGTTGGACACGACTGTGCGACTTCACTTTGACTTTTCACTTTCATGCATTGGAGAAGGAAATGGCAACCCACTCCAGTGTTCTTGCCTGGAGAATCCGAGGGACGGGGGAGCCTGGTGGGCTGCTGTCTATGGGGTCGCAGAGAGTCGGACACAACTGTTGTGACTTAGCAGCAGCATGCTGCTTTTTCAATGGAATTTTGTGTTATTAAAAAGTTCCCCCTGTATGCTCCTAAGCATTTAGTAAGCTATTCATGGCTTTGGTCATATATGCTTTTTTAACATTTAATGAGGATGAAAAGAAAACATATGTTGAGAGAATAATGGTGCAAATGTTCATATGCCACCATTCATTAACATGCAGCCATATCATATTTGGTTGTGTGTGTATCACTTAAAAGTGAGTTGCAGTCACCATACTTGAGCCTTTAATACTTAGTGCACACATCCCCTAAGACCCAGAATGTTATCCTGGGTAACAATATTATCATCATCACTCAAGAAATAAATGATAAATTTGTTCGTAATACCATATAATGCCAGGCCTATTTAAACATCCAGTTGTCTCCTAAATTTCTCATTTCCCAAATCAGGGTGCCATCAAGTTTTATGCAAGTCTGTAGTTTTGAGCATCCCTACAACTTTAATTTTTTATTATCATAAAATAATAAAATCTTCAACTTTATTTTGAAAAATTTGAAACCTACAATAAGGTTGAAAAGTAGTAAGTACAAGGAATGCCCACATTCATCAATTATTAATGCTTTGCTTCATGTACTTTATCTCTTTATTTATATTTATTCCTTTCAGTCATTTGAAATTAAATTACAGATATCGTGGCCTCTTAACCCTAAGTCCTTAACAGTGTATCTCCTAAGAACAATAATTTTCTCCAGTGAACCACAAAGCCATTGATCACATGTAAGATTTAACATTAGCCTTAAGATGTCATGTCTCTTTGGTATCCTTTAATCTAGGGCATTTCCCCTGCCTCCACCCTCTCCCCACTTTTGATCTTAACATTGTTGTCTTATAGTGGCTAGGCCAGTTGTGTTATAGAACCCTTACAGTCTGGATTTGTTTGATCATTTCTTTATAGACTCGTTTAACTTGAATTTTCTATCCCTTCTCTTTCTTGTGAATTGGAGTTAGATCTATAAGTTTTATTCCATTTAGGTTAAATATTTTTAGCAAGACACTTCCATAGGTATTGTTGTGTTTCACATCAGGAGGCACTTAGTGTTGATTATCCCAGTATTAGTGATACAGAGCTTTATCACTCGGTGGAAGTGGCAAAAGCTATTGAAAAGATACATTTTCCTCTTATAATTACAAAGTGGCCATGTGATGATACTTTGTATCTTTCCCATGTCCTATTACACAACCCAGGAATGGAACCAGAGTCTCCTTCATTGCAGGCAGATTCTTTACCAACTAAGCTATGAGGGAAGCCCATGTTACACATTAGTCTTTGTGTAATGTTTTAGCATCTAGTGATGATCCTTTCTGGTGAACATGGTTAACTATTTCACTGGGATTGCATATTGGTTATTTTCTTAGTTTTGTGGTACTTACGTTTAAGAGAATAAGGATTTATTCCGTCACCCATTTTTATCCATGGTATATAGTTTTTGAAACAGTTTATATCTTGGCAAATGCTTTCTGTCTGACTATATGGTTTAGAGAAATATGTGATAATATAAAGTTTTCTGTGTACTCTAATTTCTCCAATAATTTTTAAACGTTGAGATCTGATGAAGGTGAGTCTAGGGGGAGGGAACTAATTCTAGTCTGTGGTCATTTTAATTTACAGTCTTGAAGCCCTTGTTTCTTGCTTTTAAATATGCTATGGCTTCTGAAGAGTTATGCTGTTTCAGAAGAAATTTGTGCCTCTGTCGATTTAGCTACAGTTTAGGAAAATTTTGTGAGCTCTTATTAAGTTCTGGGCATGGATATCAAGAATGCCATCATACTCTTAACAGCTTTGGAAGCAAGTGTTGGAATGTAACTATGTAAACTTTTTTTTCCCCCTTTTTCCTTCTTTTTCACTGCTTCTTTGGTTTTATCACCAGGGATGGGTGTGAAAGCAACTTGTCTGAAATTTTGTTGCCCTTAGGGAGTGACTTAAAATTCCCAAGATAGTTTTAGAGCTGATTCTTGATCTTGGAATGATGGAACAGACCTCTGGGTAATCCTCTTCCCGAAGTGAACATGGATTCTAAGAGGGATCTGGAGTCCTGAGTGTAATGGTGGTTTTCTTGCTGTTTGCTTGTCTTTCATTTTCGTTTGCTGATGAGCTTTATTAAGGGAATTTGAAACTTTCTGAAGTAATGTTTATTTTAAATGAAAAAAAATATGTATAGCTAGCAATAGTGTTATTGTCTGAATTGTGTCCTCCCTCCTGCCATATTTTTATGTTGAAGGTACAACCCCTACACCTCAGAATATAACTACTTGAAGATAGAGCCCTTAGAGAGGTAATTAAGATCAAATGAGGTCATTAGGATGGATTCTAATCCAGTATCATGTCCTTCTAGAGGAGGAGACTCAGAAACAGGCCTAAAGAGAAAAGACCCCATGAAGACACGGGGAAAAGATGGCCATCTACTCGCCAAAGAGGAGGAGAAATCAGTGCGGCTGATATGCTGATCTTGGGTTTTTGGCCTTGAGAAATGTGTCAGAAGGAGTCTGTTATTTAAGTCATCTTGTCTATGGTGTTCTGGTGTGGCAGCCTCTGCAGACTAATACCATATGATCCAGCAATTAGTGCTGTATATTAATGCATATATATTACATTTAATATATCAAAAATTATTTGTGTATTAAAATGAACTGTATAATTATTTTGATTTGTATCTAAAGCTACTTACAAAGCAGGGTAGGGGCAGTATAGGTTAGAAGTAACCACAGGCTAAAGTGAAGATGGATTGTGAGCTTTAAAGTCCAATTTCTCATCTTCCAGTTGGCGTTACTGAGATATGTGATTAGAATGGCTAAAATGTCCATCTGTGAACTCACCCCGTTTTCTCTCTGATATAGGTCTTCATTGGTTTCACTTGGGAGTAGAAATATGGTAATAGGATTGGTAGCTCACCAGTTTCCATTCATTCTGTTTCTGTAGTATCTCTTTAAAAAATACTCTTCCTTTCTGTTCTATTGGAGAAGTCATTTTCCTGCTCTCAGCTTATTCTTCCTTAGAAACTGTCCTTCACATTTAAGATACATCCAATAGTCACTTCCTTGCTTAAATGCCTATGTCTTAAAAACCTTTTTCTGTGAACAATTTTACAGGGCAAGATACTCCTCAGAGGCTGAGTCCACTGTTTGGACATCGGTTAATTTTCAGCTGATTCTTTGTTCCGCGAGCCTTTCAGTATTGCATTGCTTCGCGTAAGTGAGTTGTGCCCCCTTACTTTGGAATGCCCTTGGTGCCTCACCTGGAGTCAGTCTCCTTTTTACGGCCTTCGGTACTCTCAGGTTGTTTAAAAATGTCTGTTTATAAGTTTGTCCTGTGGGCCAGGGTGAGTCCTTTTGTGGCAGCATCTGCTGGACACACTTGTCAGATCACCACCTACACTGGACTCATCTTAAAATGTTGCTTCCTGGACACTCTCCCAGTCATGTTGACTTGACTTAGAACCTTTTCGAGTGCGGTCTGGGTAGCTGCATTTTAAGCAAGCTCCTTGGTGATTCTGAATTGGAGCACCTGCACTGTGGAATAGGGGGAGCCACTTCACTTATCTTCAGAGCCCTGCCCTGGTAAGTTAGAAAAAACCTCAATAAATTAGGAAGAACAATACACCAGATTTGGAAAAGAGGCCCAACAAGTTGAAAAGTGCCACTACATTCACTAAAGTGCCAACATTATTTGAAAGTAATATGGATTTATAAACCCCTTGATACTCAAGTCTTTGAAATGTTGATATTATTTTGTATTTCACTACAATAGATATATTTTGGGTGTGGGGGTGGTGATGGTTAATGTAATTAAATGTCAGCTGTATTCTTCTTTCTTAGTGTCAGGATAGCAAAAAAGTGTAGGGACTGTCCTTACTTAGCACTAATATAAAAGGAGATTTGAAATTCCTAGGACATAACTGTCATTTTTGTCTATCCTGCCTTCTTGGGTGTTTTAGAAGTTTGAAGGGAGTTTTTGTTGCCCATTGAAATGGATGTAGCAGCTGTGGAGGCTTATTAGGTTAGAATGCTTGGTGAAAAGAAAGGGAGACAGAGATTTTCCAGCTTGCAACAACTGGCATAGATGACTCTGCAAACAGGCTGTTCATGACCTGCAGGATGTCTTGTGCTGGCAGATAACTTGCAATATAGAGGGCTGCCTAGAAATCATCGGTTAACACCATGGTCTGAAATATTAGTGCTATTAATATTACAGAGGGAATTTGAGAGATACGAAGCTTATGAGCACAATCTTCAAATTCTTTTAAAAAAAAGATTTCCCAATATACTCTAAAATTACATGATGGATTTTTTCTTTGTGTCTTATAATTTAAACATTATCATAGTATTGCAAAGTGGAAAGAGTAGGGGGCTTCTTTGTCTTGGAGATGGAGTTCTGGGTTTGAATTCTGGCTTCACTGTGTGCTCAAAGCTATGTACTGAGAGAGCTTCCCTAATCTCCAAGAGACTGCTTTCTTTTATGTAGAATGAGGTTAGGCAAATCAGCTTTCTCCACTTCACTCAGAATAGTGATAATGGGATCGAGTAAAAAAGAAATTGTGTATAAGAATGTGCTGTAAATGGTAAAATGCGAATAAATCAGTGATGTCAAGAAATTTATTACTATTTGCCATTACCAAAAGAATGTTTGGAGTAAATAGTCTGATTTACAGTTGATTATAGCTTAGTGTTTTGGCCATAAAAGAAAATAATTTTAATCTATTTTGTGTCTTACTGGTTTTTTAAAAAAGTTTTCTTTTTAGATATGAACCTATTGGGAAATAATTTTTCCCCAGTTGCTTATCTGTTGCAGATGTGCAGTAATTACCAACTTTTACTATTGAGATTAAAAGATAGTAAGTAAATTTTCAACTATAAATAAAAAAGTCAACTTTTGTTTAAAACACTTAAGAGAAATTAGTATATTATTACTGGAAACTTCAAAATCATGGCTTTTATTTTATACTTGACATTTTATTGAAGAATCAGCTGGCTACTACCTAGAAAGTTTGGAGAAAATTAATTAATCAGATTTACTACTCAGGAAAGAATCATGCTTTTGGTTTAAAAACAGATTGGAGGTTTCATTTCAGACTTAAAAATCTAAATAAAGGATGTAGAATATAGATAAGGAAAGAATATTATGCTAGCAGTAGTTTTTATTCTTACATTTTTGCTTTTTTTTTTTTTTTTCTGTTTCCCACCCCCATCTCTTAAAAAAGGGGCAACTGTTTCTTTTCCTGTCCTCACCAGTAAGGCCCACTGCCTCACTACTTTTTCTCCCTTCCTTCCTCTCCTTCCTTGGAAGGAAAGAAGTAAAACACAAAACAAAACAAAACCCAAAACTCTTTGAGGCTTATTAGGGGCTTTAAAAATGAGTTTGATTTGTGACCTGTCATAGTTTGAATAATTTGCTTCCATGGTATTTTGCTTATCTCAGCTTCCCAGCTGCATGCCCAACTTCTGCCTCTTCTCTTTCTTGGCAGGTTAGTTTAGCTTATTTTAAAGGAGTAGAACCAGTTGTCTCCCCCCACCTCACCCCACCACCCCTCACCCTGCTTCCAGTGATTTTCCTGGGGGATTGAGGTCAAACAACTCAATTCCTATTCTGACCCCCCTTTTTTCATCACTGAGTAACCTTGACTTCCTGATCATGGCAGAATACCCATCCATATTATATTGATTCTTTTTGAAAGAATTTGTCAGCTTCCAGTGAGGAAAAGATAAGGATGCAGGTCTCTAACAAGTGAGTCCAGTAAGAGTGAGGCTACCCATTGGTGATTCTTAATAAGTGTCCTCTCCTGTCTCCCACTGTGTATCTGTTCCTTTAACGTTTTTCTCTTGAATGTATTAAGAAAATCTTTGTTTAGTCGCTAAGTTGTGTCCAACTCTTTTGTGACCCCATGGACTGTAGCCTGCCTGTCTTCTCTGTCCATGGGATATACCAGGTAAGAATACTGAAGTGAGTTGCCATTTCCTTGTCCAGGGGATCTTTCTGACCCAGGGATTGAACCCAAGTCTCCTGAGTTGGCAGGTGGATTCTTTACCACTGAGCTACTAGGGAAACCCAAGAAGAGTCCGTATGTTAGTGTTGGATGGGGCCCAAGCTTCTTCGTCTCTTGCAGGCTGCCCAGGTGATCTCACTCTAGAAGTGAAAGTTGCTCAGTTGTGTCCAACTCTTTTCGACACCATGGACTGTATAGTCCATGGAATTCTCCAGGCCAGAATACTGGAGTGGGTAGCCGTACCCTCTTCCAGAGGATTTCCCTACCCAGGGGTCAAACCCAGGTCTCCCACATTGTAGGCAGATTCTTTACCGGCTGAGCCCCCAGGGGAGCCCTAAGGTGCCTGTAGGATCACACTTTGGGAAACGTACATTTAGAGTAGTGAATAGAATGTGTTGCAGACACCTCACCAAAGAAAATATACAGATGGCAAATAAGCATATGAAATGAGTCTCCACGTCATGTGTTACTAGAACATTTCAAATTAAAACAACATGAAATACTACTTCCCACCTATTAGAATGGCTAAGATTTAAAACCCTGACAACATTAAAATGCTAACAATGATGTGGAGCAATAGGAGCTCTTATCAATTGCTGGTATAAAATGTTACAGACACTTTGAAAGTCAGTTTGGAAATTTCTTACAAAGCTAAATGTACTGTTAACATGTGTTATGGACTGAATGTTTGAATCCCCTTCAGGTTTGTATATCAAAACCTCAGTGTGACTGCATTTGGAGATAGAGCCTTTATGGAGGTAATTAAGGTTAAATTAAGCAAGAGAGTTCCAGAAAAACATCTATTTCTGCCTTATTGACTATGCCAAAGCCTTTGACTGTGAGGACCACAATAAACTGTGGAAAATTCTGAAAGAGATGGGAATACAGACCACCTGACCTGCCTCTTGAGAAACCTATATGCAGGTCAGGGAGCAACAGTTAGAACTGGACATGGAACAACAGACTGGTTCCAAATAAGAAAAGGAGTCTGTCAAGGCTGTATATTGTCACCCTGCTTATTTAACTTCTATGCAGAGTACATCATGAGAAACACTGAGCTGGAAGAAGCACAAGCTGGAATCAAGATTGCTGGGAGAAATATCAATAACCTCAGATATGCAGATGACACCACCCTTATGGCAGAAAGTAAAGAGGAACTAAAAAGCCTCTTGAAGAAAGTGAAAGAGGAGAGTGAAAAAGTTGGCTAAGCTCAACATTCAGAAAACTAAGATCATGGCCTCTGGTCCCATCACTTCATGGGAAATAGATAGGGAAAAAGTGGAAACAGTGTCAGACTTTATTTTTTGGGGACTCCAAAATCACTGCAGATGGTGACTGCAGCCATGAAATTAAAAGACGCTTACTCCATGGAAGGAAAGTTATGACCAACCTAGATAGCATATTGAAAAGCAGAGACATTACTTTGCCAACAAATGTCCATCTAGTCAAGGCTATGGTTTTTCCAGTGGTCATGTATGGATGTGAGAGTTGGACTGTGAAGAAAGCTGAGCACCAAAGAACTGATGCTTCTGAACTGTGGTGTTGGAGAAGACTCTTGAGAGTCCTTTGGACTACAAGGAGATCCAACCAGTCCGTTCTAAAGGAGATCAGTCCTGGGTGTTCATTGAAAGGACTGATGCTAAAGCTGAAACTCCAATACTTTGGCCACCTCATGCGAAGAGTTGACTCATTTGAAAAGACCCCGACACTGGGAGCGATTGGGATCAGGAGGAGAAGGGGACAACAGAGGATGAGATGGCTGGTTGGCATCACCAACTCGATGGACATGAGTTTGAGTAAACTCCGGGAGTTGGTGATGGACAGGGAGGCCTGGTGTGCTGCAATCCATGGGGTCACAAAGAGTTGGACACGACTGAGCGACTGAACTGAACTGAAGGTTAAATGAGATAGTAAGTGTGAGACCCTGATCTGATGGCATTAGTATCCTTATAAGGAGAGATTAGAGCTCTCCTCCCCAACCTTCCACACCTCAGTCATGTGAGGATGTAGTAGCTATCTACCAGCCAGCCAGGAAGAGAGCTCTCAGTAGAAATTTAATGAGCTGGCACCTTGATCTTCGACATTTTAGCCTCCTTCTCTCACTCCTGTGAGAAGTAAATCTCCATTGTTTAAGTCTCCCAGTCCATAGTATTTAGTCATGGTAGCCCAAGCAGACTGACAATACACTAATACACTGTACCCTTCAGCAATTGTGTTCCTAAGTTTTTACTCAGATGAGTTGAAAACTTAGGTCCACACAGAAAAACCTTCATATGGATGTTTATAACAGCCTTTATTCATAATTGCCCCAAATTGGAAGCAGCCAAGATATTCTTCAATAGGTGAATGGGGAAACAAACTGGGGTCCATTCATACATTGAAATGTTATTCAGGAATAAAACAAATGAACTATCAGGCCACAAAAAAAATATGGAAGAATCTCGAATGCATATTACTAAGTGAAAGAAGTCAGTCTGAAGAGCTTACATATTGTTTTGTTCCAACTCTGTGACCTTCTGGAAAAGGCAGAGCTTTGGAGGCAGTGAAAAGATCAGTGGTTGCCAGGGGTTCTGTGGGGAGGGAGGGGATGATGAATAAGTGGAACACAGGGAATTTTTAGGACAGTGAATGTTTCTGTATGATACTGTAATGGTGGATACAAAACATTAGGCATTTGTCAAAACCAGTTGAATTATCACACACAGAGTGACCACTAACGTAAACGATAACCCTTAGTTTTGGTGCGGTCCGTAGCAACGAATGTCTCACACCAGTGCAAGGTGCTTAAAATAGGAATGTAGTGGGCTGAAGTGAGATGGAATAAGGGAATATATGGGAACTCTGTATTTTCTGCTCATTTTAAAATTATAAACCTAAAACTGCTCTAAAATGAACAGTTAGTTAATATTATAGAGGACTGAAATTAAGGTAATTAAGAACATTCAAAAAATTTTTTTCACCAATTGAGTATCAGATGAAAGACTCTGTTCTGTTGCTTTAAAAGTGAGAGAGAAACAAAAGAGGAAAATTGAGGTATCTTCCAACTGGAAGGGATTTACTGTCTTTCAGCAGCTCATTGCCATTTGTCAAATGCGTTTCTGTTGTTGTTTATCATTTAGAGAAAGAACCAAAGGTGATAGTATTTCTCTTACCAAACTGAAGAGTTAGATCTGTGAAGAAATGTTGGATGTGAAATGTTTTCCTGGTACTTGATAAAATTGTGTACTATTTCCCAGTCCTTGAGTGGGTAGTAGATCAGGTTAAGGAGCTTCATGGACTGAGTATCTCTTAGCCAGGGCCCTAAGAGCTGGAGCATTTTAATCAGTGGTCCTTGTTGCTGAACCTTGGTTTGAGACTTGCCTGTTAGAATAGAGCCAACCACCCCAAGAGTTAAAGGTGAATTGCATAGCCTCTTTTTGTTGAAAAATAATTTTTTTCCTCCAAGAGAATTTTTAGTGTGGGTTAGAGAAGACTTCAGGCTGCTCTTTTAATCATTAAAGTGGCCTCTAAGAACTCCTGATTTGATGAACTGATAAAAATGTTTTGTAATTAGCAGATCAAAGCTCTACTGTGGCTGCTGTTTACATTGTGAGTATGTAAATAGAACTTCTAAAGGGAATGAAAAGAATTTGTTTAACACCTCTTTAATTTTGTTTATGTAATTCTTTTGCTTAAAAATCTCCCCCACTACCACTTCACATTGATACTGCTAAGGTAAACATTAACTTCTCCGTCTCACTTTAATATCAAAGAACTTGAGAAACAGCAGTGTCTGAATTGTCGAGGTTTACTACATTTAAGTCAGGGATTGAGTTCAACCATCCTCTGAAATGAAACATCATCTTGAAAGGTTTGTCCATCAACCCTAAGTCATAAATGAATCTATTGATAACTTGAATTTAAAAAGCACCAAAAAGTATTGGGTGTTGTCTATGATAATCTTGAATTGAAATTTGGCACTATCCTCTCCTGTGAATAAACAAATGCAACGTAGCATAGCTTGTTTGCAATAGAGTGTATATGTAAAAATAAAGTCTGGTGACAGAAGCTTTTCTCTTTAGGTGGGTAGGCAGGCTGGCCCTGTGTTAGTTGTTGTGAAAGTGAAAGTGAAAATGAAGTCACCCTGTCACGTCCGACTCTTTGCGACTCTACGGACTGTAACCTGTTCAGTTCCTCTGTCCATGGGATTTTCCAGGCAAGAGTACTAGAGTGGGGTGCCATTAGCTGTTGTAGGTCTTGTCTAATCCCTCAAACTAGAGGGTGGGGTCCTGTCTCTTTCAGCACTCTGATATGATATGATTAGAATGCTATGTCTGATATGGCAGCTATTTTAAATAAAAATGAGCATGATGCTTTATTTCTGGATGCTACCTGGGCATTTTTGGGGAGGGGGTGCAAAAGAGAAACATTGGTAAGGCTCGCCTGTCTGAAAGGAAAACTACAATTGACCCATGAACAACATGGGGATCAGTCCACAAATACTTTATAGTTGGTTCCTCAGCATCATCGGGTTCAGCCAACCACAGATTGTGATATTGAAAAAATAGCTGTTATAACGCGGGCACACAGTTCAAACCTGCATCATTCAGGGGTCAGCTGGTACAGGGTATTTCAAGTCATTCCATCCATGATTGCATTTGATTGAAACCTTGGTCTCCTCTCGGACTTATTATATACTGAGTTTCTGGATAAAACTGCTGAAACTAAGTGGATTAAAAAGCTGTCCTAAGACAGCCTAAGAACTTATCTTATGAAAGTTTGTAGCTTACCAGTGGTGGGTCCCAATCTGAATTTATTCAGGACTGAAAAGAGTGCCAGTGTGTCTGTGGAATGGTATCTGTCAAGAGATTGGTTTAATAAGACTTTTTTTTTTTTTTCCAGTTCAACATGAAAAAAAAAAATCTTACTAACTGAAGGCAAGGTGTTAGATGTAACTCTTGTCTCTGTCTAGTTATGCAATGGATTTACTTTGGTTAACTTCCATCAATGGAGAGAAGAGCTGTGACCTTTCTGTTTGTTTTAAGGACTTACTAAATGTTCACAGGGAAGAAAGAGAGCGAAGAAGGAGGTGGGTGGCATTGTGTCCATGCCTGAGATGGGTAGTCTCTTTCTATTGTGAGACTGTGGTCGCTAAGCCAGAGCACTTGGGTCTCACTAAGGTGACAACAAGCAAGGGCTTGCTTTTTTGGGGCCTCATTAGTATGACTGAGGACCGCTTTGCTCCCTATTTACCTCACACAAGTCTGGTGAGATTTAATTAGTTGTACTTAGAGAAAGCTGTCTGGGGCCTGCTTGTAAGGTGGATCCACCCGATACCTGCTCCTTGCCTGAAGAAAATAAAGCCACTGGCCTGTCCTTCTCCCTCCCTACATGTCCCACACTGATCTCTATAGGTCAGCAGGCAGGAGGTCCACTTCACACTTACAGTATTACCGTGTCCTGCCTGGTCTTCCCTCTGTGTCCCTAGCCTGATTTTGGACTTAGTCCTAGGTAAAAAGGGTTAGAAGACAGAGCTCTTTCACTCTAACCACAAGTCTACATTTCCTCATACCTTTCATACTTTGCTATTTTGTGGAATATTAACTTTGTGTACCCCCATAATGGCTCTTACCAGCTTCCTGCTAAATTAAAAAAAAAACAGATTTATATATGTTAATGCATAGGTCAGAAGTCTTGTGAGTAAATTACTAGGATACTTAACGTTTAATTTGGAGTGATGCTTTTTTTGTTTTTCAGTTTTTAAAAATTTCGTTTGTATTAAAAATTTTTTTTTGTATTTTCTTTTTTTGGAGAGATGCTTTTTAAGTCTCATCATGGCTCTTTATAAAAGCATGTTTCCTTCTCTGTGATGCTGATTTGATGTATCCTTATTCTTAACCCTGTTTTCAAAAACTGTTAAATGTTTTACAACCCTTAAGGTAGCACTGTCCAATAGAAATAGAAGACAAGCCATGGTTGTAATTTTAAGTTTTCTAGTCGTCATATTAAAAAAAATAGAAACAAGTAAAGTTAATTTTAACAATATAATTTGTTTAAGAACCAGAGATCAAATTGCCAACATCTGTTGGATCATCAAAAAAGCAAGAGAGTTCCAGAAAAAAAATCTACTTCTGCTTTATTGACTACTCCAAAGCCTTTGACAGTGTGGATCACAACAACTGTGGAAAATTCTGAAAGAGATGGGAATACAGATCACCTGACCTGCCTCCTGAGAAATTTGTATGCAGGTCAGGAACTGGACATGGAACAACAGACTGGTTCTAAACCAGGAAAGGAGTACGTCAAGGCTGTATATTGTCACCCTGCTTATTTAACTTATATGCAGAGTACATCATGCGAAATGCTGAATTGGATGAAGCACAAGCTGGAATCAAGATTGCCAGGAGAAATATCAATAACCTCAGATATGCAGATGACACCACTCTTATGGCAGAAAGTGAAGAGGAACTAAAAAGCCTCTTGATGAAAGTGAAAGAGGATAGTGAAAAAGTTAGCTTAAAACTCAACTTTCAGGAAACTAAGATCAGGGCATCTGGTCCCATCACTTCATGGCAAATAGATGGGGAAACAATGGAAACAGTGAGAGACTTTCTTTTCTTGGGCTCCAAAATCACTGCAGATGGTGATTGCAGCCATGAAATTAAAAGATGCTTGCTCCTTTGATGAAGAAAAGCTATGACCAAGCTAGACAACATATTAAAAAGCAGAGACATTACTTTGCCAACAAAGGTCCGTCTAGTCAAAGCTATGGTTTTTCAATAGTTATGTATGGATGTGAGAACTGGACCATAAAGAAAGCTGAGCCCTGAAGAATTGATGCTTTTGAACTGTGGTGTTGAAAAAGACTCTTGAGAGTCCCTTGGACAGCAAGGAGATCCAACCAGTCAATCCTATAGGAAATCAGTCCTGAATATTCATTGGAAGAACTGATGCTGAAGCTGAAGCTCCAATACTTTGGCCATCTGATGTGAAGAACTGACTCATTGGAAAAGACCCTGATGCTGGGAAGGATTGAATGCAGGAGGGGAAGGGGACAGCAGAGGATGAGATGGTTGGATGGCATCACCAACCTGATGGACCTGAGTTTGAGCAAGCTCCGGGAGTTGGTGATGGACAGGGAAGCCTGGCGTGCTGCAGTCCATGGGATCGCCAAGAGTCAGACATGACTGAGTGTCTAAACTGAACTGAATATATCCAAAATGTTATTGTTCAATATGTAATCAATATAAACAATCACTAAGGTGTTTTACATTTTTTCGTACTGAGTCTTCAAAGTCTGGCTTGTGTTTAGATTTCATAAAATATGCAGTTGAAAAGGTAGATTCTTGGTACTACCTTGGGGGTCCAATGGCTGAAATTCCATACTCCCAGTGCAGAGGGTTCAGGTTTGATTCCTGATTGGGGAACTAGGTTGCACATTCCGCAACTAAAGATCCCGCATATTGTAACTAAGACACAGCACTGCCAAATAAATAAATAAATAATTTTTTAAAAAGCAGATTCATATACTTGAATTGTTCCAAATATTTTCAAATTTTCTGGTTATTGATCAGTTATATTTAAAAAATTTAAATTAATTAAGAAGTAAAATAAAAATGCAGTTCCTCATTTGCACTTAGTCACATTGCTAATGCGCCATGGCCACGTGTGGCTGGTGGCTGCTGTATTGAATAGCATAGTTTTCTTCATCTGTCATTCTCTCTTTGATAGATTTCCCATTTTCAGATAATGAATCAGATTGTTAATCAATCACCTCTTTTTCATTATGCTCTTATAATATTCAGAACACATACTGAGGGAAGGAGTGATTTACCTAGAATTATTTTTAATTCATTTAGCAGTTCTTAAATTCCTACTTAGTGAAGATCAGTGCCAGAGTCTGGGGTAGAATCCAGATCTTCCAGAGTGCTGTCCGTCTCTTCCCTTGTGCTAAATTCTACTCATTCCCCTTGCTATGGAGCATTTCCTTTCACAGGTGATAAGAAGTTAAAAGGAATCCATTTCTGTTTAGTGGCATTGACCTGTTGAAACCTGTTGAAATCATACACTCCAGCCAGGTTCAGCAGGGAGGGGTTTAGTATAGGATATTAGGTCCTTCCTGAATCTTGGAGGAGCTGGAATAGCAGGCTCTGGGTTGAATTTCTAAGAAAGACTCAGAATAACATTGTAAGACTGGCTAGCCAGGGAAACTGCCACCTGGGCTGTAATAAAAAAAAGCTGAGCAGGCAAGGAGCCTCCCATATTACAGCAGCTGCAGTCAGGACCTCATAAGCTAAGCTGGCAAAATGGTGTGGGTGTTGGCTGTTGGCTTTGCAACTGGGGGCTGAACACCAGGACCTCAGCCTTAGAAGCAAAGCCCTGCCTGATAGTGCTCCCTCTTCCTTTCAGATCTGTCTCGCTGTGTATGGCAGAAGCTCTGGCAGTGTGGTCTTCTCCTATGTTGTGCAATCCAGGGGCTAGAATAATGTGAATGAACAAGTTGCTCAAGTGGTTATTCACTTATTAATACAGAAGTCAAAGAGGGACCAGTGGAAATCTCCACTGAACTTGGGGCTATTTGTCTTGCAGAGATAATTTCACTGAGTGAAACTGAAGTGTAGTTAATTTACAATGTTGTGTTAGTTTCAAGTGTACAGCAAAATGATTCAGTTGCACACACACACACACACACACACATATACTTTTTCAGATTCTCTTCCATTATAGATTATTTGAAGATATTGAGTATATATGTATTTTTTTTCTTGAGATCATTTCTCCATGTCCATAACTTCTGGAAAGTTATGGATAAGTGGTAATAGTCCTGGACCAAACTTGATTATTCTGTAATTTGAAAATCTGAGAGTTCGATTCTACATAAATATATCAGTGTCGTCTAAATATTTATGTTAGTATTCTATCCTACTTCGTGATGTTTTAGTGTGTCTGAACATTGAAGATCTTTAAAATATGAAAGAGGAGAGAGTACATTGAAATTTTTGCCCTACTGTTCTAACTGGGATTATTAGATATATCAAATATGGGGATAAATCACTATAAGGAGCAGAATGTAATTTTGGAACAGACAAGTAGAAAGAGTTATGTTTCCATGGGATTATTGCGGGTCAAGATAATAGACATTGGGCCGTGTTACAGAATTAATCCTGGTTGAAAATACCATACTTTATACTATAGCAACTTCTCACAGAACACTTGTTCTTCAAAATGTGTATAAATCAAATAATTTGAAAATTCAGACACTGGAATTAGGTTCGGTTATACCCAATTTATCATTCTTTTATTGCATCTCTGGGCTCCACTGATAGCTCAGTTGGTAAAGAATGTGCCTGCAATGCAGGAGACCCCGGTTCAATTCCTGGGTCGGGAAGATCTGCTGGAGAAGGGATAGGCTACCCACTCCAGTATTCTTGGACTTCCTTTGTGGCTCAGCTGGTAAAGAATGCGCCTGTAATGCCCGAGACCTCCGTTCGATCCCTGGGTTGGGAAGATCCCCTGGAGAAGGGAAAGGCTACCCGCTCCAGTATTCTGGCCTGGAGAATTCCATGGGCTATACAGTCTATGAGGTCACAAAGAGTCGGACGCGACTTTCACTTTCACTTATTGCATCTCTAAATATTGAGTGTATCTCACTGTGATTAGTATAAGCAGTGGGTCTCTATATGGGATCTCCAGCAGCAGCATCACCTGGGAACTTGTTAGAAGTGCAAATTCTTGGGCTCCACCTCAAACCTATTGAATCTTAGACCCTGGGGGTGGTGCTCAGCACAGGGAAATCTGTGTTTTAACAAACCCTCCAGGTGATTTTGATTTGCGCTTTAAGAACACAGACATTAAATGAATCCATATTCTTTAAAGGGATTGCCAGTCACCAGTTCTTCCTACCCGTCAGTTCCCTCTAAATAAAATAAAAAAGTAAAAGGCAAAAAATTTTGTCCTTTGGCCTCTGTATCTTAGTTTTCTCTCCTGTGAAATGAGAAAACGTATAGTTCTATGTTTTGGGGAGGATTAAACGAGATAGATGATTGATATCGTGCATAGATAGTTCAATAAATACTACTATGATTATTGCTACTATAGCTTATTTTTCAAAAGTACTTTGGATGTAGCAACTTGATTCTGGAGGAGGGCATGGCAACCCATTCCTGTATTCTTGCCTGAAGAATCCCCACGGATGGAGGAGCCTGGCAGGCTGCAGTCTATGGCGTCTCACAGAGTCGGACACGACTGAGCGACTTAACACAGCACAGCCAGTTGTTACCAAGGGGACGCAGGATGGAACTATATCTAACCTGCTTGGTTTAGTCTTCTTAAATTGTGTCAGAGTGTATAATTTATATTTCAGTTAGCATTTAGCTTATTGCAACTTTGTTTTTATCCCGTTTAAAAATTTAAAGTTATTTGAATTTCTTCTAGCTTCTTTTCTAGGCCTTTTTCTGTTTCCATTTTAGTGGTGTTATGTGTATCGTATTTCTGCAGTTTTTAAAAAATCCTTTTTGACTCTGACCTAGTTTTCAAACTTGTGGGCAACATGAAAAGATCAACAGGAGAACAAACCAAAAGCTTTCTTTAGACAGCAGCCTGGAGGTACTTCTTTTTGTATGTAAGTGTATACTTTTTTAAAAGAGAGATGGTATCTATTCATGGAGAAAACACTTTGAGCAAGAAGAGGTTTTCTTATTTTTATATAAATAATAAAGAAGTAGGTCAGAAATTTTCTTTCTTTCTGAAGCTAATAAGTTGAGTGAGAAATCTAGAAGTTGTAAGCTCACCTGAGTTCATAAGACTTAAATAAAACATTCCTTTACAAAGTTAAATGGCACTGTATGAAAATACGTCTTTGTTGGTTAAGGGGTGATGTGTATGTGTGTATGAGTGGCAGTCCTGGTTTTGTTTGTGCGACTGAGCGTGTTTCTGTACTACAAAGGCATGTAGTTCTATTTTCAGTGAGTAGTTTTCCTCGCAGCTTCTTTGTATGTAATACAGTCTAGCAATTGTGTAGTTAGTTTACAAAGTCTCTGTATGACTCATCTTCAGGCTATGGCTTTTTCAAGTTACACTTAAAGGTCAGAGTCTGTTTAGTCCTTAACCCTGCCTTTTCTAACTGGGAAGTGAGAATCGAAAGAATTAAAAAATATGGAATTTGTTGAGTCTGGATTTAGACCAGTAGGTTTTTGGGGAGAAGGGGTTGTTCTTTGAGGGAGAACAGTCTGTATTGTGAGGAATTCCCAGAATTGTCAACTAATTTGAGATTTATTCTTTTTTTTTTTTAATGTGTTGTTCATTAAAGCAGGCCTTTGGATTTAAATTTTTATTTAAATGTTTAATTTCTGTATCACATTGACAAAAACAACAAACTAAGAAAGAGATTCAGAATTCCTTTTGCCCTCATGTCATAAATATGCATACATCTAAATCTGTTTTGTTGTCATAGACATTCCAAAAATCTTAAACAAAAGTAGTTTGAAGTAATTAGCTTGAAATATTGTTAAAACAATAATGGATGTAGGAGAGATCCTTTTTATATGTTTGTTTGAAAATGCAGTGGTTAGCCTTATTAATGTTACTCTAATTTATATTAAGCATTAGGATAACAAAATACAAAATTTAAAAAGCAAAATACTCTGAGTATGAGTACTCTGTAGCTTTTTTATGACTGTCAAGCTAATAAGGCAGAATTAACTAGTAAGGAAGAAAATTAAGATTCTATGACTTGATTCTTCGGAATTCTGACTGTTGTCACTGTATAAACAAATAAAACAATCTCTGGCTGCTCACAGAGTTTTTGTCCCTTGGACAGATATAATGTCCTGGCATTTTTCATTTCTATTATTAAAGCCAAGGTCTAGAATTTTAAGTGGGAAGTTGGCTCTGAAATAATCAAATGCCAAACAAAGCTCATCTGAAAGTCCAATAAAGTAAAATTATAGTATTGCAAAATAAGAGAGTTACTGAACTAAATCCCCACAATTTGAGGATCTTTACTATAAAGATGTTATTGTGTTATGAGAGGGGAGGGGCGGTAGTTTGGGCCAGCTGGGGGTATTACTTTGATCCACAAACGGGGAGCTGAGGGTTCATTTTCCCCTTGGGGTTACTGAGGAGGAAGAATGCTGGCTGGTATTGGCCACAGTGCTTTATGTGGGGATGAAGCCTTTACTGAGCGTCTGCTCAGTGTTTTGAGCCAAGCCCTGAGTTAGGCGCTTTACATATAAATAGGTATTGTTATCGCTGCTAATAGGGACCTAAAGTGAGATTGGTAGTGGCTAAATGATGACATGCCTAGGGTCACGGAGCTTGTAAACTGTGAAGCTGGGATTTGAAATTGTCTCCCTACTCCAAATCTCTTTCTGAAACTGGGTGTTCTGAATACCAAGGACGCCACTGGTGTTTCCCATGGCACCAACCTGCTAAAGTTTTATTATCGATTGTTATCATCAGCTTGTGTATCTTTCATAAGATCCAAGTTTTAAATAGGTTGTAGGAAATCTACTCTATAATCTCCCTAACATCTGTAAACTTTGAAAAGTCTTAAGGTATCTTGGTAACCATTTTGTTTGGGTGTTAATTTGGGAGCATAGGTGCTTGCTCTGCAGGGTGGACTTATGACTTGCATTGAGTGAGTGAGCCTATATTTCAAGGATCATCACTGTGTTTTGATGCATGCAATATCTAGCTCCTGGGGACTTTGGGGATCTAAAAGACAGTTTTTGCTTATTAGCGGTTATTTTGAGCAAGTTACCCGGCTTCCCTGAGGCTCACTTTTAGTAAATGGGAATGACAGTGATTTCTTTAGAAGGGGTTGTGAATAACACAGTGCTAGGTGCATAAACATTCCACAAATGCTAGCTGCTGAGATTGACCATTACATATAAATACCATATAAACAGGTCTTGCTGATACCACTAATAGGCACCAAAAGTGAGAGCAGAAGTGACTAAATGATGACATGCCTAGGGTCACAGAGCTTGTAAACTGTGAAGCTGGGATGTAAAACTGTGTTTTTACTGCAACTCTCTCTCTGTAACTGGGTGTTCTGAACACTGAGGGCATCCCTGAGTTTGTGTGCATGCTCAGTCGTGTCTGACTCTTTGCGACACCAGGGACTGCAGCCTGCCAGGCTCCTCTGTCTGTGGAATTTTCCAGGCAAGAATACTGGAGGGGGTTGCCATTTCCTACGCCAGAGGATCTTCCTGACCCAGGGGTCGAACCTGCGTCTCCTGTGTTTCCTACATTGCAGACAGGTTCTTTACCAATGAGCCACCAGATTATTGGAGTTTTATTATAGGTAGTAATCATTGGCTTGTGAATTAGTTTATGAAACTTTTAATTCTTCTTGATATATTCCTTTGACACTCACTTTCTTCCCTTGGTCTTGAGGATGGACAGAAGGAATGCAAATGCTAACAGGGTCCAGGTTCTGGGTTATTTACTTTGGGAATTTTTTGAAGTAGATTAATTTCTCTCTATCCACCTGGGACTTTCGTCTCCTATTTTTCTCTCAGACATCCTGAAGACAAAGATGTGATCACATTCTTGGTTGGAATCCCTACTCCCAACTCCACTCTGTTTAAACTCTCTGAATCTCAGTTTCTTCATTTCTGAAAAGGATATAATACTCGAACTTCCTCTCAGGGTTATTATGAGGATTAGGTGAAAGTACAGTCAAGTTATTTGTACCTAGCAAGGGCTCAATCAACTTTAGCTGAAAAGGAAAAATAAGCCTTCTTAAAAGATGATATTGCCCTTCAGGAAAAGGAATTAATTTGTTTTACTTTCTGTTGGGATATTTTTGTCAGATTCTTTTCATTCTGTACTTGTTACATCCTTACTTGAAACCTTTTTTATGTGGATTTCTGGGTGTGTGTGCCTCAGGGCACAATGGTTTTCTCTTAAATTTGAATCTTGCTACAACCTGGTTTACCGTGACAGGAGTGGCTTCTAAAGGCATCTAGATAAGAGCATCATTCTTCACCAGAAATCTTTTAGCAATCATCATCAAGCTAACAGTAAATATTTACTTTCTGAACACGAAAGTGATATTTTTGTCGAAAAGCTCATAGAAGAAAGTAAAATAATCCTGAATCTCTCCACTGAGGGCTCGTTAGTATTAGTGTTTGACCGTATGTATATACATACTTTCATGCCCCACTCTCTTGCTTTTTATTTTGGAAATTTAAAGATTTTCAGAAAAGCAGAGTAGTATAATAACAGTATTCACTGTTTATGTATATGTGTATGTCTGTGTTGCTCAGTCATGTCTGACTGTTACGACTCCATAGACTGTAGCCTCCTAGGCTCCTCTGTGCATGGGATTTTCCAGGCAAGAATACTGGAGTGGGTTGCCATTCCCTTCTGCACGGGATTTTCCCAGCCCGGAGATCAAGCCTGAGTCTCCTGCGTCTCCTGCATTGGAAGGTGGATTCTTTACCACTGAGCCACCTGGGAAGCCTACTTGGTCTCAACCGTTGTTAACTCACAGACAGTCTAGCATTCCTAGTACCATCACCCAGCGTCTTTTCCTCCCTCTCTCTAAATGGATTTATTTTGAGTTCAGTCCTAGACATCTCATCATTTGACCCATAAATATCTCAGTGACATATACTTTTAAAATGTGATTTGTCACGATTTCCACTCCCCCACCTCTACGTCCACCTCTGTGTACCTCTTATACTTTAGAGTATATTCAGGTAGTTATTTCTGGTCACTGTATTTAATTTTTTGTAGCTTAGTGATTCTGTGAGTTGATTTTTCTCATTAATTTGCAATTGTTGAGTAGTTTTGGAACCAGGATTCCAAGTCAACATTTTATTTGTCCCGGAAGGCAGCTCTGGGTGGGGAATGGAGGCAGGAGATTTTCCTGGGTGTGTAGTCTATCAGATGTGATAGATACACACTGACAAACAGGTACATGTTTAAGTATAGACACTGGCATGAACGCATACGTATCAAATGGTTAGCAGGGGTTGGAGGGAGGAGAGAGTGGACCTGTTTTTACTGTAGATGTCTAGGTAATGTTTGAATTGGTTAGAAGCATATACTGTTCAGGCAATTAAAATAAAAAGAAGATATGTTGTGATAGATACCTGAGACATATTAAAATACAGTGGGAAAGTGATTAGCTCCATGGAGAGCAGAGGCCAAGGCATATTTTTTTGAAAGATTTTTCTCCTCCCTGAGTAGGAGGGGGAAGTGCAGAGACAGGGAGAAAGCTTTTCATGCAAGAGAGACTAGAATGTGCCCAAGACTGATGTAGCCCCTTGTTTTGTATGGAATTTCAGTAGTGACTAGATACACCAGCTCTTTGGGCACTACAGCTTTTCCTTCCCAGAGAGTGGAGAGGTAACATGCAGTCGTATTTTCTTGGGGGACTTGGAACGTATTTGCTTAAATATACTTCAAATATATTCAGTATTCTTGAAAAAGTGCTGTAATTGGTGAGTAGACATGATTGGAAGTGAACAATTAAACTGGACTATGCTTAGCTTTGTTTCAGTAGGAATATAACATTGGGAAGGCAATGGCAACCCACTCCATTACTCTTGCCTGGCAAATCCCATGGATGGAGGAGCCTGGTAGGCTGCAGTCCATGGGGTCGTGAAGAGTCAGACATGCCTGAAGCGACTTAGCAGCAGCAGCAGCAGCAGCAGCAGCAGCAGCAGCAGCAGCAGCATAACATTAAGTTGAAGGTTACATTGTAGTACGTATTAGATTGGGAGGGTGGCACGGTGGTCTTTAGGGCAGTTGTCCCATAAAGAAGGAACAGTTAAGTTCTTGGGTCAACTGGGGCACTTTGGAAGCTTTCTCTTTTGGGCTATGAATTGGTAAGTAAATTCTCAGGTCTTCTGCCCCACCAAGGGCACAGTTGCCTAACAACTCACAGTGGTTTTTTTGTTTTTGTTTTAAACTCATCTCTCCCAGCTCCTGAGCCCCAGTTTTTTTTTTTTTTTTAAAGTGTAGCTGATAACAACAGAACCTAAACTTGACCATTGTGCAGTTTGACCAACAGCACACTTTCTGATGTGAAAAGCATCCAATACGAAGAGCTGACTCATTGGAAAAGACCCTGATGCTGGGAAGGATTGAAGACCAAAGGATAAGAGGGTTACAGAATGGTTAGACAGCATCACCGACTCAACAGACATGAATTTGAGCAAACTCTGGGAGATAGAGAGGGACAGGGAAGCCTGGGATGCTGCAGTCCGTGGGGTCACAAAGAGTCAGGCCGAACTTAGTGACCGAACAGCAGCAGTAGCACTTGCAGGAGATAATCTTGTCAGTTGGAAACACACTGTCAAGGGGGTGTCCTTTTATTTTTTGAATTGATGGAAGAAAGCTACATACCCAGAAAAAAAACACATGGTCAGTCTATACCACCGAGATTTTACCTAATTTATGTGGAATAAAGCACTTAGTTATTTGATTCTCTGTTCATGTCCATATTGTAGTGATATTACCTCTGGACGTTTCCAGGGTGTTTTCATTCTTTAACCGTAGATAAATGGTAGGTGTGTGAGCTGAGTTGAGTGTAGAAAGCAGTCATATGAAGTGCCTACACGTACTGTGTGGTATTTCTTCCCCTTCCTACAAAACATTTGCCTTTTGGAAGAATGGCTGGCTCAAGGGATTAGTGATGGGGAAGTGGAGGCTTTCACATTGGTTCAGATTTGACCTTGGTCAGTGATGCTTGAAAATCAGCACTATTTAATAGGCATTAAGAGAGTCCACTTTTTGATCCACTTCCAGTGGATAAATATCCATAGTTCTTTAATGCCATAGTTGCGGAACTAATTGGCAGAATTAAATGATTTAAGAACTTTACTCCCCTTTTGCCCTCAGAAAATAGTTGGTCTTTGTTTAAATCAGAATCTTGGAGACGGCATGAGTCACTTCTGAGTCCTGAAGGCTGTGGTTCGATTTGCAGCTCTTACTGTATTTGGAAGCTTATATACTCTAACATTGCTCTTAGTAGGGAGGTTTGGAGTGGGGGAGTGGGCTGTTTTTCCTTTGAGTTTGCAGTTTTCCCAAAATTGGGGCTCATCCTAACTTGGACCCACTTAAAAAAAAATACTGGAGTCATTCATCATCCGAGACCCTTTCTTCTTTTCTCCATGATTAAATAAAGGGGGTGTCTCCTTATTTTCCCTCTCCTGGAAGACTTTCAATGCACAAAGCTTTCCCTAACACCCTCCTTTTGATGGATACTCTGGAATTTTGCTTTGTGACTCCAGTGAAGTTAGTAGTATTTTAAGTTTTAAGCTCACTAACTGCCAGTCATGATCACTCTATATTTATAGAGCTTCCAGGGAAGGGTGAGCAGTCAGTGATAATTACCTGCTAATTTGTTTGCTGAAAGATGGGCCCATATATTTAGAATGATGACAGATCAGAATATTTGGCTAAGTATATCAGTCAGTGTCTTATTTATCAAAACAGGAAAACACCAACATGCAACTGTAAAAAAAAAAAAAAATGCGGATGGTGTTTCCTTGTTCAGTGAATTTCTGTCCTCACTAGATTCTTTTACTTATTTGAGAAGTCACTTTTTTTTGTTTGTTTGTTTTGTTATATCCTAAACTGGGTAACAAAGAACTTCAGGCTGTTTTTTTTTTTTTCCCCCTCTTTTGTAGGTTCTGTTTGTCATTCCTGCAACTCATATCCCTTTTTTCTTATTGCAATTTTGGACACTAACATCTTTACCACATAAAGAAGGTCAAGTACAGAAATCTATAGGCCTGACTACCCTTTGTTCTCTCTGTCTGTAGCCAAGAGGTGTAGACAAGGCCTTCACTAAAGGGAAAAGTGAACAAAACAATGAGTTTTCTAATCCAGCCAAGAAGCTTTAGGTTGTGGGAGGAGTTAGAAGTGCCACTGGGAAGGCAGAAAAGCCATGGTTATTCTTGAGTAGGTAGAGATGTTGCATATTCTGGATGTCCCTGTGGACACTTATGGGCTGTTTCTCTCCTCCACACTGAAACAATCCGGAAATGTATTTAGAACAGCTTATCTGAATACACTGTCAACCAAGAGAAAAGAAAAGGAAAAGGCAGTCTTCAACTATGCGCTGCCCCACCTCAGTAGGGACCTGGCTTGGGGACAGCAAGATTAGATAGTGAATGAATAAAAGGTGTTCTCCATTGTAGTTCACCTCTGTATAGAAAGTGATCTTTTTTTAAAAAAAAAGTGTAAGGATATTCAGAGATGAGCAGATCGAATTCCAGGTAAACCCATTAATGCCTTTACCCAGTGATGTGTTACTGGTTTTCCCAGGACTGTACCTGTAATCTGTATGATTTAAAGGTATTTAAATTTGGAGGTGATCATAGCAGAAGAGAGATGGTTCCTCCCTTGAATCCTGCCTAGTTTGCCTCTTGGGAATGTTCCCCAGCCTGCCGGACAGTTCCGATAGGCTGTCACGCTCCTCTGGCCCAGGTCTCTGAATCCCTCCGGGTGTCTCAAGCCAGCTGTGGTTTGGTGGCGGTAGGATGCCGTGTTGCTGGAAGGTGGTGTTGGATTGGGTGCAGTATGAGTAAAATGAAGACAAAATGCCAGGAATGCTTCTGTGACCCAGGGTTTTTGCAATCCCACAACTCCCAATAGTTATGACTCAAAGCCAGGCTTTCCCTGGAGATCCTACCGCATCACCTGCTCCATCACATCAAGCGATTCAGTTCAGTTCAGTCGCTCAGTCGTGTCCGACTCTTTGCGACCCCATGAATTGCAGCACACCAGGCCTCCCTGTCCATCACCAACTCCCGGAGTTCACCCAAACTCATGTCCATAGAGTCGGTGATGCCATCCAGCCATAGGGAAACGCTTTCACAAACCCAGTGCCTGCAAGTGGAAAGGGGCAGGGCTTCAAGGCTGTTCTTCTTAAGAGTAGTGTCTGCCTAAGGAAATGCAAATTATACCCCTATATATACAGTCCTTAAATACACATTCTGTGTAAAATCATACATGTATCCATGAGAGGTGAGCCTGCTACCTCTAAGAATATTCCGCCCTTTTTTGTTGTCACTTTCACTTGCATTTTCTTTTATTACATTTCTGGATCTGTTTAACGAAATTGTCTCTGAAATTGTCTTTGTTGGTGCTAAGAGTCAGCTGGTGCTAAACAGTTGGTTGGCTGTTTATATTTATGATAGTTTCTTAAATCCTGTTAGTGTCAGATCAGATTTTAAATCTCTTTGCTCACTACTTTAGAAATAGAAAGAGATGCCTTTTGCTTTTGGAAGTTTAAATTATTTTTAAGTGTTTATTTTGTAAATAATAGGAGGCTAGTGGCAGGAATAGAAGGGGAGGCTAGTGGCAGGAATGGAAACAGGGACAGCAAGTTTTAACCACATTTTAAATTGCTTAATTTCATTTGCCAGGCTGTATTTTTGCTGTTGTTTCTGTGTCGTTGCTGAGTGGGGAATTACATGGATTGTGAAACTGGTTTTATTCTGGAAATGACAGAGTATAATAAATGACATAGGCTTTTTACCAGCTCAACTCTCTGCCCTGCATTGTAAATATTGACATGTGTGGCTTTGTCTATTTCCTCAGTAACAAATGCGATTAAATAAAGCACAAAAGTGTTACCTATAAAATATTTGTAGAAAGAGAATATGGAAATTCTTGTGTCTGAGGTTACTGTTATGCTCTCCCCATCTCCCGGTGGTGATCCACCTTCCTTTTTGCCTCTGATCACCCACTCCCCTCCTCCAATAGACAAACAGAATCCAAACTCTCAAAAGGACCAGAGAGAGTTAAATTATAGTGATATATAGCAAGTAGGACAATTGTAGCTGTTGGTCTGTCCCAAAGCCTACAGAAGGTTCTTATTTCATAAGCAGAGATAATTTGTTTTTCTCTGTGTGCCATATGGTTTTGCAACTGCAGAGATCAAACAGATTTGTGGATGTAAACTTCAGTTCTGTACTTGAAAACTTTTTGAGTGGTGTGGAGATTTTCATAATGTGCTTAAATCATTGATGCCAACCAGGTCTTTTGGAGTAAAGGAGTCCTTGTCAGTTCTGTAAGCAACCATGTATCGTGGTTTCTGTTTGCCTTGAACTTTAAAGACAACTTTTTGAAAGGAAACTTGGAACATGGATTGTCAACTGGAATGCAGTGATTATTTGTTTTTCATAAAGATGATGATTAAAACCAGGAATCATTAACATAGAAGAAGACTGGTTCTGAGGCTGCCCAGGTGGTCTCTGGAAGCAACTGGAGTTTTCTCTTAATCAGAAAACTTTCAATTATACTAATTTATTTTGAGATTAATTGTTTTGGGGATAGTCTTCAGAATTAAGTGTTTGAGTTTTTTGATTATTTTTCAAAGGACAAAAGGAAAATATGTGTGCCAATGATTCCCCCCCCCCCACCTTTTTTTAAGATTAATTTTTATTGGAATATAGTTGCTTTACAATATTGTGTTAGTTTCTGCTGTCCAGCAAAATGAATCAGCCGTGCATATACATATATCCTCTTCTTTTTGGACTTCCTTGCCATTCAAGTCACCACAGTGCATTACTAGACTTTCCTGTGCTATACAATAGGTTCTCATTAATTATCTATTTTATACACAGTATATATATATATATATATGTATCAATCCCAGTCTCCCAATTCATCCCACTCCCCGCTTCCCCCTTGGTATCCATACATTTATTCTCTGCATCTGTGTTTCTATTTCTGCTTTGCAGATAAGATCATTCATACCATTTTTCTCGATTCCACATATATGTGTTAATATTTGCTATTTCTTTTTCTTTCTGACTTACATCATTCCGTATGATGGTCTCTACGTCCATCCGTGTCTCTCCAAATGATCCAATTTCATTCTTCCCTTTGATTTTAGTGACTGTATATATGTTCCATCATGGTCGCAGTGAGTATAACCGCTCAGAGGTTAAAGCATCTGCCTCCAATGCGGGAGACCCGGGTTCAATCCCTGCGTCGGGAAGATCCCCTGGAGAAGGGAATGGTAACCCACTCCAGTATTCTTGCCTGGAGAATCCCATGGATGGAGAAGCCTGGTATGCTACAGTCCACAGGGTCGCAAAGAGTCGGACACAACTGAGCGACTTCACTCACTTTTGTTTATTTAAAGTAGCTGCATATTCCCTGATCCCTTTGTTTTCTAGTTAAGTTCAGCAGTGCATCTAAACTGTCTAAACAGTCTCCATTTATAGACCTTTTTTTTTTTTTTTTAATAATAGCTTTCATAGGTAGGGTTAAATCTGGAGGGCAGAACAGGAATTGAAACTTGGCCCTATAGACATAAAATCTGATTGATTCCAAGGTTATTCCCTTGTGTTTGGAATGTTCTTTCCTGTTAGCATGTGATATCTCCATAATCCCTCACATCTTAGATAAATTATTATTCCCTGGGGAAAGTCTTCAGGGCTCTCAGACCCAGCTTCTTACACTATTAGATTTTCTGGGCACACCCTTTACATTCTTCTCTGGTGCAGTGGCCGCCGCTTTTGTAATAATTAATTTTTAAATTTTTATTAACCTGGCTCTCCTGCTATTTATCTGGCTCCAGAAAACAAACTGTTTCTGTCTTGTTTTCTGCTCTAGTCCCAGTTCTTGGCTTGTAATGTGTAGTCAGTAAATATTTGTTGAGCAAGTTGTAGTATAGTTGATGTAAATCGTGCTTCCGTAGTATGTATAAATATATCACTTTCCCCCTTTTGTTAATTTTCATATAGAGCATCTTCCAAAATAGCAGTTGTGGCTTTTTCGTTTGTTAGATGACTGCATACCTTCTGGTTGTGCGTATTCGAAAAGGTTTGCTGCCTGGGTATCCAGATGTTTTCCCTTTTTTTCTCCCAGCTTGTGCATGGCAGCTATTCTTTTGCTCTCTCCCAGGCTTATAATTCCAGAACCCACAGCAGGAGTAAGGAGGCAGTAATGAATTTGTATCTAAATCGTACACTGTTCTTTATCTTTGTTGGTACAAAGAGCAACAACACCTGAGACTTCTTGAAAAGAACAGGGTCACGGAGTGAGCTCTCAGACCTAATGTCTCCTGACTCCCTCATCTATTTTTCTTTTCATTTGCTTATCCACTTTATTCAGAAAGCATTGACTGAGCCTGTCCTGACTATCAGGCACTGGACTGGGGATGTTGTTGTTGTGTCCAGCTCTTTGTGAGCCCATGGACTGCAGCACACCAGGCCTCTCTGTCCCTCACCATCTCCCGTCCATCACATCAGTGATGCAATCTGGCTATCTCATCCTCCGACGGCCTCTTCTCCTTCAGCCCTCAATCTTGTCAGCATCAGGGACTTTTCCAGTGTTTAAAAATTACAGGACACAGCCCTGGGAGGTTACATTCGCCACATCCTAGGAACGCTCAGTCTACCGAGTCGACTGTTCGAAGATGATGGCAGTCCAGGTCACACGGTACTTTTGTTGGGTCCACGGTACTTTTGCCTCTGTGTGTGTGTGTGTGTGTGTGTGTGTGTGTGCACTCAGTCGTGTCCGATTCTTTGTGGCCCCATGGACTGTAGTCTGCCCAGCTCCTCTGTCCATGGAATTTTCCAGGCAAGAATATTGGAGGGGGTTGCCATTCCCTTCTCCAACTCCCTCATTTTGTATCTGATGAACCCAAGCACACAAGGAGGTTACTTGTCTTTCTCCAAAACGAAATGACTGGTTAACTTGGTTTGTATAAGTAGGGTTAAGAACCCCGTCACCTGAGTCCACATTGGTCCTCTTGGTGCAACAAAACCTTCGTATTTGGCAGAAAGTCAGTTTTTCTCTGCATCACAACTTCTTGAGGAAGTTAGTGGCGTCAAGCATTCATGAATGACTGCCCCATAAATATTTGTTTTACACTCCTTCAGGTAGTGGTCATAACAGATATCCAACATTTGATAGTACGAAGTACTTTATCCTACATAAATCAGGTGGAGGTGTCACTCAAATTGGAGGACACAATGTGTCTCATTTCAAAGGTGCGAAGTGATTTGGCCCAAGGTTCCATAGCAGTAAGGTTTCTTTTGGCTGGGCCTGTCACGATGCCCCTGTGCTGCCCGCCTGAGAGACTTTGAAACAGATATCCCTTATCAGATAAACCCAGCAATTTATTTGGAGGAGCGAGTCAGTAAGTTAAGATGGATTACCAAAATGAAGAGGGTTTTCAGCCTACCAGAGCATGTCTTCCTGCCCCCGACTCTGATGTAGGAACCCCCTCTGAGGCTTTTTTTTCCCTCATAAAAGCAGCTTGGAAACTGGAATGTTAACTTGAACACCACGTGCTTCAACCAGTTAGCTAAAGCTTGGTTTAAGTCACTTTTTCATAACAGAAGTTAAAAGAGTCTCATCTTTTAAAAGTACTCAAACATCCATCTTTAAGGAGTAGGAACCAGCATCCTTTACTGCTTGTTTTAGGAACACCCATATTCCAGAATACTTGCATTTATATCAGAATTTTAAAATGGAGTCATATTATAAAGTATAATACATTTATAATATATTATAAAGTATAATAGTTTAATATTTTTATATAAACCTGTAGACACAAATGAGGGAAACTGCCTCAATAGGAGTGATTCTCCAGGGGCCACATTTGCAGGGAGCCCCCTTTCCCTGGGCTTCCCAGGTGGCACTAGTGGTAAAGTGCCCACCTGCCAATGTAGGAGGCATAAGAGACACAGGCTTGATCCCTGGGTCAGAAAGGTCCCCTGGAGGAGGGAAATGGCAGCCCACTCGAGTATTCTTGCCTGGAGAATTCCATGGACAGAGGAGCCTGGTGGGCTACAGTCCATGGGGTCTCAAAGAGTCAGACACGACTGAAGCAACTTAGCGCACACATGCACCCTTTTCCTCCTGATGGGGATCTTGGCCAGCAGTGGACTCAGGACAGGACACACCAAACTCAGTATCTTTGCCCACCGTCCCCCATCTAACACGAAGACAGCAGTGTGGTCTCATCATCCAAGCCAGGCCAACTTGGATTTTATGGCAGGATTGGGCTGCCTGAAGCTGTGGGAAAGATGCTCTCCCCTTCCTCTGCTTGCCAGCATGGGACGTTTCCAACCCAGAGCAGTTTGCAGTCCTGGTTCCAGCCTTGTGGAGCCAGAGCTCACTGATGAAAAGGACACCAGCACATCTGAGTTTCTCCAAGTGGGCAAAGTGAATATGAGTTGCATTTACTGCCTGATATTCCAGGGATGTCCTCCAGGCAGTGGTTGTAAAATTATAGTGGATATACTCAAGAGTTCTCTGAGAGTTTGTTTAACAAGGCAGATTCTTGCTTCCCTGGTGGCTCAGATGGTCAGGAATCTGCCTGCAGTGGAGGAGACCTGGGTTCGATCCCTGGATTGGGAAGATCCCTTGGAGAAGGGAATGGCTACGCACTCCAGTGTTCTGCCTGGGGAATTCCATGGACATATGAGCCTGGCAGGCTACAGTTCATGGGGTCACAAAGAGTCGGACACAACTGAGGGACTCACAGTTTCAGTTCACCACAGACTGAACCAGCTGGCTGGGGAATTTAGGAAGCTGTGTTTCAGACAAACAGTCCAGGTGATTCTAATACTCCTGTGTGCTACTGAATTGATGAGAGCCTATTCTTCCACCTGGGATGTGAGGATGTTGGTTTACTTTAGGTGCAAGTTATGTTTAAGTTTATTGCTGTTAATAAGTTAGCTTTATGGCAGTTTGGTTTAGAAGGATGCTTCATCAGGGTCAAATACAGGCTCATACTTATGATGGCAAATTATTTATTTTCTAAAAAACTGCTTTCCTGAAGATGTGATTTGGAGGGAATGTTGGTGGAAGGGGTTGTTGCTGTAGTCAGTGAAATCAGCTCTTCTGTAGCCATACACCTGCCAGCCCATGTGCTCCAGGGCTGCTCTGGTGGTCTTCTTCATGGCTTCCTTCCTGCACTTTTCTTTTTACAGCCAGCTCTAAGCCACAATGGAGAAGGCAATGGCAACTCACTGCAGCATTCTTGCCTGGAAAATCCCATGGATGGAGGAGCCTGGTAGGCTGCAGTCCATGGTGTCATGAAGAGTTGGACACGACTGAGCGACTTCACTTTCACTTTTCACTTTCATGCATTGGAGAAGGAAATGGCAACCCACTCCAGTGTTCTTGCCTGGAGAATCCCAGGGATGGCAGAGCCTGGTGGGCTGCTGTCTATGGGGTCGCACAGAGTCGGACACGACTGAAGCGACTTAGAGCAGCAGCAGCTAAGCCACAGTGATTGGAGGGCAGCAGGCAGTAGTATCCATATCAGGTTTTTAAAAGTTTATTTAATTATTATTATTATTATTATTTGGTTGCTCTGGGTCTTTGTTGCTGTGTGCAGATTTTCTCTAGTTGCGGAGGGTGGGGCTATTTTTTGTTGCAGTGCATGGACTTCTGATAGTGGTGGCTTCTCTTGCTGTGGAGCGCAGGTTCTAGGAGGCAGGCTTCCGTGGTTGTAGCTCGTGGGCTCAGTAGCTGTGGCACATGGGCTTCGTTGCTCCAGGGTATGTGGCATCTTCCTGGACCAGGGATTGAACCCATGTCCTCTGCATTCGCATGTGGGTTCTTATCCACTGTACCAGCATATCAGTTTGAAGAGTGAGTCCATACAGTTCTATTTTTGGTTTTTATTGGTCATGGATAGAGATTTTCCCTCTGCCTCAATTATTTTCCACTTAATTGTCTCTTGATGCAAGATAAGGAATAGAAAGAAGCCCCGAGGATGGAAAGGGTGACTTTTCCCAGGTGTTTGTTCTTAGGGCTCTTTCTCTGTATTTCTTGCTACTAGAGTTTTCCGTTTTTGGAACAAAGGGTGAGACCCTGAGAAAAGGCCCGGGTAGAATTTTTTGTCATTTATAATATCCTTGCTAATATTCCTCTCTCTTAACATGAGTTATCTGTGTAGAGTTTTTCTGGACCCAGTTATGCTTTCACTAGCCGTCTTTCTGCAGGAGGGAACAAACGTGGTGGATAGATGTTCTTGTCTGTTCCTTCCAGCTAAATGGTGGCCTGACATAAGGTGTGATTATAGTAGTTGTAGTAATAATTCTGGGCTTCCCAAGTGGCTCAGTGGTAAAGAACCCACCTGCCAATACGCTGGAGATGCAGGTTTGCTCCCAGGGTGGGGAAGATCCCCTGGAGGAGGAAATGGCAACCCACTCTAGTATTCTTGCCAGGAGAATCCCATGGACAGGGGGAGCCTGGTGGGCTACAGAGTAGGACAAAGAGTTTCTTGCAAAGAGTTGGACACGATTGAGTAACTGAGCATGCAGGCAGTAATAATTGTGGTTGGTGGTGCTATCACTGATGACAGTGTAGCAAAAATGATGTGTCAAGTAGTACTGAGAGTTTTAATGAATTAGCTAGTTCAATTTTTACACAACCCTGAACAGGCAATGTTGGTTGTAATCCCCATTTGATGGATGAGGATACTGGACCATAGAGAGATTAAGTAACTGGTTTAAATTAGTGAGTGGCAGAGCCAGCATTTGAGATGATGCCACCTGTCATCTTATTCCACGCTGTCAATCCCACTATGTTATTTGACCCTCTTACCAACATATCAGGTCACAGCGCCTGAGCAGAAGAAGCTGGTCTTTCAAGGGAGAAAGGCAAAATTTGAAAGAGGAGTGGGTCTGTCTTACTGGCAGTCAGCAGTCTGGACAAGGATGAGGGGGCAAGAAAATAGAAAAGACTCCAAGTGCAGTAGAGGCCAGAAAGGTAGCTGGGGCATCCCTCTCAATGACAGTCCATGGATGCCAACAGGCTGTACTTCTGTGGCTGTACGGTCTTCAGATTTGTACTGATATCTCAACTTTCACCACAGGTTCAGTTTGTATCAAAAGACAATTTCAGGCATATTATAAAAATTTACTTTTAAAAATAAACCTTTTTATTTATGCTCTTTACATGATGCTCTTAAGTGTAGTTGCTGAATAAATCTAACATTTTCATACCAGCCACTATTCATTAAAACAAAAACAGATTTTTTAATTGGAAACTTATCTATCCCCCTTAACCTTGAATTGTTTTTTATCCTATTCTCTCCTCCAGCATTTATTCAAATGTAATACATGTTCATGTTTCAGAGTCTTTTGTTGATTTTCATGTCATAGTTATAAAAATGTTTAAAAACTTTAAAAATGTCTTGTAAGTGTAAGAATTACTCAATCTAGAAGTAGTTGATTAAACATTTCAATAGTTAGTAGAACAGAGTTGATGAAAATAGCATTATACTACAAATTCTGATATATGATAAATAAAAAGTGAAAATGTGTCTCTTTTAAAACTTCTCTCTTACAAGTTATTCATATTTCAGTAGCTGATAAAAGACTAGTCATCACTTATTTTTTTTTTTTCCTCTCCTTCCTTCCTCTCTCTCTCTCTCTTTCTTTTTAACATATGCAGGGACTAAAAGAACTTGTTCCCAAAAATGAAAATGGGAGGAGTATTATGTCAAAGACAGCCAATCCTTTGGACAGTTTCTGAGGTTGCATGGTAAAACTCATACAATGATCTGTCATCAAAAATTAGGTTTAATGATTGGCTGAAGACTCAAAGCTTGGATCCTCATGTTTTGTTTGAAGCAATCTGACTTGAAGAAGTATTTGCTTTCTTGTTTGTAGACGCTGCTATTTCTTACATGATTCTTTGCACTCCGACCAGTTTGTATCAAGTGGCTCTCCTCTCGGGTGCCCGGAAAGTTTTGCATCCCTGGTGAGATGTCTGAGAAGTGTCCTTACTTGAGCAAGTGAGGAAAGGGCAGTTTAGGAAAGAAATGGTGACATTTCCAGCCATGTCGTTTTTGGGACAGAGGATTCGAAGCAGTTGAAGATGGAGAAATTGATTTCTTTCCTCTAGAACAGTTTCCATGTACCCTAAAGGGTAAACATAGCCCAGTTTGAAGACTATTGTTATAGGATGTAGTGTATCAGTGAGGTTTAAATTTATTCGCTCAGCTCTGTGTGTTCACAAATTCAGTTTTAGCTTCTAGAAGTGTCATTTGGGGGCTTGTATACATTTAGACTTACACAGGAGACTGGTTTTTACACCAAAATGCTATTTCCAGCATGAAAATCAACTGGAGAATCCAGTTTAAGTTTAGATTGAGGAGATGATTTGTGGGGTCCATTATGTGACCTTCAGGAGGAGTGCTGGCAGAAGGCTGGCCTGGCCACAGTGGGGAGGGTGGTTGGTGATGTGGCCACCATATCATCGTTCCATTCCCTGAAACCCTTAGTTTGATATGAGCCTATTACTGGGCCTAGCTCTAGTTAGTTAGTTAGGAATAATCAAGATATATACATTTATCTTAGGCATTTTAACTTAAAACATAAATATACCCTATTCTCCAATATCCTGAGGAATGATCATTTAAAAAAATGAGTGTCTGTATATATTTCTCCACTGATTGGGGTTGAGTGGTTTTTCTGTGTGGTTTTTCTTGGGTTAACCACACACTAATACATCATTCATTTAAAAAATGAAGCAAGAATTTAAAGTTCTGTAATCTGAGGTTAGAATCTTTGCAGATTAAAATTATTCTTTTACTTCTAGTCTCAAATTCTCTTCCCAAAGTTGTTGGAAAGTGAAAGTGAAAGTCACTCAGTCGTGTCCAACTCTTTGAGATCCTATAGACTATACAGCCCTGGAAATTCTCCAGGCCTGAATCCTGAAGTGGGTAGTCTTTCCCTTCTCCAGGGGATCTTTCCAACCCAGGGATCAAACTCAGGTATCCTGCATTGCAGGCGAATTCTTCACCAGCTGAGCCAAAGTTGTTGGGGCCGATATTAATTTAGATGCTCCCCTTCATTGAATATTTGCAAAAGCATTTGCTTTTTTTTTTTTAATAATGCTTTTCACCCTCATTTCATTCTTTAAAGGTAGTACTTTTCACTTTCATTTCATTATGATTACAAACGCAAATAGTTACCACCACCCCCCCACCCTGAAAACCCAAAACCAAACCGGATTTGGGAATAAACAAAATGTTTCTGGTAAGTATATTGTTATGCAGGAGGTATTCAGTAGCTTTAAGCATTTGTTATATGGAGGCCATCACATGTGTATATTAAAGAGGGAAAGTAGGTGCCCTTGTCAGAGTTTTGCCCAATAAATAAGAATCTTTCTCATTGATTTTCTTTCCTATTGCATGTAATGTTGTCCGTTGTAATGTTCTATGAACATATTTTATTCCTATCATCTATCTTTGGTGTTCAGTAATTTATAAAAGAGTTTTAAGGAAGGATGGTTGCTTGAATGTGGGACCGGTTTTATAAGTGTACTAGCAGCTTTCCTCTGTCAGAGAGTCGTAACAGAACTTGTAACAACTTGTATTCATTTATATTCAGCCAGGCTATGAATTTTCTTAAATAGAAAACAGAGGTCTTAAAAAATTGTGAACTAAGATTTTTTTTTCCAAAGGTGAAATGAAAGCAATACTGTACAGGAAATTAAATTTTGGGCTAAGGAAGTGAAATTGGTCTGATTGAAATCATTAATGTCTCCTTAATGAGGAGTTGTATGAAAAATGTTAGGCAGAGAGTGTGATGCTAGTTAAAAATCATAGATGTGAAATTTATTTAGTTTGAAAAAGCAGTGTTTGGAATTGAACAGAGAAGAAAAGGAAAATTTTTATAGGAAAGGTATCGTCATTTTCAAGGATATAGAAAGCTACTGGGCTGTTATAATTGATTTGCTTTTGTTTAGAGAGAAATACTTGATTCAAAGATTTGTGATAACAGTTTTTTAAAATTCATGTAACTTAGTTATTTAGTATTCTAGAGACATTTTCCTTGCTAAAAGTGTTGTGAATGTCTGTATTTGTATTTTGTAAATTTAAAAAATATATACTGTTTCCTGCCTTCGAGAAGTTAGGAAAGCATCTAATGTAGTTCTGAAAACTTAGTTACACATTCAGGCTCCAGTTTGTTTCCTGTGTTCTAGATCTGTCAGATAAGAGTGTTCGAAAGTTCAAGTAATTTGACCAGCTTCAGTGAGAAAGCCGCAGTGAATACTGACATTAATATTTGGAGTTGAATATTCAATCATAGGTAAGGGATGAAACCTAAGACTGAGGCAAGAAAATGAGCAATATTCTATGCTAAGTCACTTCAGTCGTGTCCGACTCTGTGTGACCCCATAGACGGCAGCCCACCACGCTCCCCCGTCCCTGGGATTCTCCAGGCAAGAACACTGGAGTGGGTTGCCATTTTCTTCTCCAATGCATGAAAGTGAAAAGTGAAAGGGAAGTCGCTCAGTCGCGTTTGATTCTTTGCGAGCCCATGGACCGCAGCCTACCAGGCTCCTCTGTCCATGGGATTTTCCAGGCAAGAGTACTGGAGTGGGGTGCCATTGCCTTCTCCGAATATTCTATATGTATAGGCAAAATGTTGATGCAAAGCATAGAAGCTGACCTAGTACGTGTTCAGTATTTGTTGAGTGTTAGGGATGAGTTGAGACCAGCTGGCATTGGTGGACTTTCTGAGTATGGATGAAGATTCTGATTTAGTGTGTTCAAGGCACCTAAAACCATGCCCAGTATATGGCACTCCTCTGTCCTTTGTTGTGAATGAGGTATGTGCAAGGACAAGGACTACAGTCTCTTTGTGGATATGAATGTAAGTGCCTCTAATTATTTTGGAAGAAGAAATAACCAAAGTGAGAGCCTCCTGTCTCTTTTTCCTTGATGAACCTGTTTTCTACAGATTTATACTTAGTGTGAGAATTGAGGGCTTTTTTGTTTGAAGCTACATTGAAAACTTCTCTGAGATTCATGCATGGAGTTAAAGTATAAAAGTGTGACCATAAAGCAAGGACTCTCTTCTGGATTCTGACCTCTGGTGGTGAAGAATAAGCACCCGTTACTCATAATAAAAAGTCAGATTCTCAGATTTTCTCTGGTACTTTCTGGATATCTAATGCAAAGAATATCCTTATTAGAAAAAGTGTTTTAGTGTGTGTTTTTCAATTTTTGTGTTAAAAAACTTTATTTTTTGGCATAGGCTTTTTAATATACCTATAGTAACATTTAGGATGTACTCTTATGAGGCTCATGACTAAAACTGGTTTGTCTTTGGAATCTTGCCAGAGGAGAAAAAGATTCTATGTGATTTTTTTTTTAAACTAAATACTGCAGTCTTGAATTTGGCTTCTTAAACTTTCTATTAAAATTGTTTTTCAAGTAAATTAAGGCTTATTGGGATAACAAATTGCAGTATTGCCCAGTGTATACATTAATATATTACTTGTGAAGAGTGCCACAGTGGAGTGTTTGGGGGCCTTAAAAACAACAGTTGATCAGAAAATCAAAGCTTATCCTTGATGTCATACCAGTTATTGACCTTCTAGGTTCTATTCTCATCCCCTTCACTCTCAAAATCTCTTATTTGTTCCCCTTTTAACACCCAAACAAACTCGTCAGGGAGATGTCTTACCAGCTAGAGTCTTAGCTGGTAGTGGTGCCAGAGGTAATAAGGTGGTTGTAATGATAAAGCTTACTGTCTCTCATGTGAGTGATGTCTGCCATAATAAAAAATAAATTAACATTTTGGTAGCTTAGGAAATTAAAAGGATAATTTTTTGAAGGTGGCACTTGCTACCTGTATCTGCCCTCTACCTTGGATCTACTGGCTGGCCTTCTGCAACTTGGTTAACCTCATTTTTTCTGCTTTAAATAGGATTAAGAATGCTGCCTTTTCTAGAGTGTTGTAAGAAGGCTCTGAGATGACTGTAAAGTTCTTCGCAAACAAGCCTCCAAGTAATAAAGAAAAATCTTAAAACGTCTTTGTTTCTGTTGCTTACTGTCCTCCCCCAATAAACTTCTGAGAATTGATCAGAGTTCATAAAAGGAAAGTGGTTACAGTGTGTCAGGAAAAAAAGCATGAGAAATAAGTAATCCATAAACTTTACAGTCATAAGGGTACCCGGGTGGGTGGATCTGATGACTCGGCAATTGAGAAAGGGAGGCAGGTGTAATTGTTGATTTTATCAGAGCAGGTGTGTGTGTATGTGTGTGTATGTGTGTGTGTGTGCGCGCACATACGAGGATGGGGATTGAGTATAGACATAACAATTAACATTAATTTCAAGAGGTTATAAAAATCTACTCTATATAAATCTCAGGCAATATTACCGTGTTCATGGGGTATGTTATTAATGCTCAATAAAAATAATATCAAATTCTGTTAGCATAGAGCTTGTAATAAATATGTGGTTTGCTTCCTTTCACAGAATTTGTATTTGGGGGCCTCCAGGTAAATAGTTTGTATATATTATCACTGGGAGTTTATGAAAAGTTGATTTTAGTATAACTAACTCCGTGTTGAACACTGAACTCAGAAACAGTACCGTCTTGGTCACTAAGCAAGTTGTTTTCTGATTCTGGAATTTCAGCACTTTTTAGCTTTGAAGGTTGCTTTGGGTTTGTTTTTGAATTGAAAATGTCACAGGGAAGGATGGTTGTTAAATTCATGACCAATCAGGAGAATTTATAGGGCTCAGAATGTTTGGTAAATTCCTTTAATTAGAACATATTTCCTCTGGACTCTTCCCAAGGAATGCAGTTCCAAGTAATAATTTACTGAAAGGGAATCGAAAAAGGGAAATATCACCTTTGGGGCAGGAGGCTGAGGGGGGTGGTTGAGTAGAGTACTTTAAAATCAGTCTTTCCGAGTTGCATAGGCTGTAAGAAGAAGCTCGTTCAATTATCAAGTATGGGAGTACCTTAGAAGTTAGACCAGGGGGGCCCAAGAATAAATTCAAGAATTGGGGGTGTTGTACTTTACCTTCATGTCTGTTAACTGCAAAGACCATTTGGAAATTTTAGCCAAGATGTTGGTTTATGTTTCTTTACCTATTAAATTTTCATAGTACTTTTTTTCCTCAATAGAATTAGTCATTTAAAGAAGACTTAAATATATTAAACAAGCTTTAACATAGTAAAGAAATCCCATGTGTATGTGTGTGTATGTGTGTGTATATATACACATGTACATATGTATGATTTCTTTATATATATTACATATATTATATGTTTGTATAGATATAGATTCATAGCCAGTGGCACTAAGGAAGAAATCTAAATGGAGGAAAAAGGTAAGTTATATATTGCATTGGCCAAAAAGTTTCTGCTATGACCAAGAAGTTTTTTCTGTAAGATGGTTAAAGGGAAAAACTCAAATGAACGTTTTGGCCAAATGGAAAACCCAAATGAACTCAGTAGGAACACGCAGAGTAGAAAGCCATGGTTAAATACCTGTTTCTGATTTAGGACGGGCTGCATATCTAGGTTCTTTTTTCTCCTCTTTCTTCCACTTGGGTGTCTCATTATTTATAAGCTACCTCCCTCATAAAGTGCTTTGAGCATTTAGGGCAAATAAGAGGAGTGAGACTTGAAACGGTTTGCAACTCATGATCAGCCCTATATATATAACAGCACGGGATTGGAAATGTTGTCTAAAGTGGGATTGCGAGTTTTCACATTGTAGGTAAGATTTCAGTGCATGCTTCATGCACCCGTAACTCAAAGTGGTGTGGGGTTTGTGATATTGGGAGCAAGGACCCGGTTCACAGGCTCCTGTCTATCACTGGTAAGCCACAGGATTTCTGTTGGGATCAACATTCAGCTGTATGAAATCCCTGGGGTTGGAGAGGGCAGAGGGGGTAGAAATTCCCTAAGGTGATTGTATTTAGGGCAGAGGGGGTAGAAATTCCCTAATGTGATTATATTGACAATGTTCTGGAACCAGATTTCCTACCTATGTATGCTAAGAAAAGAGAGATCACAGTGGAAAGATCACTGGGCATCTTTGGGCGGCGAGGTTGGGAGAAGTATCATCTATCAGGTTGGGGTTTGAGGGTCTGGGTAGTTAGTGGTCTTACTCAAACCAGCCATGGTGAAAGCTGCAGTCTTGGCTGTATGTTGTCGTGGTTACGGTCATGTCCTGTGGAGTCAGACTGTTGGGGTTCAAATCTCAGGTGGTGTTCTGCCAATCACTTGTGTGACCTCTGTTCATTTAACTGCACTTTCCTTACTTTCCTCATCTTCGAAGTAGGGGTTATAAAATATTTATAGAGTCAGAGTGCAGATTCAACAATATATGTGAAATATGTAATGTAGGCTTAGAGCAATTCCTGGCACAGACACACATGTGTTAGCTATTGTTGTTATTACTATTATCATTATTCTTACAGAGTTAGTCGCTGCTATAAACCATGTTTTAATCATGGTAACAGAAATGCTGTTTCTTGGTAGAGAAAGCAAAGCCTGTTTCAGTTTTATCTTTCAGTCCAGTGTTTGTATCGACACACATTATAACTTGTTGCCTTTTCTCTTTTGGGTAGCTTCCAAGGAGGCTCTCATCATTTATTGGTGATTTGAGTGATTTATGCCTTGTCCAAGGAAGGCTGTATTTGGAACACCTTGTTTAATTTTTATCATTTTTGTTAATGTCTTTGAGTGAAATGAGTGTGTTGGTCAGTCTGAGCAGGTTGAGGTTCCCAACAAAGAATACCGTTCATGAGTAACTTTCAAAGACATTCACGTGAATAGTTTTCTCCTTTGTAGCTCTTTGCTGCCCTTTAATCACCCTGCTGCCCAGAATTCCCAGGGAAGATTATATCTGAGACAGAGGATGACTTCTTTTTATTAAAAAAAAAAATTGAAATAAGTTAATTTACAATGGTGTGTTAGTTTCAGGTGTATGGCACAGTGATTCAAAATTAAAAGATGCTTACTCCTTGGAAGGGAAGTTATGACCAACCTAGATAGCATATTGAAAAGCAGAGACATTACTTTGCCAACAAAGGTCCGTCTAGTCAAGGCTATGGTTTTTCCCGTGGTCATGTATGGATGCGAGAGTTAGACTGTGAAGAAAGCTGAGCGCCGAAGAATTGATGCTTTTAAACTGTGGTGTTGGAGAAGACTCTTGAGGGTCCCTTGGACTGCAAGGAGATCCAACCAGTCCATTCTAAAGGAGATCAGCCCTGGGTGTTCTTTGGAAGGAATGATGCTAAAGCTGAACCTCCAGTGCTTTGGCCACCTCATGTGAAGAGTTGACTCATTGGAAAGGACTGTGATGCTGGGAGGGATTGAGGGCAGGTGGAGAAGGGGATGACCGAGGATGAGATGGCTGGATGGCATCATCGACTTGATGGACGTGAGTTTGAGTGAACTCTGGGAGTTGGTGATGGACAAGGAGGCCTGGCATGCTGTGATTCATGGGGTCGCAAAGAGTCAGACATGACTCAGACATGACTGAACTGAACTGATATTCTTTTTCAGATTCTTTTCTGTATAGGTTATTGCAAGATATTGACTATCGCTCCCTGTGCTATATCCAGTAGGTCCTTGTTGTTCGTCTCTTTTACAAATAGTAGTATGTATCTGTTAATTCTAAACTTGTAATTTATCCTCCCCTATCTTTCCTCTTTGGTAACCGTCAGTTTATTTTCTATGTCTGTGACTCTTATTTCTGTTTTGTAAATAAGTTAATTTGTGTCATTTTTTAAAATTCCACATATAAGTGATAGGATATTTGTCTTTCTCTGTCTGACTTATTTCACTAAGTATGACCATCTCTAGGTCCATCCAGGTTGCTGCAAATGGCATTATTTCATTTTTTTTTTTTTAAGGCTGAGTAACATCATTGTGTGTGTGTCCATTCTTTGTCCATTCATATGTTGATGGACATTTAGGTTGCTTCCATGTCTTGGCTAGTGTAGTGTTACCGTGAATATTGGGGTACATGTTTCTTTTTGAGTTAAAGAGTATTTGTCTTTTCCAGGTATATGTCCAGGAGTGAGATTGCAGGACCATATGGTAACTCTGTTCTTAGTTTTTTAAAGAATCTCCATACTGTTTTCCATAGTGGCTGTACCAATTTACATTCTCAGCGACAGTGTAGAAGGGTTCCCTTTTTAGGGGGTGGCTTCTTTTGGCTCTTACTCTTATGAGGACCATCCCAAATGGATGTCAGAGCAATTTCACATAGTTAGGGCAAGCATATTTTACCTCTGGTGTTTCCAACAATTAATTATTACAATGAAAATTCATTTACCGTAAGCACACCAATGGGATGTAAAATCCAATCTGCATTTAGCACTCGTCCTGGACTGAAGCGACTTAGCAACAGCAGTAGCAGCTGGATGACTTACACTTTTTTCATTTCCTATTTTTCAAGCATCAAATGCTGACTACTTTCCAGAAAAACAAAAACAGCTTCCTTGGGGAGAAGGAACTTCTTGGCTAATCTGGGACTGCACCAATTAGATACTTTGAGAGTCATCATAAATGAATGTTGTAGGGCTAAAGGAGAACGAAAACCGAAGAAACTGATGCCTTTTCATGTTCCTGTTAGAAACACTTGCCGTGCAGTTTGGTAGTCACTAACTCCTGGTGTTTGTTGAGCCCCTGAAATGTGTCTCAGGCTGAAAAATGGCGTTTTAAATTTTATTGAATTTTAATTAAATTGTGATTTAAATCAGATTTAATTCAAATTTTTAGAAAACTGTAAGTATGTTGAAAACAACTTGAGTATGTGAATCTACTTTTTCAGCTGTAAATTTTTTGAAACCTAGATACTTGTCAAGTAGATGCCAGTGAACATTTAGCATCTGAATTGAGATATGCGGTAAGTGTAAGATATACACTAGATTCTAAAGACTTAGTATGAATGAAAGGATGTAAAATACCACAGTAACTTTTAATATTAATTTCAAAAATGTCTTTAAAAAAATGTGGCTACTAGAGAGTGTTCAATTGTGTGTGTTGTTCATGTTCTTTTTGTATTGGGCAGTGCTGTATTAGGTTGTTTCCCCCTATCTGTGTCTTTGGAAGCTTTTTAACATACTCAGATGTTCCTGTGTTTTGGGAGATCATGTTCTGGAAGAGTTCATGAGAAATAAAAATCATCTGGAAATAAAATGATGAGGTTAATGTTTATTGAATATGAAAAACAATCTCAACCCTGAACCCTTTTATGATTTCAAATGAGTGTCTTACAAGTATATTTGCTGCTGCGGTTGATTTAAATCTAATAGGGTTAAAGAGGCATGACTAAAATATGAGGTCGTTAAATAAGATTTTAGGTATAAGTAATATATTCCTGCTTTTGGCCACAAAAATACATATAACAAAATACGTCCTCCCAACCATTTCCAGTTTACAGTGAAATATTGTCAACCACATGTATGTACACTGTGCAGCAGGTCTCCAGACCCTGCCCCCCATTCCTGCACGACCCAAGTTCTACACTCACCTGACGACTTCCCCCCTGCCCCCTCCCCCAACCCATGGCAGGCACCATTCAATTTTGTTTCCCTGAGCAGACGTGACTACTCACATAACTCCCTCATACAGGTGTCATCATGGAGTATTTGTCTTCCTATGACTAGCTTATCTCACTTAGCATAGTGTGCTGGAACTTCGTCCATGTCGTGGCATATGCCGGGGGTTCTTTCTTTTTTCAAAGCTGAAGACTCTTCTCATGTATGAATACACTGTGCTTTCTGTATCCGTTCACCATCCATGTACACTCATGTTGCTCCATGTGCTTAGTCGCTCGGTTGTGTATGACTCTTTGGGATGCCATGGACTGTAGCCTACCAGGCTCCTCTGGCCATGGGGGTTCTCCAGGCAGGAATACTGGAGTGGGTTGCCATGCCCTCCTCCAGGGAATCTTCCTAACCCAGGGTTGGAACCCAGGTCTCCCACATTGCAGGTGGATTCTTTACCATCTGAGCCATCAGGGAAGCCCTACTTAGTTATTATCAGTAATGCTGGAAGTCACACAGGTATGCAAATATCTCTTCAAGATCCTGTTTTCAGTTCTTTTAGATATATACCCCAGAGAAGGCAATGGCACCCCACTCCAGTACTCTTGCCTGGAAAATCCCATGGACGGAGGAGCCTGGTGGGCTGCAGTCCATGGGGTCACTAAGAGTTGGACACGACTGGGCGACTTCACTTTCACTTTTCATTTTCCTCCATTGGAGAAGGAAATGGCAACCCACTCCAGTGTTCTTGCCTGGAGAATCCCAGGGACAGGGGAGCCTGGTGGGCTGCCGTCTATGGGGTCGCCCTGAGTCGGACACGACTGAAGTGACTTAGCAGCAGCAGCAGCAGCAGATATATGCCCAAAGTGGGACACTAGCATACAGAAGTTCTATTTTAATTTTTTGAGGAACACCTATACTGTTTTCTATAGTGGCTGAACCAATTTATATTCCCATCAATAGTGTATACAAGGGTTCCAATTTCTCCTCATCTTCATCAATATGTATTACTTTCTTTGTTTCTTATAGTGGCCATTCTGACAGGTATAAGATGATGTCTCGTTGTGGTTTTAATATACATTTCTCTGGGGATTAGTGATGTTGACCATCTTGTCATATGTTTCTTGGTCATTTATATATCTCTTTTGAAAAATGTCTATTCAAACCCTTTATCCATTTTTAAATCGGGGTGTTTGTTTGTTATTGAGCTGTTGGAGTTCTTTGTATATTCTAGATATTAACTCTTTATCAGATGCATGGTTTGCAAATATTTTTTCCCATTTCATAGATTGCCTTTTCACTCTTTTGATTGTTTCCTTTGTTGTGCAGAAGTTTTAAGATTTGATACAGTGCATGTGTGTCTTTTTTCTTGTGTTGCCTGTGCTTTCTTGGTGTCATATTTAAGAAATCCTTGTCAAATTCAGTATCAATGAGGCTTCGCCCCTGCCCGTGTTTTCTTTTAGGAGTTGTACACTTTCAGGTATTACATTTAGGTCTTTAATTCATTTTGAGTTAATTTTCACGTAGGATGTAAGTTAAGGGTCCAACTTCTTTCTTTTGCATGTGGATATCTAGTTTTCCCAACACCATTTGTTACAGAGGCTTTTTCTCATTGAGTAGTCTTTGCTCCTTGTCAAGGATTATTTGACCCGTGTACCCATTCCATTGGTCTGTATGTCTGTCATTATGCCAGTACCGTAGTGTTTTGATTATCTCATTAGAGTAATTTTTAAAAAGCATTGAGTTTTTTTCATATTTTTAAGGATCTCAGTAGGACTGTTTAGAAAACTCTATTGACAATACCTTCTCTAATTCTTTATAATTTATAACTGGCTGCATTTTTTGTATCCAGTATCTCTTTCCGAGAAGAATAAGGGAATTTGTATTTTCTCTTTTTCCCTTCTACGTCAAGCATGTTTGGAACAATGTAAGTATGTGAATCTACTTATCCAAAGGGATGGCAGATGGTGTAAATTTAGTTAGGAATGCTTGCCTTCTCAGGTATTCCTGATCTTCAGATGGAGATGGGAAGACAGGGAGGATGCTTGGGGTTGTTTAATATGCTGTGTGGTAGAAATGTGCTAAGAAAGATTAGGACTTTGGAGCTAGCTTGCCCAGGCTTGAATTTTAGCTGTAAATTTTGGGCAAATAATTGTTTTTTTTTTTTTGTATTTGTTTTAGTTTCCTCATCTATAAAATGAAGTTAATGTTAGAAGCTCTGAACAGGAATGTTCAGAAATTCTCACAGGAACATTCAGAGGGCAAAGTGAATTAAATACAGTGCCTGGCACATACTAAGTGCTGTATAAGTGTGTGTTTTATTACTCTGAATGTTAAAAACTAAAACACTTGCTAAATTCTTGGGTTTGGAGGTGACCAGCCTTTCTAGTCCACCAGAAATAATGAACAAATCGGGCACACATTATTTGTGTCATTGAGAACTCTTAACACCCAAATGGTGTAACAGGAGATTATGCAGTCTTATATCAGGAGGTTTCCAAATCTTTTAATGATTATATGAACATTGCATTTATATTGAGGGATATTACAAATGTTGCTGTGTAGTTTATCATTTGTCTTTGGGCTTGTAATTAGTTTTTTTAATGTATGTGTAAAACCTAGGGTAAGATGAAGATTAATGTATTTGAATAGCATAAACCATGGTGACGCTTTGATATTGGAGTGCTTATAATATGCCGTGTCTGTCAAATAAATTTTGCAGCTTAGACTTTATTTTCACACCGCAATAAATCATCTGAAGGATCTTAAGTTTTAAAACTTAATGGTAGTGCTTTTACATTTCATTTTCTTGGTGTTTTAATTACATTGAACTTTTATAGCTTGTGTTGCTTTATTTGAATTATTCCAAAATTTGAAAAATAAACAGATGAAAGTTCACATTGGAACCAAGGACTTGTTTTATATATATATATATATATATATATATATATATATATATATATATATATCAAGGGGCAGGACTCCATCACCCTCTCTCATTCCCTTTTCTTTTTTTTAAAGCTGTAAGTGAGTGAAAAGTCTTAAGTGTTCATTTATTAGGAAAATCTTGCACTAGAGCTTGTAATTCAAGATGTTGATGAATGGTGAGATGATCATCTCTAGGGAAGTAAAAGCATTCTTTGAATAAGAAAGTGAATCTAAGATTTCTTGCACAAAAGGAATGTTACACATATCTTTCTCTACATTTTACATTTCTCTGGTGTATTAAAAATCACATCGTCCCTTCCAGTAGACAAATGGAATATTTTCCCTTTTGTAGCATCCATCTCTGGCATCAAGGGCGGCACACCTGTGTAGAGCACCAGTCCTCTGTAGTTATCGTTATTTAGTTGCTAAGTCATGTCCAATTCTTGGCAACCCCATGGACTGTAGCCCTCCAGGTTCCTCTGTCCATGGGATTTCCCAGGCAAGAAGACTGGAATGGGTTGCCATTGCCTTCCCCAAATCCTCTATGGTAGTATACATTGATTGAATTGTAGCAGTTTCTTGCCCAGCTGTAATAACATTGAATACTTGTCTGTTTTCTCCAAGCCATTTTGGAATGTGTAACATTTTTTAATATCTGCCATTAACTGAAGGGTAAGTGTCCGTGAATGCTTATGTTGAATGCCTCCTATAAGGCCTTAAGTAATTGGCTACTTAATGGCTTCCCATTGCTAGCTTGACAGTGGGCAGGACAGACACCTAGGTTTCATGCTCCTGGATGTTTGTGTGGCTGAGAAACCCTGGTCATAAGTGAAAAACCAGATGGTGGTTCTTCACTTGGGCTGCCGATCTTAGATGCTCTACAAAGCTGCTCCTGTCTATAAATGTAGCACTTATATTTTCTGCACAGTATGTGCCTGTTAGCAGTGTTTTTGTTTTTCTAGTTAAACAGCCACTACCTACAGGAGGAGTCACATACCAGAGCTGAGAAGAAATAGCCTTGGCTATCGTATGAAATAATTTTGTAATTCAAAAAAATTGCACGTGGTAGATTTTATTAAAACAGTTCTGTATACAAAAGATCACCCTTCAGGAATACTCATCAGCATTCAAGAACAAATTTAAATTGGAGGGACTCTGATTAAAGTGTTGTGTAACCAGGATGTAGGGTCTCTTTGCCTCGCCAATGGTTTTACCCTCTCCTTTACTCAACTTTTTCTTCTAGGTCAATTGTGGCTCATTAGACTGGTAATGGAAGAACCATAGGGATATAGCGTATTAAATTTACCACCTAGCATAGCATAGTGGTTGGATGGTATCACCGACTCAATGGACATGAGTTTGAGCAAGCTCCGGGAGATGGTGAAGGACAAGGAACCCTGGTGTGCTGCAGTCCAAGGGGTCACAAAGAGTGAGAGCTGACTGAGCGACTGAACACAACAACAGTAGTGGTTTTTATGAAATTCTCACCTTAAGGGGGTTGAGGGAAAAATTTGGATAAACACAGTGTATTCTTTCTGCCTGAATGATAGTCATCACAATCTAGAGTCAGAAACAATTTTTTCGTGATAACATGCTTTCTTCTTTTGTCTTTACACGTGCCCCTGAAACTTGGGGCACTTGCTCAGGCCCGAGGACGTGGTGTGAAGCAGAAGTATGAGCTCTGTCTCAGTTGTAGGGTAAATATTACAAAGACATTGTCCACTTCCTGTTCTGTTACCCATTTATCCACTGCTGTCCTGTTAAAAAACAAACAAGAATGCCCGTAGTATTGCTTTTTGCATGACTGAGTTAATGACAAAGCATAGCTTTCTCTCTCTTTGATTTTTCTAATGGATTGATTGGCTTTTTGCCTGCTTGACTACATTAAGGAAAAAAAAATCCCCTTTTAAGAATTACAGTCAGAAATATACCTGTGATGGACTTTTAAAAGCTTTTTTATATTTAATAAGTGCAGGAGGTCTTTGTAAGTTGGAGGCATTCTCCCCTGAATTGCTACAACCTCCTGTTTAGTAATAGAATCACATAGCCCTGTCTGCCTCTTGATGGATTCAAAGACAACCTCATTGGGCCAAATTTCTGCCTTGCATGAATATTTCTAGCTGAGTTATGTCTGAATTGGCATCCTCCCATTTCTGTCTGTTTTTAACATTTGCTAGTATCGAACAGGTTTTGAACATGTGGTGGTGTCTTTGGGATGTGGAGCAGGTGGGGGTTGAGATGATCAGCTCCCCAGGTCTCTTGGATGTTCCTTAATTGTGGGGAACATCTCCTCCAAGACCTTGCCACTTCAGCACTGTCCCATAGTACCTATTGGAACCTTAAATGTGTTCCTTGCAGTCTGTTTCTGCTGAGCGAATGTAGTTTTCTTTCAGTAACTCTTATGTCTCTCATTACTTGAATATTTTCTGATTGATTTTTTCGGATGTACATTCCCTTCCTTCCTCTTGGTTTCTATTAAAAGTCCATCATGTCTAAAAAAGCATCACAGGCTCTGGCCTCTTTGGCACCAGAGCTCCCAGGGGTTAGACCTGATGAACTGTTGCTGAGCATCTTTCCTAATGTTTACATGCCTGTGGAAGACTTAGTATTTGCATTTTGGAATGCTCCTTCTTGTTTGTGTAGATCATGGTTAGTGCTGGCTTTAAACAATTTTTTTTTTTTCTAGTTTTGTGAGTGCTTGTGGGTTTCATGTGCTTATTGAGAGGGCTCTGCAGAAAGCAGCATATTTTAAATTTTTATTTCAAACTCATTTTCCATGCATCCAGGTAGGACAAGGTTGGGTAAAAATGAAGGGCAGTGTCCCTGAAGCTCAGAACTTTTCACATGATTCTGTCAATTCATAACTAATTTTAAACTTAAAGTTGTTTGGTTGCGTATACATAGGACTGAAGCAGAAACATAGGATCAGTGTTTCAGTTGGATCTTTCCCCAACTATTTTAGTCATGGAAGACTCTAAACAAGGATCTGTAATGAAGATTTTTTTTTTCCATCATTGCCATTGCTGTTTATCTTATTTGCTTTTTAAGAGTTGGAGTAATTCCTTTCCAGAGGAGCTTTCCGAAAACGTGTCTTACAAAATTTCACAAATAAATTTGCTATTTCTCCTTTGAAAAACTGCATTCGTGTAGTAAATTTTCTGGAAGTAGATGTCAGCCACTAAGATGCTATTTTTTTAGGTATTCTAGTGATGGAGGACAGAGTTCATGATATAAGTTGAAAAAGTAGGCCCAAATTATATACCATGTGATGCAACTGTATTACTTTTTCGCATTTATGAACACATATCCTGTTGGTGTCTTTTTCTAGTTTGTAAATGTTATCATTGGTTCATCCTGGTTGTTAGGTTTATGAATGATTTTAACTTTTATATAGATTTCTACATTTACTAGGTTTTCCATACTGTGTGTCTACAACAATAACAGCAACAAAAAACTCTCTAAAGTGCTGCTGGTGAATCTTTTTAAAGGGTCGAGCAATATTTTCTCGATTATTGCAGAGACTTCATCATATGCTTGAATATCTTAATTTTACAGATTAAACGAAGGCTGTAAGGTTTAATCTTTTGCTTGAAATCATGACATTTAGGGCCCAAATCTGCAATTTAATGCAGCTATGAAAACAACTTTGAGATTAATTTAATTTGGTCATTTTTGTGGGATATGGAGTACTGCTGCCTATCACTGTACTAACAAATAGTGGATGATTTGTAAATATTTTAGTTATTTTGTATAAACTAAAATTGAGGTTTTTTTTTTTTTTTTTAGCTTTACTGTAAATCAGTAGTTTACACAGATTGTTAAAACAGATAAGATTGAGAGGCCTTACTGGAACTGTGAGAGGAGACATCAAGCCATCCTTTTCCTCAAAGATTTTTAGAATCTGTTTTTAACTAGTTTTGTAGTTTTTATATTTTGGAAATGACATGGAATCAACAGTTTCTTAGTCTAATATAAAATGCAGTGACACATTTCATGTCATACTTCCTGTCTTAGAAATTGATTGTAATTAAAATTGCTAGTGAAAGTGAGAAAAAAGAAAAAAAGTTTAGGGGAAGATAAATGAGAAGCAAAACTTGCTTCTCAATGAGGAGTCTATAGAATTAGAGTGGCCGCCACCAAGATGAAATCCTAATTAAGTACGTGACAAAGAATTAAAATAAAGACAAGCAGTGCTTTAAAAAAGATAAAAAGAAAACAAAATGAATACAGAGTTGAAAGGAAAATGTATTTGAAAAAGCAACTGTGCAGTGGACAGAGAGGAGAAAACAATGATTGCTCTGTCATGGTGAAAGCCAACTGCAAAACTAGGCTATTCTTGGATTTTTCTTTTTAAGGGGAAAGCAAGAGGTATCAAAGAATAGAAGTAGGTTATTAAAATAAATTTGGATACAAAGAAGTATGTTGTAAATGAAAGAGATAATCCATAATTCATCTAAAATGTATAAGCAGTTTACAAGACTTTCAGATTGTGGTGGACTGAATACCAGTTTATATTCAGTAATTGTTTTTGTGAGGATACTTACCAGGAAACAGAATGTGAAAAATAGGTGTGATTTTCTGAAGAACATTTTTCAGATTTTGAAAGTTGTTGGATGAATTCCCCTGTATGTCAGCTAGGAACTACACCTTAACCTCTATATCTTGGCTGGTTTAAGCTCTGGAAAATTTGACAGGTGAGTTGGGTAGAATATTTCTTAAGGGACTTTGAAGTGCTTTTTCATTGTATAAAAATGAAATGCATATCTCAATTCAAAAGTGTAGTGACTCTTTCTTATAGTTTTCATATTAAAACATGTATGTTCTCATCTTGGTAATTTTTTATTTACATAATGGCAAATAGGGGTAACAGTAGAAATTCAGCCTTTTTATTGCTTCCTGATCTGATCCTCCTATATTTGTGAACTCAGTATATTGAGGTACTGTGTTTTTTTTTTTTTTTGCTGGCTTTATAGTTACTTATCATACTGATCAACCAAATAAAGATATTTCTAAGCAGAGTTAACAAACAGTAACTTTGTTTGTTCAACCTTTGACATATATAGGTTTCCCCTTTTCTAATAAGCATTTTAAAAAATATACATTTAGAAATAGAATCAACTGACTTTTGAGTTTCCTTTGGTTTCTCTGTCATGAAGGTGCAAAAAAACACCTAGGTAGCTGGATAAAAGAGCAGTTGCAGAAAGAAGGAAGAGGAGTCAGAGATATGAATATAAAATCCTCAGTTTGGATAATTAACCTGGCTGATAGAAAATTTGATGTATCATCTTTGAGTTTTGATTGTCATTTCCCATGCCTTGGTAATGGTTTTCTATATAAAAATAAAATCATGAAACAGTAGGCATGATTCTAAAATAACCTCAATGTAACATGAATATTTCCATGAGTTGCTTGTTCTAGGCTAGCAGTGCTTAATACTGTTAAGGGTTAATTACTCTGTCATGTCTGACTCTTTGCAGCCCTGTGGACTGTGACTGCCAGGCTCCTATGTCCATGGAATTCTCCAGGCAAGAGTACTGGAGTGGGTAGTCATTCCCTTCTCCAGGAGACTTTCCTGACCTAGAGCAGGAACCCGGGTCTCCTGCATTACAGGCAGACTCTTTACCTTCAGAGCCTGTTAAAGCTGTGTCAATTAAATGAACAAACTTGAGGTTCCTTGTAATGAAACTTTGTAGTTTCTTGGTCAGCCAGCCTGTTCACATACTCTAATTTGGGTAAAATAGTTACAGATCTAAGTTTTTAGAATTTAAGATCTCAACATATTTTCAAATTAAATTAAGAATATGATTATTAAAGATACTCTTTTTCCCTAAGGAGAAAATGTGATTCCATTAAATTCATTGTAAAAACAAACAAATCTTTCCCTGTATAATTAAGTTTTCCATCTTATTTGTTTTTTTCTGCTGGAGATGGTGGTTTTTCAATCTTGGCTGCACATGCAAATCACCTGAGTTTAAAAAAAGAGCAAGGAAACAAAAATCCCTAAATCTGGGCTGTACATCCAGATTCTAATTTTAATGATCTCAGGTGGGGCCCTAGCATCAGTAATTGTAAAATCAGTAATTGTAAACGTTCCCCAGTGATTTAATATCTAGCCAGATTTGATAACCTTGTGCCAGGCACTTATTTGTAATGGATATTTACAGTATGACGCTGGCCGTCTGATTTTTCTGGACATCCTATTTCGATGCACCCTGAACTTTCATGCAATATGGATTGAAATTCCCTGCAATACTCTTTCCTACAGTTTCTACTTTGACATACAAACTGATGAGTACTTTAAATAACCCTACAGCAGGGTGCTGTAATAGGCCTGAATGTGGTCTGGAGATTTGTCTGAGTCTTAGTCCCTAGCATCTGTAAATCTTACCTTATATGGAAAAGAAGTATTTTGTAAATTTGATTAAGATCTTAAGATGAGGAAAGAAGAGGGAAATTGGCCAGACACACTGAGGAGACAATGTGAAGATGAAGGCGAGGGTGGGAGGGGTGGGGCCACAAGTCAGGGGATGCCTGCAACCACCAGAAGCTGGAAGAGGCAAGGAACAGGCTCTCCTGTGGCGTCTCCGGAGAGAGGGCAACCTGCGTGATGCCTAATTTATCCTCAGAGAAACTGCTTCTGGAATTCTGGCCTCTAGAACTGTGAGAGAGTAAATGTGTGTTGTTTTAAGCCACCAAGTTTGTGGTTAGTTGTTACAGCAGTCAGCAGCGTAAACTAACATAGCTGCTTTCCATATAGCAGTTGGGTTTTGGTGGCCTGCTCTCTTTCTACACAGCAGTATATATTTGTGTAATCCATTAAATCCTTAATTGCATTACCCCATTAAAAAAAAATAAGTTGAAATCACAGAAAGGTTTGTGTGTTTGTGAACACATGTGTGTTTGTGTTTATATATACACATACACAGTAGTGTAGCCTATAATCTTAATGTTTTTGAAATAAAGATGGAAATCATTAGGATGGGTCTTTGACCTCAATTAGATGCTCATTAGATTTAAGCTGTGTTTAATGATGAAGTAAAAGAACACAATTAATGAACGTGTACTGAATGCTAAAACTGGTTGAAGATTATTTCTAAAAATGTGAGTGATAATTAGGGATTTTAATAAACTTCTGTTGCGCTGGGAATAGATCATTTCTTATAACATTTACTCTGCTTCTTTGATTCTAAGTTGTACCACTTGTCTCTTTTATCAAATTCAGATCTTACAATGTGTTCCTTTACAGATGTGTTCATTTAATGTCTTTTTTTCTCACCCAAAGATGTTCCAAAATGATGTCATTCTGAATTAAAGGTGTTGTAGAATTGTGACACTTCAACAGGTCTGTTGTTGGGCTTTTCAGATTCGACTCTTGGATATTCAGTTTGAGCACATTTTCTGAAATGCATTATGTTAGAAGGCGAGCAGTACCTATACGAAGTTCTGAAACTTCCAGTGTTCTAATCTAATTACTGTTTTTCAAGAGCTACAATGGTGGAAACTATATCTTGCAATAACTTTGGTTGTTGAGATGTAGGATCTTTAGTGAAAAAGTCACAGACTTTAGAAGTAGGTAGACCTTTTTCATGTGTATATATCATATTTGTATCAAATAGATTACAAACTTCTGCCCAAGCACTTGTATCTAGAATATATAAAGGACTCAGCCAAATCAAAATACAGAAAAGGCAGCCAACTCAGTAGTAAAAGTGGATAGACGACCTCAACTAACACTCCATTGAGTGTCCAGTATGTACAACAAACATATGAAAGTTGCCTAATCTCATTAGTCCTTAGGGAAATGCAAATTAAACCACAGCGTAATTTCTCTACACGTTCACCAGCATGGCTAAAATTAAGAAAGACAATAAAGTGTTGACGGCTATGTAGAACAATATAAATTCCAACTGTGCTTGTAGGAATGTAAACTGGTGCAAGCACTTTGGAAAACTGTCAGTAAAGTTAAACATGGACGTATTCAAATGACCCAGATATTCTACTTCTAGGAATGTGTGTGTGTATGTGTGTGTACATGTACAAGTCATGCACAAGGATATTCATAGCAGAACCACTTGTAATAACTTAAAACTGTCCATCAACTTTAGAATGGATACATACATTGTTGAATGTTTCTACACTGGAAAAATATAATTTTGTACATTAGAGAAATAAACCAACTACTGCTATGCTCAACAGTATGAATGCATTTTGCAGACAACATTTGTTTAAGAGGTCAGACGCAAAAGAATATGTATTCCACGGTTCTGTTGTTAGAAAGTTCAAAAAAGGAATCATGCTCCAGTACTCTGGCGACCTGAAGCGAAGAGCCAACTCGTTGGAAAAGACCCTGATGCTGGGAAATACTGAGGGCAAGGGGAGAAGAGGGGGCAAAGGATGAGATGGTTGAATGGCATCACTGACTCAATGGACATGGGTCTGAGCAAACTGCGGGGGAGAGTGAAGGACAGGGAAGCCTGTGTGCTGCCATCCAAGGGGTCACAAAGAGTGAGAGATGACTGAGCAACTGAACAACAACCACCTTTGGATAGGCTGAGTTTGGAGGAGCAGACTTCTGAGAAGCGTATAATGTATTTCTTGAACTGGGTGGTGGTTATTCTGGATTGTTGATTTGCTGAGAAGTATATCAAGCTGTATTCTTAGGATTTGCTTCATTTTTCTGTATGCATGTATGCTGAACTTCAATAAGTTTACTTTACAAAAAGTTAATCATCGTCAGCGAAGTGCTTGGCAGTTCTTTGGTGCCTGATTGCCTAATAAACATTTGTTGGTTTTACTTGATTCTTATATTTCTAGTACCTTATGAAAATTTTCACATGAGATATCCTACTGCTTTCTAATCTTAAACACGCATATTTTCTCTACAGCAACCCTACCCATTCTCCATTCCCTCCAACCTTGTCGACCTCCAAATCTTCCTTAGCCATGGCCAAAATTACAAAAGATATTTCTTATTTGGTCTCAGTACAAATACCCTTGCCATGATTTTTAATAAATGCCTTCAAAGAATGTCACAACATGTAAGTTTAGACGGTCAGACTTCAAGCTAAACTACTATGGGTCTTGTGAGACCAGTTATGAGTAATAGTTTGATGAAAGGTATTAAAAGCCTGAACTGACACATTAAAAGAGCTAAAAAAAATTGTACAGCAAAGACGTTGTATCCCAAACCTATTAAACAGAGAAGCATGTGTGCCCAGTGACCTTGAGATTGACTAGACCTGCATTTGAGAGTTGACAGGAATGGTTTACAAATGAATGAAATAAGAAGCATGTGTAGTGGGGATACTGTTACATTTGATAGGAGGAACAAAAACAAGAGCTTTAAATTTCATTTAAAAACCTTGGCCCTTAAAAAAAAAAAAGACTCAAAAACTGATTTTTGTCTTTCTGTTGCTAGAACTTATTTATGTTAAGGAACCGAGTGCTTTTTCCACTGCTCCTTTTTGTCCGGCCCTGCTTCTTTAGTTCTTGAGTTTCTTGTCCATGCCCGCTTCCCTGTGCTCTGTGTCTTCATCCTGTGCGTCCCTCCCCCCATGCCCCTTCCTAGAGAGTAGGTGGTCTTCCAGACTGATGAGCCTGCCTTGGCTCCCACACAAGGGTCTTCCATTTGTTGTGTTCCTTTGGAAGGAAGAGTTTTAATTTCTTGTCTCCCTTTGGGATACATCTAAAAACCTAAGCAGGGATGGGGGGCTGTGTAGTTTGGGAAGCATCAGTGACCGTCTGGAGCCTCACTCAGAGGTGGGCTGGATTCGTCTGAATGGGAGGGGAAGCATGCTCATGTGTGGTAATCATTCCTGGGGCCATTGATAAAGCTTGTGGTGGACCATTCATGACAGCTACCGACCCTGCATCCCAGTCATGTTCTTCAGTATTTTTATTTTAAAGTGTTCTTTCTAGTTAGTCAGTCATTCTGTTCCTCTGCTTTAGAAAATTAGGATGAAAATTTTTATTTTATGTAGTAAATTTTATTCTGGCAGAAATATTTTATCATGCCGTTGTACTGTGAGATAGTTTCATAGATGTTTTCATGGAGATTGTCATGTAAGAACCAGGATAAGGATACTATTAATTCTGGTCTTGATACAAATAGTATTTTAAGAGACAGAATACTTATTTTTTATTTATTTTTATTTTCTTCCTTATGCTACACATGCTGAGCAGGAACTTCCCTGGATATTTGAAACAAGAGGGAATAAATGTTACATATGACTTTGAAATTTGATATAAGACAAACAGAGTCACCTTTAAGTGTAACTCCATTAGTGGGCAATAATTCTATCTTCTAAAGAGTAATGACTTCAGTACTGGGATCCAAAAAGAGTCTATCAATATTTCAGAGAGGTAAAGCTAATTTTAAAATGTCCCATTGTTTTCCTCCAAATAATGTTTAAGCGTCCAGTTTATCTATGTCTAAGTACAGTCAGTCAGTTCAGTCCCTGTCTTATCCGACTCTTCGCGACCCCATGGACTGCGGCACTCCAGGCCTCCCTGTCCATCACCAACTCCCGGAATTTACTCAGACTCGTGTCCATTGAGTCGTTGATGCCATCCAACCATCTCATCCTCTTTCGTCCACTTCTCTTCCCGCCGTCAGTCTTTCCCAGCATCAGGGTCTTTTCCAATGAGTCAGTTCTTCGCCTAAGTATCAGGTGGCCAGAGTTTTCAGCTTCAGCATCAGTCCTTCCAGTGAATATTCAGAACTGATTTCCTTTAGAATGGACTGATTGGATCTCCTTGCAGTCCAAGGAACTCTCAAGAGTCTTCTCATTTACCACAGTTCAAAAGCATCAATTCTTTGGTGCTCAGCTTTCTTTATAGTCCAACTGTCATATCCATACATGACTACTGGAAAAACCATAGCCTTGACTAGATGGACCTTTGCAAAGTAACGTCTCTGCTTTTTAATATGCTGTCTAGGTTGGTCATAACTTTCCTTCTAAGGACTCTTAATTTCATGGCTGCAGTCACCATCTGCAGTGACTTTGGAGCCCAAAAAATAAAGTCTGACACTGTTTCCCCACCTATTTGCCATGAAGTGACGGGACCAGATGCCATGATCTTCGTTTTCTGAATGTTGAGTGTTAAGCCAACTTTTTCACTCTTCTCTTTCACTTTCATCAAGAGGCTCTTTAGTTCTTCACTTTCTGCCATTAGGGTGGTGCCATCTGCATATATGAGGTTATTGATATTTCTCCCAGCAATCTTGATTCCAGCTTGTGCTTCATACAGCCCAGCATTTCTCATGATGTACTCTGCATATAAGTTGAATAAGCAGGGTGACAATATACAGCCTTGACGTACTCCTTTCCCTATTTGGAACCAGTATGTTATTCCATGTCCAGTTCTAACGGTTGCTTCCTGACCTGCATACAGATTTCTCAAGAGGCAGGTCAGGTGGTCTGTATTCCCATCTCTCTCAGAATTTCCCACAGTTTGTTTCAATCCACACAGTCAAAGGCTTCAGCCTAGTCAATAAATCAGAAGTAGAATATAGGTCTAAGAACAGTAAGTACAGTACAGGATTACTCTAATTTTTTAAACTAATGCTTTCTTTGGTGGCTTTCAGAGCTGAAAGAGGTGACTTTCATGGTCTTATTTGAAGTGTGAATTATCAAAAGGATTTCTGTGTAAAGCTTGTTCATCTACTTCAGTGGTAATTTAAAAAACATTAATAGTTTGGTGATAACAAGAGGGTCTCTATTTCTTCCTAAATTTTTTTGTATCAAAACTTGATTCTGGGTTCTAGGAATAAATTTGCTTTACGTTTTTACATTTAGTTTATGAGGAAACTCCTTACAATATGTTTTCAAGAATATTAAGAAACTTGTGACAGTTAAAGGGTAAGTCCCCTTTACTATCAGATGCTGTCTTTCTCTCTTTGGTTTGTAGGCATTCATTTTTTACATCTCCATTTTTAGACTGCCATTGGTCTTGAATACCAGGCTGCATTGGATAAATAGAATGAGCATACTATGGCTATTTTTCTAGCAATTAATGAGTTCTAGCTGGTCTTAATTGCTTATGGCATCATGGACAATAATTCTCTTCATTAAGTCCAGGATTCAGTTCTGATTTAAAGAACAGAAAGCACTGTCATCTTTTTCATACAGTGTTTGAGAACACATTTTCCTACTGGTTTCTTCCTGTCTAGAGCATGTACACTTAAAATTCTTTGCAGTTTAAATGTTCCTTTTATGGTAGAGTCACAGTAATATGGTTTTGAACCAAGAGTCTCTGTAGAGACTTGGATTTGTGTTACAATTAAATACTCCTCTCCTGTCAATCTTTTGTTAAATGTTAACTCATCTGAGATCCATTGTCTCCTTTTACACACATACCCACAAACACCCACCGCTGCTTCTGTGGCTTTTTGTGTAGTTGTTGTACTGTGGCCATGGGTCAGCATTCTCTCTTAACGTTTTGCCACTTTCAAATGTGCCTTGAATTCTCCTGTCCTTGTGCCTTTGAGACATTCTCTCTCCTTCTCCAGGTGTCCAGTCTTCATTCCAGACTAGTTCCATAATCACCTATAGGAAACGGTCTGTTCTGTCTACTAGGTAATCAGTCACCCTTCTTTCTGTGTACCTAACTCTTCTATGGTTTCACTCTGGTGGTCTTCTCTTTACTCTCTAATTATTTTCTTTTATTAGTCTTTACATGATTCTCCAATTATTTACATGCCGTTCTATTTTACTAGTTCATGTTACATGAAAGAAATTGGAATTCAGAGCACTTGGAATGGGACATGGTTGGTACAAACTAAACTCAAAATAAGTACTTTTTAACTGATGAGTTTTGTGAGTCAATATATGATTGTAGCTCGGCTTATTCCATTTGAGACAATGAATTCTGTGAGTTCAACCATGTGTATCATGAGTTATGTATGTATGTCAGTCAGTCAGTTCAGTCACTCAGTTGTGTCCAATTCTTTGCAACCCCATGGACTGCAGCTCGCCAGGCTTCCCTGTCCATCACCAGCTCCTGGAACTTACTTAAACTCATGTCCATCAGGTCAATGATGCCATCCAACCATCTCATCCTCTGTTGTCCCCTTCTCCGCCCATCTTTCCCAGCATCAGGGTTTTTCCAGTGAGTCAGTTCTTCACATCAGATCACCAGAGTATTGGAGTTTCAGCTTCAGCATCAGTCCTTCCACTGAACACCCAGGACTGATCTCCTTTAGGATGGACTGGTTGGATCTCCTTGCTATCCAAGGGACTCTCAAGAGTCTTCTCCAACACCACAGTTCAAACGCATCAATTCTTTGGGGCTCAACTTTGTTTGTAGTCCAACTCTCACATCCATACATGACCACTGGAAAAACCATAGCCTTGATTAGATGGACCTTTTTGACAAAGTAATGTGTCTGCATTTTAATATGCTATCTAGTTTGGCCATAACTTTTCTTCCAAGGAGTAAGCGTTTTTTAATTTTATGGCTGCAGTCACCATCTGCAGTGATTTTGGAGCCCAAGAAAATAAAGTCTCTCACTTCCATTGTTTCCCCATCTATTTACCATGATGTGATGGGACCAGATGCCATGATCTTCATTTTCTGAATGTTGAGTTTTAAGCCAACTTTTTCATTCTCCTCTTTCATTTTCATCAAGAGGCTCTTTAGTTCTTTGCTTTCTGCCATAAGTGTGGTATCATCTGCATGTCTGAGGTTATTGATATTTCTCCTGGCAATCTTGATTCCAGCTTATGCTTCATCCGGCCCAGCGTTTCTCATGATGTACTCTGCATATAAGTTAAATAAGCAGGGTGACAATATACAGCCTTGATGTACACTTTCCTGATTTGGAACCAGTGTGTTGTTCCATGTCCAGCTCTAACTGTTGCTTCTTGACCTGCGTACAGATTTCTCAGGAGGCAAGTCAGGTGGTCTGGTATTCCCATCTCTTAAATTTTCCGCAGTTTGTTGTGATCCACATAGTCAAGGGCTTTGGCATAGTCAATAAAGCAGAAATAGATGTTTTTCTGGTACTCTCTTGCTTTTTTGATGATCCAGTGGATATTGGCAATTTGATCTCTGGTTCCTCTGCCTTTTCTAAATCCAGCTTGAACATCTGAAAGTTCATGGTTCACGTACTGTTGAAGCCTGGCTTGGAGAATTTTGAGCGTTACTTTGCTAGTGTGTGAGATGAGTGTAATTATGCAGTAGTTCTTTGGTATTGCCTTTCTTTGAGATTGGAAGGAATGTATGTATGTACATGTGTGAAAATAATATCTGCCATGTAATCAAGTAAACCAATATGGTTTAATAAAATGACATGCTCCAATGCAGGAAGTGTTTTGTACAACTGAAAACTATAAGACATGTATTGCAATAAACTTTTTATTTTGAAATGAATGAAGTTTTCAGAAGAATTGCAAATACAGTACAAAAAATTCTTATATAGCTATTAGCCACTTTCCCTGTTGTTAAGGTTTTACATTACCATAATATTTTTGTAAAAACTAAGAAACTAATGTTGGTACATCACTGTTAAATAAACTCCAGACTTTATTCAGACTTCTTTAGTTTTTATACTAATATCCTTTTTGTGTTTCAAATCCAGTCTAGACACCACATTAGAAGTGTTTGGAGAACTGTTAGAAATCTTAATTAAAATACTTACATAAATTTCTTCTGTTTAATAAGTATTTCTATAGTTTTCCTTATTTTTTTTTTTTTTTTTTTAGTTTTGGAAGACTATTTAACTTTTATCATCCTTAATTTTGATTCTTTGTAACATTTACATATCTCAATTCACTGATTTAATTTTTTAAAAGCATTGTTTTTTCTTTTATCTTTGTCATGAAGGAAGATCTTTGTCATGTAGGAAGATCTTTGTCATGCAGGAAGATTGAACTCACTGTTAGTTAACTGAACCATTCAGTTTTTAAAAGTATTACAGGACCAGCAAAATGAAAATAGTCCCTGCCCCTTTTAAATTCAAAATAGTGACCCATCTTAACCTTTATTGAGAATTGTTAGCTTTTTTTATCCTGTGATTTTAGTGTATTTTCCCTTACTCCTGCCTTCTTTTTTATGTCCTATAAAATTTTATAATGTTCTCTATAATTATTTTGTGGTTTTTGTCAGGTTTATAGCTAGTAATTTTTTGCTGATGGTGCAGTTGGTTTATTTTTTGCTGGTGTGCTTTCCACAGCTTTTATTTTGAGATAATTTTAGACTTAATGAAGATTTGCAAAAATAGGAAAAAGAATTTCTGTCCGTGCTTCACCTAGCTCCTTTTATGTTAACATTTTAAATAAACATAAAACAGTTATGGTACAATATAGAGTTTATTTTAACTTTATCGATTCTACTAGCATTCTTTTTTTTTCTGTTGCAGAATCCAGTCTCACATCCCACATCACACTTAGTTGTCAGGTTTCTTTGGTTTCCAGTCTGTGGCAGTTCTGAGTCTTTCCTTGTCTTTCCTGACCTTGATATTTTTGAAGAGTCTTGGCCAGGTGGTTTGTTGAATATCCCTCAATTTGGGGTTCGTCTGATGTTTTCTCATGATTAGACTGTGGTTATGTGGTGCTGGGAAGAATAGCACAGCCTTGCTGAGCCCTTCTCTGTGCATCATCTCAGGGGCTGCATGTTATCAATATTTGTTACTTTGTTCCCTTTGTTTAAGTGGTATCTACCAGGATACTCCACTGTAAAGTTACTATTTTTCTGTTTGTGATTATTAAATATTTTGGGAAAGATGCTTTTGAGACTTCATGATATTTTATTTCTGCCTAAAGTTTTGCCCACCTGTTTTGGCATTCATCCATGAATTTTCCTGCAGCAGTTCTAAAAAAGTGTTACTTATTTCTTCTCATTTACTAACTGGAATTCTCCCAGAAAGAAAATTTATCACTTCTCCCTGATTGTTTGTTTGTTTATATCAGTATACCACATGGATATTTTTTTCCATGTTACTATTGTTGTGTATTTTGTTATTTAAGTTGTCCCAATTTTGGCCAGTGGGAATTCCTACAGGTTGCTTCCTGGGGCTTTAAGACGTGTTTCCATTTCCACCCCCAGAACCGCCCTGTTTTCAAATTTTCTGACTCCATGAGACTATCCAAGTGCATCTTACATTTTCATTTTCCCAGCCCTGGGTTCAACCAGTTTTTTAGAGAGCCTTGGTTTCTTTTATTGGGGACTAGTATTTAGATCAGGGCACCTTTTGTGGTCATTGCTACTGAGTGCCATTTCTTCTTGTTCCTCTCAGTGGATAGTGCTATGATTTAAGTGTGTGAGATTCTATTTTGATGTTGTTTGTATTGCCCTCTACTATTAGCCCACTAAAAAAATCCTGGTATGGACTTTAGCACCATTTTATGTCGCTAAGGTTATATGTTCAGAATTCTAATGACACTGATATTCAGTAAGCATTATGAAACGTTAGACTTTGAACTCTTTAAAGTCTGAAAAAAAAAACCCTATATTACCATGCGGGCAGTAAGTACATGTTCATTAACAAATTGAATTAAACTAGTTAAAAAAATAGAGATACCATATTAAGTATAATTATTTCTTATAGTTAATAAAGTGGAACATATATCCTTAAACTGGCTAGCAATTTCCAGCAAATTACTGAAAATTTAGTAGGTACTTAAAATGTGAGTCAAGTTTATTAGAACACATTTTCAATGATCTCATGATAGTGTAAAAATAATATACTTAGGAAAGATTTTACCTTTTAGTCTTCTATTGAACCTGCTAAGATAGTTGGAAACATGAAATATGTTGCCTATTCAAGATTACCACATAATCCTTTTACATCATTGCAACTATTGGTACCCTTTTAGGAGAAAAACAGATTTTTTTTTTTTTTTTTTTTTTTTAGTTCAAGTGTATCTGGAAACCATACTACACACTCTGTAGGTGATAGACGATTATAATACGTTTTGACAAAAGAGAAATAGATGTTTCTGCTCAGCATCACAAATAAAGTTTAATGTAGTATGTGCCTTTTGGCATGATAATTATTTCATAAAATAACATTCTGTAGACGCGGAAAGTGAGGAACAAGAGGGGGACCTGATAGGTAATGAAAGTTTTGGAGATAAGTCAAAGAATGAGAACAGTAAGACTGTTGAAGTTCTCTGATTAACTGTAATTTAAAGTATTTGGCTGTGTATGTATTTAGAATTTTATGCTTTTCTATTTATTTTTGTAAGGGTATCTATCAGATTGGACTGTGATTTAAAAAAATTTACAATGTTAGCTAGACTTATTGTGATCATTTTTCAGTATTTACAGACACTGAATCATAATATGTCAATTCTACATCAGTTTTTTAAAGTTGCTACAGCTTTTCAGTACACGTGTATAAAGCCTCATTGTGATCAGAAGAGCCACTTAGTGTTAACATTGCTTCCAGGCTTTTATGATGGAGCTGCTTCCTCCTTCATGTACATCACGAGTGGGGTGGGTGAAGTCTTGTAGGAGTTCGGGGAGCAATCTGAAGCAGGGCTAATGATCAATGTCACAGCTGTAAAGACCTGGAGCTGGGTCTGGGGTTTATGGCTAACATCTTCTGGATGCCTTTCTTAGTGGCTTTGCTTTCATTTTGTATTTCTTTGTCATTATGCATTATATTCCCGTGGTACATGATATAACACATCTAGTGACATTTGCTTGCGTATCATTTGTTGCGTGAAAACCTTCACAGAATCCATGTTGTTCTGATGCAGAATGTACATCATTTTTTTTTCAGACATAAGCTTGATCACAAAACATTTCTATCAGGGAATCTGTGCATGAACTTGGTGTGTGGGGCGCAAGCCTTTTGAAATGGTACAGAAATGTTTTACGTGTGAAAAAATTTTTTTGCACATGTATTTTTGAGTGGATTGTCTGAGGTTACATCAGGGTTTCAGAAACAGTTCAGAATGACTGCGGTCTCAGGGCTCACTGAGGCACAACTGTACAGAGGGCCATCAAACTGAAATCTCTGTGAATGGCATTATGACTCAGCGCCAGATACAGTAGCTTGTTCCCTAGCAAATCATGCCACACCCTCTCTCATGTCTTTCCTCTACTTTGCTTGGTGCTTGGGGTTAGGAGGCTGACAATCTTTTCTACTACTAGGCTCCTACAACTTCTGTTTTCTCTCTGGTGCCCCCTATAGAGGGGAACACCTCTCTGCAGCCTCTTCTGTTTTGTATACCACTTAGTATATAAGGATTTAGATAGTCAAAGAGTCAAACTATGCCAGGCGGCTATAACAAAGAGACCTAAGAATACAGTGGCTTCAGTAGCAAAGATGTTTTTCTCACTTATGTAAGTCTCGATAGGCATGATCCAGATTGAGGGACCTGTGTTTATTCAGAGATCCAGATTCCTTTCAAGTCTCTTTGTCCCCATCCCATGACACATTGTTGTCATTTGTGTGATTGAAGCCCTGTGGCTACCAGGTCCAGGTTTTCTGGGGACAGGACAGAAGGAGAAACATATTTGATGGTTTAAAGCCTAAGATGTCTAACGTCATATATCACTTTTCACCTTCTATTAGTAAGAGCTGTTCGTACAACCACTCTACTGCAAAGGAAGCCGGGAAACATTATTGTGAATCACGGAAGGGGGAGGAGCAGATTTTGGTGGAAATCTGGGAAGCTCTGCCATATTCTGCGTGGTATTCTCCAGCTGGTTTGTAAATTCGCTGAAGTCAGGGCCTTCCATGCTGTTCTTCATATGGTGTCTTATGTATAGTAGATGTTAGATCATCTGTGTTTGTTGAATTGTCCTATACAGTGGAGTATGGATTTATACATTTAAGTAAAGTCATTTTTACAGCTGGTGATGCAAAAAAAGGCAAGTACCATAAACAGCAGGCGTTCCAGCCAAAAGGCAGGCTCTGCAAACTGTATCCTTAGTATGGGGAGGGATTGGTCATGTATTTTGCTTTGTCAGGGGCAGTGAGGTTAGAGGCAGTTCTAGTGATTGCCATAGCTATTTTAGTAACCTCAGTTACTGACTTCTAGGAACAGAGTTTCTTGAAAAAAAATTAGCTACATTAAAAAAAAACCCCAAATAACAAATGAAATTTACTTAATGATGTTGTTACATGTTATGCTACTACTGAAATAGTATTACTGCTGTTAAACTTTGCAGACCTGCAGGATAAAAACACCTACAGATATTGATGATGTTTTCACACAGGTAGTTTGACGCAGTGGTTCTGAAACTTTAGTGGTTATCAGAATCAGAACAAAGCTGGGTGAAAAATGAACTGGTTTCCTCCCCTGAAGTTTCTGATTCATTTGTTTTAGGGTGAGGTCTGACCATTTTTGCATTTCCAGTAAGTTCCAAGGTGGTATTGATGCTGCTCATCTTGAGGTCACAATTTGATAACTGCTGGTTAAAGGTAAGGAGGACCTATCAAAATGGGCAAGTGTCTGATATTACCAATTCATGCTGGTATGCTGTTGCCATATGAAATTAAGAAAGATCTATTTTGGAATGAAAACATGGTTGTTAATGGAATTTCATACCAGCTGCCAGATGGGGAGGGATCTATTGTTCCACAATCCCTAAAACTACACCATTGTAGCCTTTCTTGGAGACAGATCAAGAATGAGCATTTTAGTAGCTTTTATTGAAGGAAGACTTTTGAAGACTTGCTCTTGAACTGCTTAGGTAGCAAGGGGTAGGCAAGGGTGTGCATCTCATCATTGGTTCAGACTTGGAAACCTGTTTCCTCCAGCAAAGACAGCTAGGCTATCTGCCTTTCTGACCCAGGGAAGGCAGATGGGTTTCTCCTGCTTTTCAGTTCTGAGACTGGAATTCTCAGCTCCATATCAATGAACACATGATTGATTATTAATGTCTGCTGTGACTACTCTTGCCATCCGCTACCCTCAACCTCAGCAGCAGGCACCTGTCTTCTCACTTTTGCTTTTCCTTCCCTTCAGTGACAGAGTAATGTGTGTGTATGTGTATGTGTGAGCACTTGTGATATCTATGCATCTATAAATGATGTGTTTAATGATGTTTCATAGCTTTTTCTGCTTCTCTTATTTTTACTTCTGGTAGCAGTTTGGGACAAGGAGTGATGAGATAGAATATTGTAAAGTATTCAGTGTAGAACTCATTGTATTATACTTTGATTGTCTTGGTAGATTTCTTTTTTCCTATTTGAAAGAATATATGGAATATTGATTATTTTTAATTGCATATTTATATGTATTCTTTCTAATATTGGGCACAATCAGTTTCTTTTCATCTTATTTTCTCTTGAAAATTTGAGAAAATAATAGCAAATGAAGCAACTGACAAACAACTAATCTCAAAAATATACAAGCAACTTCTGCAGCTCAACTCCAGAAGACATGAAAGATGCTCAACATCACTCATTATTAGAGAAATGCAAATCAAAACCACCAGTCAGAATGGCTGCGATCCAAAATCTGCAAGCAATAAAATAGTACAGCCACTATGGAGAACAGTGTGGAGATTCCTTAAAAATTGCAAATAGAACTACCTTATGACCCAGCAATCCCACTTCAAAGAGACACATGTACCCCAATGTTCATCGCAGCACTGTTTATAATAGCCAGGACATGGAAACAACCTAGATGTCCATCAGCAGATGAATGGATAAGAAAGCTGTACATATACACAATGGAGTATTACTCAGCCGTTAAAAGAATTCATTTGAATCAGTTCTGATGAGATGGATGAAACTGGAGCCGATTAATATATATATATATGGAATTTAGGAAGATGGCAATGACGACCCTGTATGCAAGATGTGTATAACGGACTTTTGGACTCAGAGGGAGAGGAGAGGTGGGATGATTTGGGAGAATGACATTCTAACATGTATACTATCATGTGAATTGAATCGCCAGTCTATGTCTGACCAGCATGCTTCTGGTGCATGGGGATGAATGTTATTTCATGTTTGAAAATGTATTTTAAAAGTTTAAAAATAAAAAAAATTAAAAAAAAATAAATAAAATGTAATACATTTAATTTTCATAAGTCAGTCACTCCAGAAATGAATAAATATCCCTGCATACACATATGCAAATAAACACAATCAGCCCCATTAGTATCAACTTTTTGTGATGACCAGTATTGACATGGTATATTTCTCCCACATCTTTCTCATATGGCTAATAAAATAGACATGTAAAAACTTAACTAGATAATGCCATTTACATGATTCTCCAACTTGAACTTTTCAGTTCAACATACATGTACCTTGGACATATTTCAAGATCAACAGATGCAGGCATAGAATTCATTATTTTTAATGGATAAATATTCTATAGAGAGAATCAACTGTGATTTATTCAGCTTTTCTGCTGTTGATGGAAACTGCAGTTCCAGCTTTTGTTCTTCTAAACAGTAATGAAGATATCCCTGAATATATATCTTAAATACTGGTGCTTTAAGTTCAGTTGAATAAATACGAAAAATGGGGTTCCTTAATTGAAGGATGTTTTTGTTGTTGTTTAGTTGCTAAGTCATGTCTAACTCTTTTACGACCCCATGGAGTGCAACCTATCAGGTTACTTTGTCCGTGGGATTTTCCAGGCAAGCATACTGGAGTGGGTTGCCAGTTCCTTCTACAGGGGATCTTCCCGACCAAGGGATTGAACCCATGTCTCCTACTTGGCAGGTGGATTCTTTACCACTGAGCTACCTGGGAAGCCCATAATTCAAGGATATATGACTTTTAAAGTTTAAAGTATGTGTCTTTCCAGAAGACTGTAGACTTTCATACTATCCCCCCTTCCTCCAGAAAGGCAGTGTATGAGAATGCCAGTTTTTAGCAAACTTGATCTTTTATTTGCGTTTCTCTGCCTACCAGTGAGGTTGAACATCTTTCTGTATATTTTTTAATTTATTTGCATTTTTTCTATTTCTTGATCATCTTTTTTTTCTCCTGGGTTCTTTCACTTATCAAATTTTTGGAGTCCTTTAGAGGTATTGACAGATGTGTTGAAAATATTTTATTTTTAGTTTATCACTTGTCTTTTGCCACACAGAAATAGTAAATTCTTATGTAATTCAGCCTATCATTTCTTTCTTTTATGGTTTTGTATAGGATTTTTAGGATATATAAAACATTTTCACGTTTGATCCTCTCAATATCCCTGAGATAAATAGGGTCTAATGTTGATATTCTCATCTTTAGATGAGGACTCCAATTTTCAGAGAAGCCAAGTGGCCTGCCCAGGTTTGTAAGTGCTGCCTACCAGATTCAAATTAACTTGTTTCAAAAATACTGTACCCTGGCCATTGCACTGTGCTCTGATTGATAGTTCTTCTTACAATAAAAGTTACTGAAGTCACTTTGCAGAATATAAAACAAAAATCTGTGGTATTAATGAAACAGTTGTAATCTGTTTTAAAGATACATGTGATAGAAGGTATAAGTTATTTTGTTAGTGAAAGATGCATTGATATATACATAACAAAAACCATTTGAACTGTGGTATAATTAGTTTTGCAGAGGTGAGCTGTTTTTAATATGGTGTGTCACGCAGTATTTCAGTTACTTGTGCTTAAAAACAAACCTCAAGTGCAGATAGTTAATGAGTACTTGTCTCGGGAGAAGAAGCAAGGTAGAAAAGAAACAACCCTTCAACAAGGATGTTTTAATGACTCAGACCAGGCACTACTAGAGAGTAATAACCGCTTTTATCTGAAGATAAAGAAGAATTACAAAGAATATAGTAAACATTTCTTCCCACTATATTCATCTGAAATTTGAACCAAGTAAATATACCTTTCAGCACACATTTTAATGAGCATACTGCCCATAGTGAACATACTCAAAAAAATAGATCACCAGCTTAGGTAGCCAGTTATTGTACTACCAGAATGTGAAGGGGCCCCAGTCTGGACTCTGAAAGGAGAGAATTTGAGGAGCCCAAGTTGACCTGGTGTTCATTTAGATCTTCACAAAATGTTAACTGTGGGCATTGTGCATACTTAAAAAAACATGGTGCCTACCACAATAGGGATCTCTTTTGCATGAAAAGAGCAGAGCCCTACTTCTTCTAATTCCCACTGGCTTATTTTGGCTTGTAATTCCTTGTCATGTCCTCACCACCCTTCTCCAAACACAGAATAACTTGACTTCTAAAATGGAATGATTTAAAATGAAATCATGTATTATGCTCTTTTGGTTCCTAGTTCCTTGAGGCCATAGAGAGGACAGGTGTATAAATTAGTGATACCATAAAATAGAAATGGTTTGAGTACAGTAAAATATGGGATTCTCAGCCATACTTTTTTTTTTTTTTCGGTTGGGTTGATGGAGTCTTTATACTTATTTTAGTGAATATGGCAAATATAGTTTGCCATCTGGGTTTAAAACATTTTTTAAAAACTGTCCTCCTTTTTGTTTAGTTCTTTTTAATTCAAGAGGCTAGTTTCTATAGACTTGAATTGTTTGGAGTCTGACTTTCTAAAGCAGTTTCTGCTTATCTGTCTAATCCTTTCCTATAGCCTGAATCTTTAGCTATGTTTTGTCTTCATTCTTTACCTCTAAGATTTACTTTCAGTTCCTCACTAAAGCTATGACTGGGGTTTTGTGGACTAGAATTTCTTCTCTTTAGGTCTCTAGATCCTAGGAAGATAGTGTTGGCTCAGGGGTGGTGTCCTCCCCTATCTCTTTCTACCATCTGTAAACACTTTCATTCTGCCTTTAGTGGATGGGCCTCTGGAGGATACATGAAGCAGAGTGTTTGTGAAAGGAAACTGATAAGACTAAAGAGACTTTTTTTTTTTTCATAAAAGAGCAAGGGTGGAATGTGGGGGAAAGGTAAGGAAATAGATTTGTTGTCCTCATTATGCATTTCAAGCATTCTGTGGGTTTTGCATTTACCTTGGATTTTCTGGGGCCAATACAAATGGATTTTATGAGAGGAAAGTTGCAATGTTTTAAATTTAGAGCAGTCTCAGAAGCAATGGTACTGTTTGTGATTCTGGTCAATAGTGGACCCTAAAATATTTTATTGTAATAACACTGAAATAGAACCTCCCTTTTTGTATTAAGAGGCAGGGAATGTAAAATTCTATATCTTAATATTCCTTATTTTCACATTTAGTATGCCTGCTTCAACCCCTGTATAAGCTGTTTTCTTTTATTCTTTTTTAATGTGTTATATTTTGACACTTAACCTAAAGGCTAACCAAATGAACTTAACTTCATTTGGATTGATGATATAGTTTTATTAACATGCACTTTTTGTTTACATTTTATTTTATTTGGTCTTAACATTTAAAATGTTGATTTATCTATTATCCTGATTTGACTTGTTTTTTCCATTTTAGAAATAGGCCTGCATGAAATTGTGTGATTGATTAATGTTCTTCTAATACTGAGGCTCCGCCTTTGAAGAAGACAGTGAACTTGCTATAGTTAGTAAGCAAAATCTTGCATGCATGGGCAGGAGGAAATTGAGTAATCCTGAGAAATCATATGCTAGCTTTGAACATGGGATTAATTTTGGTATCCCAGAGGTTTGGGAGGGAAGAATAAGGGTCTGACTTTTAAAGCAGGCTTTAGAAAGGTTATATAAAATTTGATCATACCATAAATATCTTTTATGATAATACCATTGTCGTCTTTAGAAAATGATGAAAGTTTTGACCTTAGGTCCTGGTCACTTAGAGCAGGCAATTTTAGAAAATTAAGAAGAATTTAAGAAAATGTAAGAATTCTCTCAGCTTTTCATCGGATGGTGATATTCATTTAGTAGGAAGTGGATTGCTCTAGATGCACGGCTAACAGATTATGTGAATTTGTAGATGGTATGTCGGCATGAAAATCTGGAGTTAGATATGGGTGGAAAACTTGACCTGGGTTCCACTTATCCCCTTCTCTCTTAAAAGATCAATTAGCTCTTAAAGTGATGTTTTAAGGAATAGGGTTCTTTGCCAAAAATAGATTTCATTTTTAAAATTTACTGCTCACTTTAGCATTAAGCCAGGGCTGACCCACTGAAGATTTTAGGAGTGCCTTGGCAACTCTTGCTATTGCCAATTGAATAATAAGTGTTGATTTGGAACAAAGAGAATTAATTTTGTGTGTTTGAGAAAGATTCATTTTTTAGTGATACCCACTCCCCCCTACTTTCTCAAATAGCTAGTGATTAACTACTACTTTAATTTTCAATTAATCAAATTAGATTTTTACTGGTAGATTTTGATTACATGCAGTTCTAACAGCTTCCAGATACACTTCTTTTTCCCATATGTTTACCATATGCTGAGTAAAACCAATGTAGAATAAATTAGTGTAAAAGTAGGAACATTTAGTTCTTTTGTAGAGTTCATTTTGAATGACAGAAGACAGCTCAGAATCATTTTAGCTACGAGGCACCTTTTGAAAAGTGATATGGAAAAATAACCCATTTATGTGTGCCAAGGTCTGTTTTCATAAATGTAAATTTGAAAGTTCATTAAAATTTTGGCATGTGATTTGGAATGCATAATAACTGGATGTGATTCAAAGCCAGAAATCTGTATCCTTATACCAACAACATGTTTCACTGAAGACTGGCTTTGTATGGGTGTTTAATATTTAAAAGGTAAAAAAAAATAGTATTTACTCGATGGTTATGGCTCTGGAAGCTGTTCAGGATGGAGAGGCTGCAGTGGCAAGGGAAAGCCAGCAGTGCCCCCACAGTGCTCACCAGCCTCTCCTCTTGGACAAGTTGGGTAGGTGACCCCTGTCAGTGACCAGTGTCATTTATTTTTCAGAGATGACAAAACAGAAATGCATATTTTCCTTGCTGTCTTTGGGAATGTGAAGATGGATCATGAAAGACATTTCAGCTTACATTTAAAACAGTGAGGGACTTCTCAGTGGCTATGACTCAAGGTTCCCAATGCAGGAGGCCCAGGTTTTATTCCTGGTCAGGGAACTAGATCCCACATGCTGCAACTAAAAATCCTGCATGTCACTACTAAGACCTGGTGCAGCCAAATGAATAAATAAATATTAAAACAAAACAAAAAACAGCAGAAAAATGGCAGAGTTGGATCAGGCAGAAGTGGTATCTAATGCTTGTAGCTAATATGAACAGTTAGCACTTGGAGATATTCTAATGTTATGTGCCGGACCTACTGCTCACCTATAATATAAACCTCCCAAGGAGGGGGATAGAGAAGCAAAGGGGAAGAGAAAAAACCCTACCTGTTGAAGGTGCAACTACAAGCTCATTTCTTGTCTGTAGGAAGAGACATGCTTGCTACCAGGGGGCCTTTCAGACATCTTCAAGTGAGGCATGGGAAGAAGGGCTACAGCCAAAGTAAGAATGGATGAGGAATTACTCCTATAGGAACATTTTTATTTGAGAGCTTACAGGCTGACCTCTTAAAATTTTCATCCTCTCCCAGTTGTTATTTTTGCTGTTATGTATGTGTACTTTGTACAGATTCCATTTTGATTCTGTTATTCCTCTTTATGACTTTGTTTTTAAAGTTTCTTGTTCCCTGACATCTAAGGGCCTCTGGTTTCTACCTTCTAGTTTTGTGGTAGGAGAGAAACATGGTTTCTAAGGCGAGTAAGACAATCACCAGGGTGAAAAGTTACTCTCCGTGAGTTTGTGATTATGTGCTTAGCTCAGAGTTGTCACTTAAGGTGTCGTTTAGTGATGTTGTTCTATAATTAACCAAGCTTCCTGCAGAAAGTAAGTTTAAAATCACTGTCGTCTTGGTTTATTTCCTCTCTTAGCCTTTTGATCTGTTTGACTTTGACACATGATTCTCTCCAACTTCTGTAGATTCTTATTCTGACAGGATGCTTTTATCGCCCGCCTCCCCTCCAGCCCTGGTTCAAGGTATCTGTCACCAGATTGGATGGTCTTGTATTTGCTTTGTTCATTCCATTCCTGGGCCCCTTTTTCCTTTTGCCTGAACTTAGTAGTTTTTCCTACTTCCAGGCTCTTTTCCCACAAACCATTTCCCACATAGTGGCCAATTGTCGATCTGAAAACTTGGGTCTCCTTAAGTCTTTTCACCTCTTAAAAGTGTTTAGTCGCTGCCTGTTGCCTGTAGAACTCAACTCCTCATGATATTGTGTAAGGAACAACACAGACTAGCTCTTGCCTGCCTTTCTAGCCTCATGGTTGGTCACAGACAGTCAAGGACCTGGAGTATATCTATAAGAGGAACCTTCAAGTTCACTGGTACTTCCTTATCCAGCCATGTCTTCTTTATATTCTGGGCTCTTAACGTTTTCTTTTTGCCTACCTGGGTAATCTCTTTTATTTACAGTTTTAAACAAGTCGCTTAAGCCTTAGTCATATCTTGTTTGTGGTGAAGTTATATAGTGGTTGCTGGTAAATTCGCCCCTCATGTTGGAAGCTTAGCTCCGTAAAGGGAAGGAGACTGTGCCTTACTTCTCTCTGTGGCCTGGCACATGGCAGACAGCCTGGCATGCAGTCAGGGTTCCATAAATATTTATTGTATGAAATTTAGTTTATTTTCCATTGTATTTTATAGAAAAGAAGGGAATCTTAAAGGAAGTGCCTAAAAATGGTGTAGTTGAGTGACGATTTATCATGATTTATGGAAGTAGAAACGATCATGGGACATTTCCCTGGCACTCAGACTAATGAATAGCTATCATGAACCATAATTGATGAATGACCCAAAAGACATTCACATTTGACTGAAGAAGGTGTTGGCGTGTGTGTGTGTGTCTTACAGTGAGAGATTAACTTCAAACCCATGAAAGAATGATTTGAAACTGAATTATAAATAGTTCTGAATAAGTTTTGGTAGGCCTAGAGTGGAACCTTGGTTTCTGGGCCTTCATCATGAGGAGAAGGGTGGAATGGAGGGAGTTGCTAATTTCAGAGAGTTGAGTGAGTGGTTGCCATTAGTTTCTCTGTATGACTTTGAGTAAAGAATTCTGGATCCACTGTTTATAGCACAGAACACCCAGAGGGCATAAATCACTAGTGTATGCTAGACCGTAGGAGTTAAGATGGAGGACAGTATTGGCAGAACTAAGAATGGGGAAAATATTGAATGTTAGGAATTTGAGTATATACCTTGATCTTGGCATTTAATGTAAATGGAGCAGAGCCCCAGGGAGACATAGGATATGTTCTGCAGCAAATTTTGCTTTCCAAAGATTTTCACAGTGTTATCTCCCATCTGACATGTTCATCTCCCAATTTGATTTTGACACGTTTATCAAGAGATAGGTCTATGTTTTCCTCTTTGAAACTAAGTGGGCTTTCATGACTGTATCAACTGACAGATTCCTGCAGAAATGACCCTTTGTGATTTCTGAAATGAGATCATAAGAGCCAGTGCTGCTTCCTCTTTCTTGTTTTCTTGGAAAGCAAGACTTGATTGTGAAACCTGCAGCCACCATAGGAGCGGTCCAACTGTCCTGAGGCCATCGTGTTTGGAGGCGAGACCACAGGAAAGGGCCCTCAGCCTCCCGAGAGCCCTGTCGCTCCAGCTCCAGCCACTGTCTGACTGCCGCCAAGTGAGAAATGAGAAACTCTGAGTCAGGACTGCCCAGCCAGATCTTCCCAACGTCCTGAGGGAAAGATAGTGGCTGTTACTATTTTTAAACTAAGTTTAGGGTGCTTTATTATGCAACAGTTGATAATTAAAACATGTTTCTTTGGAGAAGCAATTTGTATTTTCTTCCAGGTGATGCTGAAGGAAGACAGGTCTGTAATTAGACGCATCTCTTAGATTTGGGTTTTTCACTGACTTTCCTGGTGGCTCAGTAGGTAAAGAATCCACTTGCAAAGCAGGAGTCCCTGGGTCAGGAAGATCTCCTGGACAAGGGCATGGCAACCCACTCCAGTATTCTTGCCTGGAAAATTCCATGGACAGAGAAGCCTGCAGGCTACAGTTCATGGGGTTGCAGAGAGTCAGACACAACTGAGCAACTAATACTGACTAATTAACTGTAACTAACCCTGTTCCCCCCAAATTTAGTACCCTAGTTGGGGGAAGACCAAGGGGGAGAGATCATAAAAGAGAAAATCATGGCAACTTTTGTTTTTCTTCATGTTCATTTACCTAATAGTTGGTACAGACAAACGAACCAAGGGCAGAAGCTTAAACTGAACTGATTCTTGCAAGGAATCCAGCTGTTTTGAGGAAGTAAGACCATGGGCAAGACATTCTGCAAATGTGCTTGGGGATATCTCTATGGGAACAGTGAAAGAGGCAAAAACAGACTGTTGTCAAGGAGGCTAGAACTCATGTTGAATAATTTATCATTCAGTGTGCTTTTTTAAAAATATTAAAATCTGTGCATGTGCTGTGTATTGAATTTTGTACCCCCCCTCAAAACATAGGATGAAAGTCTAACCCCCTCACCTGTGAATGTGGTCTTATTTAGAAATAGGTTTTTTTGCAGATGTAATCAAGTTAAGATTGTAATGCATTAAGTGTGGGCTCCAAAGCCAATGACTGGTGTCTTTACGAGGAGGCAGTGTGAAGATACAGACACGCAGAGACACACAGTGAAGAATGCTGCGTGAAGACAGCACAGAGATTGGAGTTATGCTACCACAGCTAAGGAGTTGCACAGATTGCCAGCAACCACCAGAAGCTAGAAGAGTCAGGGAAGGATTCTACCCTAGAGCTTTCAGCAGGAGCATCACCCTGCTGACACTTTGGTCACCTTGATTTCAGACTTCCAGGATCAAAAATGTTTTAGTGCTTTAGTATGACAGACTTCGTGCCTAAGGTTGGGAAAATGAAACAAGTTCTGCTTTTCAAAAGTTACAAAAATGAAAAGCCACAGGCTGGGAGAAAATATCTGCTAAGCATATGTCTGATGAAGGAATTGAATCTAGATTATTTAAAGAGTTTACGATTCAGTGAAATTGAAAGACATTTGCTGCCTGGAAGAAAAGCTGTGATGAACCTAGATAGCCTTTAAGGAGCAGAGACATCACTTTGCTGACAAAGGTCCAGATAGTCAAAGCTGTGGGCGTTTCCAGCAGTCATGTACAGATGAGAGAGTTGGACCATAAAGAAGACGGAGCACTGAAAAACTGATGCTTCTGAACTTTGGTGCTGGAGAAGACTCTTGAGAGTCCTTTGGACAGCAAGGAGATCAAACCAGTCAATCCTAAAGGAAATCAACCCTGAATATTCACTGGAAGGACTGATGCTGAAGCTGAAACTCCAATACTGATGGAAAGAGCTGATTCATTGGAAAAGACCCTGATGCTAGGAAAGATTGAAGGCAGGAGGAGAAGGGGACGACAGAGGATGAGATAGTTGGATGGAATCATTGACTCAGTGGACATGAGTTTTAGCAAATTCTGGGAGACAGTGGGGAATAGGGAAGCCTGGCATGCTGCAGTCCATGAGGTCTCAAAGAATTGGATATGACTTAGTGACTACTTAGAACAACAAAACAACTATTCAGTAATAAAGCAATCCAGTAAAAAATTGGCAAAATATTTGGACAGACACTTCAACAGAGGAAATACACAATGTCAAGTAAGCCCATGAAATGATGCTCAGTATCATGTGTCATTAGAAAAATGCAGATTGAAACTACCATGAGATATCATTATACCACCAATTTAACCATTAGAATGGCTAAATTTAAAAAGACTGATGATACCAAATGTTGATGAGGTTATGGAGCAACCAGAACTCTCATACATTGCTGATCGATACTTGAAAAGGTTTAATCACTTTGGAAAATAGTCTTTCAGTGTCTTAAAACATTAGCATATACCTTCCTAGTTCTAATCATAGGTACTTAATCAACAGACTTGAAAGTATATGTCCATGCAAAGACTTTTACACAAATGTGCTTGAGAACTTTATTTGTAATAGCTCCAAACTAGAAGCAACTCAAATGTCCACCAATAAGTGAATGTATAAATAAACTGTTACAGATCTTCATAGTGAAACATTACTAAATAGTAAAAAGGAGCTATTAGTGTACACAGCAACATGAATGAATCTGAAAGAAGTCAGATAACCCCTGCTCACCCGCAAAAAGAGTACATATTGTGTGATTCCATGTGTATATATAATTCTGGAAGATGTAAAATAATTCTAGTGATAGAACGTAGATCAGTGGTGCCTAGAGATGGGAGATATGGGGCAAGGCAGATAGGGGAAAGAATTTTAAAGAGAGGCGAGAAGAATTTTGGGGTTGATAGACATGTACATTTTATTACCTGTGATGAAAACATATCAAATTATGTACTTTAGATATGAGCTTCTTATATGTCAATTATGTCTCAATGAAGCCAGAACAAAAAGAAAAAGGTTATATGGGAAAAAGGTAGGGTTTAGTGATAGGCTTAAACCTTAGGCCATATATTAGCACAGCTGAGCATCAGCAAGCGAAGTTTGTTGTGCCATTTGCTATTGAATATGCCATGTCATTAATGGCAAAAGACCATTAACTGCAGAGCTAACAGGTAAACCAAGACTTTCAAATCAGTTGGGGTTTAATCATGGAAGAAGACTACAATTGATTATTGAGTAAGAGTTTTATTATAGAAATTATTCCTTATACATTTATGAAAGGTGCTTGGGAGTTGAAGGTTCAGGAGGCAAGTCACAGTGTCAGTGAAGTCTCCAGCTAGTTAGCCTGAGAAGCCAGACATGAGACACGGCTCATGGGAGCGGGTCTGTGGAAGGCTGTGCCTCCGTGGAGTTACCACCTATGGGTCTGCTGGTGGGCCTGGAGTCACTATTGACCTGACGGACCGGCTTGGAAATTGGACAGTGATCTGAGAAGAGCATAGATAAGCTTGAACCCGCCTACACAGCCATGCCTGGTAGCTGTACTAACCATGACAACCTTCAGAGAACATTGGTTGCCATAACCATGCAGATCCTTCCTTCCAAGTCTAGGCCAGTTCTACTTTTGGTTAACTTTAACCTGAACTACACAGAGAATTTTCCAGGAAATGTAATTTCCACTTAATGAAGTTGACAATAGTACAAACCACCACAGCTTGCTCATTAATGAGGCTGGTAATTGTAGTCCTGATGATGAACCTAAACTCCCTTGTTCGCAAGAGATGAGTTGATCTGGCTAAACAAATACAGAATATCTTTGAGAGTGATCTAATTGGGACAGAATGGAGGAAGAATGAGTCCAGGCATGAGGAATCAGGGTAGATCTTTTCAGAATAAGGCTGATTATAATGTAAACAATGGGGAAACTCTGCATACCCTCTTACAAGGAAGGTGTTTATAGCAACATAAACACCTTTTCAACACAGTAACATAAACAGTTTCTCAAGGAAACATTCTCTGGCATCCAGGAAATGTTTCTTTCTTTACAAACAAAAAAGTGTGTTTTTCTAAAGATTTCATTTACTTAAGGGCTCTGTTTAGAACAAGACTACGATTGTAGGGGGATAAAGTTATTCCCAAAACACTTTTGTGGTAGGCTATATTTGAAGTCCTTAGAGAAGCAGCTTGTTTAAAGATCTGTAGACTAATAGAGCATGGGTCAGTACAGGTGTACCATGTTACAGATTGGATACACGTTTGGAAAGTTGTATAAATTACACTTCTGTGAGTCACATTGTATTGTAAATTCCCAGAAGCCTGCCATTTGATATGTTCTTATGAAAGTTATTCTTGAAATTGTGAGGACCTTTGTTACAGATACCTCCTTGTGAGACCTACTGTGAGACCACAGACTATGATAAGGGCTATATATTTGATTTAAATATGCATGCTTCATTCATTTATAAGGTGAATGACATTGGTTCCTAAAACTGATCAATTAGGATTTTTCTATTAAGGTTCCTTGACTCATTTTTAACTTGGAACAATTAAAAATAGGTTTCATCCACAAGATCCATTTTAGGTTTGAGCAGAAGAGGGAAAATCTTTTAGCAAGATTTCTATTAGAGAATGGAGAACAGATGTACGTATTTTCAGCTTGTTATTAAAAAATATCTTGTTCTGGTAGTGCAATGAAAATCCTGTTAATAGGCACAAAGCATCAGTCACTTGCATGTTTTTTATCTTTGTGGAAAGACTTGATCTAATTAAAAGATTTATTAACAGTCTCTAGGAATGATTTATTTGTTGCTGACTGTAGATTTTCTGCAGCTTTTCACAACAGCTTAGCACGTGCAAGCAGGAGATAGTTTACCGTGCTGCCTTCTACCTTAACTTCTAGACTAGTGCTTCTTAAGCTTCAGAGTGCAGACAAATGACCTGGGCATTTTGGTAAATTTAGATTGTGATTCAGTAGGTCTGGGGTGGAGTCTGAGATTTTTAGTTCTGACAAGTTCTCGGGTGATGATGTTACTGATTTGTGAACCACACTCTTGAGAAGCAAGGGAGTAGGCGTTTCTGAGTATCATTTTTGGTGTGGTTGAGCATAGTATTCAACACTGTTCAGCAAGTGTGGTGGAAATAGAAACGGCTGTCTTCACAATCCCCAGTTTTTCCTTGAAGAAGAAAAGATAGTGGTGAACTCCCTTTAATTAAGTAGCTTGCTTATGGTTCGGCAGAAATGAGGCACAAGCATTTCCCATTCAACTAACTATAAATTTATTACCTTTATTACATTTTATTAAATTTATTGCCTATTAAATGTATGAAAGTAGACTAGTTTAAAAGAAAACCTCTCATCAAGATGCAAATTTTCCTGTGAGGGGGGGAAAAATCATTTTGTATATATATACAGTACAACTGTGGGCTTACTTCTTTCCCCTGGAAATATCCCGTTGGTATCTATAAAACCAATAAAACAATTATATCATTGAATGTCAATGTATATAAAATGAGTGTGTGGTGGGTATTAAACTCAGGGCCAACTTGACTGGTTATGAAGAATAGTTTAGTAATGAGGAAATGTTCATGGTGGGGAAACTTGTCTATTTGAAAAATGAAAATGGGAGACTAATTTGAAAATACTTTTTAACTGTCTTTTTTTTTTTGAGCCCCTAAAGAAGGGCAGCCTGTAAAATGTTGGTCAATTTGCCCCCAGTGCTATTAAAATGTATTGGTTTTGAATATTTTCAAAGAGAACTTCAAGCAGCTGGATTTATCTGGGAAATATCATTGAAATGTGAGTTTGGGATGAAGAAAAAAATGTTCAGAGGGAGATAAGATCAACTACTTCAAGGAATTATTTGCTTATTTCTTAAAGTAGCCTAGTTTTTCTTAAATTTAGGTCAAACCCTTGTAGTGTAATTGAAGATTAAATGATCATCTTTAAAGCTTTCTGGGTTGCTGCATAAATCTGATCTACCTTGAAGAATGGGGGAATGATGTGTCTCTATATAGAAATCATTCAACAACAGTGAAAGTTCATTAGGATCCTGACACGTGTGGGAAAAAGAATCCCCAGGGATCCTGAAAGTCAAATTGTGTTTATCTTCTATAATAATAATTGATAGCCCAATTATTTTTAACTATGATAGTCTAATAGTCTTCAGATAATACACACCCAAGTGTATCCTCTGAAAGACAGAGGCTATTAGTTTCTATCTGAAAAATTTTCATCTGTGTTTCAGATGATGGAATGTGTTCGAAGTATGCATTCTGAGAAAGTGAGCAAGGACGTATTGATAGCTGCATGCCATAAAATGTGAGCAGGAGGACCGTAGCTATGGTGTTACTAAAAAAATTGTATATGTACATTGTATATACCTTTTGGGAAAAAACAATAAAAAATACCCGGTATCCTTTTTAATATTTTTCAATGTAGTTTTCAAAAATTGTAATTGTCCTTTTCTGTACACTTCCTGTAACATAAGCTGTTTCTCATGTAATTGCACATTTTTAGCAGTGACCCTGATTTTTTATGGCTGTGTCATATTCCACTTATAAAAGGTGTACCACTTAGGTAGCCATTCCTTCTTATCAGAATTTAAGTGGATTTCTGTGTTTTTCTCAGATGAATAATATCAGGCTTCCCTAGTGGCTCAGCAGTAAGGATCTGCCTGCAATGCAGCTGATGCGCAAGATTCATGTTCGATCCTTGGGTCAGGAAGATCCCGTGGAGGACATGGCAACTCACTCTAGTATTCTTGCCTGGAGAATCCCATGGACTGAGGAGCCTGGAGGGCTATAGTCTATAGGGTCACAAAGAGTCAGACACGACTTTAGCGACTGAGCATGCATGCAAGTGAATAATACTATAATGAACATCATAAGAGTATGATGCTATTCTTCGATAAGAATTTTCTGCTTAGGACAGATTGCCAGAACTGAAATTAATATTCTTAAGTCTTATAGAAAACCTTTCCTTAAAAGCTCATCTGTGATGTTGAGGGACTGTTTACAAAGAAATACTAAGCCTTCCTGGGTTTTAAAAAATAAGGACGTTATGCAAGTGCTCAGTTGTTCTGACTCTTTGCGACCCTTTGGACTGTAGCCTGGCAGGCTACTCTATCCATGGTACTCTCCAGGCAAGAATACTGGAGTGGGTTGCCATGCCCTCCTCCAGATCTTCCTGACCCAGGGATTGCAGCTGCATCTCCTGTATCTCCTCCATTCCAGACGAATTCTTCATTGCTTAGCCACTGTATCCCATAAGGATGTTATGACAAGGTGTTAGAAGCTAAGCTGGAGTTGGATAGGTCAGAATAACCTGGTTCTATCTTTGACACCTGTTTTTAACACTTGTTGAAGTGGGGGGAAAAGGCCAGAAACTTGTCCTTTGGTAAGTTTTGAGAGGTAAGATGTTTTCTGAAGAAATGAATTGTTTACATGGCAAATGCCTTAAAAAAATATTCTGCTAATAAATAAGAATAAGAGAGTACTTGACGATAAACTGTCTAATAATAAGAACAAGTTTGTAATCTTTAATGCCTGACTCTCTGGAATTTAATTTAGGGCCAAAGTATTGAGATAGTTGGGATTCACTAAGCAAATTTAAAAAAGGAGACAAGAATAATAGCTGTAGTAGAAAAAAAACAGAAACCAGGTTACAATTCAGACTGAAGACTGATTTGTAATACTCTTTCATAGCCAGTTTTTTAGAGGTCAGGTAATCAACTAGATACTCCATCCTGTCAACTGGATCCATCCTAGTTACTCCATAAAGTTAAAAACGACCCAGACTTCTGGCTTATCAGCAATAGGTTAGTCTCCCATAAAGGATTTATAGCCAGAACTAAAGGTTTTCAAAACCAGATCTACAAGCTGTATTTTCTATATATAGTTTACTGAAGTTCTTAATTTAGTTTAGAAATTTTGGTTTTTAAGTGGATTTACATTTTTCTGGATTGCAACTATTTTGTGCTCTTCTGTATAGTTAAAGTTTTGTAAAGGATTTTTTTTTTTCCTATAAATTCCAAGGCATTCGTGTCTATATGCATATAGGAAGTCATGAAATATGATATTCATAATTTTATTTTTATGTTTGTGACTATACTTTGAAGAAACTGTACCACCTGTTGATTTTAATCTATGTAGCACTTAGTACATATAGGACAACATAGGTAATGTGTAAGTGGCAAAGCAAGATTATCCAATGGACATCCATGAATTTACCATCCAGTTTAAGAACTAGAACAGGACCAAATTACCTCTAAGTTCCTTTCTTAGCCTGTAGGAAAGGTACAGGTTGGAAAGATCTTGCCACATTCTTAAATTATAATTAGTATGCTAGTAGCCTTAAAATAATCTAAATAGATATATGCAGTTTATGTTAGAAGCATCTGCAAATTTATGATGGATATCAATGCATGTACATAATTCATAATAACAAAGACATTTAAAAATAGGACATTAGCATTGAAAATTTTAACCATGGCCAGATATAAAATTTTTCCTATAAATTTCTTAAACTGGAAATTGTGTCTCTGTTTTTTCTTAATAGGCTATTTAAAAAACCTTTTATTACTGAATCTAAAACAATACAAGTACACTATTCATACATAAAAGACCAAGTAGGTGTTCATTTAATGACTTAAATTCCCAATACATGTTGGAAATCCAAGATTGGTTTATTTGAGAGGAAATTTTGTATTTTATCAGCCAAAGACTTTCTGTGATCTGAGATTTTTGCCTCTAACTCTAGGAATCAAGAGTTCAAGGTTAAAAGTCCAGCAACAAAACATCATTGCTAGAAGAAAGTACTATTAATTAGTAAAGTTCAAGGTCTATATATGACTGTTTAAAGGTTTCTGCATATTTCCCCTCAAGATATTTGTACTTTTGTTAATTACTATTTTAGAATGTAACAGTTGTTGATATCTGAATTTCGACTGAATCTCAAAGAAAAGAAACCCAAATTCTTGAAAACATTTTGTTGTCTTTAGCAATAACACTTTGAATGTTAGAAAACAAATTTCATTCCTCTCATTATAGACATTTTAGTGATTGATTGTGTCTGTCAGTCTTTCCCATAAATTAAGTAATATGTTTCATTTTTGGCTTGTATTTCCCCCCTGATTTTCTTTCTGTATTATCAATGCCTTTAGTATATGTAAGCCACTCTGATCATTAATGATTCTAGTTTGTAAGTAAGCTAGTTATTTAACCTTTCTATTCTCAGTTTCCTCATCTGTAAAATGGAGAGGGATAACTTTTCAGGGTTGTTATGAGAATTAAATGAGTTACTGTGTCCTAGCACTTTCATGTAAGTGCTTGCATTAATTATCTATTGCTGCCAGAGGAAATTAATACGGATTTAGCTGCTTAAAACAACGCATATTCATTATCTCATGGTTCTGTAGACGCTAGGATTGGCTTACCTGCTTTCCCTGTTTAGAGTTTTGTGAGCTGGAAATCCAAGTGTTGTCAGCTGGCCTGTTACTGGAAGAGTTGGAAGAATCTGCTCGCAGCCTCATTCAGACTGTGGGCAGAATCTCGTTCCTTTTGGTTGTAGGGCGGAGGTCTCTGTTTCTTTGAGAACGGTCGGTGAGTCCAGCCTTTAGCTCCTAGAGGCTTCTCTCTAGTCCCTGCTCATGGGCCCCTACATTTAGAGCCAGCAAGGGCACGGCACAGCTTTCTCAGCTGGGAAGCCTGTCTTCTGCTACTGCGTCTCTTCTTCCTCTTGTACCACATCGCTCTCTTTACAGCTGGAGAAAGCTCCCCACTTTGTGGTCTCATGTGATCAGCTGAGACTGGATAATCCAGGACGATCTCCATAGCCTGTGGTCAGCTGATTAATAACCTTAATTACATTTACAGAATCTCTTCACAGCAGTACCTAGATTAGTGTTTGATTGAATAACCAGAGGACAGGAATCTTGAGGGACAGCTTTGAAATTCTCCCCATCCTGGTGCTCAAAAATGGTGGTGAATTGCCTTGGAGGTGACCAACAGTGACGGAAGGAATCGTATCTTCATCAGAGGAGCATAGAGTAAATTGTAAATTCCTTGTAGGTAGGCGCTTACTTTTTTCGTATCCATAGGACCTTGGAGTTTGTCATATAGCTATTTAAATATCTGCCATTGGTTGATAACGTGAATGTAACTTATCTTTTGATTCTATTCATTTTCTGTCTCTGAATCCTTACCAGTAGTGTGAAAGTTTTAATATCTCTTGTGCCTCCTTGGAAAGATGAATTATAACATTGAGTTTCCCCTTTTTTCCTGCTTTTGATTGTCATCAAATCACAAAGATAAAATGGCTTGGGTGCAAGGGTACAGGAAGCTGTCACAACTGACCTTGTGTCATTGGAGCACATGTTTTGAATTTCTTTGAACAGGAACGGGAAGTCACTCAGTTGTGTCCGTCTCTTTGCGACCCCATGGACTGTAGCCCACCAGGCTCCTCTGTCCATGGGATTCTCCAGGCAGGAATACTGGAGTGGGTTGCCATTTCCTTCTTCAGGGGATCTTCCCGACCCAGGGATTGAACCTGGGTCTCCTGCATTGCAGGCAGACGCTTTACCCTCTGAGCCACCTTGCCTTATGCTTTTTTAGCATTTGCTGGACTTGTATGTACTCTTACCCGAGTCTTCCGTAACTTGTATTTGGAGATACGTTGTGAGTATAGAACACTGTTGATAGCTGAGTGTAAAGGTGACCACCTGCCCCAGCAGAAGCAGGTACCCTATTGGCCTCTTCAAGGTGATATCCTTAACTATTGAACCTATGACTATACACATCTGCAAGGTGATAATCAGCCACTGTTCCTCTTACCAGTTTTGGATTTTCCCTGATAAACAAATTTCAGTCTTCATTTGATAATTTTGATTTTATTAGATGTATTAGAGACCTGGTGAGAAAAAAAGGGTAGCAATTCTTACCTTTAAGATGGCAAGATTTTTGAAAAAATGGTTAAAGCCATCTAATGATACTGTATTTAGGATATTTCCATAGACCTTTCTCTGTAGATATGAACACCTGTTTGTCTCAGGGACTCTACTCATTAAAAATTAAACAAATATTTTTTTCTTTTACTCTTTTCATTAAATTGACTTCCTTAGCCCTCCACTCGCTACAAGCTTTACCCCTATAATCCTGTGTTATACCAGGAGAAATGAGTTTGTTTAATATCCTTTTGTGGAATAGTATTTACTTTGTTCTTTCATTCATAAATGATGTCTTCTAATCTTTCTTGCTTTTTCTGACACTTAGATGTTGTCTCTTCTCTCCACCTAAAAAGGTGCAAAACGTAAAGTAACTCTTTTGTAACAAAATTTAAGCACCTTTTGCCAAAGTTCCTTGTTTACCTTGCTGCCTTTGAATTTCATCACAAGGGCTGGGTGAACATTCAATATGGTTGGTTAGTCCTTTCAAAAATGCCTTTCTCTCTAAATCTAGGATCAACAGTGTCTATTCGCTGTTTCTTTGATCTTTCTATATGTTTTGCAGTTTCATCTGGCAGTCTAGTTTCTCTCATGGAAAACTGGGCATTCGCTTTTTTCCTTTAACTATTTTTAAACTGAATTTGAGTTTTTTTAAAAAACCAAATTTTCTTTCAGGAGAAAGCCTTTAGAATCTCTTTGAAAGAGCCACACTTTCTGTATTGCTTATTCTGGACTATTTTTGAAAAGCTATCCTGTTACCAGAATAAATTAGAAGTGTATTTGCTTAGTTTGTTGAGGGATTTGCGATTCTTTCTGAACTCATTAGCTTATAATCAGGGGAGTGATTAGCACTCTGTTTAAAGTTTTCTGAAGTATTGACAATTTTTCAGTCTTTTTTAAAATTGATGTACCTCGTTCAACTTTTATGGGTCAACTTATCCAATTACTACTTTTTTAAAGATGTGGCTAATATACATACAATTTACCATTTTCACCATTTTGAAGTACATACTTCAGTGACATTAAGAACATTCACACTGTTCAATTGTTACCCTTCTCCATCTCTGGAACTGTTTCATCATCCCAAAGTGAAGGTCTGTCTCCATTAAACAATAACTCTTCATCCTTTTCTTCCCCTGTCTCTTGGCAACCACCATTTTCCTTTCTGTCTCTATGAATTTGATTTAATTGGTTTGTTTTTGTAATGTTCACCTTAAGAATTTATCCTTCAAAGCCTGAGTGAGGTGGGTCCAGGGTCCAGGGACAAGGAGGAAGACTTGATTTATAGGCATCTGTTTAATTTACTGCCTAAGGAATTAATAAGTAACCTTTACCTGCCTTGTATATTTTGAATCCTTTTCATCTGCAGGATTTCAACACTAGGAATATATGACTATATAACTTGTCTTTAAAATAGAGAGTCTTTGAAAAAAGTAAAGCTTTGAAGTTTGAGTTGTGGGTTTTACTGATATTCCTATCTTTCAAATATATGTATTTTCAATTTAGATTTTCTTCGGTTATTTGACTTTCCATCTTGAATGTTTAGTCTGTGCTACTAGTATTTAATGGTAATAATTCCTTGTTTTCTAAGACAGCTAATGCCTTGATTTTTGACAGCAGTATGTCTCATATGCCACAGGTTGTTTGAAATTAGCTTGATAAGAATGCACTATTGATAAATTATACCATTTGGATTGTAGATACTTTGCCTGATAACTAAGGAGTTTTCTGAATAGTACTGATTAAGGAATATGAGCCAATTTTCTGATTTTTGGCATGGGAAAGCAAGGCTTGAATTAAAAAATGGCTTAGGTTGTCTTCTAGGTAGTGTCTGTAAGCTTCTCCCAGTGGAGGATTATAATCACATTCATTCTTTTTGTAGACAGTTGCGTGATCTGTTGAATGTAAATAGAATTGCATTCTAGTAGTTAAGGTCCTGTGATTTTGCCAGATAGCAGCAAGATTTTGACCTTGAATAGTCAGAATTATAGGTAAACAGGAGGCTAGTGGTGAAAAGTCTGCCTGCAATGCAGTAGGAGATGTGGGTTTGATCCCTGAGTCAGGAAGATCCCTTTGAGAAGGAAATAGCAGCCCACTCCAGTATTCTTGCCTGGAGAATTCCATGGACAGAGGAGCCTGGCGGGCTACTGTCCATTGGGTCACAAAGAGTCAGACACAACTGAAGCAACTTAGCACGCACACATAGGTAAGCAGAAACCATGGCTTCACCAAGAGTCTTTTTACCGTTTTCTCCTCCTCAACACCTAGTAGCCTGGGAGAACACATGAAGATGAGATGAGAAACCTTTTAGTATTGACTACTTCTGTCTTGGGCTTCCCTGGTGGCTCAGATGGTAAAGCATCTGTCTGCAGGAGACCTGGGTTTGATCCCTGGGTTGGGAAGATCCCCTGGAAGAGGAAATGGCAGCCCACTCCAATATTCTTGCCTGGAAAATCCCATGAACGGCGGAGCCTGGTAGGCTACCGGCCATGGGGTTGCAAAGAGTCTGACACGACTGAGCAACTTCACTTTCACTTTCTGTCTTGCAACTTTTCTGTACCAGTTTCAGGACATTTTCATTGATGTTCTTTGTGTTATAATTTTAGGTGATGAACATAGCTGATTGTGTATGTAAATAATTTATTTTTTACAAAGTTTCTGTTTTAGAATCTTGACAACCAACAGTTGATAATCATTAGTGCATTTCTGTAACATTCTAAAGTGGTTTCGTTGTTACAGTGTCATGGATAGTTAAATGGCTCTTTGTTTCCTTCCGGATTCCTGTCTATTGCAATTTTTTATTAATCAACAAATGCTGATAAAGACTTAAAATGTATGTGCCTTACCTTTGCAGAGTAAACCAGTTCATGGGTGCTTCTAGACATTTACTGAAAAGAGCAAGCATACAAGACTCTGGGGGCACTGTGGGAGCACCTTTGCCAAAAAGTTTAAACTTTCATAAAGGCAAACCATGAGCTGAACCTTGGAGAATAGGTAGAAAGATTTATTGCGATGTGTCTGATACTGATTTGTGTTGTATAAGTTGACCTTATCTTATTTTAAACTCTTTGCCAATCTTTTAGAAAAATTGTCTTTGGCATTTTTGATCCCAGCGAGGTGGAATAGCCTCTCATATATTTACTAGCGCTCTTTTCTTTGGAGGATTGCCAACTAGTGTGCTTTCCCCATTTCTCTCATTAATCATCAAGACCACTTTATGTTAATGTTGGCCTATAGGGGACAGGATGTTTGTTGGAACTGTGTTAAAGGTATGGATTGATTTATGGGAAATTAATCTTTTTGTGATATTTCATCTTCCTTGTCTAAGAGTATGTCATCTCTTTTCACTTATTCAGGTCTTATTTTTTTATTTCTTTCACTAAAGTTATATAGCTGTAATTATAGGTAATCTGTATTTCTTAAGTTCATTAAGTTTTTGTTGCTTTTATAAATGGAGACTTCTGTTCCACTGTATTTCAGAAGTAGCTATTCCAGAAAGTGGTTATTGAGGCCATGAAGGAAATCAATATATTATTGTATATTACCTTATTTCTGGAAATCCTTTTGATACTAATACTTTCTCAATAAACTTTCTTTTTGAAAAAACTATTTTATTTATTTCTTTGACTGCATCAGGTCTTAGCTGTGGCAAGTGGGATCTAGTTCCCTGACCAGAGATCCATTTTTCTGAGTAGACAGTAATCTTCTGTAAGTAAATATGTATGGCTCTTGGTTGTTTTTTTAAATCTTTATTATATTCACTAGGATTTTCAAAATAATTTTGAATTATGGTGCTATTAGTGGTCATTCCTGTTGAAGACATACAAGAGTTCAACGATACCATTCTGGCAAACACAAAAAGCAGAGCTCAGCACTTGAGTATAGCTGATGACAGACAAAAATACATTTTAGGAAATGTATGACTTGACCATAACTTGGCATGTGAAGGAAGTGTTACTTTATGGCCGAAAATAATATGATCTGTCCATCTGTGTGCAGAATCCTTTCTTACAATTTTGTCATCATTTTGACAACTGATGAATTACAGTGAAAATTTTAGGCCAAGTAAAATTTGTTGTTCAAGAACGCCTTATTGCAGTTAATGGCATTGATTTATTTATCATTTTAAGATTATAAAAATCTCTCCTTATTTTCCATTCCCACTTGCAGGGGCATATCACTGTTAAGTTTGCTTTGTAGCTTTCCAGTGTTTTCTATATGTATTAAATCACTCTACACACACACACACACACACACGTGTGTGTATTTATATTTTTTTTCATGAATATGGGATAATTTAAAGCAGAAGGTATAGCAGTTTTGTTTTTTAAAAACTTAGTAATTAAATATATCATATGTCTCTTTCTAGTGTCATTTTAAAAGCCTTTGCTTAGTGTTCTGTATGTTGTTATTATGTTGGTGACATTTCATAGTTTTTTAATGTTTAGGGCATATATATGAGAAATAAGTTAATATATATCACAGTAAATGTCTTCTTTGAAAATAAAATAAATTGTTTAGATTTTCATACATATAGAAATCAGTTTTCCTAGGAGCCAGTTAGTGAAAACTGCCTTAAAATCATGTGTGGGACTTATATTTCCCTGGTGGCTCAGATGGTAAAGCGTCTGTCTACAGTGTGGGAGACCTGGGTTTGATCCCTGGGTTGGGAAGATCCCCTGGAGAAGGAAATGGCAGTCCACTCTAGTACTATTGCCTGGAAAATCCCATGGACAGAGGAGCTTGGTAGGGTACAGTCCATGGGGTCGCAAAGAGTCAGACATGACTGAGCGACTTCACTCACTCACTCAAAAGAATTTCACCAATCAAAATAAATTTAAATATAACAGGTATTTTTTAATGTAAAAATCAAACTGAGGCTTGAATATGCTGTTGCTTTAAAGATCTGATTAAGAAAAATAACTATAGATTTTATAGCAGGGAATTTGTATAAGTTTCATTCGTTTGTTCAGAAACCTTTGCCACAGTCCTTAACTACATCCAAGATGTGGGTACGATTATATAGCTATTGTTCTCTGGGTCATAGTGTTCTTATGTTCAAAATTTTAGTATTTTATCAACTGTTTTGAATACTTCAGGTTAAGCACCATACTAGGCCCTGGTAATGTCAAGCAAAATAAAAGGAGAAAGAATAGTTCTTTTGGCAGATTTTGTGAAGAAAGCTGAGCACCGAAGAATTGATGCTTTTAAACTGTGGTGTTGGAGAAGACTCTTGAGAGTCCCTTGGACTGTAAGGAGATCCAACCAGTCTATCCTAAAGGAGATCAGCCCTGGGATTTATTTGGAAGGAATGATGCTAAAGCTGAAACTCCAGTACTTTGGCCACCTCATGCGAAGAGTTGACTCATTGGAAAAGACTCTGATGCTGTGAGGGATTTGGGGCAGGAGGAGAAGGGGACGACAGAGGATGAGATGGCTGGATGGCATCACCGACTTGATGGATGTGAGTCTGAGTGAACTCCGGGAGTTGGTGATGGACAGGGAGGCCTGGCGTGCTGCAATTCATGGGGTCGCAAAGAGTCGGACACGACTGAACGACTGAACTGAACTGAATTGAACTGAACTGATAGGTTACAGATAATAGCAAGGATGGAGAAGCAAATTTCAAGTTCAGTAAAATGAAGGTAAGTATTTAGATGCCAGAGTAGAAATTGGTAATTTGGGGGAATTTAAGAGGAAGATGTCAGAAAAGCCGATGAGGAAGGCAGGGAAAACAAGTAATTTGGGGGTTGAGATTTAAAAGATGAGTAGTACTTTTCCAGGTGGGTAGGTAGTAGGGAGACCTAGACAGCATATTAAAAAGCAGAGACATTACTTTACTGACAAAGGTCTGTTTAGTCAAAGCTGTAGTTTTTCCAGTAGTCATGTATGGATGTGAGAACTGGACTATAAAGAAAGCTGAGCACCAAAGAACTGATGCTTTTAAATTGTGGTCCTGGCCAAGACTCTTGAGAGTCCCTTGGACAGCAGGGAGATCAAACCAGTTAAACCTATAGGAAATCAACCCTGAATATTCACTGGCAGGACTGATGCTGAAGCTGAAACTTCTGTACTTTGGCCACCTGATGTGAAGAACTGACTCATTTGAAAAGACCCTGATGCTGGCAAAGATTGAAGGCAGGAGGAGAAGGGGATGACAGAGGATGAGATGGTTGGATGGTATCACCAACTCAATGGACAGGAGTTTGAGCAAGCTCTGGGAGTTGGTGATGGACAGGAAAGCCTGGAATGCTGCAGTCCATGGGGCTACATGGAGTTGGACACAACTGAGTGACTGAACTGAGTCTGATAGGAGCACCGTTTTCCCCAAAGTTTCAAATAGGCCTAAATGGAAAATATAGTGATACCAGAAGGAGAATAAATTTGATTTGATGATACTTCACCCCCTGATCAACTTTGCTGGATTACCCCTTTGAGCACATTTTCTTTAACCAAATCTCTTATAACGTGCTCAGGTTTTCAAGTTTCAAGTTGCTCGCTCAGTCGTGTCCGACTCTTTGCGACCCCGTGGACTGTAGCCCACCAGGCTCCTCCGTCCATGGGATTCTCCAGGCAAGAGTACTGGAGTGGGTTGCCATTTCCTTCTCCAGGGGATCTTCCCGACCCAAGGATCGAACCTGGGTCTCCTGCATTGCAGGCAGACGCTTTAACCTCTGAGCCACCAGGGAATGTGCTCATGTACCCACAAATAGTCAAGTGTAATTATATCACTACTATATTTCATAGATTTTAAGATCTACATTTTAACATCTCTGAATGTCCTTTATGTCTGCTATTCAGTACTAAGTCAGAGTTTTCCTGGCTATGTTTTCTTCTAGTGTAGCATAAAGTAGTGTTAATCTGTTTACTGTCAGTGGCATCTTAAACTTGAAATAACGATGCTAATGTTTTCTTGGTCTGTCATTAAAAAAAAATATATATATATATATATTTTTTTTTACTTTAAAAAGTTGTAATTATTTTCAGTGATGTTTTGAGTTCCAGTGATGGTATGCCATGGAGTATTTCTGATCAATTGCCTTGGTAAGGGTTACTGGGTATGGGGTTGCCATTTCCCTTAAGGATTCTGAAATGATTCATAGTTGTTGGCCTCTAGCTGTCCTTTTCTTTTTCACAACATTTTTGCACCTGAAGATGCCAGAGTCACTTGTCATTTGTCAGTGCCAGTTCTTAGCATCGGAAGAGTTAGGTACAGTTCTAAGATCAGCAAAGAAAATTGGAGATGGAGTGAGTTAAGAGGTGGAAGACCCGTTTTTAGGATGTAAACAATCGCCCGACAGTGTATGGGATAATGTGTCAAACTTAATGATTTGTACAAGAAAAACAATAGGGATATGTAAATGGAAAGACTAGTTGTGTGGATGCCCCTGTCACGAAAGGGGTCCATCACCTGAGAAGTAAGTGTACACTCATTTGAACTTTTCTTTGATTAAAAAATAGTGATAATAAAATGAAACCAATCCTTTAAAACCTCTTACATTATCTGAGTCACTAATGCATTCTTGTCTTTGGGGCTTATTAGAACTTGTATTTTTATGATAATCTATTGTTCAGCCTTCTGACTGGTAATAGGGACTCCTAATAGTGTATGGTATCATATCTTTATGAGACAGCACCATTTAGAGAGTCAAATTCAGGTGTGACTAAGAAAAATAGAGGATGTGATGATGAAAAGTCTGGTTGCTAGCAGACTTTCTTGGATTGACAGATATCTAAACAGGACTGAGTTTAGAGCACATTTCTTCAGGTTGGAGGTTTCAGATGTCAGGTGGACTGTGTACTGAGACTGTGAAGATTTATGAACAGGAAGGTAGGTACAAGACCTCTGGGTGTCAGAGGATTTAGCTTCAGGAGAAATGGGGAATTACCTACTCTCAGTGGTAAAGCGTTAGGAGAGGCTCATGGGCCTGGCATGCTAATAAGATAAAATTAGAAGATGAACTTTCAAAAGGCAGTATTTACAAAAATCTTTCTCACTGAACAATGTCCTCTCTGTGTATATTAAGAAAGTTGGTTTCTCATTTGCATGCTAAAGTGGAGAGCTAATAGTGGGAACTTATCTAATTCAAAGTTAGCTTAAATTTCTAAGGAAAAAAATGTCTAAAATAGTAATAGATTGTATATTGCCAAAAACTACAGGAAAAATGAAATGTAATGCCTTGATTTGGAGATGACAAGAGCTTGCAATGCATACTTTAAAACTGTAGAAAACGTAACTTGGAATGATGAAATAAGCAATGATGAAATAAGAATTAAACTACAGCAGGAGAGACTTTGGTGAGAAGTCCAATAAATATTTCCTGAAATACCAAGCATAATAAATGTGTGCAAGTCAAGTTAGACATTTAAAATGCCTTCTCTGCACAATTTTAAGAAGCTGTTGCTTTTTTATTTATTTGAGGATAGCTTTCAGGTTTGGTCATCTTGAATTGCAGGTGTTTTGAATGACCTCTCTGTTCCTTCTGGCCCTGGAATTTAATATTCGTTTGAAAGACAATTTGCCAGTTTGGTTCTAGTGGTGAAATCATAGGAAAGTTAACCAGATGAGGCTGTGGTTGAAAAAACATGTAGTGAGGATTTGGCCCACCACAGTTATTTTAGCGGACAGCCAACTCTTTCCCCATTCCATTTGCTCTGCAGTATCCATAATGTCTTTTTTAAAATCATGTCCTCCCATGGGTAATAGACCCTTTAAATCATTGACTTTCGTGTTTATGTGCTCTGACTGAATAGGAAACCACCCACCACCCTGACAGTGACAGGAAGAAGTTAAAACTTTTTTCTCTGAAGTTGTAGTTGGCTCAGGTTACCATTAGGGTGATTTTGGCCCAAATCAATGGCATTGCTTATTTTGTAGTGCTACGGAAGGAACTTTTCTTTTGTTTGACTTTTAGAAAAATGCTGTTTTAACTTTTCACAGTCTTGACTTTGATAAGCAGCTTGCAACCTTTTCCAAGTGTGTGTGAAGTAATTACATTTTTTCCCAACGCTCCATGACTAAGAAGTACAAGGCATTGTTAACCCATGATACATTCTTGAGAGGAAGACCTAGATGGCAGGGGGTGGGTGTGAGTTGGGGTGGGTGTATGGAGCAATTTGATTCCTAATTCCTGGTAGCTACCTCACAGTGACATCAGGTATGATAAAATCAGATAACTGTAGAATTTGAGGCTACCCATTTAGGTGTCTCTTAAATTGTTCTTGGGGCTTCCCCAGCAGCTCCTTGGTAAGGGTTTTTAATATAGTTTTTATTGAAGTATAGTTGAATTACAGTGTTGTGTTAGTTACTAGTGTCTAGCAAAGTGACTCAGTTTTTGTACATTCTTTTTCATATTCTTTTCCATTGTGATTTATTATAGGATATGTAATATAGTTCCCTGTGCTACCTAACCCTTACTGTTCATCCATTCTGTGTGTACCAAATTGCGTCTAATCCCGAAGTCTCAATCCTACCCTCACTCTTGGCAATCACCATTCTGTTTTCTATGTCCCTGATTTTGTTTCTCTTTCACAGACAGGCTCATTTGTTTCATATTTTAGATTCTACATGCAGGTATGATATTTGTCTTTGTCTTTCTGACTTATTCGTCTAGTATGATCATCGCTAGTTGCATCTGTGTTGCTGCAGATGGCATTATTTCATTCCTTTTATGGCTTTGTATTATTCCACTGTATGTGTGTACCACATCCTCTTTATCCATTCATCTGTTGATAGACACTTAGGTTATTTTCATGTCTTGGCTATTGTGACTAGTGCTATGAACGTTGGGATGCATGTATCTTTTTGAATTATAGTTTTTTCTGGATATATGCCCAGGGGTGGGATTGCTGGATCACATGGTAATTCTATTTTTTTTTTTTTTCTGAGGAACCTCAATTGTGTTTTCCATAGTGGCTGTACCAATTTACATTCCCGCCAACAATGTAGGAGGGTTCTCTTTTTTTCCACACGCTGGGACAGGGAAGCCTGGTGTGCTGCAGTCTATGGGGTCACAAAGAGTCAGACCCAACTTAGTGACTGAAGAACAGCACTTTTTAGTGATGGCAATTCTGACTGGCTTGAGGTGGTACCTCACTGTAGTTTTGATTTAAGAATTGGCCAAGAATCTGAATGAGAGATTTAATAACTCTTAGCTTTCTGGCTGAAACATATAGGTTCATCATTAGGAAATGTATATTAATATTCCAGCTGCCCCAAACTTAGAGAGTTCATTAAGGAAAGCTTAACTTCAGTAGGGTGACTGGCAATAGTTTTCTCACTCTCATTCTCTCTGCTTACTTCAGGTTGTTGAATCATAAGTAAGTTTTTACGGACAATACTTATTTTTCAAGGCTTAGCTTTCGGAATCTCTCTCTCTCTCTCTCTTTTTTTTAGGCATATCTCTTAAATACTTCCTATGAAACCATTTCTGACCCTTACCTTGCTGTTACTTCTAAAACTGCAATTCTGACATTATAATAGTTTATTTCTACAGGTTTGTCTTTTATTCTCCTTTACACGGGGTCTTTCTGCTCCAGTGATCTTTATATGCATATCATCTAGTACTTAACAGGTGGTCGATAGAGAACCAGTTGAGTATCTACTGTGTACTCATCATGACATGAGGAACTCTGAGATTTTAAAATGAATGGATTCTTAATGAATGGCCTTTCTTCTGAAAGTGTAGGAAGACTTGTTTAAGTGAGTTAGTACATGAGTGTTTTGTGAATTAATTGGGTTATGATTTGATTCTGCTGGGTTGTTCAGAAACACATTTGTGTCTTTAAGAGCGCAGTTGCTCTGAGTGCCCACCAGAAGAGCAAGGCTGTTTCTCCAACATATGGAGGAAAAGGAGTCCTGACTCTCTTTGCAGAGAGAGGTGGCTTTGGTGTAGGCCAACAGTGCGCTGGCTCCACCTGAATCTGTCAATTCACCGTCATTGAGTTTCCATGTGGCCATTCGTCATTGCTCTGCTGGGACAATTCAGGTATATCTGTTTACATGAAAGGAAGCTTCTAGCTCTAGAAGCCTCCGTATGAAAGACCAGGAGCTGGGAGTGGAAGCAGTGAAGGCCTAGTTCCAGGAGTCAGTGGAGAAGCTATGTCATATGCATACTGATTTCTAGGCCCCCTTGTTTTGGGGAAGGCCACAAGAAGGATTGGAATGGAAAGGCCCCAGGTTTATGGCCTGTAGTTTGGCTCTCAGGGAAATAGCATCAATTCTTTCTGCTAATTTTTTATTTTATTTACATTCCTGTGGGCTTCCCTGGTGGCTCAGGCAGTGAAGAATCTGCCTGCAATGTGGGAGACCAAGGTTTGATCCCTGGGTTGGGAAGATCCCCTGGTGAAGGGAATGGATACCCACTCTAGTATTCTGGCCTGGAGAATTCCATGGACAGAGGAGCCTGGCAGGCTATACAGTCCATGGGGTCACAAAGAGTTGGACACAACTGAGTAACTAAATTCCTGTGTCTTACCTTTGCATTTTGCTTTGTTGCCTTAAACCCGCTTTCCAAAGGCCAGGTTGGTGGGAAAAAGGATACAGGGTGTGGCTGTGGAAGGGGGCAGATAATATACCTCTTGTATTTGCCAAAAGGACTGTACCTTGTTATAGGCTATGATATTTTCACCTTTTACACTGTTTGGTTGGTTCAGAGCATAGGCTTCAGGAAATTTCTACTCATACCTGGACATGAGTCAGCCTGTTGTGTAACATATATCCCAGCGTTGTTATAAGTTATGGAAATTTAAAAACATGTTGTGCATGATTTCCCTGAAAATATTTCACAGTCTTTATTCAAATTTGGTTCTACCCACAGATAAATACTGTTATCTCTGTGACATTTCACGTGTTGATTTTCATACTCTTTATTTCTAGAATACTTTTATTTTTTTAAAAAGGTTTTTCACAACATCCCAAGAAAGTGAAGACAGATGCTGCCACTTGTGTCTGATTAAGGAAATTGAGTCACAAGGAAATTTTGTCTTACCTTGACTCTTCTAGTTAATCTAGTTAGTGGCGATCCAGATGAACCACAGTACCTGCTTTCTCTAATTCTTTTCTCCTGTCTAAATTGCTTGCTTTGAGTTAAATAAGTGAACTCCTCCAAGCACAAGGTCTCAGCTTAGAACTGGGCACTAATTTGAAAAACTTCTGTCTTTTTTTTTTAAGAATTTGTTTTCGGTAGAGACATGGAATCACCTATGTTCTTCTTTAAAAAAGAAAAAAATGCTATAAGAAAGAAGGCAAATAGTTTGCTCCAGATGTAAAGAATGGCCAACAACAGTAAAAACATAATAAGCAAATTAATTAGAGAAATTGTCCTATTGTTTAAAGAGCACTTCTCACAGTAATCACCGCGGGGCTCTAGTACAAAGTTAAAGACTTTCTTGAGAAACCTAATAGCATCAAAAGAGCCAGCACTATCCCCCACCCCGGCACCCCCCAAAATAAAAAAATAGAAAACCAAACGGGCCAGCAGGATTATGTCATACTAGGACATTAGACATATTAAGGAAACCATTTTAAGCAGTGCCTTCCAAATTATTCCTCCTCCTCAGTAATGAAAGAGATCCATCATGTTAGGAATAACACAGGGGGGAAACGAGTTCAGGCCCTGCCAGAGGAGGGCAGGCCAGGATCTCTTTAATTGAGAGCCTTCACATTCAAACTGTCATCAGGTCCCGTCAATCTCTTTCTTCATAGCCTCTCAAGTGCATTGCCACAGCTGCTATTCTACTCCGGCCCGCTGTGGAAAATTCCGTTCTGAGTTCCTAGAAGTGGAACTTCCCCTTGCCGGAGCCAGCCTCCTCCCTCTCTTCTCCTTTCTCTCCACACCTCCCTCCGCTCCTCCCTGTCCCTGCCTCCCCACCTCCTTTCTTCCCTCCCTCCCTCCAGGTGCTTTCACAGACCTGGCCTCCTTTCTAAATACAACTAGACTGTGAAGTAAGTAGTATTCCCTTGTTACACTGGAGGAGAGCTGAGAGGTTAAAATGACTTGCCCCAGGTCATAGCTATTAAGTGGCAGATTTAGAATTTAAAACCAGGTCATCTTATTCCCAGACCTGAGTTCTTCTCAGCTTGCCATAGCTGTCTCTTCCGTCTTAAGTGCTTCGATCATTTGCAGGGGAAGAGATGTTTAATTCATCTTGGAGCCTTTATAAGACCACGATCAGTAGTTTGAGTTGCCCCTGCATAGGGTTTAGTGTCCCCCTCTGCTGTTCACCGGCTGGAATTCTGGGTCACATTTCTGGTGAACTTTCAAGAGGTCTGTCTGTCCTATCAACTGGTGTAGGGTTATCAGGCATCTGTTCTGTGCCAGGTATTGTGCTAGGCATAGGGGGACAGAACAAGGCTTAACAACTCTAAAAAGATCTTGCATCCCCTCTCCTCTGGTTACCTCTTCACGGAGAGCCAGCAGTGTTTATAGAGCCCTCTCAACATTGGGAAGTATGCCATGTTAACTTCAGTATTTAATGTGCAGGGGTCGAGGACAGGATGTTGCTCCTGTCAGTTTAATAGGAATCCCAGGTCATGGATGGGTGGCAAAGGACCTCCTTATCCCTCATACACTCAGCCCTAGGGCAAAGTTTAGGGCATTTTGTATCTGAAGGAGGCTATGTTTTTCTTGACCTAGCCCAGACAATGATTGTGCTTCTACTTTTGCACTTGTGAATAGGGGGTGGAGTTGGCAAAGGCTTTGCAATGCAATTATAAACAAAACAAAACCCTACATACTTAAATGTTTTACTGGTTTGTAATCTGAAACATACAGGCATAGAAACTGGTTTTTTTTTTTTTTTCTCTTTGAAAGTTTCTGTTACTTTTATATCCCAGTGATTGAGCATCCCGTGTTCAGGTAGATGTTAGCTTGCAAACATAACTCAGACCATTAAGGACTGGTTCTTCTCAGTGTCTCTTTGGAATGGAAGGCCCATAGAGCCTGAAAGGACACTGTCTTCATCCCTCATTTTGTGGAAGAAATGGAGTCTCAGGGAGAAGTTGTGTGTGTGACTGAATCTAGGCCTAGGCCTCATGGACCCCACAGCAGGTAGGAGAGGGAGGTGTTGAGTTTTTTTTCTGGCCAGTTTTATCATCCTCCGGTCATAGGTTAACGGTCCGCTTCAGTGTTGGCTTTGTTTTCATTTTTGGAGGTCTACTTTCAAAGATTTTAAATTGCAGATGCAAGCGCGACTGCATCAGGGTTTGCTAGCCAAATGCAGTTATAAACCAGAGCCTCTGTTTCACTTTTCTAAAAGTCTATTTCAAAAAAAAAGCAAAGGCCATAAGCAACTTGTCGAGTTTATTGCCTTAAAAAGGAAAGAAAAAAAAAGTCTTGAAATTTCCTATCATAACTGATGGAACAAACCTTGAAGTCAACACATTAGACTTTTTCATTTTTGTTCCAGTTTTCTCCTGGCAAGTAGGAGAATTTAATAAGAAAGGGACCCGTGGTTCCAAAACAAATAGGGTCTAAGTCCAAGACATCTAAAGCTTGCGTGGAATCCCTCTGGCATTTATCCCACTGGGCCCCAGGGAAGGGAGGAGACAAAAGTCCACATCCCTGTTGTAGCCAGGGTTGGTTCAGTTGAAGGTGAAGCTGTCTGTCAGACTATTTACAGCATGTTTATAGCATGATGGAAAAAACAAAAGACCTGAGGTTTTAGAGCCTGGCTTTTATTCACAGATGATAAAGACTGTTTTGTTTTGCTTTAAAGAATACATTCCTTAACATGCTCCATAGTAATTGACATGAATTTAAACCATGGCATTTTAGCCAACTGATGATTTTTATCATCTTCATTACCAACAATTAGTGTTTGAGGTTGAGAAAGCAATAAAATATCAGTCTTTAGGATGAAGATGCCACTTATTTTTAGATGGGCATAGCGGGGTTTCAATATGACACTTAGAAAGTAAAGCGTCATTCATTTCAAATTTTTAGAAGATTGGGTTTCATTGGTGTTTCCAAGGAATTTCAACCAGGTATGATATGATTAATAGAGTTCCAGTATAATTCGGAAAACTTTTGTTTAATTTTGGTTTATAATTATGTTACCATTTATTCCATGGACAGAGGAGCCTTGTTGGCTACAGTCCATGGGGTTGCAAAGAGTCAGGACATGACTGAGCGACTTCACCATTTTTCAAACATCTATTTCTCCATGATGTTTGAATTAAGATGCCATTTCTTTTTTGTCTTAAAGGTGTAAATCGTTGACTTTTTTTTTTTTTTTTTTGTACTGTTTCGCAAGTGATTGCTGTAACATATTTGCAGAATATAAAGAAGGGACATGTGGGTGAGGCATGCTGGAGTATACAGGGAACCTTTGCTAGATGACATATTTGACTCCGGGATATATTCATCAAAGTAAAGTTGCTGTCTCAGGACTCTATTGTAAAGTATTTCTCTGATTTGGGTCTTCTATGAGATGGCTGGATGGCATCACTGACTCTGTGGACGTGAGTCTGAATGAACTCCGGGAGTTGGTGATGGACAGGGAGGCCTGGCGCGCTGCGATTCATGGGGTCGCAGAGTCGGACACGACTGAGCGACTGAACTGAACTGAACTGAACTAGCTTGTTTAGAGAACCAACCCACTGACTTGCCCCTTCAGTCCTTGTAGAGGAAATGGCATAAAATTGAAAGAGTGTGTACATTGCTCAAGTATTGTATTAGTTTTCCCGTGTTTTGTTAGCTTTATTTATCATAAGACATTTTATCCAGAAATGTCTTCACCAAATAGAAGGACTGATGTTTGGACCATCATTTCCTACCTGGTTTTGGATCAAGTAAATTTGGAACAGTTGAGAAAAGTTTCAGGTAGCATTCTCATATTTGATATTTAGCAAATATGCCTTAGTGAAATGTATGGTTTGCCCAGGTGGGACAGTTTTGTTGCTAAATAGCACCCTGACTGATATGCTATGTTCAACACTCACAATGTCTGTATTTTGAAGGAGGACTCAACTTTGGTGGATCAGTGGCCCTCATATTTAAAATATGTCAATTTTCTGGAAAAGGTAGGTAATGTAAATAAAAGCAGTGGAAGTCAAATGTGATTTTTCCATACAACCCATGCAGGCCCCCATTCCTGACCCCAGGGACTTTGGGCCAGTCCCAGTGAGCTAAGCACCATTTCCCATCAGCTGTAAATGGTACATTTCTGATGCTGTTGGATTGCCTTTAATATCTGCATGACTTACTTAATTCAATACCTTAGCCTAATTGTAGCAAATTGTATGAACCCGTTTAATAAATGTTCGCACATTCTTACATGTTTCTTCACTGAAGGTGATTTGTGCCTTAGTTTTAATGCAGCAGATCAGAATTTGAAAATTATATCAAGTGAGTAGAGTGCAGGATGGCTTCTTGGAAGGGGAGATTTGATGGTTATCTTTGAGAAAATTTGTTAAGGCTTAGGGGTATTAATGTGCCTTTTTTAGATGAATTATTGAGGGATATCTGTTTAGCTGCCCTCTTTCACATTATAAAAATTTACTGTAGAAAGCACAGCCATTAACAATCAAGTGGTTGGCATTTCTGCTGTGTTTGAATTTCTGCTTTCTAGACTGCCTTCCCATCAGCACAAATAACCTCACTTTGAGCCTTAAGGTTGTATAAATCATACCGACCTTTAAAATGCAGGAATCAAATGGTAAGACAAAGGATTTTTCATTCTCTCTTTTCCTCTTCTCTTGCAATTGCTTTGTAATGTCAGGTGACCTCAAAGCTTTGGGTTGATGAGTGGTTTGTAGCCAGTTCATAGAATCAAATTGTTCTAGTTCATCCATGAGCTTTGGGTATTGACTTATGACAGTAAAGTCCTTGGTCAGTTAGAACACTGTTTCTTGCACCTATCAACCATTTAAAGATATTTGATAAGTTTGTTTGACAAGTATTTGATGGGCTTTAGGCTAGAAATATTTAAAACATATCCCTGCAAATGAATATATTTGTTTAAAGTGCTTTTCGTGGATATTGTCTTCAGAATTATTTTTAGAACTGTGGGAGAAAGCTGCTCTCATTAAATTACAGTCATAGGATACTTCTTTGGTCTGCTTCTTTATCCTTTTTGGTCAGACTGCCTGTAGGGCACTGTCTTCTTGAACTAACAGCTAGATCAGAGAGGGAACTGTATGTAGGGTGAAATCAGATCAGGATGGGATGGAAGCTAAGGTGTATAGGATGCTCATGGTCTATGCTGAATGAGGCAGAGGCTTTTGTGTTCAGACTGAGGCTTGTAATATATGAGTAAGTGGATTCATGTACAGGAGCAGACTGACAAGGTAGGGTTAGTTCATTTATCAGCAATAACTTGAAAGTAATTGACTTAGTATAGTGAATATTGATTGTGGGCCAGCTAGTCACTGAAAATGAAAGTACTCTCAGCTGCATCTGAACATTTATGTATCTGCCCAAACCTAATTATCAAGGTGTTTAGTCATCTGAGTTTAGCCAGCGTTTAGATAATAACAGTTACTTCTTTACCACTACTACAAACCTTCTCTTCCAGTTTACACAACTCATTCATTTAAATAGGTTATTATAAAAGTTTCTGTGTGGTCTTGAGCTGAAGTCACCAAAGAACCTTTGGTTTCAAATCAGTCCAGTAATTAGAGTTATAGAAATAATGTAGGATCCTCAGAATGACATATTACAAGTTAGGAGCCAAGAGACAGAAAAAGATACTCCCAGCTGACATTCACAAATCAGAAGCAGCTGCAGCAAGGTCAGGGCCCCGTGTGTTAAGGGGCTGGTTATTTTATCAGTTAAGGGAGTCGACATTATTTCTTGTCTCTAGGCATTTGAGTAGAGACAAATTTGATGCTCCTGCTTCTATTGGGCATCATCTCTAGCCTTCTAGGAACAGACATCAAGCAAGAGTGTGGTACAATAAATTCTATCTGTGCAACGACTAGAAAGTGCAGTAAGAATTTGCAAGTTGCACAATAATTATTTATGTTTTGTGCTCCATTGTTGTACATGGGCCAGGCTTTGAGTCCATTACTGTTAAACAGCCTGCAACTACTTTGCTCTGAGTTTATTAGCACAGTTGGATTTTTGTTGTTGTTGTCTTTTCCTTCTTTTTTCTTTGTAGGATTATGGTTTTCATAGTAGTGACATTATGGGATTACTTTGTTCTTGACATTTCTTATGGGAAAAGTTTGCACATTTTCTGGTGGATTAAGCTTGACTATTGGACCTAGTTCTACTCCTACTCAACAAATGAAAAGCAACTGTTATTTAGCCTCTGCTGTGTTGAAAGTTCCTTCTATGACCATGTCTGTGTCTTCCTGGTAGGCACTGCTTGAGCAGTAGTAAATAGACATACCTCTTGTGTTATCATCACATTAAGAATCATAAGGGTACTCTGAGCATTTTGTTTTGTTGTTGTTTATTCTCTTTTTAGACAAATTACAGAGGGAGAAATTGAATGTTATAACAGTTTTTCTATTATTAAGTAGTCTTAGAAAAGAATGTAGGGGATGATTGTACACAATCCTGTGGTCCTTTCAAAATTAATCATGTATTAGAAAGTGATGTAGTTTATCAGGAAGGAAGTAACTTCACCCAGTTGGTGGAGGAAAAAACAGCCATGTAACTGAAGCAGTGAGAAAAAGTGATTCACAGAAAGAGAGACTTTCTGCTCTGACTAGGCTGAGTATGTGAGAGAAGGGCTCAAGGGCAGAGTTTCTCACACTTGCACAGGCATCAGAATCACGTGGAAAACTCTGGGCAGTAGATTGCCAGAGACTTCCCTAGAGTTTCTGATGCAAGAGGTCTGGGGTGAGGACCAAGAATTGGTTGGCATGTACCACAGTTTCCTCGGGTGATGGTCAAGTTGTTGATCTAGAGGCCGCTGCTGTAGTGGTCTAATGGAGTCTAAACTAATGGAGTCCTAGCTAAGAAACCTTTTTAAGTGTAGTGCTGGTAGCACCATAGAAAATGGAAAGAATGGCAGTTGAAGTTTGTTCGAGAGGGTGACTGACTGACTCTAGGTTGACTAGGAGAGGATCGAATAATAATTAAGTGGCTGAACTAATATGATTAACAAAATCATATGGTTTAGAACTTAAGATGTTTCTAAACTGGGTTTACTTGGTATCGGTTAAGAGCTGTTACATTAAAATATGCATTTGCTTACATACGTCGTTTCAAACCATCCTGAAGTTTGTTCTATCTGGAATGTTCAACTATTGCTACTAGAGGCTTGGCACTTATATTCACTTAATACTGCAGCCCAGAAAAGGAGAGAAGGGAGTTAATTGAATTTCTTAATTTGGATCTAAAATGTCTGTATAGAAAATGCCTAGCTTATGATTTCTTCAAGGATAAATTCTCATTTTTTTTATGCTTGCATTTTTAGTCATGGTATGTAATGTATACAGTGTTTATGAAAGGAGTGAATGAATGGCCAGCAGCACACTTGTTGGAAATAATTAGACCATGGTGGTAATGGTGGGACCCACCCCAGATAACTCACATAGGAAATCTACTGATGGTTTGAAAAAATTTTCATATTAGCTTATTAATAGACTTCCCAGGTGGCGCTAGTGGTAAAGAATCAGTCTGCCAATGCAGGAGATGTAAGAGATGCAGGTTCGATCCCTGGGTTGGGAAGATACCCTGGAGGAGAGCATGGCAACCCACTCTAGTATCCTTGCCTAGAGAATCCCGTGGACAGAGGAGCCTGGTGACCTACAGTTCATGAGGTTGCAAAGAGTTGGACACACCTAACACACACTTAGCACAGTACACAGCTTATTAATATAGTTTCGGTTATCTCAACAAATTTAGGCAAACTGAAAATCCTAGTAGAGTTAAATGATATCTGAATTTTTAATATCAAAACGAATCTCAAGGAAACATTATTTTTGACAGGCATACACGTTATCTAAATGAAACCAGGGTTAAAGCCATGGAGATATAACAAAAGCATTTCATAAAATATGAAGTCCAAGTAAGCTATATTGGTAAAGGAATTAAACTTCCAAATTTAGATCATTCATATCATTAATCATTAATTAAACTTCCAAATTAATCATGAAATTAATTAAGAAACTTCCAAATTTATATCATTCATTTTAATAGTTTAACAGAATCATGTTATCCTAATCTATTAATTTTTTAAGGTCTTTATCTTCCCTGCTACATTGTTGGCAGGGGCATAATATCCAGATTCTACTAGAGACCGAAAGCATGAAATGATGGGAGATATTCATAAGTGCAGACAGAGGCTGTGTTGTAATATCTCTAACACCAAACTCTTGGTTTGTTAGAAATTTTGTCTAAATGGTACCTTTCCTTTGTCCCTACTTAGTGAAAATATGCATAACTGTTGGCAAAATTGTGGGAATTCAGCAGTTATAAGATGATTTTCTCATAACCGCCTACATATTACTTTGGATCTACACAGTGATACTTTAAAACATTTTTATGGATAGAAGAATCTGAGGTAGAAAGAAGTAACTTGCCTAAAATTAATTATTCCAGCTAGGAAATGTCAGAGTGAGACAAAGAATACAGATTTGCTAGCTCTAAATTAGGTTTCTCTATAAAATTCAACTACTGGTATATTACTTTTTTTTCCATAGGAAAAGGTATATATGTTGGAAGGGACACGCAGATGGGAGACTTTTTCTTACTTTCCAAATGTTTCATATTCCAGATACCTTGTTCTTCTTCACATTCATTCAGCATCTCATTATTATTGTTGTTTTAAACATTTTTCTTTTATTATACAAGACTTTTTTTTTGTAGAAAAATGAGAAGCTGCAAATAAGCAAAAAGAAGATAATACTTTTCATCCAAGCGTTCAGCACAGTGTGCTGGGCATAGAAGCCATTAATAAATATCTATTGATTGAATGCCAGGAATTAGCTCCCTGACCTCTGGGTAAATTGCTTAAGTTGTCATATTCCATCTGTAAAAAGGGGTGGCTGGCAGGGCTCTTGTGCTACTTATTTCCTTATGTTATAGATTTATTTGACATCAGCCATCTTTCAGGGACTTGGTGAAAGGTGTTAAATAAATCATACCTTTATTATTATCTCTGAGGAAGAAATTATTTGAAATTTGCTGTCTCTAAATATCTTACTGCTGTTTGTCACAAGAAAGAAAATGACTTATTTGCAATATAAGGTATGTGTTTATTTGAGTGGGAGTATGTGTGAGAACAAATGTATTTATTTATACATAAATCATCATTATAAAATATTAAAAACTTCTTCCTATGATATTTTCAGTTCTGTTGTTTTGTTTCCACCCTCCCTGAGCCCAGACTATAGCTGGATGGATTTAGATTTTATCTACCAGCCTTTCTTCATGAAAACAGAATAACAGGGAAAAGAAATTGATAGAGTCAGGAAAGTTTATTTGATTTCTTGGTATTCTCTCTTATTGATTGTATTTACTTCATGGGTATTATAGGGGTATATGAATATTAATTCATGTAATTTACTTAGTTTATTAGGTGATACCAGTGACATTGTCCAAAAATATGGTTATTTGGAAGAGAAACAAGTTAGATAGTGAGTTTTCAAAATAGGGTATGACAGTGCATGTAGAGAATGATTTTTAAAAAACACAAATGTACCTATTTTCCCATGATAAATTTCAATGTAGTAAGCTTTTCTCCAGATGGGATTACAATGCCTTCAAAATGTTTACTAGCTTGAAAAGCAACTTTTCTTTTTTCCTATTGTTTTAGCACTATTTTATACTTCCCAGATTTTCTTAAGGTTGGGCTTGTGTTTCCATTCTGTAGCTAGTGTGTGTACATAGAAATATGTTCATCCATTTAAATCTCCTGTTAAAATGGGTTGGGACTGCTGCTGCTGCTAAGTCACTCCAGTTGTGTCCAACTCTCTGCGACCCCATAGATGGCAGCCCACCAGGCTCCCCCGTCCCTGGGATTCTCCAGGCAAGAACACTGGAGTGGGTTGCCATTCCCTTTTCCAATGCATGAAAGTGAAAAGTGAAAGGGAAGTTGCTAGTGGTGGGAAAATCAAGTCAACAAACAAACAAAAAAATCCCTGGAAACATAAACTGCTGGTTTACTCTTTATAAACTTTCGTTTATATAAATGAATTGGCTTATAATAAAGTTTTACAAAAGAATTAATCAAAAGGTTCTTAGCAAAATTCTTATTTCTATTAATATTTGATAATAAATCTAGAATAAATTTTTAAAGTACAATGTGACACTAGGGAATTTTGCATTTAAGGTGGAATAGTTCCATAATAGGAGTGGTTTCCTCTAAAGGTTATTTTGGGACTTAGTTCACCTTCATTCATTCAATTTTATAATGGATCTCTGAAGCCGACTCAGTAAAAATTTTTATAGTCCCACTTTAAGAGGAGGAATTTTTCTTCTGATTTACACTGAATGAGTGAACGTTAGCTGGCTCTTCAAGCTAGGGTCGTAATTATTCTCTTGTTTGACCTTTGCCTGTAACATTTGGTTTGAGTTGTGTTCTTCTCTTTGACCTTAAGATTCGGTCATTGGCAGGAGCCTTATTTAATCTTGCTATTGAGCTGTTTCATCTCCTTGAATAGGACATAAACCTATTCATCAGCCTGTCTTTCATATGGGCATGTTGTTCTGGAATACTATTAATATTGAGTGCATTGTGGCAGGGTGCATTCTATTTAAAAAGCAATGTAATATGTTTCAGTGTGATCAAGAACAAGGGTGTTACAAGTGCAGTATAGAGTAAAATCATAACACTCAAGGGTTTTTTTTTTTAACATAATGTGTTACGCCTAATGTGCAAACAGTTGATTTAATTTTTGACTTCAGCTTTTTAAAAGCATGATGCTTCTCATAAATGCTGCCAGTATGTTCTGATGTTTCATCCCTTAATACTTGAGCTGATCTGCTGCTATTGCTCCACTGTGTCAAGTTCCCGAGGAATTGAATTTCTGGTTTGATTTATGCAGGTAAAACAGGCTCTCACTTAGTAGATTTAGTCTGACTTCACAATCAAAATGGAAAGTAGAAAACGAAAAATTAATTTATAGAATTTTTTTCCTCTATTAAAGAAATCCAGTATTTATTTACTTATTGGCCTAATAAAAATTCTCTTCTGAAAAGCACTTACCATGAAACCTTTTTAATAATTCAAGTGATTCTGAATCTCTTTTGTTTCTGTATTCTTTTGTTTTGTCCCAATTTCCTGGCTATGTTATAGGAGATATATGGAATTTGGCTGATAGATGCCTTATGCTTAAAGGAAGATACTAAAAGGTAAAACACATTTGCCTTCAAGTTAGAATAGAAGTTACATATATGACTTGTCTTTGGAATAACAGAATTGTAGATCTAGAAGCTGCCTGGCTTTTTATACCACAGAAGAGTTCCAGTGTGCGTGGCGACACAAACTCTCCAAAGGTCAGATGGCAAATCTGTGGTAGAAATGAAGCCAGAACCGCGTCTCTTGATTTCTGGCTAATTTACCTGTACTACACCACAGGACTCAAATTTGGATTACGCTTCTCTTTTCTGTTGCTTTGTTTTAGTACCGTATTCTAGTGTTACTGTTTATAATACATAACCTTGGTTAGGTGGTTTAGTCACTAAGTCATGTCTGACTCTTTGCAGCCCCATGGACCGTAGCCTGCCAGGCTCCTCTGTCCATGGGATTTTCCAGGCGAGAATATCAGAGTGGGTTGCCGTTTCCTTCTCCAGGGGATCTTCCCTACCCAGGGACCGAACCTGGGTCTCCTGCATTGCAGGCGGATTCTTTACCAACTGAGCCACCAGGGAAGCCCATACATAACCTTAGAGGCTGTATGGCTTTTTCACAATCTGTGCTAGTTTAGGCTTCATGAGTCTGAAGGTGGGCTGACTCTGTGAACTTCCTGTGAGGACTTTTAGTGGTGAGTTGAGTCGAAAGAATTCCAAAGTGAAGAATATTTTCCTCTTTCATCTATCCCTGTCAAGAATCCCTAAGGCTCAAAATAAAACCAGAATGTTTAATTAAACTGATGGTAAGTATGTAAATTTAAATCTGCTTTTTGGAAAGATCTTGGGGAAAGTTCAAAAAGTTCTCTAATGTTTATGGTTTGTGTTTGACTACCGTTAGGTTACTGGATGGTTTCTAGTTTCCAGAAAGTGTTGTAAAGCTTTGTAGGGATTATCTCATTTATGCCTTTAGCATGGATGATCTCTTAAAGCTTCAAGAGCGGGATGATGTAGGTAATAGCATTGACTCCCATTTTGTAACTGAGAAAACACAATGTATTATGTGAGTGTCCAAGGTGGGATCTGAACCACAGAGTTCTCAAAAGCTCTGGCTCTTGACCATAAACTCTTCTGCCTCCATGTTACATATAATTTCCTCTGCCACAAAATGCCACCCACTGATAAAAGTTTTCAAGGGGCTCTGGTCCCATCACTTCATGGGAAATAGATGGGGAAACAGTGGAAACAGTGTCAGACATTATTTTTTTGGGCTCCAAAATCACTGCAGGTGGTGACTGCAGCCATGAAATTAAAAGATGCTTACTCCTTGGAAGAAAAGTTATGACCAACCTAGACAGTATATTCAAAAGCAGAGACATTACTTTGCCGACTAAGGTCCATCTAGTCAAGACTATAGTTTTTCCTGTGGTCATGTATGGATGTGAGAGTTGGACTGTGAAGAAGCCTGAGCGCCGAAGAATTGACGCTTTTGAACTGTGGTGTTGGAGAAGACTCTTGAGAGCCCCTTGGACTGCAAGGAGATCCAACCAGTCCATTCTGAAGGAGATCAGCCCTGGGATTTCTTTGGAAGGAATGATGCGAAAGCTGAAGCTCCAGTACTTTGGCCACCTCATGCGAAGAGTTGACTCACTGGAAAAGACTCTGATGCCGGGAGAGATTGAGGGCAGGAGGAGAAGGGGATGACCGAGGATAAGATGGCTGGATGGCATCACAGACTCGATGGACGTGAGTCTGAGTGAACTCCGGGAGTTGGTGATGGACAGGGCGGCCTGGCGTGCTGCAATTCATGGGGTCGCAAAGAGTCGGACACGACTGAGCGACTGAACTGAACTAAACTGCTTTAGGTTAGCGAACATTTTTACAATTCCTTCAGTAAACTTTGGCCATATGCTTGAGAATTCTTTCACTTTTATTAGGGATACAGTAGTTTTCTAGGACCATCTTAACTTGCAGCCTCTTTTTCCTCCTTCTTCATGTTCAGTCTCAATTTTCTGCACTTCTCCCTTTTCTTGGCTCATTTGGAGCAACAGCTCAGTGTGCATTGGGCTTAATTTAGATACCTTCATTTCTATTTTCAAAAAAGCTTTAAGTGATTCTCTATTATTCCCAAATAAGATTAAAATGGCTAGCCACTGGCTCTTTAATTCTTTTCTAATATCCTGTTTTTTCACCTTCCTCTTAGGGAACTTATTACCTTAGTATCTCTAGATTGAAAAGAACCATGAAGAAATCCCTAATAAAGTTACCCATCCACTGGAATGTTTCTCCCACACTCCAGCTGGACTATAATCTCTTCCTACTAAGCTTTTTCTAGAATAATTACCACTCATTAAAGTTTTTTTCCTCCTTTTGGCAGATTCATACCTGCTTTCTTTATACACACAAAATGAAACCCAGTGACTGACTCCCTCTTTGTTTCTCTCTAGGTTCTTCCCAAGATTTTCAGTTTGCTGGTCCCTACCTATAATGTTTTAGGATTTGAAATAGATCAGCTGGAATTCCATCACCTCCACTAGCTTTGTTCGTAGTGATGCTTCCTAAGGTCCACTTGACTTCACTTCCAGGATGTCTAGCTCTAGATGAGGGATCACACTGTCATTATTATCTGGGTCATGAAGATCTTTTTTGTACAGTTCCTCTGTGTATTCTTGCCACCTCTTCTTAATATCTTCTGCTGCTGTTACGTCCATACCATTTCTGTCCTTTATCAAGCCCATCTTTGCATGAAATGTTACCTTGGTATCTCTCATTTTCTTGAAGAGATCTCTAGTCTTTCCCATTCTATTGTTTTCCTTTATTTCTTTGCATTGATCACTGAGGAAGGCTTTCTTATTTCTCCTTGCTATTCTTTGGAACTCTGCAAGAACACCACAAGAAGAGGTGGCAAGAATACACAGAGGAACTGTACAAAAAAGATCTTCATGACCCAGATAATCACGATGATGTGAACATTCACCTAGAGCCAGACGTCCTGGAACGTGAAGTCAAGTGGACCTTAGAAAGCATCACGATGAACAAAGCTAGTGGAGGTGATGGAATTCCAGTTGAGCTATTTCAAGTCCTAAAAGATGATGCTGTGAAAGTGCTGCACTCAGTATGCCAGCAAATTGGGAAAACTCAGCAGTGGCCACAGAACTGGAAAAGGTCAGTTTTAATTCCAATCCCAAGGAAAGGCAATGCCAAAGAATGCTCAAACTACCACACAATTGCACTCATCTCACATGCTAGTAAAGTAATGCTCCAAATTCTCCTAGCCAGGCTTCAGCAATACGTGAACCGTGAACTTCCTGATGTTCAAGCTGGATTTAGAAAAGGCAGAAGAACCAGAGATCAAATTTCCAACCTCCGCTGGATCATGGAAAAAGCAAGAGAGTTCCAGAAAAACATCTATTTCTGCTTTATTGACTATGCCAAAGCCTTTGACTGTGTGGATTACAATGAACTGTGGAAAATTCTGAAAGAGATGGGAATACCAGACCACCTGACCTGCCTCTTGAGAAACCTATATGCAGGTCAGGAACCAACAGTTAGAACTGGACATGGACTGGTTCCAAATAGGAAAAGGAGTACGTCCAGGCTGTATATTGTCACCCTGCTTATTTAACTTATATGCAGAGTACATCATGAGAAACGCTGGACTGGAAGAAGCACAACTAGAATCAAGATTGCCAGGAGAAATATCAATAACCTCAGATATGCAGATGACACCACCCTTATGGCAGAAAGTGCATAAGTACTAAAAAGCTTCTTGATAAAAGTGAAAGAGGAAAGTGAAAAAGTTGGCTTAAAGCTCAACATTCAGAAAACTAAGATCATGGTATCTGGTCCGTCACTTCATGGTAAACAGATGGGGAAACAATGGAAACAGAGACTTCATTTTGTTGGGCTCCAAAATCACTGCGCATGGTGACTGTAGCCATAAAATTAAAAGATATTTATTCCTTGAAATAATAGCTGTGACCAACCTAGACAGCATATTAAAAAGCAGAGACATTAGTTTGCTGACAAAAGTCTGTCTAGTCAAAGCTATAGGTTTTCCATTAGTCCCATATGGATGTGAGAGTTGGACTGTAAAGAAAGCTGATTGCTGGAGAATAGATGCTTTTGAGCTGTGGTGCTAGAGAAGATCGCTGAGAGTCCCTTGGACTGCATGGATATCCAACCAGTCCATCCTAAAGGAAATCAGTCCTGAATATTCATTGGAAGGACTGATGCTGAAGCTGAAACTCTAATACTTTGGCCACCTGATGTGAAGAACTGACTCATTAGACAAGGTCCTGATGGTGGGAAAGACTGAAGGCAGGAGGAGAAGGGGATGACAGAGGATAAAATGGTTGGTTGGCATCACTGACTCAATGGACATGAGTTTGAGCAAGCTCCTGGAGTTGGTAAAGACAGGGAAGCCTGGCATGCTGCAGTCCATGGGGTTGCAGAGTCGGACACAACTGAGCAACTGAACTGAACTGACCTATAATGTTGACTATTAGTGGGTTTTGTGTTCATTCTGATTTCTCTTTTATATTTGTACTATTTCCCCCATTAAATCCTGGAATTCAGAGACCATGAGAAGTACCTTAGAACTAGTACTGCATTTGATAATAAGAAGGTATTTTATAAAATTTGACCCTTTCAAGACGAGTAGAAGCTGGTTTTCTCCTCTTAGTATGTATCTCTGTTTAGCTCAAAGACATGTCAGAACTGCTAATCTCACTGAGAAATAAGTGTAGCTCACTTTTATAGTCAGGACAGACAGAAAACACCAAATCACTACTGTGTTTAGTAGGAGCAAGGAAAAAAATCATAACTTTAATGATATGGTTAAATTTTTATAATGTATATTTGAGGAGTGATATCAGATTTTATTTTAGCAGTGCCTTACTTCTTTTTTTTTTTTTCATGTAAAAAGAACCCTAATTCTGTATCTAAAACCCAGGATTGGTCCTTTGGCTATTTAAATTTTCATTGTTTGGGGCTAGTGCTCTATTGCTTTTGTGAAAGCAGTTCTTACACTGGAGTGTAGGGTTTTCTGGAATCAGTTTTAAAACACTCGTTTTACGAGAGTGGAGCTACAGTATTTTTCTTGGTTTATTTGGGAAGGTTGAAAGATCGTCAGGCGTAACAGGAACCACATTCTTGGATGCACGATGTATGAACAGTTGCCATCATATGAGCATTGCCCCATTCTGTCTTCATTTGTAATATCTGCTGCTGCTGCTGCTGCTAAGTCACTTCAGTCGTGTCCGAGTCTATGCGACGCCTTAGACGGAAGCCCATCAGGCTCCCCCATCCCTGGGATTCTCCAGGCAAGAGTACTGGAGTGGGTTGCCATTTCCTTCTCCAATGCATGAAAGTGAAAAGTGAAAGTGAAGTCGCTCAGTCGTGTCCGACTCTTAGCGACCCCATTGACTGCAGCCCACCAGGCTCCTCCATCCATGGATTTTCTAGGCAAGAGTGCTGGAGTGGGGTGCCATTGTAATATCTACTACTACTACTACTACTACTACGTTGCTTCAGTTGTGTCTGACTCTGTGCGACCCCATAGACAGCAGCCCACTAGGCTCTGCCGTCCCTGGGATTCTCCAGGCAAGAACAGTGGAGTGGGTTGCCATTTCCTTCTCCAATGCATGAAAGTAAAAAGTGAAAGGGAAGTTGCTCAGTCGTGTCCGACCCTCAGCGACCGCATGGACTGCAGCCTACCAGGCTCCTCCGTCCATGGGATTTTCCAGGCAAGAGTACTGGAGTGGGGTGCCATTGCCTTTTCCGATTGTAATATCTAATGGAGCTTAAATCAATTAGTGTACTTAGGATAGGCTATCTCTGTGCAAAATGCCGAACAGAAAAAACAAAGTAGAATCCACAAGATGCTGAAAAGGAATTTTGTTTTTAGTTCTTTCTCTAAAATTAGGACAATTTGGTTTGCTTTCCTGGAAGTATTTTATTTTATTTTTTTCCTACTGAAAAGGGAATAAAGCAAAAATAAATTAAAATCTGAATCATTGACCTTTTGGGGATGATTATGTTTTGGACTTTCTGTGAAGTTAGGTCGTAGTGATCTTTTAGGCAGTTGTATATTTTTTTAAAACAGAAAATGAGTGTTAACTTTAATTGACTATATTTATTTATTTTTATAACACACTGCCACTTCTGTCACCCTAATGCAGTCGATATCTGTCTTGTGTATAACATCACTTCATCATCCTTTGCTTTGAATACTTAAAGGGCAAGTAGTAAGAATTGCATGCTCTACATGAAAAGATGGATGTACCACATTTAAAAGTGGCTCTTACACACTGTGTACTTGTTAAAAGAAAAAAATTAAGTTGGAAAATATCCCTTTAATAGGAAAGGGGGAAATCGTAACTTCTGTATCCTAATATTTCGGGTGTCATCACGTCTGTATTCTTCCTTTGTTTCTCGCTTCATGTGGTGGTTTTCCCCTTGCAGCATTGTTTGCTTTCCCTTGAGTAGGTAGCTTTATACTTATGATCTTTCTTTTTCTCAGATTGCACTTAAAATCCACTCCTTTTTTGTGGTTGGCGTTTGGTCTAGATGCTCCCTTCTGTCCTGTGTTTAGGAGCTCTATTTCAAGGGACAGACTTAAACAAACAGACAACTCTTTCTTTAGATTATACAATTCCCAAGAATTCTGGCTCCCTAAAGAAACCTTCATGATGAAGGATCTTCCTGAAGATTTTGTAAGTGGATGTTTTGTTCTCTTGGAAGTTCATAGCATTGGGAGGATTTAAGATTTGAGAAATCAAACTGTGAGATTGTAAGAGCCAAACTTTGTGAGTGTTACCTGGTGAATACAGAATGGGAGAGAATGTTCAGGAAGGAGGAAGTAGCCTTCACCTCAGCTGAAGAGGAAAATCCGGGTAAGCAGCCCTGGAGGCAGGTGTAAAGACAGGCTTTCTTTAGGCTGTTTACACATCTGTCTCTGTAAGCAACATAAATAGGGCCTTTTCTCCTGCCTGGCTAACACATAGCCTGCTCCTTTTTTTCTTTGAGGTTTCAGCTTAAATGTCACTTTCTCAGGGAGGGAAATGTTCATCTAAAATAAGGAGGAACTCCCATTTTTCTTCACATCAGCCTGCTGTATTTTCACTGAAGTCCCTATTATCCAATACTCTCTCAGTATTTTCTTGTACATGTATTTTTTCTTCCCTCCTGTTCGCCCTCCCTGCCTCCCAGCGGTGGACATAAGGTTAATCAGTGTGGGGCCATGTCAGCTGTGTTTATTGCTCTATTTCCAGTTCCTAGAATAGAACCTGCACTTAGCAGACAGTGTCTTTGGCTAGACTGTCATCTGCCTGAGAGCAGGATTCTGCCTTATCTCTGTGTGTGTCTGCTCAGTCGTGTCCGACTCTTTGGGACCCCATGGACTGTAGCTCTCCAGGCTCCTCTGTGCATGGAAATATCCCAGCCAGAATGCTAGCGTGGTTTGCTGTTTCTTCTCCAGGGGATCTTCCCAACCCAGGGATAAAACCCACATGTTCTGTGGCTCCTGCATTAGCCAATGGATTCTTTATCACTGAGGCATTTGGAAGCCAGCCTTAACTTTGTAGCCCTATGATTATATAGTGCCTCTTGAATTGAATTATTTAGGCTAACATAATTGAAAAAAGTGAGAAGGTAGGATAACTTTATTAATGGAGACATACCATTCCTTTTTTCCCTCTAAATAAGAAGTGGTATCAGTCTCAGTGATAGAGGGACCAAGTATAAAACCTGGGATAAAAAACTGGGTAAAACTTTGATGCTGAAGGACTGTCCCAAGGATTGGTGACTTAAACGCTATTCCAAAAATCATGAGGTGATTATTTTAGGAAGTGAGATTCTTCAGTGGCTCTTAATATATTTGATTAAATAATGAAAAGCAATATTATATTTAGTTTCAGATGTGCAATATAATGATTCAAAATTTTTATAGCTTATATTTCATTTAAACTTGTTATAAAATATTGGCTGTATTTCCTGCACTGTATAATATATCCTTGTAGCTTTTATGAGTACATTTATTTTATACATAATAGTTTGGACCTCTTAATCCCCTACCCATATCAAGCCCCTTTTCCTTTCTTTTTTTTTTTAATCCCCAGTGGTAGCCACTAGTTTGTTCTGTGTGTCTGTGAGTCTATTTCTGTTTTGTTATATTCATTGATTTATCTTACTTTATTTTTTAGATTTTGCATACAAGTGATAATATATTTGTTTTCTGACTTACTTCACCAAGTGTGATACCCTCCAGGTTCATCCATGTTGTTGTAATGGCAAAGTTTCATCATTTTCTATGGCTGAGTGCTCTTTCACGTGGTATATGTACACCATGTCTTCTGTATCCTTTCATCTGTTGATGGACACTTAGGTTGCCTCTATATCTTGGCTGTTGTAAATAATGCTACTACGAACATTGGTATGCATGTATCTTTTCCAATTAATGTTTTTGTTTTCTTTGAGTATATACTTGGGGGTGGAATTGCTGGATCATATGGTAGTTCTGTTTTCAGTTTTTTGAGGAGAGCGCCGTACTGTTTTTCATAGTGGCTCTGAAAAGTTAGATTTCTACTAACAGTTCTAATGACCAGTTGTGTGTGTGTGTTTTTTTAATGTGGTAGTATGCATTGAAATGAAGATGCGCCTGCCACGTATTGTGAGGTTCTTTGTTACTTCTCTAGTTTCCCTAAGAGATCATTTTCCATGTAGCTTTCCCTGATGGACCTTCTGCAATATGGTATTCTGAAAAATGTTTTGCCCGAGGTTTAACTTTAAAAGTGATAGTCTCTTTAAGATAGATCTCTTGATTTAATAATTCTCAATAAAATAATTAGGTCTGTCTCCAGGTTGAGCCTTCTCTGAAGATTTAGTTTTGCTCTTTCTTATCATATTAGCTGGGATATGTGTTTCCACTGGGCCAGTCATTTGAAGCAGTGCTGTATACTGAGTTATACTGAAGGAGCTTGGGACAAACTGGTGTCAGTGCTATCAACTTTAGTGAAAGACATAAGCTTGAAGACTTATATTTAATATTTCCTAACATTTCTTAATGATATGTTGTTTTAGGCAATCTCTGTATTTTGTTGGCTTATTTTGTTGGCTTGTTTTTTCCCCTCTAGTTTTATTGAGATATACTTGACATATAACGTTATATAAGTTTAAGGTGTCTAGCATGTTGATTGGATACATTTATACATGGCAGAATGATTCCCACCATAGCATCAGCTAACGCTGTCATTCCATCACATAGTTTTCATTTCTTTTTTGTGATGAGGACATTTAAAATCCAGCTTTTTGCAACTTTGAAGTATATGACGTTGTGTTTTGGTGAATTTTGCACCTAGATTACTGACATCTTAAGACGTGGCAGGAATTCCCTGGCAGCCTAGTGGTTAGGACTTTGTGCTTTCACAGCTGTGTACTGGGATTTAGGGAACTAAAGTCCTGCAGTCTATGTGTGTTGCATGCATGCTCAGTTGTCTTCTGACTCTTCGTGACTCCATGGACGGTATAGCCTGCCAGGCTCTTCCGTCCATGAGATTTTCCAGGCAGGGATATTGGAGTGGGTTGCCATTTTCTACTCCTTTGCTGGCTTGTTATATGATCCTTGAAGAAATGATTATGAAGGGGGTCTTATTTTAATAAGGTGGTTATGTCTTCTCCAGATGAAATGTATTGATTTAACCTCAGCTAGATGGGCTGGTGATACAACTCCTCCGAAAGCTGAAAATGTGCATACATTTAAAAAAATCATCTATTTTCTCCCCCTTCTGGAGAGAGCCATGGATCTTCTGAGTCTATACATAAAGATTCCAAGTTGCTAAACAATGAAGCTGTTTTTATGTATCATCATTAAGATTTTTTCAACATAGCCAATTTGGAGTCCTGAACTCTTACTCCAAGTCTAGGAGTTTTGTGCAACATTCAAAATTAACAATGCCTTTTTTATATGTGTTACCCATTTCACCCTTCCTGGGTTTGGATGTGAATTTCTAAGTGTGTTTGGTGTGAATTCTCTATGGAAGTGGATAAGCTTCTTCCCTATTACCTGTTTTTGTCTTCATCATCTTCAGTGTTTCTTCTTATACTGACTGTTCTGTTATGCTGTTACTTTCCTGATGCAAAACTCAGGCTCATACTTTCTGTTTGTCACCCAGGCATTTCTTCTCAACTTCCAGGCTTGCTCCATCTCTTCCTTTGAGGTCATACTAAAGTTACATTTTATTAATTCTACTGCGTTTCATAATGACTAGGCTGGGTTCAGAGATGAAAAGAGGCCTGAGACACAACCTTAGCCATTGGAAAGCACAGAATTAATCTAGTGTGAGGGTGGGGCTTGATCATAGTTTGTATATTAGGATTAGCTAATGGGATCAATGAGAAAAAAGGCTGAACCCAGGAGAGGGACAGGACCGTTTTTGTTGTGGAGTATTGGCTGAAGGTTTTCCAGCCGAAGTCTGTTTGAGTTGGTCCTGGAGTGGTGAGTCCTGAGGAGGGAGCCATGTGTTTCACATCTGCCCAGCTAGCTAACTATATCTAGCTTGCGTCTTTATAACTTTGTGAAAGTTTTTCGGCGTTATCTCGTGTGGCCACTGTTTTCTATTGCATAGAAAACAATTAGATTTTCACAGTTGCATTTGAATTTGAAAAAAAAAAAGTCAACAAGGTAAAAACAACTCAACAATACAATTCATGAATTGCCTGATGTTATCTTTAATATATTTTCAGGGAAATAAGGAAGTGACACAAAGTGCAAAAACATTTTTTTTTAAAAATTTGGAAATGCCTGTCTTGAAATGGGCTGAGTAGAAGCAATGGCAGAATCTGTGTGTGTGTGTGCGTGCACACACGCATGCACGTGCTTATTAAAACAGAAAATCCAGCTGTTGATTCTTGCTCTTTTCAAAATGTCGGGAATGTGAAGTCTTGGCCATGTTCAGTGGCAGGGCGATGCCCATCCTAGATGTTAATCCTAGATGCACAGAACAGTTGGGGACAGCAAGATGGCCATATAGTACCTGCTTCACTTTTCTTAGGGGCTCTGATGTGGTACAACGGAAGCAGGCAGAGAAGGAGTCCAACTGGAAGGGACATTGGGCCCAAAGCCACGGTAATACCCAGTCTCTACATAAACCCGAGAGAGTTTAGTATGTTTCCTTTCTAGAGGGCTTAGCACAATGAATAAAGTAAATGCAATAATTATTGATGGGCAGCTGCGGCAAGTCCTTAACAAAAGTTAGAACCAGTTCCACATTAGATGCTCAACTTTCAAGAGAAGACCTCTCTGTGGCAACATTTTTTATCACTTCTACCATTTTTATAATATTATGTTGATTGTAGGGAGTTTGGAGAGGAATTTGACTGGTTAATATCAGTTCATTGCTGCTTGTGGAATTGCAACTTCTTTAGCAATGGTAGATCAGCAGAGTGTCATGAGTCTTTTTTTTTTTTAATTGAAATGTAGTTGATTCATAATGTTGTATTAATTTCCTTTGTATAGCAGAGTGATTCGGTTACACATATACATACATTCTTGTTTGTATTCTTTTCTATTACGGCTTATCACAGCATATTGAATATAGTTCCCTGTGCTAATACTATACAGTAAGAACTTGTTAATCTGTTCTACATATACCAGTTTGCATTGACTAACCCCAAAATCAAGAGTGGCATGAATCTTTAAGAAATTCAATTCAACAATTTATTGAGCACCTATTATTTGGTGCTCAAATAATAATGGTGGTGTTGCTGACCTTACGTTGCTTAGTCTAGTAAGGAGTCTGAGAGGTGACTGAATATTATCAGCCTGCCTCATAAGTGCAGCAGGAGAAGCTTGGAAGAAAAACAGGAAGACATTCAGAAAGAGCTAACATCTGGGCTGGATTTTGACAGGAATAAGAGTTCCCAGTGATTTCTACTTAATTAATGCATATAATTTAAAAGTGAATATGAATCTCTCATTTTATTGTCACCTAAAAAAAATTGATGGCTTTCTAAAGATGGGTATACCCTCAATAACTAATGACATTTAGCATCTTATTACATAGATCTTAATAGATTCTTAGGGTTAGAGACTCATGTTAATGATTCTGATTATAAAACAGTTGAATAAATAAACCAAACTACTTCCCTCAATTTGACTTTTTTTTCAGATTAGAACCGTAAATTTGTATTTGCACTGCTACTGATTTTCTGTCCTGTTTACTGTGAATAAAACGTTTCTGTTGTTTGCTTCTAATTAAGAACTCAGGGTATTCAACAGACATTGTTCATTTTGATGAAAAATACTGCATTTAAAAATAATTGAGGTATGAGTTGGTAAACAGTTTCTTATAAAACCAGACTTCTGTGGAATAGTAATACATAACAGATCATTTCCTTTAGAGGGTGGGAAAAAAAGAAAACTAAGACCGTCAACTATAAGATGTGCTCATTAACAGCTGTTTTCTATAATAGGAGCAATTTGCATGCAAAATAGAGAAAATGAATTATACAAAAGGGTGTATAGAGGAACAGCTATAACTTCTCTGGCATGTACAGCAGCCCACAGAATAAACTTCCTTCAAATGACATTGGCATGATTAAATCCCAAGCAACCTGGCCAGTGAAACTGCTGTTCTGGAAAGGGGCTCTGCAGCCTGGAAATGTCATGGGTGTAATACTAGCTTTCTGGGTGGGGTGGGGTGGGGGTGCCCATGCATTTAGTGGCATCCCGCCCCCACTCAGCATTCAGGGCATTTGATAATTCATGATAGATTGGCAGGTGGTCAGTGGATGATGGGCTGAAGCCACTCTGAGCCCTTTTGCTTTTTTCATTTTTTATTAGAGAAACTTGTAAGGTCAGGTGAGATGCCTCATTCATCATTTACTTCTTCTGATGTCAGTTTGGAGAAATTTTCCTAAAGTGGGCTACAGGAGATAGCCTAATGTTAAAATCCTGTCTTCAGTGTAACTGTTTGTAATTGTATTTGTATTCATGGAATGTCTAACTAATTTTTAAGTACATCATCCTTATCTTCTGCATTAAAAATGCCTTAGACTTGTATTTCCCCACATATATAATCTTCTTGAGTCTTGACAGCCGTGCTTACAATGTACACATGATGTTCTTTCTCTCTTTTAAAAATTATTTAACTCCTGTTCCCCTTTTTTTTTTTACATTAAACTTTTACTTTATATTGGAGTATAGCTGATTAATAGTGTTTCAGGTGGACTGCCAAGGGACTCAGCCATTCATATACATGTATCCATTTTCCCCCAAACTCCCCTCCCATCCAGGCTGTTGTATAACATTAAGCAGTTGCCTGCGCTATACAGTAGATCCTTGTTGGTTATCCATTTTAAATATAGCACTGTGTACCTGTCCCTCCCTTTTAAAAGGAATGGAGCTGTAGCTGTGTAGAGAATCCTTAGTCCAGGGCCCTGGAATTCAGTCTTCTAATCCAAATCCAGGGCTTTGTACTTGTTTTCTTTTTTCTGTTTTCATTGGAGAAAGTTACGTGAACATTGGGTGTTGTGCAGGTTAGAGCTCCTGCCTCGCTTCTGTCACATCTTGAGAACTTGTATGTGCCAGGACCTGCGCTGGGTCTTCCACATATATCATCCTGTTTGACCCTTACATGGTCCAGATGAGGCACCTGAGGCTCAGACCACTGATGTAACTTTGCAAAGGTGGCCTGGCTAATTCAAGATGGATCCCAGATTGGCATCCAGGTGTACCTGAGCCCTGGACACTCTTCATGTTCCTGAGCAAATGTTTCTGTCCTTAAGGAGTGAAAGGGAATTAGAGATGAGGCCCCTGAATATATGATAAAAAGGAAGTCTGTTAAGTGTCAAATCAGTGCTTCAGACAGTTAATACTTCAGGAAGGTAAAGAGAGAGAGATGATAGTACCTTGTGGGCTGGAAAGGCTTTGTGAGGAAACTGGGATGGGAACTAGCAGAAAATAAGAGTAGCATCAAAGTATGAGAGACAGGAAGAGGACCGATCATAGGTGGGAAATACTGGGCCTGTTGGTGGTGAATCAGTGCAGTTGGATGCAGCATAAGAGGTTTGGTGGGTAACAAAAGGAGGAAGGTTGAAAAGGTAGGTTGGAGCCCTGCAGAACTGGCTTCTGTGCTATACGGTCTTGACGTACAGCATGCACATTTCTACTTCTTTGTGATATTGACTACCAGTATTGCAGCCTTAACTAGAATAGTTTCAGTTGGCTTGTGATTGATTTTGAATGAATGGAAATTTTAGTGGGGTGAATCATATTTAGCTCATAGGACATATCTCATTTCCCAAGTCTATATAAGTCTTTCTTTGTAAGAATACAAAAACCTTATTGTTTCTTATGTTTTCTTATGATATAAATAGATTTGAAGTGTTTATATGTATCACAGTATTTCAGTAAATATTCTTTGGTGGAGGTAATGGAGAATAGTGAGTCTTAATGATGTTGGGAGATACCTGGTTTGGGATTTTTCTAAGGAAGGAGGGTGGTCCTGTGACTTTTTGAAATGAAAATTAGGATATCTCGGAGAACTGAGAGGTTTGGGATAGAGTGATATACATCACAGACTAGACATAGATAGTATGTTTGTTAGGAAACTGATAGTTGTATTCAAGCTTTGGGTCACAAGGAGCTGTCCTCAATTTCCCTAAAGTGTTAGGGCAGAGTTTAACAACTGAGGTCAAGTCATTCATGACCATGGCTGACACTGATGCTCTAGCCCTTATCAAGACTTGAATAAATAACTAACATATTTGATTTATATAGGAATATTATTATTGTAGATTCTAAACAAGAAATAAGGAATAACTCAGAGAGTTAGCTGGGGCTTGGCAAGGGCCCATGAAAATTGAGAACGATGTAGGTGGAAGGATGGGATTTATTTATTTATTTTTTCTTGTTTTTAAAGGAAAGAAGAATGTCTTTTTGCCTATAATTCTCATCTCACATATTCTTTTTTTTTTTTTTTTTTAATGTTTCAGTGTGCAAAGATCCACCTTACAAAGTAGAAGAATCTGGGTATGCTGGTTTCATTTTGCCAATTGAGGTTTATTTTAAAAACAAGGTATGTAATCTTTACTCATTAATCTTTCAATAGAAGATCTTTCATTAACCAAACAATGTTTAAAATAGTTTTGATTTGTAAGCACTTTGATCACTAGATGGTTTTAAAATAAAAGTTAAATTTGTCTTCTAGAAATTTTGGCTATTGTTGTCCTTAAATAAAGAGGAAGTGGCTAGAGAAAGATAATTTCAGTTCTGAGGAGTCAGATTATGTGAAATTCATTAAATGTCTTTTAAGAGATGAGTGATTATCATTTTGAAAAAGAAGATTAATATATGTTTGTAAAATAGAAAAGAGAAATTATGGCTTTTCAGTGAAATGATCTTTTTCTTATTTTCATACTTCTAGAATTTTGAGACTTTCAGAGAATTGTCTTTTATTTTTCTTTATCTGATCTTTATCTGATACACACATACAACACAAATATATACAGTTATATCAGCTGCTGCTGCTAAGTCGCTTCAGTCGTGTCTGACTCTTAGCAACCCCATGGACTGCAGCCTACCAGGCTCCTCCATCCATGGGATTTTCCAGGAGAGAATTTTGGAGTGGGTTGCCATTGCCTTCTCCGGTTATATCAGCAAGTGGATATTATGGATTCTACTGGATTTTAAAATTTTCAGCAGTGCATATATGGCAAACACACAGACTATATAATATTGGACAAATTGCTCAACTTCTGTGGGGCTGACTGTCCTTATTTATAAAATGGGGATAGGATAAGAGTACCTACCTTATAAAGTGGCTAGGAGGAATTGATCAAATAAAGCAATGTAGAGTATTTAGAATGATGCTTCATATGTAAGTAAGAACTTAATAAATCCTAGCTGTTATTTTTAATAACCCTGTTTCTTTCTTTCATTCCTTTCCTGATTACTAAGGTAATCATAGTTCCTAAAACCTGCCCTAAAGTGAGATAATTCACTTAAAAAAAAAAAAAAGAATTGAGCTATTAGAATGTTGTGTCATCTAAGCTAGTGTTCCACAAAGTCTGGTGCTTGGACCAGCAGCATTGGCATCACCCAAGAGCTGGTTGGAAATGAGATTCTCAGGTTCTCACCCAGATCTGTTGAATCAGAATCTCTGGGATGGGGCCTGGAAATCTGCATGTTTACTGGCCTTCCAAGTAAACAAACACCAGTAAGTATGAGAACCCTGATAAGCCACTCCTGGAATACTGTCTCACCAACTTTTTCTTTTTCCTTTTAATTGAAGTATAGTTGATTGCAATATTGTGTTCCATTGGCTTTTTTTTTTTTTCCTTTAAGTCTTTGTTGTGTTTGTTACAATATTGCGTCTGTTTCATGGTTTGGTTTTTTGACGATGTGGGATCTTAACTCCCTGACCAGGGATTGAACTCGTATCCCCTGCATTGGAAAGTGAAGTGTTAACCACTGGACCACCATGAAAGTCCCTCCACTGACTTTTTCAATGTCTAGAAGGTCCAGCCTTCGATTCAATAAAAGCCTCTTTGTGATTAAGAGATAATTTGCTTTTAAATAAGCTCTAATGAAACTATCCTGAAAAGTTGGAATGTGTAGAAAACAGGGGTAGATTTTATTTTCCATATTTAAAAATTTTTTTTCAAAAGCCAGTTTCCTCATGTGCCACATCGCTGCTCCATGAGCCTCCTACACATGATACCCTTTTAAATTGTTTTTCTTTATGTTTGTGTTTTGGGAACATTATTTGGTGGTATTACACAGTATTACACATAATCTATTTCTGTGTAAATATTTGAGTATTTACTTTGTCCATGGCAGGTTGCTAAACCTTATACATATGTTACTTTATTCAGCAGGTTTATAAGAACGTGTGAGAGGTTATTATTCCTCCTCTGCAGGAAAGGAAACTGAGTCATGGAAAAATTACATGGCTTGTCCAAGGCCACACACAGTTGGAAAGTGTTAAAATCATTCTTAATCTAGGTCTTTCTCTCCATTGGCAATTCTCTTAACTTCTGTTCCTTAGCAGAAGTCACTCTTTGCCAGAATAATTACCTTCCTCAGTAGTAATACCACTGAAATGTTCACATGTTTTTCATCAGATCAGAATTTGGTGAGATGTGCTTATGTCTGTTCATATGACATGCTTTCACGCTGAAGTATGGATTTGTTTTTTTCTCATTTCAGGATTTCCCTTAAGAAATTAGTTTTTAGCTTTCTGTTTTTCCTTCATTAAAAAATTGAGATAGAACTTACACATCATAAAATTCATCCTTTAAAAGTATACAACTCTGTGGGTTTTAATATATTGTACAAACATCACCAGTGTTTAATTCTAGGACATTTTCATCACCTCATAAGAAAACCCTGCATCCATCAGCAACTGTTCCTCATTTCTCCCTCTCCCAACTCCTGGGATTAATCTGTTTCCTTTAAACCATTCATTTATTTCCTTTCTCTATGTAATATCCTATTCTGGTCAGTTCCTATAAATGGAAGCATACAATGTGTGGCCTTTTGTGTCTGGCTTATTTCATGTAGTGTATTTTCAAGGTTTATCCATGTTATAGGATGTTCCGATACTTGGTCCTTTTTATAACTGAATACTGTCCCATTGTATAATGTATCCCACTGTATATGCCTCATTTTATTTATATTCGTATTCATAATTTGATGGACATTTGACTTGTTTCCATCTTTGCCCTATAAATACTGCTGCTATGAACATTCCTATGCAAGTTTTTGCGTGGATATACGTTTTCAAGTCTGCTGGGCATATACCTAGGTGGAGTCATGTGGTAACTCTGTGTTTAAATTAAGTTTTTTGAAGAACTGCCAAACTGTTTTCCAAAATGACCGTACTATTTTACATTTCTACCGGCAGTGTATGAAAGGTACATTGAAAGCTTTAGTTTGAAAATAATGCTGCAATGAAGTATCTTCCCTCCTACTTTGTTTTTAACTTCTCTGGGCACTTTCACAAGCTCTCATTTCTGCAGAGAAGTATATTTTCTCAACTGCCAAGTTCCCTTCTTTACAGAAATAATTGGAATCTCCTCATCCACCTGATTTAAAAAGAAAATAAATGCAGGATGAAGAGGCAGCAAGTAGTGTGTGTAACACGTGGGCCCGCACAAATGCAGCCTTCTTGGTAATTTGGGGAGCAACTCTTGTAACGGAAAGACATTATTTATTCACTTGTGAGGAAGTTTCAATTTCTTAAAATATGAAAGAAGAAAGATGCACTTGAGATGGAAAATAGTTATTCCTTGGGAGCCAGTGTGAAATAGACATGTTGGCTGACCACTGTTTAGTAGGTATTCTATTTAGTGTCCAGATCAGTTGATTTCTATTTTCTAGTTTTAGATTTTCTTTAAGATTTTGTACTTAATAATTGCCATCCCCCCCCCACCCCAGGTGCACAATGAAAAGTATTTCAATGTTTATAATATGATAAAGTACACACATACATACATACATATGCTCAGTCGTGCCCAACTCTTTGCAACCCCATGGACTGTAGCCCACCAGGCTCCTCTTGTCATGAAATTTTCCCAGCAAGAATACTGTAGTAAGTTGCCATTTCCTCCTCCAGGGGATCTTCCTGACTCAGGAATGGAACCCACATCCCTTGGGTCTCCTGAATTGGCAGACAAATTCTTCACCACTGTGCCAGGATATTGGAGAAGGCAATGGCACCCCACTCCAGTACTCTTGCCTGGAAAATCCCATGCACACAGGAGCCTGGTAGGCTGCAGTCCATAGGGTCGCTAAGAGTCGGACACGACTGAGCGACTTCACTTTCACTTTTCATTTTCATGCCTTGGAGAAGGAAATGGCAACCCACTCCTGTGTTCTTGCCTGGAGAATCCCAGGGACAGGGGAGCCTGGTGGGCTGCCGTCTCTGGGGTCGCACAGAGTCGGACACAACTGAAGTGACTTAGCAGTAGCAGCAGTACCAGGATATACCTAATTGTAGAGATGGGGGTTAATTACTGATGGGTTAATAATGCACACACTGCTATCTAGCAATTAGTGTAGCAAGATGGGCATGTCTGTGAAACAAAAATGATGACTTAAATGTTACAGAAGTCATTTTATATGGTTACAATATCACTTATGTATGCAGCCATCACTTATGAATGAAGCCAAGAATAAATGAGGTTGCAGAGACACACATATATAGTACAAGAGCCTGAGTGGAAAGGACAGCACAGGAACCAAAGGGCATGGCTTACTGGGGGAAGAGGGATGGAAAGGCCTGTATTTATAAAACTTTATTTCTTTAGAGAAAAAGGCAAACTTGACATGGTGAAAGTGTTTTCATCTGTTTAAACTGAGTGGAAAATGCATGGATGTAGTATTTTAAGTGCTTTTCTGTATGTTATTGATTCTTTAATTAAAATTATGGCTGTGTCATCTCTTTTAATTTATCTTAGACTATCTTAGAAACCAAAATTTTGCTGTCTTTTATTCTGGATCTCCAAGCTGGATATATTTCTTATTTCTCTCCCTACTAAAAGGACCCATGGGTGAAAATTTAGTAGGTCTGGGCCATTTCTCCAGAATGTTCATTTCATTTCTTTTGAATGTATATCATTGTATTTATCCCTGGAGTTTACTTAACTCTGTCTTGTAGAAAGAACATCCATTATAATAATGGTTTGTTAGAAAGTATTATTTCAAGTTTTCATAGGGGATTAGAGAAAGCAGCAAAAGACCTCCACTTGGCGTTGGAAGGGGCCTGCCCCCGCATATCCAGTATATATCATCCCGTCCTTGGTCCCATCTCCATCCTGGTACTTTTCCTGCTTACAATAAGCTTGTCTTCAGTTTTGCCCACTTATTTGAGAGGTCAGAGTCAAGAGGGGTGGTGGAGTGTCAGTGCTTGTTTTGAGTTCTTGTTTGTTTATTCTCTTATTTTGTGGTCGTATGCAAGGAATCAAGCCTATCTGTGAGAATCATGTGTGTTTCAGAAACTAAACCGACAGGCCCACTGAAACATAATTGACTGGAGCACTTCAGGTTTGAAAAGATCCCATGCTTCTCTCTTTCATTCTGTCCTCAGAAAAGTACACAAGTAAATGTCAAGGACTGAAGCTGACTGAGAGGAATAATTTAATGTTGCCAAAACCAGATTTCCAACCTCTAGGAAATGTATTCATTTTATATGGAGAATAAATACGTGCTTCCTTGTTTGAACTTGAGAAAAATCGTTTCTATGGAGCATAGATTGACGTTAGATTGGTGTCAGCCCTCTGAGAAAGATATTCTGTTGGTCAGAACACAAATTTATGGGTACTTTTTACTTACTATAAAAGTTTTTTTAAAAATTGCCCTTAGGATTCATGCAAAGATAGCCACTTTCTGTGGTCATTTAGCCTTAGTTTTACTGAAAAGTGATTTTTTTAAAATTCTTTTTTCTCTTGATTTTAAACTGATGTGAACTGTAAAGTGATGTTACTACCTCACTCTTTTTCTTTTGGTAATTATTATATTCATCAGTGTATTTTTTTTTTTCCTTTAAAAAGTGTGCAAGAATATACTGCTAGTAAAAGTGAATGGAATAAAACTTAGGTGTTATTCCTTTCACTTCATTTGATCATTGTTAACTATTTGGCATGTCCTTTCCAGTTTTCTCCCCATGCATTTGCATAGATAAAAAAGTATGTCGGTATAGAGCTTGGCAAGAGCACAATATATCACATTTTAATATTTTCCTGTGACTTGCCTTTAATTCCCTAGTGATATGCCTTTCCAAGTTTTTGGACATATCTGCATGGTATTCCATGGTAATGATATCATGCAGATTATCCATATTTTTCTCTATTATAAACGATGCTACCTCAAACATTTTATTTTGCATCTATATCTACATTTATGTACCTTTGCACACATATTTGAGTATTTCTGTGGAGGAAATTCTTAGAAGCAGAATTACTGAGTTAAACATTGCATGCATTTAGTATGTTGATAGATATTGCTAGTGTGTCTTCTCAAAGGCTTTACCAATTTGCATTCCCAATTGTAAGATAGAAAATGGCCCTTCTTATTTTTCAAATGAATTCGATAGTTATAATGACTATTTTCAATTCAGAGAAAAGGCAGATAAGCTAAAAAAACGATTATGGTAATTACATTAGTAAAGGAATGCTCTAACGGGGATGTCTAATTCAGATGGGCTGGGAGGGTTTGGGAGACTTTTCACAGGAGTTCTTGCTTCAGTTAGGTCTTGAATGATGAGTCTGTTTGCTGGGAGGGGAAACATTTTTGACAATGGGAAAGACTATATGTGAAAGACAAATTGACTGAGATAGTAGGAAAAGCTGGGGAACAGCAAGTGCTTCACCTTTGTGAAAGGACAGAGCATAGTAAGAGCACAAAGGAAATGCAGGAAAGGTATTAAAAGACTGTAATGGTAATTACCAGGAAGTGGGATTTTATCCTGTAGAAAATGATGAGTCATTAAAGGCTTTTATGTCAATGGGAAGAAGTAATCTTACTTTTTGTGTTAGAAAGATCACTGTCTTGTCATTGTGGGTGGTAGAAAGGGGTAAGTTTAACAACAGAGGCAACCAGATGAGGAATGATCAAGGTCCAAGCTAAGGCAGTGGTTAGGGTGACTAGAGCACAGGGCATAGATTTGAGAGCTCCTTCTTTGGAGGGAATGATGCTGAAGCAGTACTTTGGCCACCTCAGGCGAAGAGTTGACTCGTTGGAAAAGACTCTGATGCTGGGAGGGATTGGGGGCAGGAGGATAAGGGGACGACAGAGGATGAGATGGCTGGATGGCATCACTGACTCGATGGATGTGAGTCTGAGTGAACTCTGGGAGTTGGTGATGGACAGGGAGGCCTGGCGTGCTGCGATTCATGGGGTCGCAAAGAGTCGGACACAACTGAGCAACTGAACTGAAGGAGGAATACTTTTATTCCTGGTTTTAGAACCAGAGATCAAATTGCCAACATCCACTGGATCATGGAAAAGGAAGAGAGTTCCAGAAAAACATCTACTTCTGCTTGATTGACTATGCCAAAGCCTTTAACTGTGTGGATCACAATAAACTGTGGAAAATTCTTAAAGAGATGGGAATACCAGACCACCTGACCTGCCTCTTGAGAAACCTATATGCAGGTCAGGAAGCAATAGTTAGAACTGGACATGCAACAACAGACTGGTTCCAAATAGGAAAAGGAGTACCTCATGGCTGTATATTGTCACCCTGCTTATTTAACTTCTATGCAGAGTACATCATGAGAAACGCTGGGCTGGAAGAAGCACAAGCTGGAATCAAGATTGCCGGGAGAAATCTCAATAACCTCAGATATGCAGATGACACCATCCTTATGGCAGAAAGTGAAGAGGAACTGAAAAGCCTCTTGATGAAAGTCAAAGAGGAGAGTGAAAAAGTTGGCTTAAAGCTCAACATTCAGAAAATGAAGATCATGGCATCTGGTCCCATCACTTCATGGGAAATAGATGGGGAAACAGTGGAAACAGTGTCAGACTTTATTTTGGGGGGCTTCAAAATCACTGCAGATGGTGATTGCAGCCATGAAATTAAAAGACCTTTACTCCATAGAAGGAAAGTTATGACCAACCTAGATAGCATATTGAAAAGCAGAGACATTACTTTGCCAACAAAGGTCCATCTAGTCAAGGCTATGGTTTTTCCTGTGGTCACGTATGGATGTGAGAGTTGGACTGTGAAGAAAGCTGAGTGCCGAAGAATTGATGCTTATGAACTGTGGTGTTGGAGAAGACTCTTGAGAGTCCCTTGGACTGCAAGGAGATCCAACTAGTCCATTCTAGAGGAGATCAGTCCTGGGTGTTCATTGGAAGGACTGATGCTAAAGCTGAAACTCCAGTACTTTGGCCACCTCATGTGAAGAGTTGACTCCTTGGAAAAGTCCCTGATGCTGGGAGGGATTGGGGGCAGTAGGAGAAGGGGACGACAGAGGATGAGATGGCTGGATGGCATCACTGACTCCATGGACGTGAGTTTGAGTGAACTCCGAGAGTTGATGGACAGGGAGGCCGGGTGTGCTGTGGTTCATGGGGTCGCAAAGAGTCAGACATGACTGAGTGAGTAAAGTGAACTGAAGGAGGAATACTGAATAGATCTCAGGAACAGTTTGACTGTGATGAGTAAGGGAGAAGGAAGTGTTAGGGATGGTTTTTGTGAATGTTAGCCTTGGTAAGTGGTCAGATTTCTGTTTGCCATCGTATAGAGTATGGGGGAAAGGACACATGAAGATAACTGCAGTTTAGGATAATGCCTGACCTTGCTGTTGCTGTGCTTCATCCCAGTGGAGTGTGGTTAGACTGGAACACACACAAATGGAGTCAGGTGCTGGGCTGGAGGTAAAGAGAGGGGAGTCAGGGTTACGGGGGAGGAACTAACTTCCTGTAAGTGGGTGTTGTCTCCCTGGGGAACTTTTCAAAAAGATAAAGGGCATTTAAGAGTCAATGAAAAAGGAAACGCAGAAGCTTGTGATGAAAACTAAGAAGGAATGCCAGTAAGTGTGAGGAAAAGGGCACCCTGAGAGAATGGCATTCTGATGAAAGAAAGAAGCAGCAAGTTTTCTGCCAGATGCGTAATAGAAGTGAGAGATGGTGAGTGAATGAGTCGAGACTATGGTTTAGGTAAGTTTGAATGAAGAGGTGAGACCCATGAATATGTAATGCCTACATTCTGACAGTTTCAGTTGCTAAGACTTTTTAGTCAAAAGAACTGGGTTCAAATCACTTTGTTATATTACATGTGAGTAATATAACAAACTCTTTTTGAAAAAGAAAAACAGTGTTTATTTGTGTAATTTTAGAAAATACTGTATTTAAAAAAACACAAATTCCTCATGTTGCTGGTGAGATTTTAAAATGGTGCAGTCACCTTGGAAAACAGTAAGGTCGTTCCTAAAAAATGTACAGCGTAGAGTTACCTTATGACCTAGAAATTGCACTCCTAGGTGTATACCCAGGAGAAATTCAGCAGCATTGTTCATAATGGCCAGAAATGGAAACAACCCACATTTCTATTTACCAACAAATGGATAACCAAAACCAAGAATACCCATATGATGTGTAAAAAGCAACTGACAGATGCTATAACATGGATGAACCTCAAAAACATCATGCTGAGTGTGAGAAGCCGGTCACAAAAGATCACATATTGTGTACATATTTTATGTATGTTCATGTATTTATGCAAAATGTCTGGAATAAGCAACTCCATAGAAACAGAAATAGATTAGTGATGCCAGGGGATGCAGGATCTGGAGGAATGGGTAATGACTACCAATGAGTTTGAGATATCTTTCTGGAGTGATGAAAATCTGAAATTAGAATGATAATTTCATAACTCTGTGAATGTACTAAAACCCAGTAAGTATTACACTCCTAATGGATAAATTTTATGATATGTGAATTATTTCTCAATAAAGCTATTATTAAAAAAACATAAATAGCTGTTATTAAAAAAGTAAAATGGCGAAACTAATGACAAATGGAAAAAATGTAACATTTCATAGAGATGGTTAATATCTATAATACACAAGGACTTTTATATAAAGTAATAAATTCTAAGTGCTTTAATTTCCTCATCTGTGAAACAGAGCTGACAACTGACCCTAAGGAGAGCTATGAGAATTAAATGAGATAAATGTTAAAGAACATATTATTGTTATTATTATGCTGAGTATTCATTTCCCTGTGGATGCCTGAGAATCTGACAGTAGAAAGGTTTAGATGTTTAGCTAGCTAAAGTACTGGCTGGAGAGTAGAACCTTGAGTTTCATGGAATTATAATTATTGTGTTCTCTTGGATACGGTGCTGTTTTGTCCTCCAGGAAAATGCCACATGTTCATCCATTTCACAGGCATTATTGCATTTTTATGACGCACAGGGCACTAAGCTAGTTGTTGAGGGTACAATGATGACCCAGCCATTATTCCTACTTTCAAAGATCTTATGATCCAGCAGAGTAAAGGGAGATAGTAAGAAGAGAGTTATTCTAAGATGTGGCAAGGATCAGAGAGAGAGGCACACAGAACAGAGGAGAGGCGGTTAGGATCGGAGTTCAAGGAAGCCTTCCCAATAAAACCTGAAGAGAGAGAGGTGAGTAGAAGTTACCCATGTAAAGCAGAAGGTGGAGAAATGGAGGTAGATAACGACCATAGAAATGTAAAGCAAGAGTGAAACCCAGAGTTAACTGAGAATGAATAAAATCTGGGAGCAACCAACTACAGCATGTGGTTAGACCATCAGATGGGTGGAAAGGCTATGGTGAGACTTGGAACCAAGAGTAGATGTTGAAAATCCTAAGTGGTATGTGCTGCTGCTGCTAAGTTGCTTCAGTCATGTCCGACTGTGTGCGACCCCACCCTGGTGGACGGCAGCCCACCAGGCTCCCCCGTCCCTGGGATTCTCCAGGGAAGAATACTGGAGTAGGTTGCCATTTCCTTCTCCAATGCATGAAAGTGAAAAGTCAAAGTGAAGTCGCTCAGTCGTGTCCGACTCTTAGTGACCTCATGGACTGCAGCCCACCAGGCTCCTCCGTCCATGGGACTTTCCAGGCAAGAGTACTGGAGTGGGGTGCCATTGTCTTCTCCTAAGTGGCATATAGGTGAGCTCAGATTGTTATTCTGATGGCACTGGGAACTTGTGAAATTTTAATCAAGGAGTGAAAATGGCTAGGTTTTTGTTTCATATGGATAATTTGGAGGCTTGAATGAAGAAGGAATTGATAATCTATCCTGAAGCAGGAAGACTTGTTAGAGGAAGGATTTCATAGTAGTTTGGGCAATGTGTAAGAGCATGCCAGGTGTGGGTTAGAGGGCTTTTTCAGGAAGTATTTTAAAAGAGAAAATGGCAGCTCTTGATGATGGGTGTAGGGTGGTAGAGTCAGGGGAGGAAGAGTGGCTTCAGGGATGTCTTAGGGTTCCAGTTGAGTGACTGTGTTAGTGGTGCTCTACCTCTTGAGAGATTGCAAGAAAGATGATGAATTTATTCTTTTCAGTTTTCCTCGAAGAAAAACTAATTTTTCAGATGTTTCCATTTTGCTTTGTAGATAGTTCCATGATGATCTTTTTCCCCTGGTACTTCTTTGACACTATAGCTGTTAGACCTCTGGGTCTTTTCTGATCCTTATCAGGAGTAAACTTTTGCTTTCTAAATCTCTATTTATGCCTAACTCTCTGTGTTCTTATTTATTTATTTATTTTTAACTTTTAGGAAGAACCTAAGAAAGTTCGCTTTGATTATGACTTATTCCTGCATCTTGAAGGCCATCCACCAGTGAATCACCTCCGCTGTGAAAAACTGACTTTCAACAATCCCACAGAGGAGTTCAGAAGAAAGTTGCTGAAGGCAGGAGGGGTAAGTGATATTGTCTTCTTGTGAAAAGCCTTCCCATAAAAAGCTAGTTCCTAATGTGTCAAAGGAGAAGGCAGTGGCAACCCACTCCAGTACTCTTGCCTGGAAAATCCCATGGGTGGAGGAGCCTGGTAGCCTGCAGTCCATGGGGTCGCTAAGAGTCAGACATGACTGAGGGACTTCACTTTCACTTTTCACTTTCATGCATTGGAAAAGGAAATGGCAACCCACTCCAGTGTTCTTGCCTGGAGAATCCCAGTGACGGGGGAGCCTGGTGGGCTGCCGTCTGCGGGGTCGCACAGAGTCGGACACGACTGAAGTGACTTAGCAGCAGCAGCAGCAGTGTGTCAAGAAGTATGATAGTGTTTTGAGAGAGGTAAAAGAAATGAAGCACCTTAATGACCTCACTGTGTACTCATGGTTTGAAAAGAAGAGGTAAGCAAACAGTATTTTAAGTAGGTATGAGTCTGAAATTACATTGTTGGTTAGATCAGCCTTATAGTCTTATTTGGGCTTCCCTGCTAGCTCGGTGATAAAGAATCCACCTGCAGTGCAGGAGACAATGCAAGAGACTCTGGTTTGGTACCTGGGTCAGAAAGATCCCCTGGAGGAGGGCATGGCAGTCTACTCTAGTGCTGCCTGGAGAATCCCATGGACAGAGGAGTCTGGTGGGCTACAGTCCATAGGGTCACAAAGAGTCAGACACTATTGAAGTGAATTAGCATGCACGTGCAGTCTACACAGTTCAGATTTATTTCGACAACAATCCAAACCCAAACTATTTTCAGTTGAGAACAGTGCCTTAATTTTATTTTGGTGTATTGAAAGTTACATTAAAAACTATATTGTCCAAATTTTAAGGTCAAAATTAATAGAAAAGATGTGCTCATTCCAATTACGTATTTTTCATTTAAAAGCATATTTTTGTTTGTTTGAATTGTGTGTAGGTAATAGATGGATTTTTCTTTTTAAGATAATGATCATTAGCATGGTAAGCTTTTGCCCATGTGAATGGGCTAGGATAGGGAAAGACTTTTAAGTGGAATTTCTCATAAACATGGAATGTTTGCTTGCAGTGAAGTCAGCTGCACAGACAAACATTATTGATGAGTCGAAATCTACTTAACATTGAGGGCTACTGGGACCATCAGCTTCTACTTCAGCTGAACTCCTTGTGTCATATTATGTAGGCAGTTCAGATCCCATGACATTTTGCGGTGTGTTGTTTTCTTTTTTAATTATATATTTTTTCCCTTTTTTTTTCCAGTGCATTCTTTAGGATTTCCTTCCTTTAGTTTTACTGAAATGTTTTTGAAGTTTTGCGTTCATGAGCTTATTATATGAAGGGTATGTAGATGGTAACTTCTCAAGATGCCTCCTTTCACTGATAAACTCTACCTGAGAGCTTTGTAGGAAAGGATTGGATTTTATACAGGCCAACATTCATCTGAAATTCTACAAGAACTGCCACATTTCATTCCACACTGTACTGCATGTCAGTAGATTATGGGTTAAATAGATATTGATGGGCCAGCTTTGAAAATGAATGACGATTTATAGTACTTCATGGGGAAATGCATCTCAGTAAAGAAATGGGCTTTTGTCATACAACTTATTTTAAAGTTAGGGATTTATTATATATTTATTCAGGAATGTTTTTTAAACAAACCCTATTTGATTCTTTTTAGTTATCTAGAGCACAGTGTTGATGCTACTTATCTGTGACTATGCCCTTAAAAATGAGCCTGTCCATTTTCAATCCTAATCATTCCCATTATTTTTCTTTTTAAGACGGTGGCATTTTACGCTTCTGGTTGTTCCTCTCGGGTATGTAGTTAGGTAGGTAATTGGAGTGTGTGAATTATGGAGCTTGAGTACATCAGGCTTCTGATAAGGGTCGTCGGAAAAAGTAAATATGACACAAGAACTTTTTAAAACATCCACTTAGTCCTGGAGTACTCAAGGGTTGTTTGCGAGCTGGAGAAGAGGTTACAGGTCAGTGATAATGCGGCAGAGTGTAGCACTGCACCCTGATAAGGCCTCTCGTTGATTTCTGTCTTTCTCTCCACTCAGCTTTTATCTCAGAATTATCCTCCTTGACTTCTAACTTCCCTTCTTTGTATTTCTTTAAGTGCTGTTCGAAGCCTGCCGGTTTTCCCCCATTAGATTTACATTGTATCTTGACAACTCTAAAATGTGAAGTTCTCAAGCACACCCGTTATTCGACATAAGTTCTTTAAGTGACTGACTTGAGTAAATATTGTAGTAAAATTAACGTTTAAAAAATTCATTTGAAATACCAGTAATCTCGTGGATTCTATCCATTTCACATGGGAGGGTTAAAATAGTCTTTGATGGAAATGAGAGAATCTGAACTATTTAACTGTCTTACTGAGATTTTTGTATACCTTGTATTTTGTTCACCTGACATTTTAATTTTTATTATTATTGTTTAGTTGCTAAGTAGTGTCCAACTCTTTACTATTAATGCAGTCTGTCATGGTGTCAGCTGTTTTATGAGCCGTTTTGATTTGATTGGAGATCTTTCTCCAGCTTCATGGAGTATACCTTAAGGTTCTAGCATGTTGATTTGATACACTTGTGTATTGCAGAATCATTATCACCATGGCATTAGCTAACACCTGCAGCACGTCAAGTAATTACCATTTCTCTATCATTTGACTTAGCAAATTTCACATATGTAGTTTAGTTATTGACTATAACCATCATGCTGCACATCAGATCCCTAGAACTTATTCCTCTTATAACTAGAAGTTTGTGCTCTTTGATCCATACCTTCCCTTCTCTCGCACCTCCCCTCTCCCAGCCCTTGGTAAGTGCCATCCTGGCCTCTGTTTTTATGAGTTTAACTTTTTTCAGATTGTCCGTCTAAGCGATATCGTACAGTTTGTCTGGCTCATTTCGCTTAGCCTAATGTCCTCAGGGTTCATCCATGTTGCTGTAAATGGGAGGATGTCCTTTCTTACCATGGCTGAATAATATTCTGTGTGTGCACGCGTGCACATACACAAATCTCCACATCGTCTTTGTCCATTCCTCTGTTGATGGACACTTTGGTTATTTTCATATCTTAGCTGTTGTGAAAAATGCTACAGTGAACATGGGAGGACAGATATATTATATCTTCAGTATCCTGTTTTAATGGGTATAGACCCAGAAGTATGATTGCTGGATCATATGTAGTTCTGTTTTTCATTTTTTGAGGAAGGTTCATATTGTTTTCCATAGTGACTACACTTGACAACAGTACACAAGGGTTCCCTTTTCTCCACATTCTTGTCAACACTTACCAGCTCTTGTCTTCTTGATGAGAGCCATTGTTACTGGTATGAGGTAATAGCTTATTTTGATTTGAATTTTTCTGATGTAGTGATGTCAAGTAATGTTTCATGTACCTGTTGGTCATATGTATATTTTCTTTGGAAAAACATCTATTTGGATTCTCTGACATTTAAAAATCATACTGTTTTTTTTTTTTTTGCCATTGAGTTGTATGAGTTCTTTATATATATCGGATATTAATCTCTTTATCAGATATATGATTTGCAAGTATTTCCTCCCATTTCTTTTCATTTTTTTGATGGTTTCCTTTGCTGGGCAGAAGCTTTTTAGTTTGAGGTAGTTCTACTTGTTTGTTTTTGCTTTTGTTGCTTTTGCTTTTGATGTCTATTAGAAAATCTTACGCTCATGACTGTCTCTTTGTATAAACGTTTCTGTTAACTGGAGCCTGGGGTGAAAGGGGGTGCTGTTTTTCCTCATATTTAAGTATTGCATATGTACCATGGAGGTATATGTTGTTTTTAAAGGAAAAAAATCAATCCCTTCCTCATATGTACTATGTGAAATCATATATAGCTTGAGGCATGAGTAGAGTAAACCTACCATTCGGCTGTACTTCCTTCCTTTCACTTTTTCCTTTGAAAACAAAAGTACATGGCACTGTTAAAAGTAGAACTTGGCTTTTCAAGGGATCAGAAAGGTTGTTTTTAGAGCTGGCAACACCTTAGAAAATGCTTTTCAGCTTTCAGAAGAAAATGATTCCAAAGAACATTTTGCCAGAAGAATCTTGAAAAAATGGCAGATTTTCATAATCTATAAACCTGTAAGCTATATGACAACTTTTTTTTTTGGTGGGAGGGGGTCAGTGAGATTTCTTCTTTTTACTCTTTTTTTTTTTTTTCCTTAAAAAAAAGGTGTAATTCTTTTCTAAATAGTGTCAAAGAAATCTTGGTGTGCTTCCCCCTTGGAAGAAACTTAGACTGTCTGTGTTCTTCTCTCTAACAGCTATCTAAAATTAAGGAATCATTGCTTTCAAAGAAAAGAGAAAAAAATGGGTGGAAAGGACAGCTTTGGATTTAAGCATCACTTTCAGAGAATACAGAAATACAAAATGATTTTATTTACATGCAGGTATTTTTCTCTAAATGAGAGATGCCATTGGCGCTTATAGGGAAATTGTAGATTTGGTTTACGAGCTAGCCTCTCTGGGGCCTGTGTAAGAAAAAGACAGAAGATAGGGGTCAGAAAGGGGCTTCCCTTGTGGCTAAGTTGTTTGTCAGCAATGCAGGAGATAACAGGTTCGATCCCTGGATCAGGAAGGTCCCCTGGAGAAGGAAATGGCAACCTATTCCAGTATACTTGCCTAGAAATTCCCATGGACAGAGGAGCCTGGCAGGCTACAGTCCATGCGGCTGCAAGAATCAGACACAACTTAGTAACTAAACCAGGCCAGAGGTTAAAAATGGACAATAATAATCTAAAAACTTCTGGAAGGAGATTGCCTTCATTTTGAGATCTTATTTTCTTCTTTGGTTGGTAGGAGAGGAGAGCACAGTGAACTGTAAACTTCTGAGGGCCAGACTTGATGTCATCTATTTATACTTGAGTTATAAGCAAAAGGATCAAATGTACCCCACTGGGAAGCAACTCTCACTTTCACTGAGATGCTTTTTTTTTTTTTTCCCATGAACTGATGAATCCATGTGGAAGGATTTTCAAATATGCTCTTTACAATGTCAGGATTTTTTTTTAAGGAGTTACAGTCACGATGGATGGGTTTCTCTCTGTTTGCTTGATCACCTTCTTACTAGCTGAAGTTCAGTCACACTGAAAAACGCAGAAGGATTTGACATCCATCACTTTTGACTGAGAGAGGACGAGTTTTTATGTGGGTGTTGGCAAAGCAATGATACAGTGTTTGTCATATAACTGAAACGTCATTTTATTAACTTATCTCTCTGAATTTTCTTCTGGGAGGAAGTATGGGACAATTGGAGATATTTTAAAATCAGGCAGATTTAAATTAAAACCTCATCTCTGTCATCTTTTAGCTGAATGACCCTTGGAAAATTATTACGTGTTTTTGAATCTCAGTTCATCATCTGTATAGTGGTCAAGACAGTGTTTCCTTCATTGAGAATGGCTAACCATGTTGTGCGGCTCAACGGTCGATAACCAGTCCCTGGATTCCTTTTCCTTTGATTGCTGGCCTAGAAAATTAGAGCTTTATCCATTTTTATATCAAGCACTTAAAGGTACAGTGGAAAAAGTTCGTTATTTAGTGTAAGCTACGCAAGCTTTATTCACAAGAATATGTGTTTTATCACCAGTAAGTATGCACAACCCATTGGGTTTAAAGGGAATTAGCCCTTTGTATCTTTCTTCAGGGAATTTACATTCTGGCTGTTTGTATTTTGCTTGTATAAATTGAGACAGAGGTCTGTTGGCAATATCATTTTTTAAGATGTCCACTTTCATTAGAAAAATGATCATTGTTCTTAATTCTAAATTTCCAGAAGATTAAAAGTTTCTCAAAACCCTTAGATTTCCTAAGTAGTGTGTTCAGCGAATATGTATGCACATCTTGTGCTTCTATGAAGAAGGCACAAAAGGGGCAATCATCTTAAGAGAGTTGAGTTTGTTTTACAGCTGCTCCCTTTTTTTTTTGGCCTAGAAATCAAGTGGTCTGCTTTGGTTCTGTTGTTTTTTATGGGATGGTGGTAGGGTGTTGGTGGGCTTTTTTTTTTTTTTTTCCCTTTCTTTCTTTCCTCAATTAAACAGAGCAAGGTCTAAACATGTTGTTCAGTCTATTTCTGAATCGCTGGCAAGCAGTTAATTCTGAGGACTGAAAATTAAAACTAACCACAGCAGTTGTTAAAACTAGGGTTTCTATAGGCAGAAATCCAATTCTGTTCAGACACCACCTGTTTCAATAGGACGTTTCAGACGCCCATTTGGCAGGGTTTGCTGGAGAAGACATGGGGAACATGCTTTCAGTCTGTGTTAAGTCTGCAGCCTAATGCAGTCCTGTTTCTCAGAGTGACAGTCTCATTTATATCTGATATGTTTTTGCAAGGAATAAATTGGAATTTTTTGAAGCACTACTTATTGTGAAGTAGAAATCAGACCCACAGTGGACTCCCAACAAAGGGTTTTGGTTACTAAAGGGCCAATGGGATCTTATGATAAGGAGCTTTCACTAATGCAGCCGTGTCAAGCCATCTGAACATAGCATTTGATCTCAGGGTTCTGGAATGAATCTTGTGTAGGATGGTTTAGTATTTCCTTTTGTAGGGGAGTTCAGAACACTTTGAATTTCTAAACAGTACAGATCACATTCTCTTCCCCTCAAATTTTAATTTTTTTTAGTAGGTAAATACACATCCAATACGAAATGACATATAATGAGTCTTCCTCCAGGCCACCAACGATGCTGTAGTGAATAACCTTTTCTGTCGTTGTTTGTGCACATGGATGAGTGTATCTGTAGGATAAATTCCTGGGAGTAAAATCGTGGCTCCAAGGCAAAGTGGAATTTAGATTTTGATAGACAGTTACAAATTGCCTGCCAAGGATGTTATACTACTCTATGCTTGCATCAACAATGTGTAAGAGTGCCTATTTCTCCATCCAGTGATTCATTAAACATTTTTCCCCTCAATATGATGAGTGAAAAATGATATTTCATTTTTAATTCACATTTCTCTTACAAGTGATGATGAGCATCTTTTCATATGTTTAAAGCCATTTTCATTTCCTTCAAAGACCGCATTTTAATGTGTTCTAAATTGGAGATGTTCTAAATGTTTCGGCTTAAATTTATGAGTATTCTTCCCACATACTTACATTTGGAAAGGTTACAAAAAGATATGGAAGCCTCTTTAACCAAGGTCTGTGTTTTCAGGCATTCTTCAACGTGTAACAAATTATGTTCCTCGGAACTGATTTGTCAAGACTTTGGCTTCTAAAAATATAAGTGGCTTTTGTGGCAAACTCATCTTAACAGTGCCCAGAGAGGAATAGCTGGCTGCTTATTTTTAAAATAACTCAAAGGAAATAATACATAGAAAATTATTTTAGTTGCTGTTACTGGACAGCTTCATTGAATTTTTGGATATTTGTTTTGGGACTAGTGTGCCTTTATGTAATTTTTCAATATATATCATCCTGTAAACGTCTGCCTCAAGAGATCAAAGCATGCTGCTGTTTTTCACCAGCACTGATAAAACGTGATATATTTAAATGAATGTAAGATCAAGCAGGCAGCCTCATCTATTTGGTTGTTTCTCAGAACTGAGGTTAATTTTATGTCATATTTAGTGCTTTTCCCTTTCCATTTCTTTGACTCCCACCCCCCTGCCCCTCATCAAAAGTCTGGAGAAGTAAATCATGAAAGCAGAACAGATATATACATGATAACTAGAATGTCCAAGTTATGAAATCAATTGGAAAGTATGGTCATGATAGTAGAAAGTTATTTATGTCACTCAGCATACTTCATGGTTAATTGATCGTTTAACATCTTCTGAAAATCACATATGTTGTTTGAAGGACAGTTAAAGACGAAAATAGGCACCAAAAAAGCATCTGTGGTATAGATCTTCCTGCCTTCGTTTGTCCCTTTCTTCTAGGTTACCTGTTGACCTGTTCAGTAAGGAGGGAAAAATATAGAGGCACACTTTTCACTGAGTCCAAAGTTCAGATACTTCTCCTGCCTAAGTTGAGCAAAGGCTAAGCTGAGGAAGAAACAGGCAGATATTCCTGGAGCGTGGAACAGGAAAAGCCGTGACGAGCGTTTGAATTGTTAGTGCTGGATGCTGTGCCATGCTGCTTTCGGCCGGCCACTCAGGAGCAGCAGTTCAGCTGACCCTGCGTAGGAACCTTAGTTTAGTCTTGAACGGAAATGCTATAATATCTGAAGGAAAACCATCACATAGCCCTGCCCCTAGCTCCTGTCTCCAATGCGCACACACCAAAAAAGCCAAGAAAAGAAGAAATCGGAGAATTTCAAGTTAAGAAATGAATAGTTCTTTCTCTTTTTAAGTACAAAAATACTATAGTTGAAAACTATTGGTTCACTTTCTTTCTCCCTTCTTGGCTCAGGTGGTTCTTTATGCCCTGGTTTCAAAGCTGCACAGAAAGTTTATCTAATGTGTCTGAATCCGTTCCCAGACTCCTAGGATGGTAAAGAAATTTTTGTGTTGATCGTCACCCCTGGATATTTTTTGGGTTCATACTCTATAATATTACAAGAAAAACAGTTTGGGAGGAGGGAGTAGAAAAGGGAAAGGGAAACAGATTAACATTCTATTTTCTAAATTTTTCGTTTCCTGTAAGTTATAAGAAAACTTGACAGTGATTAGGATCTGTAGTAGCAGTTTTGGAAATGAATGTCTGAGACTTTTAAAATAGATATTTATTTTAATTTTGAGGAGTAAGGACAAATGGTAGGTAGTTTAATATAATATCCTTTATTCCACAAAGGACACAGCCATGGTGTGTGGTATAAAGAATGTTTGATTTGAAATCTAAAGGCACAAATTCAATTCTTGAATCTGCTACTAATTTACCTTGGGCTGTAGATTGGTATAAATCTGAATTATCCCCTTCCTTCCGAGATTATTAAATAAAATGTGGTACATAGTTAAGCAGTCAGAATATAATTATTTTATTCATTGACTCAGCCTCTTTTTTTCTATAGGTTTTTTAATTATGTTTTGGTTTAAACGACGTTGTTTATTACCTAGAAAGGTGAAAATGAAAGATTTCCATTTCAGGACTGACATAATGATGGTTTTCTGCTAAGAAAGAACATGCTTTAGCCTCAAGAAGGAATCTGGTGTGTTTTGTTTTTTTTTAAAACAGATTTTAAAATAAATGTATGCTAACTTTAGAACAATGTAGACTTTCTAGAAAAGCAAAATGAAGAATCATTTATAATCCCTCTAGTGATCATAATGTGTATTTTACATTGCATTTTTCATGTAGATAGGATTGTACAAAATGTGTTTTGCACTTAATATATTAAACATGAATTTCATACATTTTAGACTACATGACTTACTTTATTTTTGTTCTTTATAAAAACATGTTCTCAAACGTAAGAGTATTGATGTAAAATTTTTGGTTGTTTGTTAAGAAGTTACTGGTAATGTGTTCTATGTTTTTGTTTGTTATTATTTTCTCCTTATGCTCTCAGCTTCTCAAAATTAAAGTCACTGGCTTAAGGCCTAAATACTATAGATGAAATTAGAGACAAAAGAACTTCATGAAAATTTGTTTTTCACAAATTTGAGGTTGTTTCTTAATGGTTCTGACAATACAGAAGAATGATAGTCTAGGTTTATTGCTGTTGCAGTGGGATGGGCCAAATTAGGTCTGTTATTTGGAAAAATTTATATTTTAATATAGATTATTATAGGTGTAGATTTGGTAGCTTGTCTTTGTAAATGCGGTTTTTGCCTTTCTGCCCTTTATAGGGTAGATTGGAGACCTGTGGGTAATATGAAATGGTTACATCACTCAATTGTGTCCAGCTCTTTGTGACTCCATGGACTATAGCCCACCGGGCTCCTCTGTCCATGGAATTCTCCAGGCAAGAATACTGAAGTGGGTTGCCATTCCTTTGTCCAGGGGATCTTCCCGACCCAGGGATCAAACCCATGTCTCCTCCGTTGCAGGCAGATTCTTTACGGTCTGAGCCACCAGGGAAGTCCTAAATATAAAAAAACATTAATGGAAACATTGAGTAAAATAAGAATGCCTTATCCCTAAAACAAACTAGTCCACTCAACTATAGTTTGAGTAAAAAGGAAATATAATAAAAAACTGGTTAACCTTGCAAATTTTAGTCTTCACATGAACTCTGGGTGACTGAAGAGATGGATTTGAGTGGGTTATACTGGGTTATACCGACAGAAGTCTGCTCATACTGTGTCCATGGTGTCTTTGGGCAAATTAGAAGTAAGCGCTTGCTCCTCTGCCTCATGACACCCTAGACCAAGGAGCATGGCATGGCTAGGATGAGCACGGCTGGACATCAGCTAGTCCTTATCCCATTGGCCAAGCATCCTTGTGCACCATCTGGACAGTCATTTACGGTCATGGCACTATTTATGGGTCCAGGCCAAAAAAGTGATTTTGATGGTAAAACTGTCTTGCCTGAGATAGTCTAGGCAGGAGTGATTTATTATTTCTATGGAAATAATAAATGAAACTTTCCTGAAAATTTGTTCTCCAGCTTTGAATGCCCATGTCCTTTCAAGGTTTAGCCTGGCTGCTTATTCTGCCCCTCTGCTTTGTGCTTTTTACCTTATGATACTGTTATTTATCATCCACAGATCACTATAAAGATCTGGTTTAAGCACAGGGAGCAAGAAGGCTTTTGATCAGACTATTGTGCTAAACCAGGCTAACACTTTGAAAGGACATGGCTACAAAACCTGGAAGACTAGCTGAATAATATAGCCTTTGCTATTGGGAATTTCACACAGTGGGAGGTGATTTATTATTTTTTTTTTATGTAATGATGAAATAAAGTGGACGTTTCCTCTTTTGATAATTTTGAGCTCTAAATGCTATGGTAAACAGAGCATCAATGTGCTCCAGATTAGGGTTACTCTAGGGCTTTACAGTGACCGTTCTTGCTTAAGAATGCCTTCTACTTTGTTCCAGATTTAAGATGCACTTTATCTGATCTGACTCTTGACACGGTAAAGAGCCTGCCTGCTATGTGGGAGACCTGGGTTTGATCTCTGGGTTGGGAAGATCCCCTGGACAAGGAAATGGCAACTTACTCCAGTATTCTTGCCTGGAGAATTCCGTGGATGGAGGAGTCTAGCGGGCTATGGTCCCTGGGGTTGCAAAAAGTTGTACACGACTGAGCGACTAACACTTTCACGTTCATAGTTCCTTTGTGCTTCCCAGGTGGTGCTAAGGGTAAAAACACCAGCCTACCAATGAGGGAGACAGAAGAGACACAGGTTCAATCCTCAGGTTGGGAAGATGCCCTGGAGGAGGGCATGGCAACCCACTCCAGTTGTCTTGCCTGGCAAGTCCCATGGCCAGAGGAGCCTGGTGGACTGCAGTCCATAGGGTAGCAAAGAGTCAGACAGAACTGAAGTCACTGAGCACAGCACATGGATAGTTCCCCAGGCCAGGGCTGGAACCAGTTCATAAGTCTTCTTTCCCTTATGTCCCTTCTGTATTTTTCCCCTAGATTCCTCTTCCTCCTCTTGATGAAGAAGGGCTCCATTTCTTATGTCCATCGTGCTCCCTGCCAGGGTCAGGTTTCTTGGGCTTCTCTTCTTCTCCATCTACAGTGTCCCCTGCGGTCATCTCGTATGAATCTTCTTTTCTATACTTTTCCTGAAGGGATTTTTGTGGTTTGTATACATACTCCTGCTTTTGGCTTCGGTTCTTTTTTCTTTTTAATTGGAAAAACATGTTATAATTAAATGTTTATTCTGATTTACCTTCCTTAAAAGAAAATGCATTGAGGTTAAAGATGTATGAGCCTCTGACCTGCAGAGCAACACAGGGGTGAATGTCTCACAGGCACAAAGATCTTCCTTGATTAATCAGCCCTGAAGGTAATGATACAACCTATATTGATTATTGTGATAGGTGGTCACTTTCTCACTGTTTTGTATTCTGAACACCTGATTCTGATGTCTTTTGAGGAAGAAAACATAGCACAGCTGTGGAAAGAGTAGAATTCTCTAGAAAACAGACCCCTCCACCCCCCGACCCCCGCCCAGATGCTAGCATCGGCACTTAGGAACTGTGTAACTTTGGACACATTACTGATCTCCATCCTTCTGTTTCCTCATTTGTAAAAGGAGAAAAACATGCATTTACATGTAGTTTTATTGTTGAAGAGATTCTCTGATATAATAGGTCAAGCTTCCAGCTTTGTAAATGCGTAAGTGGTCAAATACTGAAATGATTGGCCAGCCAAGGCATAGTGGAGTCAGTGTTGTTGTTCACTGTTCTGGCATATTCTTTCTATCATAACATAGAGGAATGTTAGTTTTCTTTTAAAAATGCAATTAAAAGCGACAGCGTAGTAAAAATAAAACAAATCTCCAGGGACACTTCCTTTAGTTGCCTTCAGGCCACTAGGACAATTATACACGAGTCCCCTCCTGAAAGCGTTAGTGGCCTAGTCGTGTCTGACTCTTTGCGACCCCCTGGACTGTAGCCCGCCAGGCTTCTTTGTCCATGGGATTCTCCAGGCAAGATTACTGGAGTGGGTTGCCATGCCCTCTTCCAGGGGATCTTCCCAACCCAGGGATTAAACCTGAAGCCCTTAATAGATAAATTGCCAGAGTAGAGCCCTGCATTTGCTGCTGGTAGCCAACTTTATCCTTTTGTCTCTTGCTTTGTAGACTGACGTTCTCTGTATCTCGTGTCTGAAAATCCAATTTCTGTAAAGAAAATGATAATTAAGAAGTTGTTCTCCCACCACCCAAATTTTCTTAAGCCAACACCAGCCTATCTGTGGGGATGGGTTGCATTTTCATTTTCCATGAATTAGAGACAAGCATAATTTTTGGAGTCTTTTTTCTCAGTTGAATAGAAGGGTATGCATGACTTTAGAAGTGGTTTTTCTTGGCATTAACCAGCATGTGAAAAAGGCTGTAATAAAGTCAACAAATAAGTTTGTAATCTCGCAAGTTTTTCAAAGTAGAGATGCAAATAAGTCATGGGGTAGGAGTGATTTTGAGTGCTTAGATATTAAGATTTTTCTCCTCAGGGTTGGAAAGTTGGCTGGTAATATGCTTTATTAGAATCAGCTTACTGAGGCTGGCTTGCCACTTCTTTGGGAAGCTGCTTTTAACTTCTTGGGATTCTCTCTCTCTCTCCCTTCTCTCTCTCTCTCTCTCTCACAGGCATACACACATGCACCAAAATCAGGATATTTGACCTGAAAATGGTTCAGAATATTTGAATCTGGGACAGGTAGGACAGGCTCAAGACACCTTTGGCTCAAATCCAAGATGCCTTTAAAATCCTACAAGATTTCTAGCAGGAGATTTTTACCCTTTTGTTTCTTGCTTCATGTATTGAAATTCCCTGAACAAAACTGAGTTTTCTTTCTTCTGAAAATCAAGTTTGAGAGGACATTCTTAAGTGTTGATAAGTCTTGTCCTATCCCGTGTCTTCAGGTACCAATCTGTGTGTGTGTGTGTTTGTATTTTTTTTTAAGCTTAGCACTTGCCTTATCCTTAGAAAGCATAAGTACTTTTAAAAGATTTGAGGGCCTGCTATGGGCCATACTTAATGCCAGGTGCTAGGTATACAGTAAATGAACACTGGATTTTTCTTTCTTTCTTTCTTTCTTTTTATCAACTCTACTCTTTGTCAGTTTCAAGGGAAAATGCATTCTCATCTTCTCAAAAAACTAAAATAACCCATATCGGTTTCTTTAAAAAAAGAAAAAGGAACAGAAAGAAGAAAGAAAGAAAGACAAATGTCTACCTGTTCATCCAGGCTGCCTGGGTGTGCTTTTAGGAGAAAAAGCTGCAGTACTTTGAGTTATTCACTGCTTTTTCTGGGGGACCAGACACTTTCTCACTGGACCCCATTGCTGTCATACCCCAAGCAGATTCTGAGGGCTTCTGAAGGCCAAGGATGGCAAAAACAACAACGTTTTCTCCTTTGGTCTTTTGTGTATACCCGTTAGATGATTATAATGAATGTATATAAAATTGTTTTGTTTCTACAACAGATTCTACCAAGTGGAACAGATTTTCCCAAATAAGCAATAGATAAGTTGTTTCCAAGTACATCTTGAAATTGTATAACAAGTTTATTGTCTTTTACTTCAACAGAAACAATTGGTTTTAATAGAGAGGAAATGAACTAGAGCCCCGGATCAGATGTGTTTGTTTTCTTTGTTTTTGTGTATGGTCTAAAAATGCAACTTCATTTGGCATTTTTGAGATCAAACCACTGCTTTTTCTTATATTAGGAAAGCCTCGAGTTAGTTGACAAATATAACTTATTAGAAAGCTTTAGTTTGCTTTGGAATGGTGTTTAGATTCCACTCAGAAGAAATATGGTGCAGTTTAGCTCTTCTTAACATGATATGGGTCCTTGGAGAGAGAACCAAGGGAGCAAATTAGACTGAGGCTGCTTCTTGAGCATCCTCTGATTTTGATGTCCCTCCCAGGGTTCCTTAGTCCACTGGGCACAGATTAAGACATGGGGTTCTTCTAAATCCTTTATATACTTTAATTTTTTTTAAATTTTGAGATAATCTCAAGCTTATAGGAAAGTTATTAGTACAAAGAGATTTTCTTTCCTGAACCATTTGAGAATTAGTTGCCAACACAATGTTCCATCTTCCCTGAATAGGTTATTTTCTGCAAACAAGGACATTCTCTTATATAAGCATGTTAACGTTATCAAAGGCAGGATTTAGCACTGGAGCACTGATACATTACCAGCCTCTGCTTCTCAGATTCCATTCAAGTTTTAGTTTTAGATAGTTGCACTGATATCCTTTGTTTTTATACCAGAAGTATCCTATCTAACTGGTCCCATCACTTCATGGGAAATAGATGGGGAAACAGTGGAAACAGTGTCAGACTTTATTTTTTTGGGCTCCAAGATCACCGCAAATGGTGACTGCAGCCATGAAATTAAAAGATGCTTACTCCTTGGAAGAAAAGTTATGACCAACCTAGATAGCATATTGAAAAGCAGAGACATTACTTTGCCAACAAAGGTCCATCTAGTCAAGGCTATGGTTTTTCCTGTGGTCACGTATGGATGTGAGAGTTGGACTGTGAAGAAAGCTGAGTGCCGAAGAATTGATGCTTATGAACTGTGGTGTTGGAGAAGACTCTTGAGAGTCCCTTGGACTGCAAGGAGATCCAACAAGTCCATTCTAGAGGAGATCAGTCCTGGGTGTTCTTTGGAAGGAATGATGCTAAAGCTGAAACTCCAGTACTTTGGCCACCTCATGCGAAGAGTTGACTCATTGGAAAAGACCCTGATGCTGGGAGGGATTGGGAGCAGGAGGAAAAGGGGATGACCCAGGATGAGATGGCTGGATGGCATCACTGACTCGATGAACATGAGTTTGAGTGAACTCCGGGAGTTGGTGATGGACAGGGAGGCCTGGCGTGCTGCGATTCATGGGGTCGCAAAGAGTTGGACACGACTGAGCAACTGAACTGACCTGAACTGAACTGAATCCTGTCTAAAATCATATGTAGCATTTGGTTATTATATCTCTTTGGTCTCTATCATCTGAGAAGAGTTCCTTGGTCTTTTCTTGACTTCTCTGAATTATTTCAGGCTGATTATTTAGTAGTTGGCCCTGAATCTGGGTTTGTATGACATCTCCTCATGACCAGATTCAGTCTGTGCATCTCTGGCAGGAATATTACAGAAGTGATACTGGGCTCCTCTCATTGTTTCCAACCATATGATCATGATTTCCAGTGTACTCCACCATTACTACTGCAGTATTGCTCTGAACACTTGATTCAGATGGTGTCAGCCAGCTTCTCCACTGCAAACTACCTTTTTTTTCACCTTTGTAATTAGTAAGTGTTTTATTGAGAGATACTTAGAGAAAATGTAAATATTCCGTTCCTCCTTAAATTTAAGTCTGTTCTTATATTTATTATACATCAACATGGGCACACACATACACATATATATGTGTGTGTATATATATATGTATATACTATAACACTTTTGATCTGGCATCCCCAAGTGCCTATTATAAATGCTCAATAAGTTTGTAAGTTCATTCAAAGACAAATACTTAATTCTCTATCTGTTAGTGGTTGGTCATTATTCCAGGTTCTGGGGGTGGTGGTGCTGGGGGGGGAACACAACAATGAACTAAGTTTGAAAAACATAATGGATACATTTGTGGGAGCCCTGTAAAGGGAAATAGTTCTTTGTGAAGGATGGAAATAATTTTGTGAGGCAGCCATTTACAGTGTGTTCATTTATATTAATGTGTATTCAATGAAAAAAGGATTTGACTTTGCACTTTTTAAAGTGTAGTTCTTATTAAAGTGCTTTAGACTAAATATGTCATAGATTTTTTTTTAGCCTTGGTAATTTATTTTCTTGTATCATTATAGCTCTGCTCTTCCCTACCCTGAGGAGAACTGGTGCCTTGCACGTAGCTAACTCGGCTTTTAAGTGCAAAATGGAAATCCTAGTAATGTAGAAATGTTATATTAGTTAGCTGTACCCTGTAGTTTGTTAATTTTTTTCTTACCTTTAACCGGAGATAATTCCAGCAAGAAAAGTGATTTTTCTCATTATACATTTGGTAATAAGTATTAGACTGTAGAAACAATAAGAATAGAGCATAAGTTCCTTTCTATTAATAGAGTTAATCATCTCTTATTTCATTCAACTCCTATGGGTAGGATCATAATACACAGCATATAATCAAACTCTCTTTTTGAATTATAAAATTATTTGGGCATTTATTCACTCAAAATATATTTCATTGCCTATTCTTTGCCAAGTGCCTGCCTCTCAGGACTCTTAAAGGATTCAGTGAGACAATGTGTATGCTTTGGTCAAAGCAGCTAATACATAAGTGTCCATTGAATCTGAATGTGTTATTTCCGTTACTAAACTCAAGGATTCTGACATCAGGTATTACGAGTTTTTCTTAAAGTAAAAATGTTATGCTATAATTGATATATGTGATGGTTAAATGTATTTTATGTATAAATTATGAAAAGAACACCATGAGTCCACCATTCAACTTAAGAATAAGAGAACATTAGTACCATTCAGATTAGCTGTATACAGCTCTACAGTCCACTGTTTTGTGTCCCCCAGATGTAACTGTGCGCCTAAATTTTCCTGCGCTGTTAAATGTAGTTTTACCTCAATTGTATGTGTTCTTATATCTGTTCAGCTTTGCTTATTTTTGGTCTCTGTGAAAATAGTGTGATACTGTATGCAGTTTTATGTGATTTGCTTTATTTACTCAGTGCTGTGTAAGATTTGCCGTTGTTATTGCATATTATTGATTTCTCTGCATTATACTAGTCTGTACAGTATGATTGGTATATCTATTCTCTTGTTATCTAGATGTCTAGACTTCTCCTTTTTATTTTGTTTTATTTTGAATGATGAAACTGTAGACTTTTTAGGCTATGTCTCCAGTACACATATATAAAAGTTTTTCTAGGGTGGTGGATTTCAAACTTTTATGACTGTGACCCATAGTAAGAAATATGTTTTCCGTAATAAAGTAAATACCCACTCACAGAAGTCTACATAGATAAATGAGACAACACTTTTACAAATCAATACTTACCTTTACTACATGGGACTCAATCTACTTTATTTTACACAGGTTGACTTCTAAATAACAATGTAATCCACTCTTGCTTTCCAGTCTCACTAACAAGTTCTGTTCGAATAGCATTGCTCTGAACAAGTGGTTCAAACTCTAGGGCCCATGAGAATCACCAGGAGAGTCGGTATATGTGAGGAATCCTGGGCTTTGCTGCATAGAGTCATATTTGGAAGGTCTGGGATGGAGCTTAAAAATCTGTTTCTAATAGGTATCCAGGTAATAGTGATGTTGCTGGCCTGCTGACACGTTTGAGAAATATTTCTATAGAGTATATACTCGTGAATGAAATTGCCAAGTCATGGTGTTGCAGAAAGAAAGTGGGGGGCTAGAGGATGGTCACACATGTCCCAGATCTCAGGCTTATCCCAGGGTTGGGGCACCAAGTGTGAGTTCTTGGCTTTGTGCAGAAAAGCCTTCAAGAGCAAGCTGTAGTAAAGTGGAAGAAGATTTATTAAGGTAGATCCATATTCCATAAACAGATTGAGGGCCATCTCAGAAGGCAAGAGTGTATGGAAGAAACACACTCCACAAACAAAGTATGAGCTATCTCAGAAGGTGAGAGTCTCCAGGGTACGAGGTTGTCAGTTTTTATAGGGGAGAGTAATTTCATAGGCTAATGAATAGGAGGGGTATTCCAACTATTTTGGGGAGGGGGCAGGGATTTCCAGAAATTGGGCCACCACCTACTTTTTGTCCTTGAACTGTCATGGCACCTGTGACTGTGACATTAGGTAATGTAGTAACAGTGAGCATATAATGAGGCTCAAGGTCCACTGGAAGTTGATTCATCTGCCATTTTGGACCTGGTTGGTTCTAACCAGTTTATGTCATGTCTTCAACAACTGTGTCATTCTTTTAAAGGTTGTACTCTGCACCTCTCCTGTCTCAATAGGATATTCACATATTTAACTTTTTATTATTTTATATAGTAGTTGCTACAATTTAGAATTCTATATCTGCAATGAGTAAAGAAGTACCATTGCTCTCTTTTCTAGTTAAACTTGTTCGTCAATGCCCATTATAGAGTGCTTAAATAATATCTCACTGTTATTTTATATTAAACTGATTAGTAATAAGGCTGAGCATACATTTTAGTGGCCATTCATGTTTCTTTCTCTCTGAAAGGTTTGTTCATGTCTTCTGCTTATTTTTCTATTTATTTGTTGAAGATCTTTTTTAAATTCTGGAAATATGAATGCATTGTTAGTTATACTTGTTATAGATATCTTTTCCTACTTTGCCTATTGTGGCTTTTTAATTTTCTTTATATCTTTTGATAGAAATTCTTAATTTTAATGTGGTCAGATGTTTTTTATAGCTAGTTCTTTTGGTGTCCTGTTAATATGCTTTCTACTCCATAGTCGTATAGATGATCTGCTGTATTTTTTTTCTCAACACATTTGAGAAAAGTTTTGCCTAACATTTAAATATTTTCAAACATCTGGAGTTGATTTTATGTATGGTATTAGGTAAGAGTCTAATTTAAATTTTTTCCTATATAGAAAATCAGTCCCAGAGCAATTCATTGAGTTGTCTCTAGTGCCTACCCTGTCAAATTTCAGATTTTCGAATATTTGTGAAGCTGTTGGAGGGATGTGATTCAACTGTGTTCCCTTGGTCAGGTCATTGACCTCTGCAGCAAGACCACAGAGTTGTAGTCACTGTAGTTTCATAATTGCTATATGGCATGACAAGTTCTATTACATTTCCTTTTTTAGGTTTAGTTTAAGTTCTTTGAAAACCTCTGTTGGGATTTCGATTGAAATTTCATTGAATTTGTAGGTAATGAGTATTTTTATCCATGCAACTAATCTCTCTATAAGTTTATTTAGGCATTCTTTAGTGGTGTTGAAGTGTTAAGATATTTCTGATAAAAGTTTACATAGTTTTATGGTTTCTTTATTCCTAGGAACTTCATATTTTTTTATTGCTATTATTAATAGCATATTGAATGTTCCCTGTTTTTTTTGTTGTTTTTGATGTGCAAACATGCCGTTTACCTTTGCATATTTCTGTCTTACTAAACTTATTAATTCCAATAATTTTTCCATAAAGCCCCTTTTGTTTTTCATTGTAGGCAGTCATATCATGTGAATAATGACATATGTCTCTCATTTTCAGTTTTCTTTTTTCCCCTGCCTTTTGTGGTCCTGTGTTAGTAAAATGTTAGGTATAAATATTCCTGATTTTAAAAAGAATAATTCTAACAAATGACCATTTAGAGTAATGTTTGGATGGGAATTCAGTACCTATTTTTCTTCACCTTAAGGAATTTATCTCCTAATACTAGTTGGTTAAGAGTGCTGATAAAGCCAATTTGATCTAGTCCTATTAGGGTCCCTCCTCCATTGGACTAATTATGTTAATATTTCATTTAAAATTTTTGCATATATATATATATTTGCATTTATATTCTTTAGGTTAGTTTGGATATTTCTTTCTCTTACTCTTCTTGGCAAGCTTTGTGCTTTGATAATATTCACTGCAGGAAGTGAGAAATGTTATCTCCTTTTAATCTTTTGGAAGAGTTTCTATAAGTTTGATATTGTCTTTTCCTAGAACTTGCGTGTAAAATCTTTCGGGCTTGATACCTTCTTTGTAGGAAGATTTTAAACTACATACTTGACTTATATGAAGGACTATTCTTGATGTTTACTTCTTTGGGGGTCAGTTTCAGTGAGAAGACTGGTTTTCATTGTGCATGCATGCTCAGTTGCTCAGTTGTGTCTGACTCTGTATGACCATATGGACTGTAGCCTGCCAGGGTCCTCCGTCCATGGGATTTTCCAGGCAAGAATACTGGAGTGGATTGCCATTTCCTCCTTCAGGGATCTTCCTGAACCAGAGTTCCATCACAAGTCTCCTGCAACGCAGGCAGATTCTTTACTGCAAAGCACTTTTCTTATGTTGTTGAATTTTTTAGTTTAAAAAAAAGTATTTATAGTCTGCTTTTGCTTGAGTTATTATGCAAAATTCTCTATCAGTCATTTTTTTCAAATATAAGCATCAAAGCTAAAATTTTTTCTGTTAATTACTGCTTTAACTATTTACATCCCACAAGTATTAATATGTAGTATTTTCTTAGTTCCATATGGTAAATTTGAAATTTTCCATTTTAATTTCTTCTTTTACCTGTGAATTATTTAGAAATATATTTTTACAATTCCAAATGTGTGGAAATTTTTAAAATGAAAATAATTTGTTTGATTTTTAGCTTAGTTGTATTATCATAATTTCTTCTTGAATGTATTTTCCTTCGTCCTGAAGTAAGTCCTATTGAAGTTCTTTTAGTGATGTTTTCTTTTAGTGAATTCTCAATTTTGTTAACTGTACAAATTTTGCTTGTTGTCCCTCTTATGAAAAGTAGTTTTGCTGATTATTCAATTCTAGGTTGAAGTTTACTTTCAATGCTTTGAAAATATTTCTTTTGTTTTTTTTGAAGTTTGTTATCTGTTTAAATCAGGGTTATACCCCTAGAGATATAGCATCTCCCTCTCTGGAGGAAACATTCCTGAGTTTTAGTGTTTGCTTATTTCTGTGGTGTAAATACTCTGTTACCATATATGCCAATAATTGTAGAGTTGAAAATAGGCACGCAGTAGCATGTAATTGTGAAGTATTTCCACCATCCTGATACAATAAACATCAATAATAACCCCAAGAACACAGATAATAGTAAATGTAGTAAACTAGTGAGTGATGAATTTTGATTATCTGTTCCCTATGTTTTTAATACTTTTCTTCTTATAATTTTTTAAAAATCATTTAACACTTCGTAATAGCCTTGTCTGGGCCTTCCCATGGGGCACAGTGGTAAAGAATACACTTGCCAATGCTGGAGACCCAAGAGACAGGGGGTTTGGCCCCTGGGTCAGGAAGATCCCCTGAAGTAGAAAATGACAAGCCACTCCAGTATTCTTGCCTGGAAAATTCCATGGTATGAGCCTGGCAGGCTACATACAGTCCATGGAGTTGCAAGAGACAGCCATGACTGAGCAACTGAGTACATACACACAAAAGCCTTGTTTAAAAACTGTTGACAAAATTCCTGAAAATTTAACGATAGACTCTTGTGAGCCTAGAAATATCAACAACCTCAGATATGTAGATGATTACCACTTTAATGGCAGAAAGTGAAGAGGAACTAAAGAACCTCTTGATGATGGTGAAAGAGGAGAGTGAAAAAGCTGGCATAAGACTCAACATTCAAAAAATGAAGATCATGGCATCCAGTCCTATCACTTCATGGCAAATAGATGGGGAAAAAGTTGAAACAGTGTAAGATTTCATTTTCTTAGGCTCCAAAATCAATGCGAATGGTGACTGCAGCTATGAAATTAAAAGGCACTTGCTCCTTGAAAGAATAGCTATGACAGACCTAGACGGCATATTAAAAAGCAGAGACATCAGTTTACCAATAGAGGTTCATATAGTCAAAGCTGTGTTTTTTCCAGTGGTTTTGTAAAGATGTAACAGCTGGACAATAAAAAAGGCTGAGTGCTGACAAATTGATGGCTTCAACCTGTGGTGCTGGAGAAGACTCCTGAGAATTCCTTGGACTGCAAGGAGATCAAACCAGTCAATTCTAAAGGAAATCGGTCCTGATTATTCATTGGAAAGACTGATGCTGAAACTTCAATACTTTTGCCACCTGATGCAAAGAGCCAACTCATTGGAAAAGACCATGATCCTGGGAAAGATTAAAGGCAGGAGAAGAGGGGGATGACAGAGGATGAGATGGTTGGATGGCATCACCAACTCAGTGGACATGAGTTTGAGCAAACTCATCTCTTATTGCTTTGGATTCCAACATTTTACCTTTCCATAACTTGTATGTCATTGTTTTATATTCTGTATCTGATGATTCCAGTATCTGAGACCCTTAAGACCCTTTTAGAGACTCAGATCATAGTGGCTTATTTCTTGGTGTTTAGGGATATTTTAAAATCGTGAGTTCTGTTTGATTTAGTTGAACTCTGGCAATCCTGAGGTCTGAATTCAGAGTACTTTTCCCCAGTGGCAGATTTGTCAAGGCTTCTCCTGGGTTTCTGAGAGAGTCTGAAGTTCATGTCTCCAAATATGCTGTAGGCCCCAAGTTTCAGTTCAGTTCAGTTGCTTAGTTGTGTCCAACTCTTTGTGAGCCCAAGGACTGCAGCATGCCAGGCCTCCCTGTCCATCATCAACTCCCAGAGTTTACTCAAACTCATGCCTATTGAGTTAGGCCCCAAGTTTGGTCTTTAGAAACTCATGAGAATGTGGACCTATGATGCCCTTTAAGCATCCTCATCTCTCATTCCTGACTGTAGCTCACAGTTTACTTTTTAACTCTTCCCTTCTCTTTTCTCTTTCCATCTCTATCTCTTTTATATGCTCATCATTCTTGGAATTTTCTTTCTTTTTTTTTTAAAAATAAGCTCCACAGTGAAGAGTTTTAAATTATCCAATATCTAATTGTATTCCCAAAGAGTCTACTATATTGCCCAATTAAAAGGATTTCCCCCCCCAAAACCATGATATGTCTAGCAGTTTCAGCATTGTACTTTGCATTGTTAGAGACTCAATAAATATGAATTGAAGAACTATTGAGAGAAGGTGGCAAGACAGCCTAACCCTGATTATATTTTTCCCTTGTTTAATTGTCTCTCTCTTTGGGTTTTTGATTTTTACAGTAGATTTATTGAATTTTTAAATATCAGGCACCATTTTTCATCTTATGCTTCCAGCCACTCTATTGTGATTAGTATTGTACATTAAACATTGAAGATTTGACTATTCTTTGTGAGTAACAATTACTTATCAAGGCTCATTGTCAGAATTCCAGCTAGTACTGAAAGAGACCAAATGATCTGGCCAATATGTTTTAAAGCTTGTACAAAGAAATTGTTCAAAGTTAAGTATATATATCTAGAAAGAGAAGTTACATAATTATTACTTTGAGTTTATAATTTAAAACCACAAATGTAAACAGAAGTTTGCCTGAAACTGCAAAGTCTTCTAAATATAACTTACGTTACCAGTACTTAATTATAATTTAGACTTGAAGCTGTAGCAAGTGAGGGAGTAGTATGTAAAATGGATCATTTTAAATGAGATTGAATTGTGAAACAAAAGTATTTTTTAGTACATAGAATATAGCTAAAACTAATCATTTGAGAAAGCAAGACATTTGGAAATGTACTTGGAGTATTATTTGATAAAATATTGAATATTCTTGCAAATGATACTTTACAGTTAACTTTGGTATTTAAATGTACATATAGTACTTCAATATATTTTTAATTTTGAAGAAGACATATTTTAGGTTTACTGTTCAGGCTTTTGAATAGAAGGCTAGGGAAATGAAAATTTAACTATTAATTCTGTTCTCTTTAGAATTGAAAGAAATTATTTTCAGTTTCCATTTTTCAATTGTGAATATGATTTATAGGTTTTATTTTCTTCATCTTTTAATGATCTTAGTATAGTGAATAGAATTCAAAATGCAATCTAAGTTTCCAAGCTAAATTTGTAGCTTAGAGATTGACTGTAGTTTGCTTTGGAAAAAAAAAAAAAACAAAACAGGAGAGAGAGAGACATAACATTGAAACCACATGAACAGAAAGTTTAAAATTCTTAAAGAGATGGGAATACCAGACCATCTTACCTGCCTCCTAAGAAACCTGTGTGCAGGTCAAGAAGCAACAGTTAGAATTGGACATGAAACAACGGGACATGGACTGGTTCCAAATTGGGGAAAAAGTACATCAAGGGTATATATTGTCACCGTACTTATTTAACTTATATGCAGAGTACATCATGCAGAGTGCCAGGCTAGATGAAGTTCAAGCTCAAATCAAGACTGCTGGGAAAATGTCAATAATATCAGATATGCAAATGACACCACCCTTATGGCAGAAAGCAAAGAGGAACTAAAGAGTCTCTTGATGAAAGTGGAAGAGGAGAGTGAAAAAATTGGCTTAAAACTCAGCATTCAGAAAATGAGGATCATGGCATCTGGTCCCATCATTTCATGGCAAATAGGTGGGGAGACAGTAGAAACAGTGACCAACTTTATTTTCTTGGGCTCCAAAATCATTGCATATGGTGACTGCAGCCATGAAATTAAAAGACACTTGCTCCTCAGAAGAATAGCTATGACAAACCTAGACAGCATATTAAAAAGCAGAAACATTAGTTTGCTGACAAAGGTCCATCTAGTCAGAGCTATGGTTTTTCCAGTAGTCATGTATGGATGTGAGAGTTGAACCATAAAGAAGGCTGAGTGCTGAAGAATCGATGCTTTCGAACTGTGCTGCCGGACAAGACTTTGATCTCAAGGAGATCAAACCAGTCAATTCTAAAGGAAATCAACCCTGAACATTCATTGGAAGCATGATGCTGAAGCTCTAATAATTTGGCCAGCTGATGCGAAGAGCTGACTCACTGGAAAAGACCGTGATGCTGGGAAAGATTGAAGGCAGGAGAAGAAGGGGACGACAGAGGATGAGATGGTTGGATGGCATTACCGATTCAATGGACAATGAGTTTGAGCAAACGCTGGGAGATGGTGAAGGACAGGGAAACCTTGCGTGCTGCAGCCCATGGGGTCTTTAAGAGTTGGATGGACCCAACTGAGCGACTAAACAACCTCATAGCAGTGATGTAGCTGAACAGCTTCTCTTTTTATTTTTCAAACACAAAGTTTATTTCACAAAATCTCTGAAGTGTAAATGGGTGCATGAAGAGGAGAGAAAGCAAAAGTACATTTGGGGGGTTAAGACATGTATTTTCTGCCAAAATAGTTCACTTACATAGTTTAAAAGAATTAGCAAAGGATGGTATTAAGAAAATCCAGAAGTCCTATATAGTGTTCTTCCCCAATCTTCTTTCCATTTCCTAGAAAGAAGTGCTTTAACTTTCTTTCTTACTCTTTTCTTTATTATTTTTTTTAAGTTCTAGGTTTACTGCCTAAGTTTTTTTAAGTTTCCAAACTGTGTGCTTATGCTTCTATTTCTGTGCGAGAACCCAATCTGTTTGCTCTTTTTTCCTCCCAGTATGATACCATTTTTAATTCTTACCTTATATATAGCTTTCTGCATGTTTATTTCTTGTCCCACTGATCATGGATTTTGTTTCCTGATTGTAAACTTTGTAGCCTCAGAGTATACTAGAGTTTCTTTCCCTTCTCTATTTATATATCTGCCTTTCATGTTTATCATCCAAACACTTACTTTCGCATTGCCACAGGAGATAACAGTGTCTTATATAATAGAAATTTTACATTTTCTGTGCTTGTCTGTAGCAGTAGTAGTAATAATAATTCAATTCAGTTCAGTTCAGTTCAGTCTCTTAGTCGTGTCCGACTCTTTGAGACCCCATGGGCTGCAGCATGCCAGGCTTCCCTGACCATCACCACCTCCAGGAGCTTGTTCAGACTCATGTCCATCAAGTTGGTGATGCCATCCAACCATCTCATCTTCTGTTGTCTCCTTTTCTCCTCCTGCTTTCAGTCATTTCCAGCATCAGGGTCTTTTCAAATGACTCGGTTCTTTGCATCAGTTGGCCCAGGTATTGGAGTTTCAGCTGTAGCATCAGTCCTTTCAGTGAATATTCAGGACTGATTTCCTTTAACTGGTGATCTCCTTGCAGTCCAAGGGACTCTCAAGAGTCTTCTCCAACACCACAGTTCAAAAGCATCAGTTCTTTGGTGCTCAGTTTTCTTGGTAGTCCAACCTTCACATCCGTACATGACTACCGGAAAAACCATAGCTTTGACTAGACGGACCGTTGTTGGCAAAGTAATGTCTCTGCTTTTTAATATGCTGTCTAGGTTGGTCATAGCTTTTCTTCCAAGGAGCAAGCATCTTTTAATTTCATGGCTGCTAGTGGTGGTAATTGAAAGTACTTGATAGTTCCGGCTATGTGCCAAGCACTTTGTGTGTATTATATATATTTATATTATTTTATAATACATACATGTATACACACACAGGTATTTTACATTTATTAAACCTACTTAATCATCTAGTTGACCTTGATGGTATAGGTGATATTATAGTCTCCAGTTTACTGACAAAGAAATTTAAGTCACTTAGGAAGTGGTAGAGCTGAGCAGGTTAAAATGTAGAAATTGAAAATCAGTAAATGTTGTTTATAGCTGTGACTGTAAAAGTTGCCACTGCTAAGATATATACTATTATCATGTTTCCTTTCTTATATAGCATTTATTTTGTGATTTTAAAAATTATTGTTTTTCTTTATTGCCTCCTGTTTTTGTGCTAAAATTCCCGTTTCCTCTCTTTCCAAATACGGAGGCTTTTATAAAATTTCTGCAGTTTTCTTATTCAGTGATCTCCTCAACTCACCCTTTTTGGAGGTTAGCATTTATTTCATTTGAGCACTATAAATTTTTGTTATTTTGAATTATATACTGTGGCAGATTTTTACATTGATTTTGAAAACTGAATTATGAGAGAAATGCTTCCTATAATTTTGTGATATTCTTTAAAATGATTAAAGATAACATGTTCTGAAAGAATATTATAGGAAAGGTTGATGTTCTAATACCAAACACACCCTCTGAACACAACCTTTATTTTTAACTTTTTACTTTGTATTGGAATATCACTGATTAACAATGTTGTGATAGTTTCAGGTAAACAGCGAAGGGACTCAGCCATACATATACGTGTATCTAGTCTCCCCCAAACTCCCCTGCCATCCAAGCTGCCATATAACATTGAGCCGAGTTCCCTGTGCTATACAGTGGGTCCTTGTTATCCATTTTAAATATAGCAATGTGCATCCCAAATGCAGTAACTATCCCTTTCCCCCATCCATCCTCCTTGGTGACCATATGTTCATTCTCTAAGACAGAACACAACTATTTTCATGTCTGTCAAGTTTGAAATATTTATTTAGTAACAAAAGACTTGACGTTTAAGTCGCTTGAAATATACAGGAAGAGCCTCTGGTTTCAGAATATGTTATTTGCTCTTAATACCTACCCCAAAGTAATATATTGTACCCCCTCTGCTGGAACTAAATAGAACTTCCTTATATAGTTATGCCTAGACCTCAGGCATGTTCAGTGTTTTTTTTTAAAGACATTGATTCCCTCCCTGTGTCTTCCCATCCTTCTTTCATTTAGAGCTCAGGTTATGAACAGTTGGTTTGGATACCAGCTCTCCTTCTGGGAGTCAGTAGAAGCATAGTGATTGATAGTATGGGCATTGAAGGCAGACTGCTGGCGCTTAAATCTCAGTTCTAGCGCTAAATTATGGATGTGTCTTTGGACATTTTGGGTTCTGTGCCTCAGTCTCCTCACTTGGAAAATGGGCAAATAGAAGTTGGTTCATAAGATAACGGTAAAACTCCTACATCAGTGTGTGGACTGTAAGTGTGTCAGTGAGCTGTTAATTTGCTCTCACCACCGTCACTGTCACACATCCCATAGTACAGTGGTTCCTTAAGTAGCCTTCCTTTTTCACCCTCTGCCTGTTCCAGCCTCTCTCCCACATTGCTCCTGAATGATCCTCCTTTGCTGGATAGCTGTTAATATTGACCTTTTCTTTAGAAGTCCTCAAATGGGTCTCCTTGGCTTCCTAGATGTAACTGCTCTTTGTAGCTGTTATTAAGGCCAGTCTGTTTTGTAAAGGATTGGCAGGACTCCTAGCCAGGTATGGCTGCTGTGTCTGTTACCCTTGGAATGGCCAGCATCATCTTTGATGCTCTTTCATGTTACTTGTGGGTTCATGCTTAACTGATAGAACGCTTGCTGCATCTTCTGTCATTTGTGCAAAATCCACACTTACCTGTATCTCTCTAGGAGAAGGAAATGGCAACCCACTCCAGTGTTCTTGCCTGGAGAATCCTGTGGACAGAGGAGCCTGGTGGGCTGTTGTCCATAGGCTCGCACAGAGTCGGACACGACTGAAGCGACTTAGCAGCAGCAGCAGCAGCTATAGGTGTAGTTATATCTTTATTTATTGTCTTTTATTTAGATCCAGGCGAATTGAGGAATTGAGGATAAGTCTTCATTTCCTCAAACTGTCTGTTGCCCCTTCCTGGACAGATCTTGAAATGGTTTTCTTTTCTTTTTCTCTCTCTCTGTGCTGTGGGGGTGTACTGTAGAGTTCTCTCAAATTCCTGGTGGAGTATCACCTTCAAGAACAGTACAATGTTATTAAAAAATCAAAACAAGTAAAACATTCCAAAGCATTGTGTCCTTTAATGGCACGCTTTTCTTTTTCCTTCTTATAGTCTAAATATTTCATGTTCTTTTTATGCACAGGCCATTTAGATTGTTATGGAATGAAAGACCCTTGTTACTATTCTCAAATGCCATTTCTTTTCCATTTGTATAATGTTCTTTCAGTTCCCGATCGATTGACTGATACATGTTAAATCTGGGGCCTTGTTGCCTCTCTTTAGCCTCGATGTTTAAGTAAGTTTTGATTCATTTTTTAAAACTAGTCCTATCATTTGTTGTTGAAATGTTTTCTGCGTCACCATCTCATTGTGTTATAATATTTATTTTTAATAAAACATTTATAGTACAAAACTCAAATGGTGCTAAAAGCCTATAAAAATTGTCAGCAGTCCACTTTGCTCCATCCTTTCCCTGGACTCTTTCTCTTTCAACCATTTTGAACTGTTTGATTCTATCTTCTGGCATTTGCCTACCTATTTTGAGATACTGATATCTATAAATTACTATCCTTTCACTGATTTTATTCCTTTCATGGAAGATCATGATTTTTACATGTAAGAAATTTTAAATTCAAGAAACTTGACCTCTCTTTGTTGTTTTTAGTTCTTAAGTCATGTCTGACTATTTGTGACCCATGGACTGTAGCCCACCAAGCTCCTCTGTCCATGGGATAACCTCTTTTAGTAGATTTTAAAAAAGCAGATTATAGTCTCCTTTAAATCAGAATTAACTTGTTAAATTTCTCTTTAGAATTTGATTCCTACATATACATTGAACACTATTATTTTAGAGCAGAAATGTTGTGAAATTTGTTTCATTTACTTTATTGTATTTGGTATTATATCTGTGGACCTTTTTCTAAAAGTTTCTTAGAGTGAGTAGTAAGTGTATTTTTAGGCCTAGTTTCTCTCCTCTTCTGCTTTTAGAAATAAAAAATGCAATAAAAACAATACATTTTCTTTAGAGCAAATGTTTTCCTCTGCCCCTATATTTTTTGTGTGAAACGATCTTTTCATTATTTTCTTTTGACTGATTTTCTTTTGTTTTTAGTTTTTTAGCTTTCTAATTTATTAGAGTATGATCTACCAATACAATCTATTCAGATATTTTAAAGGATTATTTTAAAATTCATTTTATGATACCTTTATGATTAATTTTTGTCAGTGTTTCATAGGCATATATAAAACTATAAGCTTTGTTTAAGAGAAAGAAAGTTTTCTGTATAGTTATTAAATCAAGTTTGTGGATTGTGTTAATTTCACTATTTCTGTATTCATTTCACTTTATTTTGTCTATCTGTGTATTTCTGACAAAAATGTACTGATGTCTTATTTCACTGAAATAAGTTTTTTTTGCATATTCAATACCCTTTGCTTTATATAATTTAACTTTTAAGTTGTTTATGCTGTTTAGTCAGCTTAACCTTGAATTTCATGTTGTGTGATATTAATATAACACTCATGCTTTCACTTTGGCTTTTCACTTTCATGCATTGGAGAAGGAAATGGCAACCCACTCCAGTGTTCTTGACTGGAGAATCCCAGGGACGGGGGAGCCTGGCAGGCTGCCGCCTATGGGGTCGCACAGAGTCGGACATGACTGAAGCGACTTAGCAGCAGCATGCTTTCTTTGGGGGGTACTTTAGCTGATATTTCTTGGCTCTTCCCTTTATGTTAAACTTTTCCTAGTCATTCAATTTTAGATGTTTCTTATAAACAGCCTGTATATGACCTTTGTCTTTTTAACTCATCTAACAGTCTGTCTTTTAGTGGGAGAATTCAGCTTTCTTTTGAATTCTAGTGTGTGATGTTTTTCGTTTTTTTTTTTTTTTTAATTTTTTCCTTGTTTCTTATGTTTGTGGCTTTTTTCATTTTTCTTAATTTAGCATATATTTTCAAGTTTATATTTATTTCCCAGTTTCCCCTTATTTATGTGTCAGTTATTCTGTATTTTTCCGTTTCATTATTGGCCACCTTCCCTTTCGATTGTTCATAAATCCAATTTTTCCCTTTGTTTTAACATGAAAAATGATACTAACATTTTCCCTCGCCTTCACACACTGATCCTCTCCTTTAATGTTCCTAAATTTCTTTGGAGATAATTTAATTTTTAGGTCCAGATTTCTGTTAGACGTTTCTGTGTTAAAAATTCATATTGAACAGTTATTATGTATTATGTATATTTTATTTTTCTTTTAGTTAATTCTGTATAGAAAGTAAAATAATTATATTCTTTGTTGGTTACATGAATGGTTTTATTTCTGATTCAGTTATTGATCCATTAGAATCCTTTCTGAAGTTCTTTCATTAACTGGGGCAGTAGTTGATATGATCTTTGAATCTTTAATTGTGGAAAACATTTCTCTCCCACTGAAGGATGTTTAGCTTGTACTGCTTTTTTCCTAGCAATCTAGATGTTACTGTTTTTTCTTGTCAATTCCAGCATTACAAATGAGAGGTTCAATGTTAATTTGATTATTTTTTAGTGTTAAGTAATTATTCTTTCTGGTAACTTGTAAGATTTTCTTTTTATCCTTAAAGTTTAGGAATTGTAGTGTGATATTCTTGAAGGTGTACCTTTCTCTTCTCTAGTCCTGCCTGGATCTTGGAATGCCCTGTAAGGTTGCAATTCAATCTTTTCTTTAGTTCACGGAAATTTTCTTTCATATTACTTTGGCTGTTGCCTCTCTTCTATTAACTTTTTCTCTTCCCCCTCCTAAAGACTCTTTGGGAACTCTTCCTGTGGTTGATATGTTAGTTAGGTTGCTTTAATCTGTTCTTCAAGGCCTTGTTCTTTTTCCTTTATGATTTTCACCTCTTCATATTTTCAGTTCATAATTTGAGATTTCTTCCAGTTGATCCTTTAGTCACTGTTAGTCACCATTTACAGTCCATCTTCTCTTTTAATTTATCTACCGAATTATTCAGCTTTAAATTTTTCACTTAATTTATTTTCTTAAAATCTGTAGAAATTACTTTTTGCTCTCTACTTGACTCTTCTTAAGTAGTCACACCATTTTTGACCTCACTGTTTTGTCCCTGTCCTTCGGGAAATCTGTTAGGTCTGTTCTCTCTTTCTCTCTCCTTTCATTGGGTATGTGGTTCACATGTGCATTGGGGTTCAGGTCGAGCTGTTAGTGAACCTTAGGGTGTTTTAATCCTATAAAAAACCCTCAGCCTGGCACGGTAGCAGCAGGCATGTTGTATATTTCATGTATACTTGGAGGATGCTGTGCCTTCCTTCTAATCTTCTTGCATTCCCAGCCTCAGGAGGAAAAGGGGCTCTTTCTCCTCTTGAGTGCCCCCTGAGCACACACTTGTGCAGTTATGTATGTGTAGAACTCTTCTGGGTCTTGCTTGGAGCCCAGAGCAGAACAAGTCCTATACCAGTCCTCTTTCAAGATGCTTATAATCCATGGCCACATTCTTCAGGCCCTGCTCACTAGCTGCTGGCCTCTATATCACCAGCTGGCTCAAGAGAAGCAAATGGGTTGGGTTTGGGATTGAAGTGGAGAAGATAAGTCAAATCCAAGGTTCTTTTTCTCCCCAGAGTCTTGACTTTTTATGCTTTATTCATAGCCTCACTTGGTATTTCATCCCTCTTGTGCCTTTATCATGTGTTTAGTGGCATTACAGAAGAAATTTCTATTTGGAATGCCTAACTTTGACTGTCATGATTTTCTCCAACCCATATGCATAACCTCTTGGACTTTACTAGAAAGTGGACTGTACTATACTTGGACTAGTCTAGGAAATGCCCTTTTAAGATGCGCTTTGGACAAAAAAACTCCTTTTGGAGAGTTTCTTGGTTTCAGATACACTTCTGAGACAGTTTATTTGTTCCTATGCAAATTTTATGAAACAAGACATGAATGATCTGAATATCTTTATGCAACACAGAAGCCAGTTACAGTAGGATAGGGACCGAAAATAAGAGAATAGACAGATGAAGAAATAGGAGCTGGAGGAAGAATCAGCTTTGTGTTATCAGTAGTGCTAGGAAAAGGATGTAATAACATGGACATTGAAAGTCATGTATAATCAGAAAACCTTTTTCTGGCCAATAGTCATAATCTGTTCTTTTCATAAGCCATCTACTGGATTTGCCAACAAGTAGTATTAGAAGAGATTATGAATTAAAGGGACCCATTCTGTTCCAGAAAATTAAAACAAGGAAGCATTCAGTTGAATCTCAGTGGATGAAAGAAAATACTGTACCCTATATTCACATGTTGTAAAGTTAGTACAAACGTATGTATATTTATGTTTAAACATTGGCCTTAAATATTTGAGATTTGAATTATGCACACATGTTCTCCCTAATATTGATATTCAGTTTGTGCTAATCAGCCTCAGGCAAAGAGAATTTAAATTATACAACATGTGTAAACTTCACATTGAATGGTAATTAGTCTGTGCAGCTTAGTGACGCTTAATATTGAGGTTAATAGTTCAGTAAAAAATTTTAAAAGTCAGTGACTTGATCCCCAGTTTACATGGGATTGATAAACTGAGAATTAGTGAAAGCTTCTATTCTGTGTCAGTAAGAATTTACTTCCTGATGTTGTATCTAAGTCTCTGTTTACATTTATTATATGTATGAATAAGGAGGCAGGTGACTACATGTGAACTTTGCCCTTTATCACAGGCCCAGGCCAAAGAAAATGTAACCTTCTGGAACAGAAACTGTTCTCTCGCCTTTTTGTTATTTTCTAAATTTTTGTCTGGGGTGTTATTATGAAATATGTTTCCCTTCTTTTTTGCTTTTCTTTTCTTTTTTTTTTTTTTATGTTTCCCTTCTTAACTTTGAGTTGCTTTAGCTTAAAGAAAGCTTTTTGATAAAGTGGAAGCAGCAAGAATAATTGGTTACTTGCTTATATTAAGATTTGTTGGGTGGGTGAAAAGGTGACAGTAGGCATTTAATACCTAGACCAACATGGGGAGTAAAGTTATAAAACTTCTTGAGTTTTGTATTTAACATCATATGTATGTAATTAAGACAAGAACTTGAACTTTCTATGACACAAGAACCTATGTTGTTACCACTATGTACTTTGCCTTAAGAATTCAGTTTGTCCTACAAAAGGATTTTGCAAATAAATCATGGAAGGACCCCTATAGAAGTCCTTTTTTTCCTTGGTGCAGAAATGTTATTATTTTTACATTCTTAACTCTAGAAAATATGTTAGTAGGTTAAAATTTGTGTATTTATAAAACTGTATGTAATACTCCATGAAGACTGAATATTAAACAGCAGTGCTTGGGTGTCCTAGAGCCATAATTAGAATACTGTTTGCAAATTGCCAAAATTCAATGGGTTAACAAACCAATTAAAAAAAAAAACCTCAAGGATATTAGATTTCAAAATATTCTTCCTTAATTTAGTTTGTCCATTATACTTTGTATTTGTATTTATTATTCATAGTATTGCTTAACATGCCAGGAAATGTCTTACAATAGAATTTATAAAATAACGTCCTTTCAGTAATATGAATATGTACTGTCTTTAGTGTTCTGCTTTTAAATCTCAGATTAAAATATTTTATAAGGAACTATCTACTTTAATGGATAAAAGCATGTCTTTGCTTAGTAACTTCATTCATTTTATAATTTTTAAATCAAATGCTCACTTGAGAATAACAAATGGAATGATTGGTATATGTCATTTTGTTGTTGAGCAAATAAGATACAACCTTTTGTAATAGGAAAAATATATATTCCAGTATTGTAAAACAATAATTATTCATTTGGGATATGGCTTTATGAAGCTGATCTATATATATTTGTGTAGTCTGTTTTTGTGTTTTTTTTTTTTTTCTTGTATAGACCCAATTGGTAGATTGTTCATTTTCATGAAAAGCATAAGTCTTTGACTACTGGTCTTTCCTGGGTCCTGCTAGGTATTTAAGGAATATAAGATTGGTTTACATATCGTTAGACTTCAGTGGGTAAGTTACAGGTGAAAGATAATAATAGGTTCTAGTTGAAAACCTGGGCATTTATTGCCTGTGGTTCTGTTAGGAGGTGGAAGTAACCAGGAAAGAGCTTGCCTTTTAGTATTGGTCTGGATTTTTGCATGTCCAGATGCAAAAATCTACTTTATTTTCTTCTGTTTCTTCTTCTTACTATTCATGATAGAGGTTCAGAAACTGGTAAGTATGAACTCAGATTGTGTTCCTAGATAGAAAGCTTATTTATAGGTTTTACATTCTGAGGTATTTATATGAATAAAAATATTGGTAACATTTAAAATGAAATAGAGATTAATTCTTTCCTCATGATTATACAGTAGTAATTGCTGGAAAATTTTCAGTCCATTTGATGACCATTAGGTGAAATCTTTGTTCTTTTATTTATTATTTTGCTTGGAAGTATAGTTGACTTTCAGTGTTTCAGGTGTACAGCAAGATTGATTCAGTTATACATATACACATATATTATTTTTCATTATAGGTTATTATGAGATATTGACTATAGTTCACTGTGTTATACAGTAAACCTTTGTTGCTTGTTGCCTATCTATTTTTTAAATTAGAAATCTAGCATTGTATTCATACTATCAAACAAATGGATCAAAATGTCATAAATTTTTAGTTAGGCAAAAAAGTTCATAGGTTTTCTAAAATATATATATTATGCATATTATTTATATATATGTATAGAAAAGCTTTTCTACAATGCTGATAAAGGCTTGAGAAAGAATATCAAAAAAGAAAAAAAAGAAAGAGATGGAGAAATTGGAAAACATAAACTAAATTAAATGGGGGCACTGAATATGAACTTAAAAAAGTGAGACAAACTAGATAAAAGTAAAAGATCATCATATAGTCCAGTTGTTTTTAAACGTGGCTGCTCATTAGAAACATCTGGAGCTTTGGAAAAAAAAAGCAATACATGGGCATTTGTATTTTTCAAATTTTCCAAGATAATTCTGATATGCATCTGGATTTTAAAAAGTGATTACAGGTTTTTCTAGTAAATGGTAGTTTTGATGAAATAGAATTCTATTATTTTTCCATTGACCAATCAAGATGCAGTGATATTAAATGAGTAATAGTTACATAATCACAATGGTAAAAGATGTTTATCAGTTTTCGCAATCAATAGTCAGACCAAAAAATTGATAATTACATTTGTCAACCATGATGGGGACATGATTAGCCTAACAATATAAAATAGTTACATATGATTTGGGGGGTCAAGCAGGGTGATGTGGTAAGTAGAAGTGCAGAAATATACATGTTTTCATTTCCACAGCCAAGTCTGTGTCTTTGGGTTGGTGCAGTTAATCCATTTATATTTAAGGTAATTATTGATATGTATGATCCTATTACCATTTTCTTAATTGTTCTGGATTTATTTCCTGTTGGTCTCTTCCTTGTCTTGTGTTTCCTGCTTAGAGAAGTTCCTTTAGCATTCATTGTAAAACGTTTAGTAGTGCTGAATTCTCTTAACTTTTGCTTGGCTGGAAAGCTTTTGATTTCTCCATCAAATAAGAAGGAGAATCTTGCTGGGTAGAGTATTCTTGGTTGTAGTTTTTTCCCTTTCATCACTTTAAATATATCATGCCATTCCCTTCTGGTTTGTAGAGTTTCTACAAATCAGAAATCAGCTGATAACCTGATGAGAATTCCCTTGCATGTCATTTGTCATTTTTCCCTTGTTGCTTTTAATAATATATCTTTGTCTTTAGTTTTTGTCAGTTTGATTACTGTGTGTCTTGGTGTGTTCCTTCTTGGGTTTATCCTGCCTGGGACTCTCTGTGCTTACTGGACTTGGTTGACTGTTTCCTTTCCCATGTTAGGGAAGCTTTCAGATATTATCTCTTCAAATATTTTCTCAGGTCCTTACTCTTTCTCTTCCTTCTGGAACCCCTATAATGTGAATATTGGTGCATTTAATGTTGTCTCAGAGGTCCCTTAGGCTATTTCATTTTTTTGTTTGTTTTTCTCTTTGTCTATGCTTTGTCCTGTAGCGGTGATTTCCCCATCCCATCCTCCAGGTCATTTATCTGTTCTTCTGCCTCAGTTATTCTGTTGTGGATTCCTTCTGGTGTATTATTCATCTCTGTTTGTTCTTTAGTTCTTTCAGGTCTTTGGTAAACATTTCTTGCATCTTTTCCATTGTTTTCCCGAGATCCTAAATCATCTTCACTATCCCTAAATCACTTTAGTGATATCCTCAATCACTTCACTATTCATTATTCTGAATTATTTTTCTGGAAGGTTGCCTATCTCCAGTTCATTTAGTTGTTTTCCTGGAGTTTGATCTTGTCCCTTTATCTGGGGCATAACTATCTGCTTTTTCATTCTGATTAACTTTCTGTAATGTGGTTTTTGTTCTAGCTGCTGTGGGATTGTGGTTCTTCTTGTTTCTTCTGTCTGCCCTCTGATGGAGGAGACTAAGAGGCTTGTGTAGGCATCTGGATGAGAGGGATTGATGATGGGAAAAACTGGGTCTTGCTCTGGTGGGCAGGATCTTTCTCAGTAAAGCTTTAATCCAGTTATCTGCTGATGGATGGGATTGCACTGTTCAGTCTGGGGCGACCCAGCCCTGGGGTCTGTGGGCTGTATGGTAGGGTTAACTGTGAACTCCAAGAGGGTTTACACCAAGGGGGAAGTGCAGGACTTCCCCCAGGACTGCTGCTGCCAGGGCCCCCATCTTTGTGGTGAACCCCGGCCAATCACACCTCTACTAGAGACCCTCCAACAGGTAGTTTTGATTCAGTCTCCTGTGGGGGCTCTGCTCCTTTCCTCTGGGTCCTGGTGTGCACAAGATTTTGTTTGTGTCCTCCAAGACTGGACTCTGTTTCCTCCAGTCTTATGGAATTCCTATAATCAAATCCCTCTGACCTGCAAGGGCAGATTCCCTAGGGATTCCCAGTGTCTTTGTAGGATCCCTAGTCTGGGAAGCCAGATGTGGAGTTCAGAACCTTCACAACAGTGGGAGAACTTCCTTGGTATTATTGTTCTCCAGTTTGTGGGTCACCCACCCGTCAGGTGTGGGATTTGATTTTATCATCATTGTGCCCCTTCTACCCCCTCATTGTAGCTTCTTCTTTGTCTTCGGATGTGGGTATCTTTTCTTGGTGAGTTCCAGCGTTCTCCTGTCAATGGTTATTCAACAGCTAGTTGTGATTTTGGTGCTCTCACAGGAGGTGATAAGTACACGTCTTTCTACTCCTCCATCTTGAACAAGAAGCCCAAAATCTTTGTTCTTTTAGATTTTTATTTCCCTCCCCCTGCCTTTTTTTTTTGGTGTTGTTGTTGTTGCTAAGTGGGTGGGAGACATATTCCTTAACTGAAGAAGTTTGGTTAGAAAAAAATTGCTCTTTATCTAAAATTGAGAATTCTTTTATTTCTTTTTGAGGTCTTGTGATTCTTCATATTAAAAAGTTATTAAAAGTTAATATTATCTACCTCAGCATGTGACCCTTGGCTGTTTTTTCCAGCCTCCTTTTCAATCTTCGCTGTAGTTGCATGCCACTCCCTAAATATAATCTGTTTTAGTTGATTATAATCCATGGCCTCCATGTACCTTTTCATTCTTATATTTCCAGAAATTACCTGCTTATCCTTGAGGACCTAACTGAGGTGTTGATTCTCCACAAATCTCTGACTTTTTATTCTCTCCATCCCCCAGCAGAATTAATTCCCTCTCTTCTTTTTGCCGTCATAGCCCTTTACAGGTTGCTCCAAAACAGCTAGCTCTTCATCATGGATGTGTCATGGTTATTAAGAGTGGGGGCCATGTGGTACCCAGCTTTGTCTCTTCTAGGACAAGCATCAAGCGAACATTTGTTGAATTGAAATGTTCAGAACGCCATGCTTGTCATGATTGAGAAAACAACTTGCCTCATTAAATTCCTTGATCACGGTTGCCCGCACTCACTGTCGCTTGCATACCCTACTCCCCACCTGTTCTATGGTGCTTGTCGGGTTCTATTAAAATGCACTTGGGAGCACTCAACAGAGGATCATTTTGAGGAGCTGGAGTGCAAGAGGACTGGCGTTTATCCTTCATTGACGTTTCATTTTGAGAGTTTGCTTTTCTTCCCACCTTTCTGCAGGATCCTAACAGGAGTATCCATACCAGCAGCAGCAGCAGCAGCAGCAGTTGTAGCAGCAGCAGCAGCAGCAGCAGTAGCAGCAGCAGCAGCAGCAGTAGCAGCAGCAGCAGCAGCAGCAGCAGTAGCAGCAGCAGCAGCAGCAGCAGCAGCACCAGTTTTTCCAAGCCTCACAAATTAATGAAGGAGCACAAGGAAAAACCTTCTAAAGACTCCAGAGAACATAAAAGTGCCTTCAAAGAACCTTCCAGGGATCACACCAAATCTTCCAAAGAATCCTCTAAGAAACCCAAAGAAAATAAACCACTGAAAGAAGAAAAAATCGTTCCTAAGATGGCCTTCAAGGAACCGAAACCCATGTCAAAAGAGCCAAAACCCGACAGTAACTTACTCACGATCACCAGTGGACAGCAAGATAAGAAGGCTCCTAGTAAAAGACCCCCTATTTCAGATTCTGAAGAACTCTCAGCCAAAAAAAGGAAAAAGAGTAGCTCAGAGGCTTTATTTAAAAGTTTTTCTAGCGCACCACCACTGATACTCACTTGTTCTGCTGATAAAAAACAGATAAAAGATAAATCTCATGTCAAGATGGGAAAGGTCAAAATTGAAAGTGAGGCATCAGAGAAGAAGAAATCAACTTTACCACCATTTGATGATATTGTGGATCCCAATGATTCTGACGTGGAAGAGAATATGTCCTCTAAGTCTGATGTGAGTAGTCTGCTTGTTTTTTCTCCTTTCCCTTGTTAATTTTTCGATAGCTTCAGGATAAAGATGGAGGAAGAAAAATGACAGTTGCACCATAAAATGGTAGCAAGAAAAGAGACATGGCCTAGAGATGAATTTCCTTGACCAATGGAAAGAAGGAAATGAAATCACTAAGGAATCTGCAGATGTGTAGGCTATGATTTAAGTTCTTTAAGGAAAGATATATTCCACAGTTTAATAATGGGTCATTTGAATAGCAGCTGAAAAATCTAGATGCTCATCAGAACTTAGTTGCTGTGCTTTTCAGTAACTGCAGATTTTGGAAAGTGAGAAGAATGCAATGAAACGAGAATACATCAGAAAGTAGATTTTAAAAATAAAATATTAGGGTACAGTTACACTGTTGATCTTTTTGTTGTAGAATTATGTAGTTTGTTTACATAGACTAAAAATTGGCAATAGTATTTTTTTAGTACTTTTATTGAGGCACAGTTTTTATAACAATATATTTTAAATGTGTGATTTGATACATTTTGATGTATATGTGTGTCATGAAACCAGATAATAGTATTTTCAAGATGAAATATTTAATTTTTCCTCCCATAATATAACTGCCCATTTGGAAAGGGGAGGAGTGTATAATCTTCATTACAGTGTTTGCTGACGGGCAGTATTATCTTTTGTGTGTTACTTAAAGAATATCTGGCCGTCTAATAATCCCCCCAAATATTGTTTGATGTTAAGACTTAAACTTACAATTACAGATTTCTTAGAGTTGGAAAGGAATTTCAGGTTACCTATTCTCACCGCCTTCCATTGTCGGAGATCCTGCGTTTCTAGTGACAGTACCATTAGCGATTCCTTTCTGTTTCTGGAGAATGAACATGATTTACTATGAAGTTATCTCTTCCTCACTTCCCACTTTTCTCTAACTTTGGTCTTCTGCTGTTACTTACAGTCATGATTGGTCCCACTAATCTCTTTGAATTGTCAGTATTTCTAAACAATGGTCAGGGAGGACTTCTGGCTAAACATCGCCGATCATTTTAGAATGCTTCTGTTTCTGTTACATAGACAGGCTACACTAAAGTTCCTAGCTCAAAGGCTGACAAGGGCTAGGAGGCCTTAGCAGATTCTCCGTTTGCACTGGTCTGGGTAGAAAGGCAGCCAGGCTTAGGACGTGGCATCAAATCAAGAGACTACCTCCTCCCTCCCTACTTTCTGTAGAGTATTTTGAGCTCATGTCAAAATTTTAAATAAGATTATGGGCAGAGCAGCATATAAACACTGGAGATGGGGTAATCTGTTGCAGTGTTTTGTAAAGGCCTTAAAGTGATCATTTGTGAAGTGGAGATGAAAGCAGTGGATTTCACAAGCATTTATTTTTCCTCCTTTGCTTTATTCCTCTCCTCTTAATTCAAAACTTGCTCTCAGTACAGAAGTTTTTTGGTATGTTTGACTTTTATCTCAAGTCACTCTGAAATGTTCACTGATGCTGTTGGGGTGTGACCAGTCTATCAAGATCGTCAAGTTTAGCAATTTTGTCTCTCCGTATTCTGTCCCGTTGTAGTTCTTCTAGAACAGAGGTTTGTGATTTACTAGTGAGCCATGAAATCAATTTAGCATGTCATCACTAGCATTAAAAAAGGAAACAAGAATATATTGTAACTAGTATGGGTAAGTAATGGTTTGTGAAATTTTTATTTTAGGGACTGTGTGTATATTTCTTACAGTAGTAGGTCATCACAAAATTTTGAAATGCACCTTTCTTGAATATTTGCTGATTTGTGAGAAGACCAAATAACATTAATAAAACACTATTTAAAAAAAAATCCTGTGTTATTTGGTTGCATTGAATCATGGTTGTGGCTCGGGCTTCAGTAGAAGCAGCTTTCGGGCTCTAGAGCACAGGCTCAGTAGTTGCCACTTGGGCTTAGTTGCCCTGCAGGATGTGGGTTTTTAGTCTCCTGCCAGGGATTGTGCCTGTGTCCCCTGCATTGGAAGGCAGATCTTAACCACTGGACCACCAGGGAAGTCCCCATAAAGCACCATTGAATGAGCTTTCTACATGAAGTTTTCACAAATGATCTTCCTCTAACTCTGTGTATTCTTAGTTTTGTTTGATTCTTGCTCCCCCCACCTTTCATATGTAATTTTTAAGATACAACTTTTCCTAAATTTCATGTTCAACTTGATAAATTTATCCAAAGCAATATCTTGAAAAACCTTCTGGAATGAAGAGTTCGAGTTGTAATTCTGTTTGGTAGATAGGAAATTTTTAAGATGGTTCATGACATATTAGAGCCACCTATCCATCAATCGTAACGGGTTTTTGTAGTAGTTTGCATCTCATACAAGGAAAGCCTTGAAAGATGTTTGGGTATTCAGTTGAGTTGCTCAGTTGTGTCCAACTTTTTGCAAGCCCAAGGACTGCAACATGCCAGACTTCCCTGTCTATCACCAACTCCTGGAGTTTGCTCAAACTCATGTCCATTCAGTCCGTGATGCTAGCCAACCGTCTCATTCTCTGTTGTCCCCTTCCCCTCCTGCCTTCGATCTTTCCCAGCATCAGGTTCTTTTCCAGTGAGTCAGTTCTTTGCATCAGGTGGCCAAAGTATTGGAATTTCAGCTTCAGCATCAGTCCTTCCAATTAATATTCAGAACTGATTTCCTTAAGGATTGACTAGTTTGATCTCCTTGCAGTCCAAGGGACTCTCAAGAGTCTTCCCCAACAACCCAGTTAAAAGGATCAGTTCTTCCATGCTCAGCTTTTTTATGGTCCAGCTCTCACATCCATACATGACTACTGGAAAAGCTTTAACTACATGGACCCTTGTTGGCAAAGTAATGTCTCTGCTTTTTAATATCTGCCTAGGTTTGTCATAGCTGTTCTTCCAAGGAACAAGCATCTTTTAATTTCATGGCTGCAGTCACCATCTGCAGTGATTTTGGAGCCCAAGGAAATAAAATCGGTCACTGTTTCCATTGTTTCCCCACCTATTTGCCATGAAGTGATGGGACCAGATGCCATGATCCTCGTTCTCTGAAAGTTGAGTTTTAAGCCAACATTTTCACTCTCCTCTTTCACTTTCATCATGAGGCTCTTTAGTTCCTCTTTGCTTTCTGCCATAAGGGTGGTGTCATCTGGTGCTCGCTTCGGCGGCACATATACTAAAAATAGAGTGGTTTCATCTGCATATCTGAGGTTATTGATATTTCTCCCGGCAATATTGATTCCAGCTTGTGCTTCATCCAGCTTGGCATTTCACATGATGTACTCTGCATATAAGTTAAATAAGCAGGGTGACAATATATAGCCTTGACATACTCCTTTCCCAATTTAGAACCAGTCCATTGTTCCATGTCCAGTTCTAACTGTTGCTTCTTGACCTGCATACAGATTTCTCAGAAGGCAGGTTAAGGTAGTCTGATATTCCTATCTCTCTCAGAATTTTCCACAGTTTGTTGCGATTCACACAGTCAAAGATTTTGGCATAGTCAATAAAGCAGAAGTAGATGTTTTTCTGGAACTCTCTTGCTTGCTTGAGACGTTCCCTTGGTGTGTCTAATTTTCTTGAAGAGATCGCTAGTCTTTCCCATTCTATTGTTTCCCTCTATTTCTATGCATTGATCACTGAGGAAGGCTTTCTTATCTCTCCTTGCTATTCTTTGGAACTCTGCATTCAGATGGATATATCTTTCCTTTCTTCTTTGCCTTTCACTTCTCTTCTTTTCTCAGCTATTTGTAAGGCCTCCTCAGACAGCCATTTTGCCTTTTTGCATTTCTTTTTCTTGGGGATGGTTTTGATCACCTTCTCCTGTACAATGTTACGAACCTCTGTCCATAGTTCTTCAGGCACTGTGTCTATCAGATCTAATCCCTTGAATCCGTCACTTCTGCTGTATAATTGAAGGGATTTGATTTAGGTCATACCTGAATGGTCTAGTGGTTTTCTCTAATTTTGTCAATTGAAGTTTGAATTTTGCAATAAGGAGTTCATGATCTGAGCCACTGTCAGCTCCCAGTCTTGTTTTTGCTGACTGTATAGAGCTTCTCCATCCTCAGCTCTAAAGAATATAATCTGATTTTGGTATTGGCCAACTGGTGATGTCCATGTGTAAAGTTGTCTCTTGTGTTGTTGGAAGAGGGTGTTTGCTATGACCAGTGCCCTCCCTTGGCAAAACTCTGCTAGCCTTTGCTGTGCTTCATTTTGGGGTTGTTTGGGTGTAAAATCAACAACTGTACTTTCCTTATTGGTTTTCTAGTCGTGCTTTTATCGTTGCTGCTCTTGGTTTAATATTTTACATATAGGTGGTAGAACAGAAAAAAATTGACTAAAAGTTGTTTCACGTAAGCCAGGGTCCAAAAGACTATGTTTGCAAAGGAGGATAAAAGAGGGCTGAAATTCCCTTTCTCCACTGGTTAAGGTAGCTTGTGTTTGGCCTTTCTGCTACCTGGTGACCCTTCTGTGGTTAAGACCAAAGGAACAGGAAGCAATTGTAATGGAGAGCTCTAAGCTACCCCCAGCCTCCCTTGGAAAACAATTGATTGGATAGCTTGGGACAGACCCACCTTCAAGAACACCATTCCCATTGTCCTGGTGGTGAGCCTGTCTGCATCTCAGTAAGTAGGATCCGAAGACCTGATCTGTCTGTGGACCTTTCTGGCTTCATTATTTGAACATCAGTCAGATTTATGTTCATTGGTGGAGGGACGGGTAGAGGGTAATTTTACACATGGCAGGCAGAGATCATGGACTTTAGGCACAGTAGAAGGACACCAAAAGAAATTGAACCAAGTATGAGGAATTGGGAAGGGCCAGGGAAAAAAGATGATTCACCTGGTATGTCTGTGAAGAAAGTATCTTGCCTTGGCACAGGATAGTTAGAATTAAAAGGAAGATTTTTTTAAAAAGGCTTTTCCATAATTAAGTTAGATTTGGGTTTTATATAAAAAATAAAAATCAATGCTGTTAAGATGGATTAGGAAGCTTAGATTGTTGATTCGTATGTTTCTTCATTTGATTCTCTTTGTATGTTTCTTGGTTATGATTTTTATATACTTTGGTTTTTTAAAAATATTTACTTATTTATTTATTTGGCTGTATTGGGTCTTAGCGGAGACACATGAGGTCTTCTGTTGCAGAGCACAGGCTCTGCACTTGTGGCATGCACTCAGAAGTTTGCATTTTGTGGGCTTAGTTGCTCTACGGCATGTGGGATCTTAGTTCCCCTACCAGAGACTGAACTCATGTCCCCTGCATTACAAGGCAGATTCTTAACCACCAGACCACCAGAAAAGTCCCTGATTTTTATATACTTTATATATGAGTAGAGAAAAAAGAAGTGCATCCTTGGTTTATATGCCTGTATGATTTTTGAGGAACCATTTATTTGTTGATGTGCATGTGGGTAGGGAGGTAGTAATCAAGTAATTAAGAGTCTGTACTCTGGTGTCAGACAGGCTGTTGTTGTTTGTTTAATAAACTTTTATTTTTGTATAGTAGGCTGCAGTCCATGGGGTTGCTAGGAGTCGGACACGACTGAGCGACTTCACTTTCCCTTTTCACTTTCATGCATTGGAGAAGGAAATGGCAACCCACTCCAGTGTTCTTGCCTGGAGAATCCCAGGGATGGGGGAACCTGGTGGGCTGCTGTCTCTGGGGTCGCACAGAGTCTGACACGACTGAAGTGACTTAGCAGCAGCAGCATACCCAATTAACAATGTTGTGATAGTTTCGGGTAGACAGTAAAAGGGCTCAAGCCATATATGTATGTACATGTATCTATTCTCCCCCAAACTCCTCTCCACTAGGCTGCCACATAACATTGGGCAGAGTTCCCTGTGCCATGCAGTAGGTCCTTGTTGATTATTCATTTTAAATATAGGGCTGTGCACACATCCATCCCAAACTCCCTAACTATCCCTCCCCACTATTCTTTCCCTCTGGCAACTATGAGTTTGTTCTCTAAATTTGTGAGTCAGATAAGCTGTGTTTTGAATCCCAGCTCTACCAGTAATCTTGGGCAAATAATTTGACCTTCTATATTTCTAATTTTCTTTTCTTTCATTTTTATTTTTGTGAAAGAGAGATATTGCCTTTACTTTTCAGGATTATTGTGAAAATAGTCAATTTAGGTAAAGCACTTAACACACTAACCAAAAAATGTTATGAGCTATTGTTCCGTGATTTGGCTTCTGGCAGTCCTTAGTACCTATAGCTTTGAAGGAGATATTTTTATATTCAGTAATACTTTAGAATTCTAGTGTACTTTTTCAAGTGTGAGTTAAATGTTTTAAAGGGGAAAAAGCACTTGAAATGTATGTCACTTTGCCCTGGATTTTGTGTTGAGGAGGTATATGGCCTTGATAGTGATATGCACGTGTAATATGGTAACTGGAAAAACACAGGACAGGAAATCTCAGTATTAAATCAAAAGTTAAGCCAAAGTTTCCCAGGATCTTTTTAGCTTTTTAATTAAATGAAATAAAGGGCTAGGGCTTACCTAGTACTGCATTGGTAGGCACTTGGTAGATTTTTTGTTTTATTGCTATTACTATTAAAAGAAGACATCCTAAGACATGATTTATCTTTGGATTACTATTAATATGACTGAAAGAGTAATTTTTAAATAGGATTTGAAATTCCTGAAATGCTTCTCATTTTTTTTTTATTTATTTTTTTTAGTTTTTTTATTTTTTAAATTTTAAAATCTTTAATTCTTACATGCGTTCCCAAACATGAACCCCCCTCCCACCTCCCTCCCCATAACATCTCTCTGGGTCATCCCCATGCACCAGCCCCAAGCTTGCTGCATCCTGCGTCAGACATAGACTGGCGATTCAATTCTTACTGCTTCTCATTTTATAAAGAAACCTAATATTGTCACATAAAAGTCCATCAATAATTTTCCTTTGCAGAATTTGGGAGGTGGAAGCTGGGAGGGTGGGGAGGGAGGCAGGAGGACTGTTTTCATAGTGGGTGAACATTTAGCAAAGACTGGAAACAAGATAAGGCCCTGTTTTTGTTGTATATGTAAATGTCAGCATTAAGAATATTTTGCATTTAAGAACTTAGGTAATTCCATTAGAGTAAAGCTGTTCTTGGTTGAAGAATTCATCTTTTTGTAGCCATAACAGTTACTTGTGACAAGTGATTGTTCTTACTAGTAACTGGCACTAACTAGCAGCAAGAAAGGGTAAGGATCCGAGTGTATCTGGGTCAACTAAAAGTTTGTAATTCTGTTTTTCATTAACCTGTTGAAACTTTAATTTAGAATAAAAACAAATCCTTTAACTGTAGTTAATTTTTTCTTTTAATTTAAATTTAAATTTAACTGTAGTTATATTTTTCTTTTTCATGTAACTCTGCTTCTAACAGGGAAGGCAATGGCACCCCACTCCAATACTCTTGCCTGGAAAATCCCATGGACACAGGAGCCTGGTAGGCTGCAGTCCTTGGGGTCGCTAGGAGTCGGACACGACTGAGCAACTTTACTTTCCCTTTTCACGTTCATGCATTGGAGGAGTAAATGGCAACCCACTCCAGTGTTCTTGCCTGGAGAATCCCAGGGACGGGGAAGCCTGGTGGGCTGCCATCTATGGGGTCGCACAGAGTTGGACACAACTGAAGTGACTTAGCAACTGCTTCTAAAGGGAAGTTCATTGAGTTGATGTTGTTTTGTGATATGAGGAATTTTGGTATTCATAGCAGAAAAGAGGGAAAGACAGTAAAAGAAAATTGAAATAACCATTTATGCTCAGATTCAGTTATGGTAGTAATTTCCTTATCATTGCCTTCACTTTTTTTAAAATCTTGCTTTGTAGAGATTTAATCGTAATTTAAAAGTACAGAAGTTAAAAGTTTTCATTATGTTTCCTTGTAAATGGGCAGACTATATTTGGCAGTGTGAGAAATGAAATTTTAATCGTATCTTGATAGTTTGGCTTACCAGTGTTTTCTTAGATAAAATCTTGACAAAGAACAATGAAATCTCATCAGATGGAGTGGGTTTTCCCGAGGGTGGTTGGTGGTTCAGATACAGAGTAAAGACTTCAAACCAGCTTAGCAGAAAGTTTCTTTGGAAAGAAAAAAAGGAAGAAGGAAAAAGAAACTCTCCTCCCTGCACTCCCCCCCAACCCCCGCTTTTGTGGTGCCTCATTTCCTCTGGCCCCGCCCTGTCCCCTGCCCTGCTTACACTGTCTGGAGCTGGCAGTAAATGTCCTGCTGTTGAAGCACTGGCCTCAGGTTTTTATGTGATGGAACGCTGTGGCAGTCAGAGAAGAAGGTCTTTATTGTGCTTTCAAAGTGGCTTTTTAATGACTTGTAATTCCAGCACATGCAAGAGCTGTAAAGTCTGTAAGGATGGTGAGTGAGCAGCTGGAGAGGCCATTCATTAAAGGGCTGCCCTGACCCTCTGGGGAGGGGGGTGTTCTCTTGTTCTGGACTCCTATTCTCTGCATATTATAACTGGAAATAAACAGTACCTGAAGGCGTGTACTTCTCCTCTGTAGATGTAGCCCTGGGGTGGAACAGTCTTTCACATCCTTGCCAGAAAGGTAACTTTGTCCGATGCCAGGAGACATTGCACCTGACCTGTTTCCTAATGCTTGGTTGGTTGGTGCCTGCTGTCTGTGCTCATCGTGATCAGATGGAGGAGGCGCAGCCTAGCCAGTCCTCTGGTCCTTTGTTCAGCCACATTCCTCACTTATTCCAAAAAGGATTTGAAACAATTAAACCGGATATATTAAAAAACTAAGAGGCTCCTTCTCTTCCTTGTTTGGGTGCTATACCATGCCCAAATGGATTTTCAGTTTTTAAGTTAAATTATTCCTTAGAAGCCCTTAGGTAGCTGAGGGTCATGAACAGACAGGGGGCCCTATCATTGAAGAGTTGGTTGTCATCAAGAATTGCCAGCCCTCACCATTTTCACTTGCTTGTATTGAATTTTCTTTCTCCCAGTAAATTTCGTGAGCCTCCTTCAAGGAAGCTGCTTTGCCTGTTCACTGCATTCTTGTTTCTTATCCTAGGGCCCGTGATTTTTATGTCATTGTCCCATCTGTCATCTAGACACAAAGTCAAGGATGTGTCTCAACATGGTATTTGCACAGCTAGCTTTACCATGTCATCAGGATGCCTGATATTTGTAGCTAAACTTTCCTTCAGTGCTTTCTATGTGCCAGTCACCCTTCTAAGTACTTCGCTTGTTTTTACTCACTTAACTCTCAAAACAACTCTGTGAAAGACTCATTATTCCCGTCTTACAGATGGGGAAACTGAGGCTCAAAGATTAAGAAACTTGCCCAACATCACCGTGTTTAAAGTAGAGCCAGAATTTGATCCTACTTGGTAGAGGATGCACTCAAGAGGATTCAGGGGTGAGGCAAATCTTCCTGTTCCAGGAATTCATATTGTGACTGCAGAGATGTGCTTCATGAAATTGGTATCATTGCTGTGAAAGACTTTTGTGTTTACTTGTGTGTTGGCCAACTCTGGTTGGCATGGGTGATTTTAGTTCCCCAATCTGGGATCCCTCCTGCCGTGGAAGTGCAGAAACTTAACCAATGCACCACCAGGGAAGTCTCGTGTGTGTGTGTGTGTGTGTGTGTGTGTGTGTGTGCGTGTTTCGATGAAAGCCTTGGATACCGTATTTCTTATTCCATTTATGAATCCTGTTTCTTTGACCTATCCATTTGTTTGGGCTCTACCAGCAGCCTTCAGGAGGTGACAGGTTGTCTTCATGGGTGGGTTTGGCATGCACAGTCAGAACTGAGGGATGTGCAAAGAAACATCCAGGGACCTCTCACTTCATACATATATTCACTTAAAATAAAACCGACCCTCATAGTTCTGAATTTTAGCATTATTGTAATGTATCATCAGCACTGGTTCCCAGCTCTCAGAAGTTTCCCCACCTTGCTTCTGTGTGAGAATTTATGTTTAACAGAGCTGAGCTGTAATTTTGAGCTTTCCCAGAAGGTGCCACCAAATAACAAATGCTGTCCTCCAGTTTGAAGATTCTTTTGAATCTTCTAGTTCCATTTTGTAACTTCATGTTACAATGCCTCTAAGGTATTCAAAACATCGCCTGGGCTTTCTTTGAATTAGGAGACAAGATAATGCAGTGGATTTAGGTAGAGGGTGGTTTTCCTTCAGTGTCTACGTAATTATTTAACCAAGTTTGAGAAATTGTTCTCAGTGGGTGACAATTTATGACTGTAAACTTTGAAGGCAGTGTCAAGGTCCACAAAGAAAAATTACCCCTAAGAGGCTTCTTTAGGTCACTAAAGGTGACTGCACAGTGAGATGTGCCCAGATAAAGTCAAAGATCCTTCTATTAGGTGAAAGAAAATGGAAAAGCATTTACTGAAGTGTGTGGAGACAATAGGCTTTGCCTTTGAATTCTGAAGATGTGGGGGATGGGGATGGTGGGGGCTTGGGATAGGGAGAAATTGTCAGAGTTGGTGACACAGAGAAAAGGGAATTTCCTTTCCTTGCTTGGTCATGGGAAGAAAAGATATGCGTGGGGTCCTCAGAAGTTGCTTAAATAAATAAGTAAGGTAATTACTAGAGTGCCCTGGTTTAGGAACTCAGTGTTTAGAATCACAGGACTGTTTTTTTGAAAATTAAATTGTTGACCCTTGCTTTATTTTCTGACTCTTCTTCTGTTTGTGCTTTAAATAGGATAAAATCATCATGTCCCTTTGAGTAACTACAAACATTTCCTTCTAAACATGTTTGGTTTCAGTGTTCTCTGATTACATTTGTCTTATTTCATGACATTTGAAAATATTTATGTGGTAGGTACTCCTATATACAAACACGGTATTAGGTGGTACTGATGGTACAACATTGGAACTTAGGCTCAGTTTTGAAGGAAGGGAGGCATGCATTAGTGGGGTTCAGGGGTAGGTGGGTAGGAGAAGGCGTTCTTTTTTCTTCTTTTCCTTTTTTGGCTGCACTGGGTCTTCGTTGCTGTGTGTAGGCTTCCTCTACTTGTGCTGAGCGGAGGCACCTGTCTAGTTGCAGCCCATGGCCTTCTCACTGTGGCGGCTTCTCTTCTTGCTGAGCGTGGGCTCGTGGGCTCCAGTAGTTGTGGCACATGGGCTTAGCTGCCCCGTGGCATGTGGGATCTTCCAAGACCAGGGGTTGAACCCGCGTCCCCTGCATTGGCAGATGGATCCCTAACCACTGCACCACCAGAGAAGTCTGGAGAAGGCAGTTTATGACTGGAGGAACAAATAGACAAATCTGTGTAGACCTGACTGGAAATGAAGAGAGCTCTTATGTATGAATCCCTGCAGTCAATTTACCAAACTGGTTTGTCAGGAATGAAGGAAACCTTAGTTGAACTCGACTTCGTGAGGCATGTCCTGGTCACATACAGCCTCTTATTTATTCTGTATAATATGTGAGATAGATTTTATCCCCCCTCATTGTTACTGTGTGAAAGCAGCAGGGCTAGAATTTGAATCCAGGTCTGACCCATGCCAAAGCCCATGTACTGTACCATCGATTACACCTTGTTGAGAAAGAAAGAAATTGCATCAAATTAAAACCACTGTGGGACTGATTAAATCTTTTCAAGAAAAAAGCCTAATTAGTAGCATTAACTCTCTGACCTTCTGGCTTCCTCTGACCCTCTGACAGTGGTACCACAGTTCAGTGAAAGGCAGGGAATGAGAAGTAAGATGTATTAGTCATGTACTCATTGGAAAAGACCCTGATGCTGGGAAAGATTGAAGGCAAAGGGAGAAGGGGGCAGCAGGGGATAAAATGGTTGGATGACATCACTGACTCAGTGGGCATGAATTTGAGCAACCTCCAGGAAATAGTGGAGGATGGAGGAGCCTGGTGTATTACAGTCCATGGGGTCAAAAAGAATCAGACATGGCTTAGTGACTAAACTACCACAAAGCCATCGTACTTGGGTTCTTGGCTATGAATAATGGGTGCAATGAGCTGCTTTGATTTCCACAGTGCTGATCAACTCATGCTTTATATCATTTTCAAAGCAGTAGGATTGCAGAATATATTAAGAAGTGATGGTTCTTTAGAGTCTATCCAAGGGTACTTACTGATGTACTGATTTACTAGCTTTTTTCTTGCATGTTATACCAGAGGCTAGGACACAGCCAGAGTGACTATGTGAGCTCCCATCTACCACATTGTATTGTCTTAAGGTTGTACTTATAGTCAAAGGCTTTAGCATAGTCAGTGAAGCAGAAGTAGATGTTTTTCTAGAATTCTCTTGCTTTTTCTATGATCCAACAGATGTTGGTGATTTGATCTCTGGTTAGTTCCTCTGCCTCTTCTAAGTCCAGCTTGTATATCTGGAAATTCTCAGATCACATACAGCTGAAGCCTAGCTTGAAGGATTTTGAGCATTGCCTTGCCAGCATGTGAAATGAGCACAATTGTATGATAGTTTGAACATTCTTTGGCATTGGAATGAAAACTAGCCTTTTTCAGTCCTGTGGTCACTGCTGAGTTTTCCAAATTTGCTGGCATTTTGAGTGAAGCACTTTAACAGCATTATCTTTTAGGATTTGAAATAGATCAGCTGGAATTCCATCACCTCCACTAGCTTTGTTCATAGCGATGTTTCCTAAGGCCCACTTGACTTCACACTCCAGGATGTCTGGTTCTAGGTGAGTGACCACACCATCATGGTTATCTGGGTCATTAAGACCTTTTTTGTATAGTTCTTCTGTGTATTCTTGCCACCTCTTCTTAGTATCTTCTGCTTCTGTTAGGTCCATACCATTTCTGTCCTGTATTGTGCCCACCTTTGTGTGAAATGTTCCCTTGGTATCTCCAATTTTCTTAACGAGATCTCTGGTCTTTCCCATTCTATTGTTTTCCTCTATTTCTTTGCATTGTTTACTTAAGAAGGCTTTCTTATCTCTCCTTGCTATTCTCTACAACTCTGCATTTAAATGGGTATATCTTTCTTTTTCTCCTTTGCCTTTTTCTTCTCATCTTTTCTCAGCTATTTGTAAAGCCTCCTTTGACAATCACTTTGCTTTCTTGCATTTCTTTTTCTTGGGATGGTTTTGGTCACCACCTCCTGTACAATGTTGTGAACCTCCATCCATAGTTCTTTAGGCACTCTGTCTACCAGATCTAATCCTTTGAAACTATTACGAATGTAGAGTTCCCTTGTCCTAGAACATGGCCATCCCTGGGCCCAGGAGAGGCATGGCCCTCCAGCATCAACTTGGAATCTAAAGATGGAACCAAATCAACTTTCTAGTGGTAGGCTGTAAAATGTGGATTTTAATGATAATGATGAGATTATGAATGCAAACTTCCACTCAGGTATTAATTCATGCAAAAATTTTAAATATGTCATAGACAAAGGCTTAATGTTTTTGTTTAGTAATTTACTAATAGTGTTCTATGAAGACCCTGTGTTGGTAGGTGTTCTTGTAAAGATTAAGAGGCAAAGCTGCGGTCTAGGAATTTAGTGATTTATAATCCACGGTCATCATGTATTTTTAATTTCAGTAGTGTTTCTAAGGTGTCACTTTCCACTTGGCCTAACCTTAGATCATGTTGTGAATCAAAGCAGAGTGTTGCTGAAAGTCCACCCTTGATTAAAATGTTTAGTATCTGACACATTCTACGTGAGATAATCTGACACATTTTCAGAGTTGTAAAGCGCTCACTCTATCTACATGTTTCCTCTTCTTTCTCATTATTTTCCAGGGTTATTTTAATTAAAGGTGAACATCAAACTTGTTGCTAATCTTTTGATGGATTATTTTATTTATTTATTTTTTGGCCACATTGCACAGAGCATGTGGGATCTTAGTTCTCCTCCCAGGGATCGAACCCACACCCCCTACATTGGAATCACAGAGTCTTAATCACTGGATGGCCAAGGAAGTCCCATCATGGGTTATTTTAAAGTGCTAGGTTATCTGATAACCTTAGGTGAGAGTCATGCCTTACACTTGCTTATGAAGCTTGCCTTCACTGCCCAGCAACTAACTTTCAGAAATGTGCAACAAGTCACCTCTCCACTTCTATGTTTTTATTTTTTCATACTTAAAACAGTATTTGTTTATTTGGCTGTACCAGGTCTTAGTTGTGGTACGTGAGATCTTTTTCAGTCACAGCATGCAAATTCTTAGTTGTGACATATGGCATCTAGTTCCCTGACCAGGGATTGAACCTGGGCCCCCTGCACTGGGAGTGCTGAGTGTTAGTCACTGGACCATCAGTCAGAGAAGTCCCTCCTCTCCATTTTTAAAGATAAGCCATGCACTGTCCTCCTTGGATTGTACAATAGACCAGTGAGTCTCAGATCCCTCTCCCAAAACTAAGGTTTAAAGGAAGGTGGTGATGTATTCCACATTGCCTGTCTTTTTATCTTCATCTTGTTAATAGCTTTGTTGTCTCTCTTCCCTTTTTAGAAAACCCTCCACAGCTTACTATGTACTCTTTTAAAGATATAAGACCAAATTTGGAAGGTATGAACATCTTACTTTTAATACAGCATTTATTTCACCCTTTAGAAAGCAGGAAGACTTTGGAAATTTCCTTTTACAACTTGTCTTTTGCAGAGGAGACCTTGAGACCAGGTTTTATAACCTGCCCAAGATCAGGATGCTGTCATTGCCCCCCAGAAAGGCCCTCAGAAGGGAGGCGCCTAGTTGATGTACTGTTGTTATGTCCAGTTGCAACAGTTTATAACCCTTCACACATCCTTTTCTCAAACTCTTCTCCACTTGAACATTTTTATCTGCTTCCTAATTGAGTGTAAGGAGATCCAACCAGTCCATTCTGAAGGAGATCAGCCTGGGATTTCTTTGGAAGGAATGATGCGAAAGCTGAAACTCCAGTACTTTGGCCACCTCGTGAGAAGAGTTGACTCATTGGAAAAGACTCTGATGCTGGGAGGGATTGGGGGCAGGAGGAGATGGGGACGACAGAGGATGAGATGGCTGGATGGCATCACTGACTCAATGGATGTGAGTCTGGGTGAACTCCAGGAGTTGGTGATGGACAGAGAGGCCTGGCATGCTGCGATTCATGGGGTCGCAGAGTCAGACACGACTGAGCGACTGAACTGAACTGAATGAGTGGTTTTACCCACTAGGCATGAGACCTCCTGGTCCTGCATCTCACTCTGCGTCTCTTTGTTGAATGAATGGCCCTTACATTTCACATCCTCAGCAGAATCTCCTTGAAAAGCCTCAGGTCACATCTAAGTGAGGATAGGGTGTTAGTGTCGGTGGGTATTACAGAGATTAGTCGGTGGAAGATTTGATAGACCTGTTCCCTGGTCATCCGTGAATTGTCATAGGGAAGACACCAGCCAGAGTAATCATGGGTTGGTATATTTCGGGGAGGGGGGCGGAAATCATGATATGGACAAAACAGAAAATGGCACGTTTAGATATCTGACAAATCAGAGGCCTTAATGTTGTTTAATAATAAAAACATGGGAAGAGCTTTAAAAACCTCCAGCATAAATGAAGCCTTTGCTTGGACAAGCTGATATTCTTACCAGGTAGAACTTGAGTTGGGTCCTACTCCCTCCTACCCTCCGGTGTCTTCTGAATCTGCCTCTGTGTCCTGTTGTTCCCCTTAGTCTCTTCGACAAGAGGAATGAAGAGAGTACAGCATCTTTCACACCAACCAGCCTCTCATATAGCCTCCAGCTCTCCAGTTAACCCTGATGCTCTTCACGCTATAATCTCTTCACTTCCTTTCCTGCTGACAGACATCTCAAAAGCTCATTCCTCAACCCATTGTGGTTTGGCTTTTAGAATCTCTCCTTAAAGCTGCCACTGGTAAAGGTCACCAGTGCCTTCCAGATTCTTATGTAGAAAACATCTTCTAAGTATTGGATTTTACCTTTCTGGCATCTCTGACTTGCTTTTCTGTTCTGTTCCTTGGCCCTGTTATGTCTGCCCTGACCCCTCTAACCATTCTCTGTGAGTCTCTTCCAACAACTGATCTTCCTCTACCAACCTTATTTTGCCATCCCCAGTTTCCTTTCTATTCTATAATCTCTCCCTGGACAATCACTGCTTACTTGTCTCTTTCTATTCTCAGACCCTTCTCTATATAACTGTCTAAAACATTGATAGATTCTGGAAGGAGATATGTGAAAGAATCTAAAACAACTAGTTAAAATGGTACTGTGGATCATTTTCAAAATATCTTTAATATCACTATTTTAAAAAAGTATCTCATTATTTCAAAATCTCAGATTCTATGTATGCTAAATACTAAGTTCTCTCTTTTCTTTTTGTCATCTTTTATTATGGAGAATTTCAAATAGATACAAAATATGCAGAATAGTATAATGAACCTCCCTGTTCATTCATCTCTCAGCTTCAGCAGTTATTAACAGCTGACCATTCTTGTTTCAACTATAGTATCATCTACTTTTCCCCCAGTATAATTTTTAATAAAATCCTAGATGTCATGTAGATTCACTCATAGATATTTCAGTGTGACTCTCTAAAAGATAAGAACTTTTAAAAAACAAAACTGAAATATCCTATCACATCTGAGCAAATTAATAAGTCATAATATCAAATATCTAGTCATTGGGCAATTTGCAATAGAATCAACATTTGTAAATTTTCTTTCTGTTGTTACAGTTTGTTTGAATGAGGATCCAAGTAAGGCTCACATTTTGTAATTTGTAAAGATGTCTTTTAGGTCACTTTTAATCTATAGCTTCTCCAAGCAACATGGCATGCTACAGTCCATGGTGTCACAAAGAACTGGACAAGACTTAGTGACTGAAGAACAACAAATCTGTAGATCCGCTCATGTCTCTTTTTTCTGTAAAAGTACAAGAAAAAAAAATGGATTGTTTGCCTTATAAAATTTCTCAGTTTGAATTTTGCTGAGAGTATTTTTGTGGTGTATTTTCTGTAAATTAGGGGTATGGCCAGATATAAGTTAGGTTTTTGGTTTTGGGGGAAGACTATTTCATGGACAGAGTTGTTTTCTTTCATTGGGAGGCCTACAAAGTGACTTCATCTCTTTTTTTGTGAGGTTAGTACCCACTGATGCTTGGACCCTGGGTGCATTAGTCCATTATGGGTTATGAATCAGTGGTATTTTTATCCCATCATTCTTTCTTCATGGATAGTATCAGCCAGAACTCACCTATCAAGAGAAACTCTTCCTCTTCTACCCTTTGTTTAACCGGCAGTTAGTTTGTATAGGGAAAGTCAAACATGGCTCTTGATTCTTTTCCCTTAAAAAAAAAAAAAAACACAACAGTTTTCAAAGGGGTGGGTTTGGCTTCCTGGCATCTTTTAACAATAGCTAGCTTTTTTACTGGAGAAGGAAATGGCAGCCCACTCCAGTGTTCTTGCCTGGAGAATCCCAGGACTGGGGGAGCCTGGTGGGCTGCCGTCTCAGGGGTCGCACAGAGTCGGACACGACTGAAGCAATTTAGCAGTAGCAGCAGCTTTTTAAGCATTGCTTTTAAGACTTCTTCAATGTGTCCTATCCACCCTCATCTTTCTTTGCTCTTTCTTATACTGTAGTGATCCTAATATATTAGCCATCTTGTTAATGTCCTCATGAAATACCCTTGGTCCTTTATGACCTGATTAATACTCACCTTTTCTCTGAAACTTTTCTAAATAATCTGCCCCACTTTAATGAATTCCTCCCTCCTGTGTGCTCCCTTCATTAACAGTTTATCTATATTTTGATTATAGTTGTTACTGTCTCATATTAAAGTGTTTTTCTCCTGATCAGTAAGGTGTTTGGAGGGAAGATACAGATGTTTAACTATCTGAGTTCTCAGCACTTCAGACTGTGCCTGGTACTTAATTGGTGCTCAAGAAATTTTGAGTTAAAAAATGCAAACATTTGTTTATATATTTGTAATTGACTTCTGTTAACTGATTTCTGTATTCATAGTTGCAGTGTCTTAACTGCAAATACATCCAGATGATCTGGAAATGTGATGCTTGGCTCCTCCCCTTAATGGTGGTAGAGTAGTCAGGCCACAGAGAATGGGAGACTCCCTGGTAGACCAGTCTTGGGCCTCTTAGGCGACCGCAGTTCAGGGACTAACCCACCCTGTATAATAAGTTTATACAACAGAATCCTGGGATCAGTTGGGGACCAGGCAGTCTTTGTAGCCTTTGCCTCTGTGTTGGAGGACAGAAACTAGCCAAGGAGTATGGAGCTCTTGAAATTGCCCATGAAAAGACCTGAGATTTTTTTTTTTTTTTGGTAACTGATTCTATCATGAGGAGTATTAAACCACAAAAATAACAAAGGGGAGGCAAGGACCACAAATTAATCTTTTATTGAGACAACAGAGGGATGTCAGAGTGTACAATCCCAAAACATTTGCTTCTGTATTTTGAAAAAGCAAATAGTTTTCAGAGAAATTTCAATAACAGGATGTTGAAGTGAAAGAAATTTCTGCCTCCCTGTTTCCTATAGGGACTGTGTGGAGGCGTGATAACATGAAAGCTATACGACCACCTTGTTTTTGCTGTCTTTGTGATCATGAAATACGGTTATATTCTCTCTAATGTTTATATGTACTCTTGAAATGAACTGGTAAAAAACCACTTGTATAAAAGGAACTATTTTTCCCCCTTCTGTTTCCTCAGGTTGCATAATGACCGTGACAGATTAGTTTAAATTAATAATGATAATTTGGTTGTTAAATAATTATTAAACCATCACACTTGAGTATGTGCAACTGTCCAATTAAATGCTTATTGTATATGTGGAAGAATGAATGAAACCATACTCACAAACAATTTAAGTTCCTAACCACAAGGGGCAAGCACTGTTAGAAAAACAAAAGAGAGAGAGTTCTGCTGAACAATAACATGCTGAGAGAAGCAAGACATGGGGGATTCACTTAGTTTCCCTAAAGAATTATCATCTTAGTTTTCAAATATATGTTTAATTATACTCAAATATATATTTAATTATAGTCCTCAGAGACTGTTAGCCTTTCTAAGGGTGGTTTTAACAGAGTCATCATTCTACTCTAAAACTAAAATCATAACCAGTATAATTTATCACTGTGGGAGGTTGAATCTATTAAAAGAAAAAATGGACCAAACACAGCAGCCATCATTTTGGAGAGGAAAATGTTACCACATCCATCTTCTCATATCTTAAGGAATGACATTACCCCAGCATATGTACTTTGAAACCTTACTAGGGTATCCTAAAACTCACACAGGCGTAAATATTTTTATTGTGCTTCACAGATATTGTGGGGTTTTTTGTTTGCTTTTACAAATTGAAGGTTTGTGGAAAGTCTCCTTTGAGCAAGTCTATCAGCGCCATTTTTTTTTCACAAGCATTTGCTTACTCCATGTCACTGTGTCTTATTTGGTAATTCCTGGAATATTTCAAACCCTTCACCAACCAAAAGATTATGGCTCAGATGATAGTTAGAAATAATTTTTAAAGATTTTTTTTTGATGAGGACCATTTTTTAAAGTCTATGAATTTGTTCTATTTTATGTTTTACTTTTTTGGACATGGGATGTGTGGGGTCTTAGCTCCCTGACCAGGGATCGAATGCACATCCGCTGTGTTGGAAGGCAAGCCACTGGACCGCCAGGGGAGTCCCAGCACTATATTTTTAAAAAATTAAAATATATACATTTTTTTAGGCATAATGCTATTCCACACTTAATAGATAGTCATTGGGAAACCAAAATGTCTGTGGCACTTGCTTTATTGCAATATTTATCTGTTACAGTGGTCTAAAACAGAATCTGCAGTGTCTTCAAGATGTGTTCCCTTCTATCTCCAGTTCTGGGCATCTCCTAAGTTGGAACTTATGTGTTAGTGTGCCCTGAACTGCAGCGCCTCTACCCAGCTATTAAGTGACCCTGCGTGGTCTGCACCTAGAAGCTCCCCTGATGGGCCTGCGTTCTTAACAGGGCTCCCATTTGCCTATGAAACATCCTCGCTGTTGCTTATCGCTGGGGGGTACTTTCTTCTACTTGTACATTCCTGCTTCCATAGATTGAACGGTAAACTCACCAAGAAGCCATGTAGTTGTTCTCAAGCGCGTATGAGTGTTCCACTTGTGATTGCATTAATTAGTTAAATCTTATGTAAACCAGTAACGTACACAAAAAGTGATTGTTTCTGTAAAAAACGAAATTGAAACGTGAACTGAAGGTTTTACACTGAGGGAAGAAAAAAATCTTAAGCGTCTGGAAGGACTTTTTCCTTTTCAATAACTATGCAAGTCTCTGGACTCTTGCTTGTAGGTGGTAATCACTGATAATGTATTGAAGGTAGTTTATTTAACAAGCACTTTTTCACTCAAAGTAAACTTCTTGATCCTACATCAGAAAATTGGTTGGTTAATGCTGCTGCTGCTGCTAAATCGCTTCAGTCGTGTCCAGCTCTGTGCGACCCCAGAGATAGCAGCCCACCAGGCTCCCCTGTCCCTGGGATTCTCCAGGCAAGAACACTGGAGTGGGTTGCCATTTCCTTCTCCAATGCATGAAAGTGAAAAGTGAAAGTGAAGTCGCTCAGTCGTGTCCAACTCCTAGCGACCCCATGCAGTGCAGTCTACCAGGCTCCTCCGTCCGTGGGATTTGCCAGGCAAGAGTATTGGAGTGGGTTGGTTAAAATTTATCAATAATATATATAATCATTAACATATATACTATATGATTGTTAACATATATTATATAATGTTATATAGTATATTGTAGTAAATAATTTATAGTAATATTTATAAGCTTTTAGTTAAAGTAAAATATTTAAGGGATGTGAGTTAATTTTTTAACTAGTTCTAGACTATTTCAGATGTTCATCTGACAGATGTCCACTAGCCAGAAATCTTGACTGCCCTTCACCTATGATTCTGGCACTTTTCCTTTGAACCTTGAGGTAAGGTGAGACTGCATCAACAGCCATGTCTTTCCTCTCCTTTCCCTTGTTACTCCATTTTGTGAACGATGATCTCCTTCTTATCTGGCCTCTTACATAGAGTGTTTCCCAAATGAGTTTATGGGATCAGTGAGCTTGGCAGCATCTACCCCTTCCACCTTTTCCTTAAGCATCAGTGTGCTTATGTAATGCACTGTGGACCCAGGCGTCTGCTTGTGATCATAGTGTGTCAGGCCCAGAGAGCAGGTTGCCCATATTTTGGTGAGGAAGACAGACCGTCCATTTTTATAAACCAAGTGAAAACGATATCCCAGAAAAAGTCTTGAGAACTAGGAAAAAGCTCTAGGACTGACAGTTATGCTAGCTTTGTGATCTGAGGCAAAATAACCTCTTTGAATCTTAATTTCATAATTTCTGAAATGTGATTAAAGAGCTCCCTCAATTGCATGAACCAAATGACACAGCATTGCTAGTTTGTCAATGTAGTAGAATCTGAATATTTCTCCACTTGTTCCCCCCTTCCTCCTTACTTTTAATAAAATGGGGATTCTAATAACACCCACCTCATGGATTATTAGGATTCTTTGTATAAAGGACTTCTCAAATTTTAAATTGCTGCTCAAAAGATTTTAAGGAGATGACTTTATCTAAATGCATAGCTGAAAATATGATCTATACTAAGCGTTTTACTCTTCTAGTTGACACATTTCGTTTTACTTGATGTAAAATTGCTGCTGTGGATGCTTTGTTCATACGTGTTAGGTAACTGTTGCCCAGTATATTTCCTTTTGTCTCACAATTGAGCTTGTGAATTATGAAGGTGGGGACTCCGCTTGCTCAGAAAACAAGCCCAGGTCTGTCCTGACTTCAGGGTCAGAAGAACCCAAAGTAGATCTTACCAGTGGTTTTCCTTCACCGTGTTTACCTGCTGCTCAAGCTGTCACTAATTGTGATGGCTTTTAGCAGACCTGAAACCTGTAAACATGCAGACTTGGATAGCGTGTCTTAATCCATCTAAGAGCGTATAATGTACTGCACAGGAAAGATTTATTTTGCCTTCATTGTGTGTGGTTGTGAACCGTGTCAGTAAGTCAAAGGAAAAGCTTTTAATTGTTACAGAGAGAATAGTTGAAAGGTATTTAACCTAAATTTCTTTCCTGAATGCCAGATATCTTTCCAGGAAAGAAATATGCCAACCCTTTTCTGATTAGTTAGTTATAGGACAGTGAGCACACAGCCAAGATCAAAAGGCAACAAGCTTGTAGCTGAGATTCATGGCTGCATGTTCTAAAGTAGCTTTAAAAGTTACTCCATTAGTACCTTTTAAAGCTATCTATAAAATGCCACTTTACATCTGGCATCAGATCTATTAATTTGACTATTATGAATATGTAGGAATATTTTGAAAACTCCCATGGTCTTGTAAAGCCTCCAGGCCCTTATTAGCAGAAAAATCTTGCCTTCTGCCAAGGCAGGGAGCCAAGGTAAGATCTTTAAGTAGATAACATTTAGCATTTGAAATAATAATAATGAAAGGGAAGTCCACATGGAGCTTTCACGTTGTTGCCCATTTGAAATATCCAGTGTGAAGTTGGAGTCTGAGGAAGAAGATTAAGCAGATGTCAGGCTCTTGTCGCAGGGTGCACTGATGAACTGCCTTCCCTCCAAAGTGCTGTATGCCTGGTGTCCTGGGAAGGGCTCCGACTAATTCATTTGATCCATCTGCTGCTTTGAGAGACACTATGGGTTGGTTCTCCAAATACAGTATGAGCTTCACAGGTGGTGACTGATGAACTTGGGGAGATTATGGCCTTTGTGACTCTTGTGGGGCCTTTCTTTTCGCTGCCCTTCTCTCACGTGGGTCACCTTGCACTGAAATTCCTCCCCACCTGCCAACACAATGTCAGGACACAGCTTCTTTAATAGATCCATTAAAAAGTAAAAAGATAAAATGGGCCAGGACTTTCTGTTTTTCTCTGGATGCTTTATTTCCCCCAAGCTTTTTTGTTTCTATTACTCTGTTCCTTATTTTTCCTGTCTTATTTGAGGAAAAAGTTAAGAACACTTTCCGTGATTTTTACAAGTGTATCTTACAGCCTGTGTAAATAAAGATAACCCCTGGACAAGGTGATCTCTCAAAGGCAGATGGAGGAAAGTTACAACTCTGTCTTCTGAATAGGGCAGTTCTCTCTTCTCTTGTCTTGGTGGAATTGATGTCTTCATGGAGTTGATGTCTTTGTGAACCCCAAATTTTCCTACTGGGGTATTGAGTTAAATTATCACTATTTAACCTCCCTCCTTACACAACTCTACCCAATTCCCCCACCCCTGATTAAGGCTTTCTGGTAGACTTGAACTGTTAATCCTCTTATCAGGGCCAGGTTACCAGTTGGCTCATTGTCTAGGTAGGTGGATGGAGAAGGCAATGGCACCCCACTCCAGTACTCTTGCCTGGAAAATCCCATGGACGGAGGAGCCTGGTGGGCTGCAGTCCATGGGGTCGCTGAGTCGGACATGACTGAGTGACTTCACTTTCACTTTTTGCTTTCATGCATTGGAGAAGGAAATGGCAACCCACTCCAGTGTTCTTGCCTGGAGAATCCCAGGGATGCGGGAGCCTGGTGGACTGCCATCTCTGGGGTTGCACAGAGTCAGACATGACTGAAGTGACTCAGCAGCAGCAGCAGCAGCTAGGTAGGTGGAACCACAGTCTGATGTCTTAAAACTGCTCACCATCCACCTGTTTGGCACAGCTAGCATCTTATTCTGTGTTCAGGTTGGGAGGAGCTTCTCTAGTCCCCCCTGCCTCCCTCTGAAAACTCGATTCTGAGTCTGGAAGAGGTCCTCTCCTCTTTCTGGGGAGTCAGGTCCTCTGTGTTGAGTCTGTTAGTCTGCAGCCTGTAGCCTATATAGGAATCCAGCCAGCTCCTTGTGGAGGAGTTGGTGAAAATTCTACGAAGTGTGTAAGAGTCATTTTCCTCACCTGGCTCGAAGCAGGGATGGTGGCACTGAGATTTGATTGCGATGTTGTAAAGGATAATTAAAATGGCTCTGAATCTTTTTTCATTAGATGTGAAGCTTTGTGGGAATGATAGCTTTTATTAATCAATGATGAAATGCTTTCAAGTAAAGCATCAAATCAGAACCAGTTTATTATATATGTTTAAAAATCGATGATGACAGTAACAAGTATTAAAATATCTCAAGTTAGGGTTATCACTTTTTCTTGTTACTCCAATTGTCTGTGGTCTTATAGCCATTTCTATTAAGTGATTGGTACTTTTAAAAAGCATGATTAATTATTACATAGGGCCAATAATGACTTTTCCCCCCCTCTCAGTTAGCACTACTTTTGCCAGGCAATTAAACATAGTTATGCCAGGCATAGCTTTGGGGGTAAAGAAAGAAGGCATTGGACTTCTCTGGTGGTCCAGGGGCTAAGACTCTGTGCTCCTAGTGCAGGGGGCCTGGGTTCAATCCCTGCTCAGGGAGCTAGATCCACATGCTGCAACTAAAGATCCCATGTGCTGCGACTAAGACCTGGTACAGCCAAATAAATATTAAACAACAAACAAAAACAAAAAGAGGCATTGCACATTTACATCTTTCAGACATTGGCCTTTTCTTATCAAACAACCCAAACCGTCACTGAATAATTTTGAAATTGATGGGAAATCTTTATAGCAAGTCCACTGAAGGTAATATAACACGCTGCTGCTGCTGCTGAGTCACTTCAGTCGTGTCCAACTCTGCGACCCCATAGACGGCAGCCCACCAGGCTCCCCCGTCCCTGGGATTCTCCAGGCAAGAACACTGGAGTGGGTTGCCATTTCCTTCTCCAATGCATGAAAGTGAAAAGTGAAAGCGAAGCCGCTCAGTCGTGTCTGACTCCCAGCAACCCCAGGGACTGCAACCTACGAGGCTCCTCTAGCCTTGGAACTGCAACAGTCAACAAACAGTGATAAAGCAAGCGTGATTTCCTATGAGTAGACCTCACAATTCCTTCTATTCTAGAAACTGAATTGGTAAGTCCTATATTATTTCCTAGTAAAACTCTAGAATTGAATTTGAAATATATAGTCAAGGAGCATTTGCAAAAGACTGTGGCTGTCACTAGTTCTAATAGCTTATTGTACTTAAGGAATCTAATATTCTAATTATAAGGTTGACTGGAGAATACAGTGACTCATCAGTCTTTTAATGACACATTAAGATCAGGTGGAGGAGATATGAAAGCTGCATGGTTCTTGAGACAGGTGAATTTGTACCTCCTGAACAGTGTCCTTAAAAAAATCTATGTCAGCCTGTCAAGAGATCCCCTGTGGAGAGCTCTTGCAGAGCTTTGCATTTTTGCTGTCCTGTTTGTTATTTTTATAGTGAGTTTCCTAAAAATATGGAAAGCATGCTCACCAGTGACCTAAAAATGGGAAGGATCATATATTCCATATTGTTTGAGAATTAAGATTTGAAAGTCTTATCAAATAGAAATGTTGAAATTTACCAGAGAAAGTGAAAGTGAAATTTACCAGAGATAAATGTAAGCTCCTTCACTTAAAAGCAGGTAATTGTTTTGATTAGTAAAGGATAAGGGACATTGACGTTAGAGACAGTTTTTAAGGGTGGGGAGGGGTGGGATGATGATCTTGGTCACAAGTGCTCTGTGAACTCGCTTAATCTGAGACTGTATTCATAGAAACAGTGTGTGTCAATCATGAAAAATTACAGCTCCATTACCTGCTGCCCCCATCAGACCACATCTGAGTCACGTGTTTGGTGCCACATTTTAAAGATGCTGACAAAGTAGAAAGAGTCCTTAGAGCAATTTGCGAACTCTTGATGGGTCTAAGAACCACCAGTCATGGTTTAAGGAAGTAAGATTGGGAAAAGAGACATAATAATTCTCTTAATTTTTTGAAATAGTATTCTTGGAAGTAACTCAGTGCTCTGATCAACAGGATTTGGCTTCTTGGCAAACTCAGGGAGCTGAGGCAGGATAAAGCAGCTCAGGAGAAGCCTAAGATGAGCAAGTTTTACGGTATTTATCCGGGGAGGGTCTCTCTTACCCACCCGCTGTGCTGATTTTTGTGGTAATCCACTATTGATAGGCCCCTTCTTACTCCCTCTGCTGAATTCCATATAGTTTTGTCTTTTTCTTTAGTTGTTTTCAGTCTTTAAGCTTCTGCAGCACCTGGGCTGTTATGTAATAAGATGGAAGAAATATGAGTAGATACATACTAAAACCTTAACTTTCCCAAACTTGCATAATTTCTAGCTATTCATTAGACACCTGTCACATCCTCAGCTTCCTCCAGTTAACTTCAACATTAGAAAGCGATGTTTGGTAATGACATATCTTTTTGCCCTACCTTGTTGTAGAAAAAAATAGTGTAGCTCATAGAAATAATGCTTAGATGCAACAGCGTGTGGTTAAATTTAAAAGAGGTAGATATGGGAAGTGGGTCAGGAGACAGATAAGCCCAGGGTCTTTTTCACAGGCTGGAATATTTTCTAATGAAAATGTTAAATAAATATATAGATGGATGGGTATATGTATGCCTGTGTACTTAGTCATTCAGTCGTTTCCAACTCTTTGTGACCCTTTGGACCATAGCCTGCCAGGCTTCTCTGTCCATGGGATTTTTTTGGCAAGAATGCTAGAGTGGGTTGCCATGTCCTCCTCCAGGGGATCTTCCCAGCCCAGGGACTGAACCCACATCTCCTGTGTCTCTGCATTACAGGTGGGTTCTTTAGCTGCTGAGCCGTCAGGGAAGCCCAGATGGATGGGTAGATGGGATGAAACAATTATTCCATGTGCTTCAGGCTGCTCTTTGATTCTCCTAGGCTGCTGTCAAATCTAGCTTTGATGTCTTTGGTTCCAGGCCTTATAGTAACTATTTCCTCCCACTACCTACTTTCCCTGCAAAATAAACGTGAGGAAAATCAACAGAATTCCTCCCATGCGAAGTCATTCTTACTGACCACTTATATTTGCCCATTCTGCAGGAACCCATTCTGCTTCCTTTATCCCATCTTTCTCCCTGTGATAGAAATGAGCTAGTATTTTCTATGTGAGGACAACCAATCATCTAGATGTGGTTTTATTTCCTCAGAAATATCAGTTGGTTTTCCTTTTACAAAATCTTCTGTCCAGGGCCCTAGGAGAGCTGCTGGGAGCCAGCAAGCCATCTAGTATCAACACTATAGTAGCAAACTATAATCATTATCAAGAGAACTACTCTGTGGTGTCTACATGGGTGTGTACCAATGTAAGAATTAATTGAACTCTATATCCAGATCTGTGCATTTTACTGCATGTGAGTTACACCTCAGTTGAACCTATGAAATATCTAATTCGTCCTGCCATTATAGGAAGGAAGCGATTTATCTGACTGTTAATCTGTACTTCTAGCTTTGATTTTAAACGTTGAAATAAAAGCAGCCAATTTGTTAGAGTTCTTTGTAAAAGTGAAGCAAAAGGCAGTTTAATGTTAAATCATAAGCTAGACTGAAAGCCTGTGGGTCAGGAATCATATCTGGATTGCCCAGCACTATTTCCCCAGGGTGCTAATACATTTCCAGACACACATATAAGAACATATAAGGCATATAAGAACAAGTCAGTAAAAGACAACTTTTGACATACAAAATTTTCTGACATGCTTTACTCAGAGGAATTAATTTATGATTATTTTGTGATCTGATTTTTATCTGATTTTTTTATCTTTCATCTGATTTTATCTGACTTTTATTTTTGTCTGTATACTTACATCTCTGTTTTCATTTTACCTTCATGCTGCTTTTTCTTTGTCAGTGAGTATATCTTTGTCTGTGTAATAAGGTTTAAGTTTTATTTTCAAAGCCCTGCCTATATTTACAATCTTGGAGAAAAATTAATATCCTACTTTTCAGTTTTCCGTTTAAAGGTAACCACCTTTTATCTCCAAATATCTCAACATATTTTTCTAATTTATATTCTTCTTAATGTAACACTATCAAATCTACTACTATTTTCTTTGGCTAATATTTTACATTGTATCTGTAGTTCATTGGAAACTTGACTGCCAAATTCACCATTAAAGTCTCTTGATTGAGTCTCATAACATTTCCATTTTAAAAACTGCCATAATAATCTGATGTACTAAATATCCCCAAAGTATACATAACTTAATTATGTTTTAATCTTTAAAAACATAGGGTTTGAATCAAATTTCCTCACTGGACAGAATAAGAAAAAGGAAAACAATTGAATGAACAAGTATCAGTATATATTCATTATAGGTTTTTCCAAACAACTTTAATGAGATATAATTCCCATACCTAGAATTAACCCATTTAAAGTGTACAATTTAGTGGGTTTTAGTATATTCAAAGGTGTGCAAACATTGCCACAGTTAATTTTAAAACATTTTTATTGTCCCCCCTGCCAACAAATAAACTTTTTGCTCCTTAGTTATCAGCTCCCAATTCCTTCATCTACCCCAGCCCTAGTGCATCTACTTCCTGTCTTTATAGATTTGTCTCTTCTGGACAATTCATGCCGATGGGATCATGTGATATATATGGTCTTTTGTAATTGGCTTCTTTCGCTTAGCATGATATTTTCAAGGCTCATCTGTTCTGTAGTGTGTAGCAGAACTTCATTTTTTATGGCTGAATAATATGCCATTACATGTCTATTCAACATTTGGCTTATCTATTCATCAGTTGATAAGAGATTTTGATTTATTTCATCTTTTGGCCACTGTGAATACTGCTATTTTTACATAATGAGTTACTGATAAAATACTATGTTCTGATCTGACAGCAGCATTCAGAATCCCTGACATTCTTATTGGTATAACTTTTCTATTTCTTCTTACCTCTGAGCATCTTGAGAAAGTTTGGAGAATTTTGATAATTGTTCAGGGAGATGGGTTATTTTTCTCCCCATGGAATGTCCCTCTGGGTCAGTCTTTTAGGTATCCTCAGGACAATATGCCCCCACCCACAGCTTTATTATTTGTAGTTGCATATATAGTTATGCAACTATTTAGAAAAACATGGACATTTTAGAAGTTGGCAGTTTGTTTTTGACAATTACATTCTTTTTCTTTAATAGGAGATTGTTTGCAGGGGGGAATAGTTGTGTTTTTTTTTTTAAGGTAAATTTTACCATCTTCTTCATCAACCTTTGGTTTTTCTTTTTAGCTGATCAGTTTTACTGTTTTTGAGAACAAAATAAATATTCAAAAGAAAACAAGTACAAGTTTTTCTCCTCATCCAGTATTTGATCTGCTTGCTTTGTTTTGAGATTTGCACAGCAATCAGTGTGGTTAAAGATTCTGCTGTGGTAAGTTTCTTCTAGAGAAGAATCAAAACATTGATCTTCTAAATGTTAATTTGAACTTAAAGTACAAATGTCTATTTGATTAGATATTGTTTTGGGTGACTGTGATGTTACAAACTCCCCCCACCCCCACCATGAGCCTGTCTTATATTTCTGTTTACAGAAATTGGCCCTGCAGATACTTAAAACTTATTGTTCAGTAGCTAAATCTTGTCCTACTGTTTGCAACCCCATGGACTGCAGGACACCAGGCTTCCCTGTCCATCACTATCTCCTAGAGTTGGCTCAAACTCAAGTCCAGTTTAGTCAGTGATGCTATCTACCCATCTCATGCTCTGTTGCCCTCTTCTGCCTTCAATATTTCCCAGCATCAGGGTCTTTCCCAATGAGTCAGCTCTTTGCATCAGGTGGCCAAAGTATTGGAGCTTCAGCTTCACCATCAGCTTTTCCAGTGAATATTCAGAGTTGATTTCTTTTAGGATTGACTGGTTTAATTTCATTACAGTCCAAGGGATTCTCAAGAGTCTTCTCCAGCACCACAACTTACCCACTTTAAATACTTTTGAACTTTTAAAAGTTCATAATTGCACTTGATAAATGAGTAACCATTGGATAGCTTTCCTGTAGGTGTTGGCAGTGACTCTAGAATCCTAAGTTTGTAACTTTTTTCTAGCTGCCTTTCCAAGGCTCTGCTTTGTTAGAGGAATTGCTGTTTATCTGGTAAAGAGTAATTTATTTAATTGATGAGATTTTTATTTGTATACAATGAACAATATGTGTGTATGTATGCTAAGTCGCTTCAGTTGTATCCAACTCTTTGCGACCCTATGGAATGTAGCCCACTAGGCTCCTCAGTTCAAGGGATTTCCCCGGCAGGAATACTGGAGTGGATTGCCATTTCCTTCTCTAGGAGACCTTCCCAACTCAGGGATTGAACCTGCATCTTTTGTGTCTGCTGCATTGACAGGCAGACTCTTTACCGCTGAGCCACCTGGGAAGTCCAATCAATAGTATGATTAGTTTGAAAACTCACTTTTCAGCATAATAAAAAGTTGTGTCTCTGTAGTAACTGTGAGAAACTTGGACAACACATTCAGAACACTGCTCTTTTATGGGATAAAATTTAGTTGCCAGAGGAGAGTGTCTTAAAGGAGTTGTAAGCCACATAGCTAGTGACTGAGATCATTAAGCTGCTGCTTTTTTTTTTTTTTAATAAAACCACAATGTATGTTGTATATATAAACAGAAATGGAGCAGGAGAAATAATATGGTAAATTAAATCAGAGAAATTTGGTTTAACCCACTGTAAGCATGAAGTTATGCTGAGTACTTATAAGTTAGAGATCAGCAAACTATATTTCTTGGACCAAATCTGGCATGCTGCTTGTTTTTGTAAATAAAGTTTTCTTGGCACACAGCCATATTCATTTGTTTATGTATTGTCTGTGGCTGCTTTCACACTCCAAGGCCAAAGTTGAGGAGTTCTGACAAAAAGTGTATAGAAGTGAAGTCTAAAACTTTACTGTTGGACTCTTTCAGGGAAAAAGTTATCAACCTTTTCTATAAAGAATGCTAAGTAAGATGTACTTTATAGCCTCACCCTCCTTTCCTGGTAGCTCAGTTGGTAAAGAATCTGCCTGCAATGCAGGAGATACTAGTTTGATTCCTGAGTCAGGAAGATCCACTGGAGAAGGGATGGGCTACCCACTCCAGTATTCTTGGGCTTCGCTGGTGGCTCAGCTGTTAAAGAATCCACCTGCAATGCGGGAGGCCTGGGTTCAGTCCCGGGGTTGGGAAGATTACCTGGAGAAGGGAACAGCTACCCACTCCAGTATTCTGGCCTGGAGAGTTCCATGGACTATATAGTCCATGGGTTTACAAAGAGTCAAACACAACTGAGCAACTTTCACTTTCACTTATAGCCTCACCCTCATCCTTATGTAGCAGTTAGTATCAATATTCAGATAATTCATACACAGAGCAAAATGTAGAACAGCAGAATTAATCAGTGATGAGAAGGGTATAAAAGGCATCTTCCCTAAGAAGCAGAATTTGTATGTAGATGAATAATGGATATCAGAGAAAAACAGCCATAGTTGGACTGTAATTCATTATCTAGGTTCAGTTCAGAACAGTGTGGAGTTTTACACACACCCCCCACACCCCCCCCCCCCATTGGAACAGATTGCCTCATATGTATAGCCCTAAAAGGCAGTTGGCATTCCTTACTGGGAATTCTCTGAGGTCTGGAATAGTCAGTACAGTCATGTATTCCTTGGGCTGTATCATTCCAGCACATCTTTAACATAGAAGCTTGGGGCATCTGTGGAATGGGGTCCTGTCACCTCCAGTGATGTCTGTGGCAGCTGAAAGCTTCTATTAATAGGCTTTGTCCACTCCCCCAAGGTTCATTTGTCCAGCTTTTGGGCCTCCAAACAAATCTTGGTGACAGAAGCCAGACTAGTTATTTCTTGGTGTTTTTTTAGCGAAGCTATGGCCAAGAAGAAGAAAACCCCCAATTTCAGAGGCTGACTTGACAGACTTTGGGGTTGTTGGCTTCCTAGGGAGTAGTAGTCTTGGGACTCCTGACCAGAGAGTTGCTTGAATGATCCTTCTCCGCACTCTGTGACATCCTGTGCCTTGGAAGCTATTCTGTAAACATTGTTTTGTGTCACTTCAAGCTCAGAACAGGCTTTCTCTAAACGTAAGCTGATTCATAACACCACTCTTGTAGCCACCAGTTCTAACTGGAAGCCCTTTCTCGCTTCAGATGACATTATGTATGAAGTCTCACAAAGTGCTTTTTGGACACTGTTTACCAAATGGCATGCATCTGTCCTCATTCTGCGTGTGGAATACAAACACGGCAGTGCCAACTGGAAATGGGTATTTGATTTCAGTCTAAGAGACGGTGGTGGATTCAACCCAGAACTAAAGTGGCGTGAAGTGATAGGCCGGAATGCGAAAGGGAGAGACTGAATGCAAATAGCGCAGAAGGAAGAGATTCTAGTTTTTTTCCAAAATGTATCTTTGCATAAAGACCAGAGAGAGCCCATTGAAATGGATCTTGTCAGACCAAAGGTGTCATTTCCTGGAGATCTCAGAATTAGAACTTTATTAAAGTGAAATGCCATGCCAATTCATGGTACATAAGTCTATGAAACTCCTGTCATTGGCTTGTAAAGAAAATATTAGTCTAGAGAAGTGGTTCTCAAACTAGGTGACTTTCCTTCTCCTACCCTGTGACATTTGGCAATGTTTGGAGGCTTTTCAAAGAATATATTGATTATAACTTTAAAAATTATTTTATTGAAGTATAGTTGACTTATAGTGTTTCAGGCATATAGCAAAGTGATTCATTTATATATATATATATATATATAAAATATATGTATGTATATATACATATACATATCTAGTCTTTTACAGGTTCTTTTTCCATAGGTTATTACAGGATATTGAATATAGTTCTCTGTGCTGCACAGAAGGTCTTTCCTGTTTGGAGGCATTTTTGTCATCACCTGGGTGTGGGGGAGGGCATGGTGAAGGAGGAATGCTAATGGCGTCTAGGGGGTAGAAGCCAGAGATGCTTCTGAATCTTCTTCAGTGCACAGGCCAGCCCTTACAACAAAGGATTTTTGAGTTTTACATAACAATGCAAAAAATAGTGGTCAAAAATGTTTAGCTGAGATTTCTGCTTATTGGGACAAATTATTAAACCTTTCTAAAATCCTTTTGGGCCTGAAAAGGGAGTATTTCTTACTGCTTTAAGGTAGTTTCATTAGCCAAAGAAATAAATTTTGTTATTTTTGTTTGTATGTTTTCAATATAGTTAGGTAAAAAACTTTGAAAGCTACAAGCTGGTTTTATAGAGAAAAAAATTAGACACAACCTGATTCCATCACTCATTTGTGTATTTCTTTCAAGATTGGAAATGTGAAGAAAGATAATGGTCTCTCTATCAGGATATTCTCTTTAGAGAAAGCGACTGAAAGATAGTGGAATTTTTTCTGGGCTTTCATCCTGCTTCTATTATCTTTTCGTAGCCTCTTCTGTTTTAAATAACACCACAGTCTCACACAGTTTAGGTTCAGTTTATCAGAAAGTGATTATTTAGACTATAAATAACTTTTGTAGAATTTCCAACATCAGGAATTCTTATTGGTGTTTGAGAGACAAATTTTGTGCGATATCTTAGTATTTTTAGTGTGTATATGTTCATCGTAACTTAAAAGTTTTTATTTAGTGCCTTCATTTATGTTTGGTCTTGTTAATAAGTCGAAGTATTTTGTAACTTTTCAGTCTGAACCTAGGGATAGCGTTTTACTTTTTGGATGAGTTTTCAGTTGGTTGTGAGATGCAGAAAAGAACAGACGAGGAAAAGACCAGATATCCTAGACCACACGATAGTATCCCTGAACTTCAAAAGTCCCAAGAGGGTGCAGCTGGGGAGTGCTATATTTTCTGTACTCTTGGTAAGCTAAATTTGGTTTGGCAGAGAATTTTTAGGAGTAGATAAGGCTCTGTGAGTAAAACTTTGCAGTTTTAGCCAAAGAAAACAGACTGTAGATTTGATGACTCTGTTTGATTTATTAGTGCCATATGCAAGGCCTTTTGATCTTCAGGATTCAGTAAGCCAAGGAATTGATATTAATCAGAACTCCATCACATGGGAAGAAATCTTTATTTGCCTGTAGTGTTGATACTATAATATAATTAGCTGACACCTGCATTCTATTGATGATAACTGTGTTAGGTTATATTACATTTTAATGATAGATACAGATGAATATTAAAAACAAGCTTTTGGATAGTATTAACATTGGAAATAATCTTATTTCTCAAGTACATCAAATTTGCTTGCTTGACTATATAACAAAACTTCTTAATGAGAAGTGCAGGAACTACATGTAGTGACTGTGGTTTTAAAGAAAAAAGGGAAATAACTTGACATTGATGTTACCACATAAGCAGATGTTATATGATAAAGACTACTTACAATCTTAATTTGTCAGACACTGTAAAGGAGTTTCAATTAAGTTTGAGGTTTCACCCCACTTCTGAATTCCTTAGTAGTACTTTTATAAAGTAACAGACCACAGGACAAATATTTCTGCCATTAAACCATCAGAATCCATCTGTTTTTGTCCTTTTAATACTAAGACAAATTAACCTATGACTGAAGTATATACATCTGTAAAATTGAGATGAAATATCAAGACCATATCATGATATTTATTTCCTTTAAATGGATCTTTTTACTGATATTCTTAGGGTCCCCCATTTTTCTGTAGGAGGATAAACTTCTGGATCTCAGTCAGTGGAATGCCCTAAATGAGTTTCACTTTCATTTTTCTGCAAATTCTTAATTATTACTTGACCAATAAGTTACTTGACCAGTAATTATTTGTTACTTTCCGGTAGGTGATTTGTATTTAGATTAATGGCCATGTTTTCATTCTCGTCTTTGTTCTATGGAAGTACTTTCTAGGATGTCTTTTTTTATACCAGGCATTTAATGAGGCATTTGGCCAGCTAGCTCCCTGCTCTAAGAGAAGTTTGAGGGGAAATAAATTTGGGGTCAGTTGAAGGAGATTGCCTTATTTCTGAAAGTGTCCAATATATTTCAGGGAAGATTGTCATAGGGTGAGAGGTGGACAAGCCAAATGGACTCAGACGTGACTTTTCTCACATCAGACTTTCACGGTTCTTCTTGGTGATAGTAGTAGTTAATTATTTAGTCATCCCATGCGTGTGTGTGTGCACGCTAAGTCCCTTCAGTCGTGTCTGACTCTGTGACCCTATGGACTATAGCCCTCTGTCCATGGGTTCTCCACACAAGAATACTGGAATGGGTATCCATGCCCTTCTCCAGGGGCTCTTCCCGACCCAAGGATCAAACCTGTGTCTCTTATATCTCCTGCATTGGCAGGTGGGTTCATTACCACTAGCGCCACCTGGGAAGCCCCGTTTATCCCATGCTCTGTCCTAAATGCTTTGCTTGCATTAACTATGTTCTCATGCTATCTATATGAACTAGTACCATTATTAATTCAATTTTCTCACTTGGAGATGAAGAAGCTGAGACCTGGAGAAGGCATATGACTTGGCTTAGGTCACACAGCAAGAAAGTGGTGGAATTGGGATTCAAACCAGATCTGAGTTTCCAGAACCTGAGCCCCAAATCGTTTTATTATCCTACCCTTTTCACCTTCACACTCATATTAGTCTTGAGGTTTTGGAGTATCTGACATTAGATTTAAGTGCAAAATTGTTTGCCATTTCTTCTCACTTGTTCCTCTATCACAGAGCATTTGACTTTTTGCATCTCATTTACTAACACATCTTAATATTTATGAATCTGTGCTGAGCTTAGTTGCTCAGTTGTGTCTGACTTTGTGACCTCATGGGCTGTAGCCCACCAGGCTCCTGTATCCATGGGGATTCTCCAGGCAAGAATACTGGAGTGGGTTTCCATACCCTCCTCCAGGGGATCTTCCCGACCCAGGGCTCAAACCCAGGTCTCCCTTGTGGTAGGCAGATTCTTTACCATCTGAGCCACCAGGGAAGTCCATGAATACTGAAGTGGATAGCCTATGCCTTCATAGTCCATGGAATTCTCCTGGCAGAATACTGGAGTGGGCAGCCATTCCCTTCTCCAGGTGATCTTCCCAACCCAGGGATCGAACCCAGGTGTCCTGCATTGCAGGTGGATTCTTTACCAGCTGAGCCAGCAGGGAAGCCCAGAATACTAAAGTGGGTAGCCTGTCCCTTCTCCAGAGGATCTTTCCAACTCAGGAATCAAAAAGGGGTCTCCTGCGTTGCAGGTGGATTCTTTACCAGCTGAGCTACTAGGGAATCCCTTTATGAATCTAACACATCTTAATGTTTATGAATCTCAATATTTGTGCATATATACAACACAGTGTAATATGAACATATATAGCACAGCAGTGTTGTAGGTGTAGTTCATAGCTGCTTCCAAATAGTGCCTTCTGTGTTTTCTTTTTTTTCCTTTATATACTGGAAAATGTTATTGGAACCCCAGTAATGAATAGGAGCTTAAAGTCCATGTTCAGTATCTCTACCTTTTAACTCTGCTACTCTTGATTTGCACAAGCAAATGTGATCCTCTGTAGTGACTTTGCCCTGTTTACGGAATAGGAGTGTGTGCCATTACTGATAGGATGGGCAGGTCTTCCAGTTAAAATACTCCTAAGACAAATAGATCCCGGAACCTTCCCATGGCCCTTCCTTGACTGTGTACTTCATAACACTCTGCAGGTTAGACGGAGCAGGCAGTTTACTCAAGTGACTTAAGTTGATAAGTCAGACTTTAGAGAAATGTCCTGGAAAACTCAAGCAATGTGATTCAAGATCCGGGTGGACTAGGAGAGATTGTTCAGTGTTTGACACCTGACCTCTCCAGCAGAAAGTATGCTTACCACACATACAGCTGTATCAGATGGAAGAAGCCCGTTTCTAAAACAGCTCGGGGTGGATGTTTGCTTCTGATTAGCCTGTGTGTGTGTGTTGGATGAGTGAGCAATTGGGAAGTCATGACCATGTGTTTGCTGTCATTTAAACTGCCAATCTAATCTAAATATACATGTGGGTGCCTAAGGAGACTTCTTTCTTTTCAAGAGGATCATTCTTAACAGCTCTCAAGTCCTTGCCGACACACATGAACTTTGGGGCACTTCTGTTTTCCTGAGGGCTACTCTGTTTTCTTTTAAAAGAGGTGAGGGTGATTTCTTTGCTTGCTGTATTTCTGATTTTTAAAGGCCATCCGTATGTTAAGTTTATTTACCATGAGCAGTAACTTCATAGGAAAGATAGCTTCTAGGATGTTCTACAAGGTAATGAAAGAAAGGGTGAGGGGGGGAGGGTGGTGAAATGAGGAAAAGACCTACAGGTTTTGGTTTATAGAATTTCAGTTTTAGATCACTGATTTGTACCTAGCATGCTATAATCTAAGAAAAATTAGATTAAAAAATTAAAGTATTTATAGAATGAGGTATAATTTTTATAACTCATTTTATAGTGGAGCCCTGTTGTGATTTAAGATAGGAATAATAAAAGATGCCTTTCTCCTATGCCTTTGAAGTATTTACATGTATTTTATCTACCTAGGAATTATTAAAGTGCATATTAAAGAAATTGAAGTTTTTCTATTCATGATTATTGTATTATAGACTTATTTTTTTAGAGAAGCTATTAGACATAAATATCTTACTAATCTGTAATGAATCTTTTCCTTTAGAAAAGAATAACACTGTTTTTCCTTTTTTATAATTATATAGCTTATCATATTTTACAAAGCCATGCACACAAAGTGTTTTTCTTTTCCCATTCACATATTTTTAGATGTAAAAGCAAGCCACGTATTATCTTTAACTTATGGAAAAAAATAACAGGACACTCTTTGTCATGTAACCACTAGAGTATTTGTTACAGATTAGCTATCATTTAATTGCACGTTAAAATGCTGTTTTCTTAATATTATTTTGATAATCGTAGATATACTAACTTATTTTCTTAAAATTTATGAGTATGTAAATTCTTATACAAGTATTTAATTTTTTAACTTCTTTAACAGTCATACTGTAGGACAGTTTGAGTGGAATTAGGCTTACACATTAATATATGTTACAGATATAAATTAAGAGAAGTAACAAAATTTAAAGAACATAGCACTCATTCAGACTTAGGCAAAACTTCCTATAGAAATAGAGTTATATTCTTTTATATTTGGAATGTCAGAAAGCATGCACATTCATTGGCAGAAATAAATTTCTTGGAACCATATTCAAGAATTTACCATATGGGTCTCTATAAATTAAATGTAGTCACTCGATGTCCAAATAGTTAATGTTATATATAAATGGGCAAAGTAATTTCATGTAAATACTAAGCTCAATAAGTTAAAACTGTTTTTCTGACAGGGTAGAACATATTGTTTTTACCCAGACATGGAAATATCTAAAGACTAAAGAAAAAAAAATTTTTTTTTATGAAATAACATTTCCTTTTTAAATGTTTCATTCCAGCATAATTTCAGAGAAAACAGAAGCTGATCATAATAATCCCTTTCATTCCTGGAAGAATCATATTGGGTGAATTGTGTTGTAGAGCAGTGAGCTTTACTGCTCCTCAGAGCTAGTTCCCTCTCCCCGTTCCCCACTCCCTTCTCACCTTGTTGCTTAGTACACACTGAAGAAATTGTGCCTCTGCTCAGTTCATCCAGAAGTTTATGAGAGTAATAATATCAGTATTTTCAGTTTTCTTTCAGATTTTTAGTTTATACGAATACACTGCTTTCCAGAGTAATTTGACAAGCTTCTAGCAGCCAGCTGGTAGAGGACGTAATCTATTACACATTTCACATTGTTCATAAGATAAAAACCCAAGCTCTTAGGAGATGTTTTAAGTCAAATGCAATTAAGTGGAAAGAAGCGTCTGTGTTTTCTACTTGCTTTTCAGCACTTGGCTCTTTTAAGTGTAGTGGATAAAACGGTATTAAGTAGCCTTTATTGTCTAGGGAGAAGTTGGAGTACCATATTGTAAACTAAATGTGCCGAAGTTTTAAAATATAATGTATATATTTGAAACATCTATGCATGCTTGTGTATAGGAAGGTTTGTAGAATTTCTCACTCTATAAATACTGTATGTATAATAAGGTTTGTAGCTTTTCCTGAATAATGATTCTGCAAGTTTCATGAAGATTAAAAATAAATTTAGGTCTTTAAATCATCCTTGACTTATTGAAATTGAATGAGTTTCTGAGAATCAATTCACAAATGTTTCAAAACTGTCCTCTAAGAATGCTGTAAATCATTTGTGCTGTTGCTCTAATTGAACAGCGTGGATCTGAACCCTCATTAACTTGTCTGTAAGGAAGAGAAAATTGAGGAGATCAAGAAGAGGCTGAGAAGACCTTTAGCCGGTACTGTCCGGAGCTGCCATTGTCAAAGGACATCCTTTGAGCTAATTTCAGTCCCATAAAAAAAAAATCTATTTAGTGATTAGTAACTAGTGGATAAGAGCAGAAAACCCAAGTGAATAAAGGCCATAAATACTGAAGTCCTTGGGATAACAGCCTGTAAAACTGTCAGAAAGCATTGCTTAAGTGACAAAAGATAGCCCAAAGTAACAAGAAGTGTTAGCTCACTAGGCAATACTCCATATTCATGGACAGAAGACATAATTTAGTTTTCTTCAAAAAAAGAGGTTCTTCCTTGAATCCAATACCTGCCTCACTTTATTTATTTGTTTTGCATAGTGTCTATTTGCTGTTAATTTATGGCTGATTGCATTTGCTCATAGAAATCGTGATGCCTTGTTTAAAGATAGCTGTGTTTCCAAAAGTATAGCTATGTTACTGAAACTTCTGTTTAGACCCATCAAAATCTACTTACTTACTAAGAATGTTTAGCCTAACTAGAGTGAGCGGGTAAGTACATGTGTGTGTATTTTTAAAAGGCAGATGGTTAAGCATTAGATGCTGACAAGTGTCTTTCTCTTGTTTTTAAAGTTCACAATTCTTAAATATTTCTCCCCAAGGGAAGAATAAATTAAATAAATACAAACAGAAGAGTGTACACCTATATTATAAACTATTTTGTTATTACTGCACAAAATATTGAGATGACAAATGGTTAGTCTTACTGCCCAGCACTTTAGATTGTTTTTCAGTGTTAGAGAAGATTCAAGATGATGGGCTCAGAGGTCTTTATTCTAAACTCCTATTGTTCTAACTATGATGATGATTTCATGGCATTTGAATTACAATGTTAGCAATCAAAATGATACATTTTACTGTTTTTTACAGTATAACCCTGAAATCCCAAACTTGTGTTTTAGAGATGTGTGTGTCTTCAGTGGATTTCAAGTGTTGTGCTTGTTCAGGTTAGAAAATTTTATCAATTTATGGGTATTTGCTTTTCAACATTCCGGCTGTGAGAACTGGAGGTGTCATTCACTTGAAGGGAGCAGATGTTAAAGGTTCTTGCCCCTGCCTCCCTAATCCCAAACACCCTTGAAGAAGAGAAACGTTCTATGACCCAAATAGGCATCTTTCTGATGGTGAGAAAAGGCGGTAAAAGGCAGTAAATCTGCCTTCTCATTATGAAGTGCAACAATAGATTGATTTATGAAGAAAAGCAACTGTTAGGCCTATATAAGATGTGTGCATGGAAATGTAGGTTCCTTTACAGCCTTATAAGCAGCAACATTCCTCCTATTCTTGACAAGAATCTAATATTACTAATAGAGAATCTGTTTATTCTAAATACCATGTTTTTTTAAGGGAGTACATTGAGAACAAAAAGTTCACCTCCTAATGTTTTCACGTGAGAACAATCTTTTAAATGTGCTGTGTTTTTGCTATTTTTGTTTATTTTTTTTATAGAAGGGAATTTTAAAAAATAGCTTTATTTTTTAAAATGTTAGTACTTAATATTTTAAGAGAAGTGAATACAAGTATAAAATATTTAGATGTTAGCCTGTTTAAAAAAGTTTTTCAGTTTCACTTAATATTGTGTAATTTTCAGCCAACACTATAAAATGAGAGCTTCAAATAGAGCCGCAGTGAAGGTAATTTCAAATTTTGGGGAGAAGGAGGTCATGTAGAGTATTTTTTCATTGGACTTTTATTTTAAGAAGACATATATGCACTTTAAAATCTTTTATAGGTTTGTGTTACCTCTTAGTTAAGGAAGTCTGTTGAAATACTTTTGTTTAACTTAAAAATTAAACATTTAAGCTCCAAGTCAATTTTGAGCACAAAATACAAAAATCTGGACAATCCCTAAGTAAATTGTAATGATGGTGCCTTATAGGTTTAGCACACATCACCCCAGAATTTGAAATCTGTCATATAATTAAGATTTGAGCAGGTAAATTACAGAATTCAAACTGACAATTATCATCTATAGAGTTGATATTAAAACTCTTCTCTTAATAGAATGTATCCCCAAGTATATGTATATTTCCAAATTATGCATATAGTAATAGCCATATTAACAGGTATAGGAAAACACATACAAAAAATTGAAAATTTAAAAGGTAAAGACAGAAAATAAACATGAATAAAGGTCCTGTTTTCTCTTACCCCTATGGATTAAATTACACACATCTTTGTGAACACATGTGCATATCCATACCCAAGGAACTTTGAGATGCTGTCATCCGGAAGAAAGGGTTCCAGTAACATAACGTGAAAAATTACACTATTACTCTGATTAGGAAGATACAGGTTTGTAAAGAAACAGTTCTTGTAACTATTAACAATCTTTGTTGTGTAGGCTGACCATGAGAAGTGTTGCATTTTTAACCTAATGCTGATTGGTTAATTTTAAATCAGTACTTTTTTCCCCAGTGAGTTTTGGCTGTTTTTGGAAGTCCAAATACCATGGATATAAGCATTTAGTGAATAAAATGAACTCAATGCTGCGGCTATGGTGGTAAATCTAAGCTTCACATTTAATGGGGAAAATTCGCTAAGATAGCTGAAAGATTAAAATTAATAAAATGTTCTGACATTTGTGTAGGCCTATAAAGATTCTACACAAATGTCAATCAAATACTCTATGACCATTTTTAAGTAAGCCATGTTTTAAGGGTCTAAAATTCACAAGGAAATGCAGGTAAATGTCTTGTCAAGATGATCTCTTTAGATATAACTCCGTTTTACTTGATTTCAGTTATATACCATGTTTATGATACTCTGAATTCATTCTATTTAATTTACTTTTATATTTAAAATGTAATCCAAAACTGAGAGTTATAATCACATAAAATGTACTTTTAGTATTTTATTCAACTGGGCCCTGCCCTTATACAAAGAATCCACCGATACTTTTTCATTATTTCAAGTGTCTCGTGCACTACACAGGTGGGTTATTTCACAAGCAACTGAATAGTAGTTCTGACAACAGTTAAGTGATCTTATTGTTAGCTGATGAGCAGTGGTGTTGTGATGTTCCTTGGTCAGCTTCAATAACAGTTAATTATGGGGCAATTCTATCAGGAAACTGTTTTGGTTTTTTTCCTGTTTCTCTTTTGTGAGGCATTATAGCTCTAAACTCTCTTGTAACTTTTCTTCCTCTACCTTTAAAATGTATGAAAGAGAAAAAAAAAGACTAGTTAAAAGATGTCTCTAACAGTACAACTAGGTGGTTTAATTAATGGCCAGTTGTGAAGCTCAGCTTCTGTGTGCAGTCTTTACTCAGGGAATGCTTGCATGCTTAGAGGTGGCACAACTATACATGGTCTTTTCCAGATGATTTCTCATTCCTAAAGCTCTTAACAAGTGAGCGATTTTCAGAACACACCTGGCACATGCACCATCTTGCAACAACTGGATTTTTTTTTGAAAGATCACATGTTCTGTCCACAATAGTCAGTAACAGCCTTCAAAGTACAACTGGTGATGAGAGATAAAAGACTTGAGGCTCCTCTGTTTAAAAGAGAAGAAGCTGAAAGAAAATTATAGCCATCCCCAAGTGTGGAAAAGGGTCTTATGGAAAGATTTATAGACCCGTGTTCCCCAAGGCCAGTTCGTTTTCTAATGGGATTTTGTGTTCTCAGACAGGGAGGGATGGTGACAAATGTTGATAGCGTTTAATAATAATAGTGACGATGGCAGTAATAATGAAGAAAACAAATGCAGTTGTAAAAACAGAGGCACCTCAATATAAAGCCAATTATCTTGGCCCCCAGAATGACTTTGTCTGTAAGTTGAAAATATAATAGAAATAAAGATCTTTTCTGTTTTGCTAACCATAGGGAAGGTAAGTTCTTAGGATCTTCCTCTATTACCAACGCATGGTGGACATACCAACAGCTTTTGCTGATACAAGGGTCCAAGAGACTAAATACAATTATAATTTAACATCAGATTTACTCAAGTTGTCATAATACTTACAAATGGAGAGGGTTTGCCCAAGAGAGATGTGGTTTCTTCTGTGTGCTCACAGACCTGAGTAATTAGCAATAAGGGTTCCAGCTTCCTACTCCAGTGTTCTTTCTCCAATTAAACCTTGGTTTCAAAGAAAGATTGTCAACAGATTATTTAAAGCATTAAATCTATTTTTTTTAAGCCCTGGATTTCATGGGAATTGTATAGAAGGCTTGGGGAAAGCGATAGTTCATCCTTGAAGGCAAATAAAATAAATGATTGTAGTGTGTTGCCTGATGTGTTTGCCAGTCTTCTTGATCAATGCCAGTGTCAAGAGGATCAGGATAGTTTAGAGGGGAAACTTACTTGTTTTTTGAAAAAAAGATAAAAAAACCTTACTGTACTAGTGAGGTGAGTAGCCAGGATCTAATGTAGTATTGATTGAACGAATGTTAGAAGCAGTTGATACAGACATACAGCCCCAGGGGTGAAGTGTTTTTACCACTCATTTGCTTTGGATGCTGCTCACAAGCTGTCCCTTAGAGGGATATTCAGTTTCCCAGTGACATAGAAAACTCTGTTCCTTGACACTAGTGTTATAAAATGGTGCTAGTATGTTTAGAACTCTGCTCTAAACTGATAGATCTTCTTCAGTGTTAATAGGTGTAGTATAAAGAGGGCTAGATTAGAAGTCACAAAACTTGGTTGTAATCCACCTAAATATTACCCATGCTTATACTCAGTCACTTCACTCATGTCTGACTCTTTGCAACCCCATGGACTGACTGTAGCCCTCCAGGCTCCTCTGTCCATAGGATTCTCCAGGCAAGAACACTGGAGTGGGTTGCCATGCCCTCCTCCAGGGGATTGTCCCGACCCGCAATCGAACCCATATCTCCTGCATTGCAGGCAGGTTCTTTACCCATTCAGCCACCTGGAAAGTCCAGAGTGACCCACTGGTCCCTTCATTTTCTTGGGCTTCAGTTTCATCACCAGTAAATGGAGATGAAAAATGTGTTCTGCTATTTTAGTCAACTCTGCCTGCCATCATAATATACCATAGACTGTGTAGCTTCAACAACAGAAAAAATTTTTAATATATTTATTTATGGAAGCTGGGAAGTCCAAGATCAAGGTGCTGGTCACTTTGGCCTCTCTGTGAGGGTTGTTTTCTTAGCTTGCAGCTGGTCACCTTCTCACTGAGTCTTGACATAGGAAAAGCGAGGGAGGAAGCAAGTTCTCTGGTGTCTTGTCTAAATAAGGGCACTAATCCCAACCTGAGAGCCCCACCCTCATGACCTCATCTAACCTGATTACTCCCAAAGACTATCTCCAAATACCATCGCATGGGGGTTAGGACTTCAACACAGAATTTTTGGGGGGGAAACACATTTAGTCCATAGCACTACTTGCCTTTCTCATGGCAGAGCAAATGAAATAAAGACCATGATAGACCTACACAAAGATCCATTAAGAGGCTAGAGTTATTGACTGATTTCTCCAATCTTATTTTCATATACCTTTCTGTGTAACAAGGTTTTGTTCTTTTAGCATGTTTATTTTGAAAAAGTTATTAATGTAAAACCAAATGAAGATTAAAACCCTGTTGTTTTTAGCCTTTTGACAATTCACTGTTGCATTAACCTTGTTAAATTCAAGTGTTATTTTGTAACTTTTAAGACTTATTTCCTAGCTTAACTTTTACCTTAGCTTTTACTGACATAGCTCTCACAATATATTACCTATTAATGGGAATTGATAAGATAAGAGTGTGTTCATAGGATGAAGAACATTGTCTATAAGGTTGAATGTCATTTTTCTTTAAAATCCAATGTTTATTTGAAAGATGAGTTTGATTATCTTTAGTTTCTTATAGGAGAGAAACTAAATGAGGTAGTTTTTTTTCTCAGTTTTGTTGAGATATAATTGTTATAAAACATCCTATCAGTTTAAGGTTCATAACATAGTGATTTGATATATGTATATATTGTGAAATGATTGCTATGATAAATTTAGTTAATATCCATCATGCATGATGTAGTCTTTTAAAAGTGTATTACATACGTGTTTTCTTCTTTGATTAGTACTCATCCTTGACACAGTCTGATTATTTGTGCAAAGAAAAGATCATCTTTATTGCAGAGTATGTGTTTTTTTCCTAAACAAAATAGAAAATTTGTGGAAATAAAGTAGCGATGTGTCTAAAACATGTCTAAAATAATTTAGTTATACCATATTCTCTTCCTTTCTCCTGAAGAAAGATGTATATAATTCTCCCACCTTTTATTTTTATTGTTTTAAAGATCAAGTCGAAATTTTGTTCAAAAATATAGTTGCCCATTAGAAAAGGTGAAAATTCTGCATTCTGATTACCTAAGGAGGAAATCTGCTCCAAGTATAAGGAACAAGGGCAGATTTTACAAATCTTGTCATGTGACCTACATTGACAGGTGTTCTTGTTTGAAGCAACAACACTTCTAGGGCTTAACTTCTAGGAGTTGTAAACATGCGGTTTTTCTTACTTGTCTTGGACAAGAATAATCCTCCATAGAAAATCCATTACAAAATGGTTTTGCATAGCCATTTAATGTTGAAGATTGCATTGCAAATCTTGGTAGGCCCATTGTTTTGGTAGTAAAGATATATCTTGTTTTAGGCAATAGAGGAGTTTGTGATCTGTTGTAAAAAAAAAATAGTAGCAACTAAATATTGATTAGCTGCCATTATAACAGCCATGGGCTAGGATTTTTTATTTTATTATATCAACTTAACATTATCACTTCTACATGAGGTTCAGTGTCCTCACTCTCTGAGGAAACTAATGCTTAAGTAATCTTCCTAAAAACATGTACTAGTGAGCATAGAATTTGAGATTCTTAAGCCTATACTTTTGTCACTGTGGAACAGACTGTTTAAAGAAACTTCATGTCTAGTGTGCCTTGCTTAGTACATCAGCTAAACATGTGCTTAGGGCATAAGCAAGAAGAACCACATAAAAAGATTTTTTTTAGTGAAAATTTTGATGTTTAAAAATAAGTCTTAAGGGGGACATCAGAACCTCGTTGGAATTCCCTGCAGTTAGTTTTTGGCACACCTAGGGAGGGAAAAGGAAGATACATAATCTCTCCAATCCTTGGGACCTAGTTAAGATCTTAATCTAGCTCTGTTTATGGTGAAAATTTTTTGTAACACACACATCCTTACCTAGTTTTATATAGTCATCTTTGACTTGTGTTTTTGGTGGGTAAATCTGATTTTAAAACAAACAAGCTTAAGGTGACCTCCAGCTTGGTTTTGTTGGACTGGATAAAATCTAAGGCTGGATCAGCCTCATCTAGTAGCAGAGTGGCTTTTTGAGTAGTTAACATCTAGTTGAATTTTGTCCATCCACCAACACACAATTTTACATGCTTCATGAACATTTATATTCACTGGTAGCCATGTCCTGTCAGGGGGCTCTTTTGCCAAATACTTTGAAGATTATGCCGAGTTGTTACCTCTGGATAGATCAGTAAGTTTATATTTTTTCTCATGATGCAAGCTCTTATGCTTTCTTAAAGTTAAGATTCTTATAACAACATATTTTTGCATGTATAAAAAGAGAGGGCTTCCCCGATTTGGCCCTGCCAAATATATTGGATCAGAGTCTCCTTGTGTGTAGAATCCACCTAGCTGATTCTGATGAATATTCACAGCTATGAATCTCTGAGTCTTTGGCCAGTGGTTCTCAAAAGTCTGGTTGGCCCTCAGAACAGCAACTTGTAAGAAATCCAGGTTCTTACCACTATCCCTGACTTAGACACGCTGGGTGGGGCCTGTGAAGTCACTCAGTCGTGTCCGACTCTTTGTGACCCCGTGGACTGTAGCCTACCAGGCTTCTCCGTCCATGGAATTCTCCAGGCAAGAATACTGGAGTGGGTTACCATTTCCTTCTCCAGGGGATCTTCCCAACCCAGGGATCAAACCCGGGTCTCCCGCATTGGAGGCAGATGCTTTAACCTCTGAGCTACCAGGGAAGGGAAGGGTGGGGCCTAGGAGTCTGCATTTTACCAGATCTCCCAGTTGGTTCTCTACTGCTCATGGAAGTATGACAATCACTCCTTTTGATGATTCAAAGGTCTCCTTAGCTCTCATGTTCTACAAGTCCTTGTCCTGACTGCAAAAAACTTTCTGGACAGGGGAATTTTCTGCCCACCATTCAACATTTTTATCCTTCTCCATCCACCTCCATTGCTTTCAACCATGAAAAGTTTCCATATTCTAGTTTCCATTTTAATATTCTCACTGAATGACTGTGTCTTCTACTGTAAACCCCTTCAAATGCTTGGTGAAAGAGCCAGAGTGTTAATGATAAACATTGAATAGAAAGCCTTTTGCTCTGGTTGTATTATGTCCTTTACCGTTTGCCAGTTTTCTGATGGTTAGCAACTGTGGCATTATTAACCTTGTTTATGGTTAGGAAACTAAAAGAAGGCTGCCTCCAGGTTTGGTTCCGGCATTGGCATGATGCTTGAGACAGATGGGTCACATTTAGCATGGGGGAGTTGGAGAGACGGCCACTGTCCTCTTGATCCTAATTAATGTCACTCACAGCAAATAGCTCTGGCAGGACATCTCCTCGATGTCCAGCATAGCGTGTACTGGCCAGGCAGGGTGGGGATTGCAGCTCTCTCTAAGGAAACCTCTTTTTTGGCTCCAAAATGGTTTCCAGAACTATCAAAATATTACCATTTGCAGACACTTTTCATGGCTGAAGAGAGCAACTTGGAGAGAAAAGGAAGTGCTCCGTGGACCCCAGGAGAAATGTTTGTGGTTGGGCATTGTGCTCATCCCCTTTCAGTTGTGTGACTCACTGCAGGGTCTGGGAAGTGGAAGACGCTGGACAGAGTGAAGGGTACCCCCCACAGGCCTTTGTACTTGTCCACCGGCTCTTCTTTGTGGGTCACGAATAGCAATATGGACCTCGTGCTGCAAATTTCAAGGAAATGTTGCAGGGGTGGTGGGTTGGTGGGCCACCTGCTGCTAATTAGAGGTCCCGTCTGGCTCTTTTCCTGGAGGGTGAGTGGTAGATTGCTGACACCTGTTTTCCCATCCAGCCTCGGGATATGAGGTATGCATTAGGAATGCCTGAAAGTGCTTCCTCGTGTTTGAGTCTGTGGAGCTTGGTGCTGCTTGGAGGGGAGGGCTCTCAGTAGGGGAGCTGAGAAGATCAAGGGGGAGAAACTGTAGTGTGAATGGAACTGAGATTCTCGTCCTCATGGAGTAGCTTTTGATTGTGCTCCAGGTTGTCCTCCTTGTGGCCATGATAAACGTAGTCACCCACTGAGCAACGAAGATGTGTCCTGACCTTCAGAAGACCTCAGAAGTTTCTCAAGTGACATGAGCATGTCGTTTAAACTTTGAGCATATTAGAAATGGGAGAAAAATAATGCCCTCTTCCAACCAAATTGATCAACATTAAGTTATTTAAAACTAATGACAACCCTATGGTCTATATCCCACCAGGCTCCTCTGTCCATGAGATTCTCCAGGAAAGAACACTGGAGTGGGTTACCATTCCCTCCTCTAGGGGATCTTCCCGACCCAGGGATTGAACCCAGGTTTCCTGCATTGCAGGCAGATTTGTTCCCATCTGAGCCATCAGAGAAGCCTTAAATGTTTACAATTCAAGTGTCTGGATGGCATGATCACTTTCTCTACACAGTTCTGTCCATCTGTTTTCTCCTCCCATTGTTGCCTACCAGAAAGTCTCATAAAAACAGATAGCATTGAAACATGTGTATTATCATATGTGAAATAGATCACCAGTCCAGGTTCGATGCATGAGACAGGGTGCTCAGGGCCAGTGCCCTGGGATGACCCTGAGAGATGGGATGGGGAGGGAGGTGGGAATGGGGTTCATGATGGGGAACACATGTACAGCCATGGCTGATTCATGTCCATGTATGGCAAAAACCACTACAATATTGTAATTAGCCTCCAATTAAAATAAATAAATTTAAAATAAAAAAAAGAAAACAGATGGTGGACCAGAGGGCCTAATGTCACAGAGAAAGAGCACCTGTTGTATGCAGTACATGTTGCTGAGTATCAGGGCATAACAAGAAGCACAAGGCGGAGGCTCCAATCCCAGCCTTTTCAAGTGCTGGCAGGTTACTGGAAAGAAAAAACATCCACATCGGAGGTAGCATGATTCCATAGCAGATCTTCTAAGCAAACAGATGATCCACATTTTCAGTGGGCTTGGGAAAAGAAGAGAACTCTGAGTTGGTAGGTCAAGGAGGATGTGGAACTTGTTCTGGATACTAAGGAATGAAGAGAATGTGCTGAGAGTGGGGTGTGTACATGATGCTCTTTCCCTGCATCACTCTACTGTGGAATTAAAGGGTGTTTTTTGTTTTAAGTGGTGGGAACATTTTCCCCTGACTCATTTGTGGGACTTGGCCAGGTCTCCTTGCAATCATTGGCCTCCATTTGTGTACTGTGGATGAACGGGGTTAGGGTTGGGTCATGGCCTTGGACCAGAGTAAAATTAACTGGCTCATAATGTGATTGAACTAATGACCTTGGCCTCATTACCACTATGTTTTAACCAGTTGAGTCAATCAAATGTTGCAGAAAGGGTAATCAAGGTATCTTTCAGAAAGCAATGCAGATGACAGTAAACACAGGAGTGGAATCAAAGCCAGGTTTCTTGCCTTATGAGCTACGCCCCTCTTTATCCTTGAGGTTTTACACTTGTTTCTACACCTAACGAAAATATTGTGGACGAAACAAAAAGGACACTGACTTTCCTGTGTTAGCATTTTTGACATGAGGCAATTTGTAGTCATTTTCTTGCACAGTGTCAGACTGTTTTTGTAGGGCAAAATCTGTTTGAGCAACAATGGTGTTTCTAATTTTAGGTGTAGCGTCCTATCCATTTACTGATGGTGCCTTTCTCTTCTTCTTTCAAGTCTGAACAACCCAGTCCTGCCAGCTCCAGCTCCAGCTCCAGCTTCACACCATCCCAGACCAGACAACAAGGTATCCACATCTCCCAGGCCAGCTCGGAAACATCTTTCTCATAAAACATCTTAATGACTTGATTTATGGCCTATTTTCTACTGTTTTATTATTTGAATGATAACTTGGCTTTTATGCAGTTGTATTTATTTCCCCTAGGAATGCACTTGAGTATTGTTCTGATGTATGAGGCCAGCCTCTAGAAATTCCCCTTTTTCCAGTCCCTGCCATCAGAGTCCCATTTTACAAAAGGATTATAGACACAGCCCATTCCAGGGAGTTCCCAAAGGAAATACAATAGCGAAAGCTAGACTTGAGAGGCTTTGACAGAGAGAAATAGGTTTTTAGTCCCCCTCCTGGACATCTTTCATTTTATTATTTTTCTACAGATTAATAGACTTTTTTCTGTGGTGAGTGTTAATTTGCTGTCTTTAGAATATATTTTCTTCTACTCAAACTCAAAATAAATTTAGTAAAAAAATTTAAATTGAAACATTAACTAAATATATGTTCCTTTTTTCATGTGTGGAAACTCAACAAACACAGGCCCGTTTTTCAATTTTTTTTTTTTTTTTAAACAGGGAAACTGAGATTATATCAAGAGATAATCTGTTTCTGGGCATCACATTGCACATTACCTTTTTTGATTGACCGCATTGAATTCCTGATGGCCTTGCATGTTTTGAAAAGGATTAAATTGTTGTGTGCATTTAGGCTAAGGCTAAGCTTCCAGGAAAAAATAAAAGACACTGTTCATTTTGGCTGTTTAGAGTTCTTGTTCCACTGACTTCCCAAGATAAAAGCCCGTGACAAAAGCAGAGAAATTTGGAGTTTGCAGAATGTGAGATTACACAGAGTCAACACTTATTTTAGAAGTAAGGCAATGATAGCTCAGATAGTCCTCTCACAGATTAGCCTTTAGGAATTGGCTAATCTAGGATAAAAGTGCCTCTCTCACTCTCTCCATTGTCCTTACAGTCTCTTCTGTTAAGATTAGAAATATCTATTTTGATTTCATTACATTTTTAGTAGTATGATGAAAATAAGCCACATTAATGCATTTTTCTGTGAATTTAACTTTACATTCTAGAATAAAATTAGTTCTGCCTTGATGTTTCTCTCCCATCTAATACTGGATACTGTTTTGAATGTTCTGGGCACTGATTTATTACATGGTCTTATTTAGGTAAATTCATGCCAATATTTTGCCAGGAAATTCTTAAAAAGTAAAATAAAATTGGCTACACAAAATTGTTGCAACAAGACCTTGTGTCCGAGATCAATATGAAGATCAGAAATAGGACATTGCACCATGGAATTGAAATACTTTATAATCTGAACTTGACTGAAATGCTTGCTTGACCTGAAATTGACCTTGAAATAAAAGGAACAGCTAAACCTTAATAGATCAAAAACTACCACACAAAGGCCGCCTTGCTAAGAACAAGTTACAACCATGGTGATTTATTAGTCTCAACTTTTCAATACATGGATTAACCTAACAAAACATTCAATTTACTAACAGATCTTTCTGTTTCTTTTTAGGTGTGATTTTTCTTAGGGAAGAAAAATGCATAGGAAAAAAATTCCTAGGAAATAGAGATTTTCTAAAGAACATTTTGGGGCATGTATTACAAAAGCAGTAGTGTTTTGGCAGAGGTTACATTCCAGAAACTACCAGATTTATCATGTGAATTGTATAACTGTATCTGATGATGGTAATTTTTAAGCGGTGTTCTCTGCTGGTGAGCTATCCGCCTGCGTCAGCTATGGCTAAGTGTATTTGATTGCCTGTGGTTCATTCTCATTGGTCAGGTCCTTTAAGGTCTATAATGAAAGATCTGCATTCTGATGACAACGAGGAGGAATCAGATGAAGCAGAAGATAATGACAATGACTCCGAAATGGAGAGACCTGTAAATAGAGGGGGCAGCCGGAGTCGCAGGTGAGTGTCTTGGTAGAGATGAGGTTCCCTGGGATGGAATCATACCTTTTCACTGGATCTCAGAGTAGAACCACAGCAAAAATGTGAAACACCAAAACCGATGGCACGTAAATAGTCACATTCACTTTTTTTAAGTATTTTGAATTTGTTTTATTTATTTTTATTAAAGTATATTTGACTTACTATATTATGTTAGTTTCAGGTGTACAGCATAGTAATTTGATAGTATAATGTGTATGTATTTTTTCACTGAAGGGTGCTTGCTTTATACTGTTGTGTTAGTTTCTGCTATACAACAACACAAATTAACCATAACACACACATCTCTCTCTCTCTCTCTCTCTCTCTCTCTCTATATATATATATATATATATATATATGTATATACATAGGTCCCTTTTGAACCTCGATCCCACCCACCCCTCATCCCACCCCTCTCGGTCATCAGAGAGGGCCAGACTGGGCTTCCGGTGTTATGTAGCAGCTTCCCACTAACTATTTAACACCCCCTGCTGTGTCCACACGTCGGTTTGCTACATCTGCATCTTGATTCCTGCCCTGCACATAGGTTCATCAGTACCATCTTTCTAGATTCCATTTATAGATGTCAATACACATATTTGTATATAATATATACTATTTTTATAGATTATACGCCATACAAAGTTGGGGCACCTTGGCATGCTTACACTCACTGTTCCCCAGGGAACTGTTTTATCCCTTGTTGTCAGAAAGGAGAGGTTTTTCCTCCATTAATTTTACAGAGAAAAAGTCCTATTGCAAGCTTTTGCCCTTCCAAGTAAATGCCATGGTGGCTGGACTGGCTGCTGAAATGAACTCTGCTTTCATTTGAAGAATTTGTGTAGCTTCGTTGCTGTAGGTATTCATAACTCAGAATTTGAGGAAATGTGTTCGCTGTTTGTAGTTAGAAATGCATGATTGATTTCAATGAATTATGTGTGACCTAATTAAAACTAGGATCACCTGTGTGTTTTCCAGAAACTAAATTCCTTTTAAGTGTGCTGACTGTTACTTAAGTAGCTTTAATGCGGCGAGGCATACTTCTGCATTGGAAAGATGCTAATTCATGTCACTTATAGTTAATAGTCAACTTGAAATTGCCTCGAGGATTTTATTTATCATGAGCAAAACGAATAGCTGTGCTTACTTTAATGGGTTTTGAGTAGGAAAAAATACGAATCTATTTGAACTTAAAATCCAATTACATTGATAATATATTGCATTAAGTCTTTTCCCATTATCCGTTTCTGGGTAGCAGGCCCTAAAATTCCCCAAAATGATGTGATCTTAATCCAGACAGGACAGACCATATGTTTGCTAATTGGTAATTCCTTCATGTCCTTGGAGAAGAGTCTCCTTAGAATATATGCCCTGTCCTATATCTCAGTGGTTTTTCCTTATGGCTGTACTCAATTCCTTTTTCTCTACTCATCTCCCAAAATCACCCATCTGTATTCCTTTTAAATAAGAGAGACATAAGGAACCTTATGGTCTTGGCCTTATGATGTTTCCCTTTACAAGTCTTTAATCTGACAAGAAGGAAACTGATGGGGCCAAAAAAAAAAAAAAAAAAAAAACCCCACCTGAAAATGAACTGACACTTGTAGGTGAGGAGCATCTTTATAACAATTGAAATCCTGACCACTGACTGCTTTTACATTTAGCTGGTGAAAAACTGCATAGCCAGTTTGGACATCTCCCAACTTACTATTAGTTTGTAGAAGATCTAGACACTCTGTGATGGGCTGTGGCCTGTCCCCTCTTTGCCTAGTCCCCTGAGTCAACACGGGTCAGATCATACATGTTTATGAGTTGACTGATGTGTGATGCATGTTGTTTGCAAGGCTCTCCCTCCCTCCTGACATATGCTGTTGGCACAGCCCCCGCCTGGGTAACATTTTATCTTCATTGCACTTGTGAAGTCTCAACTGTTTAATCATTTTAAATACTCAGCCTTCCACTTCAGTCAAGAAGCATTTTAAAGCAGTGCTTCAACTGAACACTTCATTAATGTAATTTAGTTAAGAAAAACAAGTTCTGTCAGTTTTTTCCTAAAAGGATGTCCCAGTGTATCCTTTCCATTGCCTATCTCGTTTCTTGTCTATCTGAATGTATTATAGGGCTGGAATGTGATTGCCTATTCAGAACGACGGAAAAACTATCCTGATTTCTAAAGCATTTTCTGTTTCTGAGAAGAATATTGTATTAGGTTACGATACAACCAAGGAGGGAGCAAACACTGAAGGACATTTCTAAAAGAGTGCACACATTCAGCAGAGTAAACAAAGAAATATCTCCTATTCTCACTGAAAGAAAATTCCATGTTTAATGGAAAGGAAAAAAAAATGAGGAGGTGATATTTTTATTGTTTTTCCTTGTTGAAAGACACTGTATTTTTCTAAAGCAGTTTTCCCAAACACACTGTCTTTTCCTGTGCTGTGGTGTATTTCCAGGGAATTGCATCAGAACTAGGGTCAACTTTGCATCATGACACATTGGAAATGATTGGTGATGGGTCTGTCATGTTGAGCTTCACACCTCCCACCCTCAGATGTCACCCTGAACTGTCAGTGCTGCAGGGCCGTGGTGCACATTCTTCTTAGCAGTTACTTCCCTTCCTGCAGCCTTTATTTTAGCCATACTTGTAAAATGTTCACCTGTAACAAATAGGCAGAGGGAAAGGAAGGGGGAAAAGGGTAGTAACCTGTGAACTATCCGATTTTGCTGAACTTCCAGCTTGGGTGACATGCTTATGACAGTAGGTGGATGGATCTGGAACAGGGAGATAAATGAATAAATGAAGGCGGCAAAATACACTGGCCGAGTACCAGGGCTGAGTCACGTTGCTTGGATTTGAATCCTAGAACCAGCACTCTTACTTCTGGGACCCTATGTGAGTGATCCAGTTTGTCTCAGTTTCCTTATCTATGAAATGGAGATTATTAAATGAGAAGGAGCAAGTCAAACGTTTAACCCCTTTCTAGATACAAAGTAAACGCCTGCACGTAGTAGCGATTGTATGAGCTAAAACAAGTTCCCAAAGATTAATGTTTGGATGCCTTGCTCTCTACCCCTAATTCTTTGGATATTTCAAGAATTGTCTGTAACGCTGCGACTGACTTCTCTGTTTCTTTTCAGAGTTAGCTTAAGTGATGGCAGTGATAGTGAAAGCAGTTCTGCCTCCTCACCCCTACATCATGAACCCCCGCCACCCTTATTAAAAACCAGCAACAACCAGGTAAGCTTCTAGGGCTGCGCTTCTCATGACTCTGCAGAACTCAAAGTGTGCCAGGCATTTCACCCCTTAAATTTTAAACAAAGTGCCTCTTGACAGCAAATAACTGGGAATCTACAACCTTCGGACTAAAAACATAGGGTAAAAGTACTTAAGTTGTCACAAAAGTATGACCTTGGATGAGTGAGTTAAATGTTAATAGATGCAGGACAGGATGGTGACAAAAAGTGTTGCCCATGTACTCCTGATTTCTGTATATTTCCCCCCTGTCAATTGGGAAGAATATGACTTTTGGAGCTAGTATAAAGCCTGGTTCTCTGTTTTATTGATTTATAGCAGTTTATTGGTACAAACATTCTTTTAATTTAGCCTCAGTTTTCTCATCTGTAAATGGGGATATTAATGTCTACCTTATGGGCTACTGGGAAGGTGACAAAAAAGTACGTGTAAAGAGCATGAAGCATGGTTCATACCTCTTGGCAAACAGTTGATGATATATGGTTAGGATAGGTGCTCTGCCTCTGTGCTTACCCGGGAAAAAAGGATGATCACTTGGGATTGTAAGGAATCATTGATAAAATATAGAGTAGACAATGGTCATTATCACTGTTGTTATAAATCCAGCTAAAGGAAAGCTTATTAATTTGATAATCAGAGTAAAGAATATAGTTATTTGGATAGGTCTAGGCAGAGCTTGCAAAGCTGTGATGAAGAACTTCTGTTAAATGAATGATTATTTTAAACACTGCTAAAATATGCTGTTTTCAAGTATTGTAAAAAAACCTCACTATGCATTGGGTTGATTCTCTATTACCATGTTATTCTTTTTACCGTATTTAGACAGATTCCATGAGACCTCATAATAATTGCTTAATTCAAGTTACCATATGAATATTAAGTTGAAAATGTGGTTTGTAAAATTATTGTTTCACAGGTGTCCTACCTGTTGTTTTAAATGGCCTTGTCCTTGAAATTTGTGATCTTTCTTTAATAGGGAAGATGTGATTTTTATAGCTGAAGACTTTTTCATTTCAAATTTCATATAAAGCAAAAATCTCTTAAAATTTAAAATTCCTCATTTAATTGATCTACAACTTAAAGCCTCCATTATTAAGTAGGAATAATATCAGTGTTCTTTACCTCACCAGTTACAGTTCAACTGCAGTTTCTTTGTGTCCTGCATGTGACTGCAGGCCCAACCTTGTCATCCATTACAGGCTGGCCTGCAAGGAATTGTACTTTCTTCTTCCTTATCCTAACTCCCCACAGTCCGTGTGTCTCCCCACCTCCAGGGCCAGCCATACCCATGACCCAGCCAGCCATCACCTCGAGGGTGGCTGCCCAGTACTCCAAAGTCAAGCACGTCAGGGGAAAGTGAGGACCACGGGCATAGCCATCGTTGCCAGTCAGTTGAGACGGGCCCTAGGCTGGCTGACTAGATAACTTGGAGGATTCTTTTTTAATTGTGTGCTTCAATAGGAGCTGTCAATAGAATAGCATTTGGACCTTGAATATATTTTTATATTCAATTTCAACCTATGTAGGCCTGATTTCTGCTTCCAGTGGGTGGTGTATTGGAATTAGGATTCTTCCTGGGTGGTGATGGTGGCCTTGGCAGGGCCAGGAGTGCAGGGCATTATAGGATGTGCTTTTGTGCCCTACAGTAGTCTCCTTCAGCACTGTTCCCAGGTGGAGTGAAAACTACGCTTGCTAAATAAAAGCAGCTTCAACAAGCCACCGTCTTCCCTTGCAGACAGAACTGCGCTAGTCTCTTCCTGGGCCTGCTGCAGTCTTGACCTGGCCCTGGTTTCAGGGAAAGGTTTAGATTCTTTGTCAGACTTTTTTTTTTATTGACTGTCTGGCAAAATGAAAAAAAGCAAAACAAAATTGAAATGGTACCATCTATCTAGAAAGGGTAAAAATTACTTTAGCCGATTAAATAGCATACCGCTGGTTTCTTGGCATATGTTTATTTGACAAATGTAGCTTCACACGTGTGAGTCATCAATCTGTCAGGAATACTCAGTTATATGTCACTTTCTCCATACACCTATAAGGATAATGAGGAGGTCCATATGCTTTCACTTTTCACTAGTTTAGGGTAGGAAATATATGTAGTTTAGGGTAGGAAATATAGGTATATATATGTACATATATTTAACCCAAGGATGCTTTCCTCTTTGGACCTGTGTCTTAGAACTGGAGTGTGTTTAGTCGTGTGTGTGTGTGAGTGTGATAGTGATGATGATGAGATGGTCTGAAATTTCACGTGAAAGAAGCGAAAACATACCAGGAAGGCGAAACTGTGAAATGGGCAGACTCTCGAGTCTTCTTCTTTCATATCCCTTCACTATTCTCTCTCTCTCTCTCTGTAGGTTGATCATAGTCTCAAAGTTTCTATAAATTACCAGGCAAAGCTATGGTTTCCTTACCTTTTCTCAGTTTTCTAGGGACTAGGGAAGAGAGAAAGTGCTCATTGAGTCAGACATTTCTAATTCTTGGGAAAAAAAGTGAACAGAGAGAGAGCCATATGTCAACAAATCAAGTAATTAACCTGAGTATTGTTAGGAGCTACTAGTGATCGTTAACATCAAAGACCCAGCAGTAGAGAATCCATCTGCTGAGTAATTGAGTTGTCAGTCCTCACAAAAGAATACAGAAAAATAATAATCTTGAAAATCTGATTCTCAAGCCAGATCCTCAGATTAAGGATAGAAGTGCAACTCATCATGGTTCTATTTTCAGAGACTATCACGTGCATACTTGGTGCCTCTCAGCAGTCTGGGTGGCTGTTTCTTCTCCCTACAGCTTAATAGAGAGGAATAATGCTGTGCCATTTTAACCAAAGGTTTTTTTTTTTTTTAAAAAACTTCAAACTTCTTTATGTGAATTTCAAACAAAATCAAAATTCTAGATCCTTTTTGGCTGAAACTATTGAAGGGGAGGGAGGAGAGGGAGGGGCCTCAAAGGAAGGAAGCGATCCATCGGACCCAAGTTAATATTCAGAATATCATAAATCACCTATCAGCCTGCGAGGCGTGTTGAATGAAATCAAAGAGTCCATCCAGTTAAACTGGTTTGAAATCGGCCTGTGGAAGACAAGGTGCCATATTTTTCTATTCTGGAGTCGTTTCCTTAAAGATAAGAAATGATCATAAATAAAACAATTGTCTTCAGCATGGATCAGCTCTCAGAATGAGGTTTTGACAAAGCTGTTTATTTTGGAGCAGGGAGAGATCAAAGCAGGAAGATTAACTGAGCCCTCTCTGGGCAGCCACTCAGTAACTCGAGGCGGATCACTGACACCCGGGGCTTTTGTTCCTGCCTCTGCAGCTTCAGAAGAAAGAAACCAGGATTTCAGTGTCATTGGGCCTCCTGTGCCGCAGCCCTTATGGAATGTGTAGGATGGGATTTCAGCGCCCTGCGTGTTCTATTTTCTGCTTTGAAGAGAAGGTGGTGGAACTCTCTCAACCTAGTTCACAACTCTGTGTGCCCCATAGAGAGTTCTCGGGCACTTGGTCCCCAGAGAACAATGACTTGGGGCAGGGAATGGCGGGGTACTCAGGGGAAGGATGTGATGGGAACGAAATTCAGTTTTCTAATGCACAAGGCAGGCAGACGGGCTGTATTTTTCCTCTTGCCTGCATTCACAGCAGATCGGCTCTGCTTGGCCCAGCCCTGTATCTGAGTTGGCGAGGAGTGCCATCTACTGACCTACTTACTCCTAGGTCTCAGTGCGAACGAACGTTCCCTCGAGGTCCCATTTCCAGCCAACATAGAGAAGGGAGTTCTGTATGTAGTGGGGGTGTTTGGTTTCCTTTACTAAAAGCTATTGCTTTGCCTCTGCGATTAAGTAATTTCCTTGTGTTGCCAGAAGTATTATGTTTGAAATTAGCCCGGTCACGTTGGTCATCTGGTATCTTAATCTTAAAAACGAAGGAAGAAAGGCTATTCTCAGGCAAGATGCTGTTAGGAGCTCACTTCTTATACATTTTCCTAAATTCAAATGAATATGTATTCCTTTTGAGAAGTATTTGGTCTTTTCTAGAATGTCATCCTCAGCAAGTAAAATACTTATTAGCAGTAGAAAATTCCATGGCTAAATGGGAACCTGGATGCTCCCTTGCTCCTAGCTCTCATTTTATTTGTCTCATTTTTGTCAAAGTTCAAAAAACACTGAATGATAGGGCTGGTACCTGAACTTGGGTTTCTGAGCCCAGTCAGTGCTCTCTCTGCAAGTTAAATTACAAAATAAATGTGGACTCATTTTAAAAATCTTCTGTGCATTTTGGAAGTGGTGGACCTTTGAACAGAACTGTGAGGCTTGTGTGTGTGTTTGCTAAAGCAGAGTAAACTTCTTCAATATCTTCTTTTTTGGCATTTTCTTCCTCAATATTAGCTTCAGATTGTAACTCACTTGATAATGAGAATATAATGAAAAAGACAAATTACCTTTGCCTTTATGTTTTTATATGTCTGTAAACTCTCATCAGTAATTTCAGTGGTTCTCTTTAAGCATAATTCTCAATTTTAAAAATTCTAATTAATCAACTGTGTTTATTAAGTAATAATGTATTTCTCCTTTTTGTTAATTAGAAATGTAACTCCCCACCGTCTGAACAGTATGCAAAACTGCTATTCATAACCTAAGCTATAATTGGTTCAGATCAAAGGAAAGGCACTGGGGATTTTATCATGGGTAAACACATTATTTCTTAGAATACAGAAAATGGTCCTGGCTCTTTTATTTCTTGAGTAGGAGGATTCCAAGTTGGGAGAAGCCAGTGTGGCGGCCACCTTCACTTCCAAACCTTCCTCAATTTAGTAGACAGGAGTACTTTTTAGAATCCACGAGGCAGGTACTAGAAAGGGTATTTGAGTGTTTGTCTTATCCTTACTGCACTGAACACAAGTAGTCATGTGAAACAACAGGATGAATAAGAAACATTTCTTGCCAGAGGGGACTGTAATCTACTACAACTCAGCTGCTGTGCATATGTGTGAGAGTGTTGTCACTAAAGAGAAGCAGCCTTGGAAGCTTAGATCAATTTCCTTATCCTCACTTTTTTTTTTTAAGTTCTATTGCCCTGACTCAGCATTTCAGATATAAGTAGTTTATTTTCCCAGAGAAACTCAGATTAGAGGAGAAGAAATAAAGTGTGAGGAGGAAAAATGCCCTTTGGAAAGTGATGTTATTATGCATTTCATTCATAGTGCCTTTATGTGGCAGGTTAGCCAAGCAGTGCTAGCAATCAAATTTAACTGTGTTCTCTTTGATCCCTAGATTCTTGAAGTGAAAAGTCCAATAAAGCAAAGCAAATCAGATAAGCAAATAAAGAATGGCGAATGTGACAAGGTAGGTTTCTAGTCTGTTACTGTGAGTAAGGTAGCACTGACACTCTTGTTTCTTTGTGTTTCCCTTGATCATTCTTGCTGGTTCTCATTTCACTTTCTTCATCAGAAGGGCCTGAAATCCCCAAATGACAGGCGCTTCTTCCCAGTGCTTTGTAGTTTATTTTCCAAGTCTTGTTTACATCTCCAGTAAACAAGATAAACTTGGCCTATTGCTATCCATGATTGCCAAGGGATTTCGGGCACATGGGATTAGGAGGTGAGAGAGCTGTGGTGGAGGTGGAGGGTTCAGGAACCTCAGACTTGAGTGAGCAGGACATCTGATCGCAGTGCAGTGTGTTTCCCCCTCGTGTGCAGTCACGCATCCAAAATCTGACTTCAAGAGTTGTTGGGGGTTTGTGTCCTGTTGTAAGCAGGGTCCTCACATGCTTTGCAGGATTGGGGTAGGCCTGGATAATGCTTCACAAACCTTTATTTGCTTTCATTGAAAATGGCACAAAGAATACCCCGCGTTTATGCTAACAAAGACACGAGTCTGAGCACATGAAGGTGTACCTCTGCCTTTTTCAGGGGAACTCTTGACAAGCCAGATGCTGATTTGGATAGTGACCTCTATTTTTCGTAAGACATTCTTCTGTCCTGTTACTTGCTGTTCACTGGCCATGTTAGATATGACCAGGAGAGGTTTCCCCCCACCCCCTCCAATTTGCCGTAATTACATAATTAGTAGTGTGCATTGATACTTCCATGTTCAAACTTAGAAACATTATAACTAAGAGAAAAAAGCCTGAGATGGAAGATTAATTGAAAAAAAGAATATGTACTGTGATAATATGCTTAAGCTCACATTTTTTTTCATTGAATTCCTTTTCTCTCTTTAGAGGCATTGTTGGGAGAGGGTTAATCCTGTTTACTTGGGAGCAAATAAGTTCACAAATTGCCCTTTTTTGTAAAAAAGCTGCCTTGAGAAAGTACTAGTTGGCCAAAGGAGAGTTGGTCTGCAAAGGCCTTGGGCAGTGCATCCACACAGCTTAGGGTAGAAGGTAGAATGTGCAACCTCTAACCACCTCTGGTATGTTCTTACTTTGTTGATCCTTTTATTTTTGAACTGCTTCCTAAATGCTTGTCATTGGGGGCATACCATTCTCTTTCAGGCATACCTCGATGAACTGGTAGAGCTTCACAGAAGGCTGATGACATTGAGGGAAAGACACATTCTGCAGCAGGTGAGGAAGGCTTCTGAACACCACCCTTTCCAGAAGCCTGGAGGTCTGGTTTGTCCTGCGCTGGTGTGACAGCACCTGGAGGCCACCCTGGCCTCATGCTCTCCGGGCCAGTGCCACTTGCAGACTATTTGGGGAGGAGGCTTATTTCCAAGGCTACCTGGAAGTCTGCTTTGGGGCTTCCTTGGTGCCACAGACAATGAAAACGGGGCACTTGGGGAAGTGACGATGCTGCAATATACTGATCTCAAGCCGTCTGATGCTGTCATGTGGGCTGACGGAGGGGATGGGAGGAATGCAGAAACCTTTGGGGCCAGGCTTCTGGTTTCATGGGAAAACAGTGATAAGAACTGCAGTCAAGTGCTGTAAACATTTGTGATTCAATTTAGTAACCTTTGCCAATGCTATTCTAAGGAAAATAAATATTTTCCTCTTTTGTCTTATCTTGTTTAACATACATTCTGTTATTATGAACTCAACTGTGGAATACTTTAGAGTGGGGACATTTCTATTAGTACAATTTGATGTTTTGAGAAGGAGGGTGGTTTTTAGTTTTCATACGGTTACAGTATATGTGTCCATTGCATCAAAAATTAAAGATAAAATAATTTTTCTTTAATACTCAAAGTGAAGGTTGTGTTCTAAATTCCAGGGTAGGTTTGTAGATTATTTTGCTGCTTGAATTTTTTTTAAAGACTGCTTTCAAATAACTTGATGTTAGTACTTAATCTACCCCAGCTGTGTGTATATGTGTGTGTGTTTTTAATATTTAATGGCTGATGTTCACATTTATATTCTGTGTACATTTTTGGTTAAATCTATAAATACATACTCTCAAACTTTGCAAGTTCCCTGATTGGTCTGATAAGCTTTTTAAACCTTCTAGAGTTTCAGACTTGAACAAAAGACTATAGACCTATAATTCTTAATTGATGATAAGTTACATTTCTTGCATGTCTATCTAAGTGTGTAATAGGTCAGGGAGCAGGATCTGAGTGGCTTGCTCTAAGACATATCCTAGTATATCAAGAGTATTTTCTTCAATTTTTTTCTGTACAACTGAAAACTAGTCAGTTAGCCTGCCACTTGGCAATTATTTGGGGCCCATTGCCTGAATGGTTATGGTAAATCTATTTAGCTGATTTTCCCATTTTTCCCTAAGCACCAGCTCTGAACCACTGTGGAAAAGCTTAATAAAGTTATTATTGAACAAATTGGACCTAAATAGTGTCTCACAGGAGAGCAAGATAGATGTTTGAGCAGCATTGGGACCCCCTTCTTACAGAAAGCCAGCCAGTGAATCGATACTATGCCATCGGGCAGGGTCTTACCATGGGGTGTCATTGGCACTCCCAATCTCACATTGCCCTTTATTTTGACCTTTGAAAGCATTGTGAGGGAAGGTGGCTTAACAGGAGAGTTTCATGGAAGTGGATTATTTTAGCATTCTAGAGGGAGAGAGTGGTATCTATGAATTTTTAACCTGGCATAAAGGCACTCCAGGGCCCACAGCGTTTCAACCTAATTGCATTCCCAGGCCGGTTGAAAGCTGCCAGTCTTTGGCCTTTTGCCTTGTAATGCAGCTGAGGCTTGTGATTATGATACCATGATGCATGTCCTGTCATGGTTTACTGCTTAATTAATTCCTATTGTAAAGCATAGCACTGTTGAGCACTGATGTTACTCCCCACCTTGAGCGCTGCTCATCCTGTGGACTGCATTCCGCAGAGTCTACGTCTTCTCTGCCATGCAGACCACAGCACCTGAGACAGGATTTCTAGTGACCCCGGGATCCCATCCCAGTTCTTTCCCTATGAAAGGCATCCTATCAGAAAATCTGGCCTGACATTTTTATTTGGCCCACAGAAAGTGGTTTCTCTCTTTTTTACTCTGGGGTCATGCAGTGCTGGCACCCAGCATCTAGGTTAATGAACAGAAAGCATTGGATCAAGAGAGGCTGTGTTCTTAAGGCCCTTTTCCATCAGGTAACAATGTAGTACAGTGGACACAGTCAAAACCAGAGATGTCAGTACCTTGGACTTACTAATAATTTCATTCTTCTTTAAACCGCATGTTTGACATTTACTTGGAAAGGGAGATTGAACACTTCTAAACTCTCTTGCAGTTCCAGCTCTGAGTCTGGGCTTGCATCCTCCTCAGGAGGGAAAAAATAACCTCTGAGGAAAACCAGGGCTTCCTTAGAGGCTGGTTCAGCAGTTTAGGTAACAGCTATTATACTCAGAATTTTCTTTAGGGAGATGGGGAGTAAATGGTATGGCAGAGTGTTATAACAACACGGAGAACTCTTCCTGAGAAGTGTTTTGCTGAAAGTGATCTTCTCCACCCTGGAGAATCTCCTGGTGTATTTTAGAATTCCTTGAAGACTGGAGCCTGATGTCCCACTTCCCAACCCCAATAGAGCACATGTTGTCACAGCCATAGAGGGGGCTTCCCTGTCCGCACAGCAGGGGCCATTCTGCAGGAAGACCTAGCTCACCCCAGCCCTGACTCCCCTCCAGATAGAAGCAAAACTTGTTCATGACTTCATACTCAGTGAAGAGGCTGTTTGGGTAAAAAGAATCCTTTAAAAAATATATATGTGTGTGTGTATGTGTGTGTGTTCAGTCACTCAATTGTGTCTGACTTTTTGGGACTTTCTGGACTGTAGACCGCCAGGCTCCTCTGTCCATGGAATTTTCCAGGCAAGAATACTGGAGTGTGTTACCATTCCAGGGGATCTTCCCAACCCAGGGATCAAACTTGCATCTCCTGCTTTGCAGGCAGATTCTTTACCGCTGAGCCATCAGGGAAGCCTATATGCATACATACATATATGCATATATGTAAATCAGACTACAAATAATTTATTACCTTTTTATAATTTTTTATGACTTTTATAAAACAGGGTTGGGGGAAGAAGCCATAGACTTAAACAAGTGGATCTTTCCCCTTAAAAAAAAAACAAACAAAAAAAAACCTGCATCATACCCCCTCCAAAGCTGATGTGGCAGGAAATAATCCATCACAAATATTTTCACAACCACCATCATCTGAAGAATGGGCTCAGCCATTTACATGCTCTTCCTCTTTCACTACCTGTAACATACCGTGTGCCCTTGCCTGCTTTCCCCTCTACAGTCACTCTGTCTTTCATTATTACTACTATTTTGGAGTTAGACTCCTCATTGCAGTATGATGCAAGGTAATGACACCAGGGTGGCACCATGTGCACTTGCAGATCGGGGAACCCTATGGCATGGCAGCAGGGCGTCCTTCAGGGACCAGCGGGGTGGTGTCTGTGGGCTGTGTGGCTTATGCCATTACCATAAAGCATGTTAATGCTCTGTTCCTGATGTTCTAACTATCAGGATTCCTGGAAAGAAACCCACATTTATTTTTCTTTATGAAGTCTTTACTTAATTGAGGGTGTAGATTCATGCTCTAATAATTCAAATCATTAATGCTGTTCCCATTGGCAAATAGTCCTGAACACCCCATCTGTTGGCACTGCTACTGTTCTAAGGCTGTCTTTGCCTCCACCTTGATGCATTCTTACAAGCTCCCATAAAAATGCAGGGCTCATTTAGTGAGATTGATCAGATCCCCTTCGTTTCTTTGTGTTTGTGGCTGCAGGCAGGGTGGGATGTGCTGTTTGTGGAGGGGGCAGGAGAGCTGTAATCAAAGCCCCGGAACCTACAAGATAGTACAGTGCCCATGAGGTGAGAGGGTTGAATATCCTAGTGAGTAAATGTGTTTATTTGCTTTAAAACCAAGTGGCCTTTTCTAGAAGGTATTTTTATTATTCTGTCTTCTATTTATTGTTTAGTAATTAGTGAGCAACTAGACTGAGTCACAGAATTTTATTTTCTTACAATGGTGAGTTACCTGTCATTTTCAAGGGAAAATGTAGGACTCTGCTTCTTTACCCCCACATTATGGTTTTAGTTTTTCATTTAAAAAAGATATGTTTGTTTTTGATGTGGACCATTTTTAACATCTTTGTTGGATTTACTACACTATTTCTTCTGTTTAATGTTTTGATTTCTTGGCCATGAGTCATGTGGGATCTTAGCTCCTCGACCAGGGATTGAACCCACACTGCTTGCAGTGGAAGGCAAAATCTTAACCACTGACCCTCCAGGGAAATCCCTTGTTATTTCAACTACTTTCCTTCAGCTGCTATTCTCCCTGTTTTCTTTCCTCCCTCCTACAAAACTTATTAAACTTTTTTTTTTAATTTCAAGGAGATCTTTTCTGACTTTTAGCTTCTGGCATTTTCCCTGCTTCATTTGTTTTAGTGCTGATGAAATGGCCAACAGTCAATGAGGGGCAGAGGAAAAAGCACTGGGTGTGAAAACTCATGGGTGGTATGGTTACCTCCTGGATAACTGAGGATGAGTTTATGTCTACATGGTAGTCATAATCATGTTGCCCTCATCTGTGCAGCAATTTTCAGCTTATAAAGAAGCTTCATGTTCTGTATATTATTTGATCCTCAAAACAACATTGCATGATAGGTAGAATGGGTGGCATTGTCCCCATTTTACAGATGAGGAAATTGAGGCTCAGAGGTTCTGATGTTCTGTCCAATGTCATTCAAAGAGCAGAGTCGGGATGAGTTCAGTTCAGTTGCTCAGTCATGTCTGACTCTTTGAGACTGCCAGGCTTTCCTGTCCATCACCAACTCCTGGAGCTTGCTCAAACTCATGTCCATCAAATTGGTGATGCCATCCAACCATCTCATCCTCTGTCATCCCCTTCTCCTCCTGCCTTCAGTCTTTCCCAGTATCAGGTTCTTTTCTAGTGAGTCAGTTCTTCACATCAGGTGGCCGGAGTACTGGAACTCCAGCCTCAGCATCAGTCCTTCCAATGAATATTGAGGACTGATCTCTTTAGGATTGACTGGTTGGATCTTCTTGCAGTCCAAGGGACTCTTAAGAGTCTTCTTCAACACCACAGTTCAAAAGCATTAATTCTTTGTCACTCAGCTTTCTTCATAGTCCAACTCTCACAACCATACATGACTACTGGAAAAACCATAGCTTTGTCTAAATGGACCTTTGTCAGCAAAGTAATGTCTCTGCTTTTTAATATGCTGTCTAGGTTGGTCATAGTTTTTCTTCCAAGGAGCAAGTGTCTTTTAATTTCATGGCTGCAGTCACCATCTGCAGTGATTTTGGAGCCCTGAAAAATAAAGTCTGTCACTGTTTCCATTGTTTCCCCATCTATTTGCCATGAAGTGATGGGACCGGATGCCATGATCTAGAGAAGGGAATGGCAAACCACTTCACTATTCTTGCCTTGAGGACCCCATGAACAGTATGAAAAGAGGCAGGATTCAATATGCCAAATTCAGGATTCTTTGTTCTGAATGCTTGGGCATTTACCTGCTGGCCAGCTCATTGAGAAGAGGAGCCACACTCTGGGATAACTGTCATTTGCTTCTATTGCGTAAATTGAAAGGCTATTTGTTTCCATCCTCAAAGAGCTCTCTGAAGGGGCTGTTTGTTGCTGTACTGTAGCTTACACATTTTCAGTTGGTCTTTAGTATTTCTAATCAATGTAGCAAAAAAGATAATTTACTCTGGAAAGTACTGTTAATTCAATTAATGTTAAATATATAGTAAGTATTGGATTGCCTTGAAAGGCTTGTATTTGTGGACATAGCTATGTGTGCGTGTTTCTCTATGCATATAGATGTATGGGGGTGACTTATCCTGTAACTGTTAACTAATAAAGCCAACGAGAGTTCATTTTAGATCTTTAGTGTTAATAAGATCTAGCTTGATAAATTCTTACGTGAGTGTCTTACTTTAACCATAATCAGAAACAGGCCTTCAGATAATCTCCTGATGCATATAATTGAACTCTGAGTCTAATGGTTTAAGCAAATAAGGCTCCCTCTCTACCCCTGCATCCTGCCTCCCTGCTATCCCATATAATAATAGGCCTGGAGGTAAGTGATTCATGGTTGGTGTGGTGGCTTAAAAGATGCAGCTGAGGACATAGACTCATTGCCATTCTGCTCTGCCATCTTTCACATCGTTGATTCATCCACATGAAGGGAAGACAGCTGCTGCACTTCCAGAGTTGCATCTTCTTTCCAGACAGGAAGGGAGCAGAGGGCAAAAGCCACCTGCCCATAGTCCATACCTTTCTGAAACTTTTCCTAAAAGCCCAGTGACTTTTGACAAACTGTGAATCGCAGTGTCTGCCCAGTGCTGCAGGTGGGTCTGGGAGGCCAGTGTTTTAGCTGGGTGTATTGCCACTCCCAGAAAGTCAAGCTTCTGCTAGGAAAGAAGAAGGAACACATGAATAGGAGGTAGGCAGTCTGCTGTGACTGTCATGATTTTGTAACTGGTTTTGTTATTAAACCCATAGTTATATCTGTTAAAAAAAAAAAAAAAGTTCCAGAAGTTGAATAAGGCAATAACAGCTCAGTCTGGAGTTGTGCAATTAATTGGATTGAGGTTCACTGTGCCTTTTATGTTTCTGTGGCAGTCAAATATGTCAGGAATGGGGAGCGCATTTTCTATTGAGAGCCACTGACCCATAGGGAACAGTTCGCAAATTTACTGTTTTTTGAAGAAAACTAATTGTAAGAAGAGAAGGTCAAAAGTTTCCATTCTGCTGTTTTCAACTCCAGATTAGGTAATCTAAAACTTCATTGAATAAATAATAGACTGAATAATTAAAATTACTCCTCTTAGGATGATTGAAAAAGAACAGAAGCAAGTGATAGAGGATAACAGACAACTACAAATAAGCCAAATGGGTGGCCAGTTGGTTTCTCTGCACAAATAGTTTTTCTTTCATCTTGGTGGTGATTTTCCTCTTTCCTTCACAAAGCTTGCTAAAATTAACCTCCCTCCATTCCAATTTACTCACAACAAACATACCTAAAACCCACACTACCCAGGCACAGTATCTATTTCTGATAAAATTATTTGTAAAATAGGAATAGAAAGACACATACCAGGATAACCAACATCATTGTTAGTGCTGAAACCTTAGAAAGTGTCCTCCTGAAAACCAGGCAAAACCAACAGTGCCTCTGTCACCACTTTGTTGATCGTATTTCTGGAAGTTGGAGCCAATTCAAGGAATGAGGTAGAGCTGTTCCAAATGGGGAGACAAAGGCATCCTTTCTTTCTGTAGATAATACCTATTACCTCCAAATACTCAAGGCCATCCACTGAACATGACTGATGGAATGAATATAGATTTTTATTTATTTTTTGTGGAAGCATAACAAAATGTGCAGCTAGATCAGTTTTAACAAAGTGAATGCATCTTTCATCACCAGTACTCAAATCAAGTAATGAAACAGTCCCAGCACCCCAGAAGTCTTCCTTGAGCCCCTCTATAGTCACTACCCATATCTTTAGGGAGGTGGAAATGGAAACGGTTTCTTTTTTTTTTTTTTGGTGGGTTTATTGCATTTTCTAAACTTTCAACAATAAGGTAATCAGAAAGAAAAATGATCATTATATTGATATGTGTTCTGCATGTACATATTTTTATAAGGAGTTTTGTTATTCCTAGGCTGGAATTTCCTTTCATCTGTTAAGTACAGCCACTGTCCTTTGGGTCAGTAACTAATTTTTAAAAGGGTCTTGAAATTGTATTTCCCACTAACTACCCATTCTCACTCCCACCCCTATAGTAAAATAATCTGTTGATGACTTAAAAGTTAGGAATCAGTTTAAAGAATATGAATGATGAGAACAGGTAATCTTCTCTCATTGAGAAGTTCAAAGGGTTAACGTTCCTTTGACCTACCAAATTGGCTAAGAGGTAGTTTGGTGCTATCAATAATATGGGACCTTCTTTCTATAAATGAGTCTCTTAACCCCTTGGGTTCCATATTTGACTCTCTCCCTGTCCTTTTGCATTTTGATGCCTATTGCTTATTGCCTAAACTTTCTCTTCTTCACTTCTCTAGATTGTGAACCTTATAGAAGAAACTGGACACTTTCATATCACAAACACAACATTTGATTTTGACCTTTGCTCGCTGGACAAAACCACAGTTCGTAAACTACAGAGTTACCTGGAAACATCTGGAACATCTTGAGGATACAACAACTGGATGCATCAAAAACTATTGGTTTTTTTTTTTTTTTTGGTTGTGATTTTTTTTTTCCTTGTTTGTTTATATGAAAACACTCAGAATGATGCAACCAAAAGGGAAAAAAATAAAAAGCAAACAACCTTCAGCTTTATTTTTCTTTAAAGCCAGTCATCATCTCTTGATAAAGGAGAGGTTCAGCAAACCAGCCTCAGTGGACCACTCTTCTCTCCAAGGAAATCCCTGGGAAGAGTTAGCCTGGATAGCCTTGAAAACAAACAGATCAAACACAACACGAGAAAACTTAAAGAATGTGTATGGTATCACGTGTCTCTCTCTGTGGTGGTTCATTCCACAGGACGAATGCATATTCAACACACTGCCTTATTACATAACTGATCTATTTATTAATCGCATACTATAGAGTCGTTGAGGGAATGACACCACAAGACGTTCTAATCTCTCGGTCCCGTGGATGCTCTTTCAATGCAGCGCCCTTGCCATCCCAAGCCCAGTGACCTTACTCCGTATACCGTGCCACTCTCCAGCAACTTTTTCCAAGTCCCTTAACTCGTTGCAGTCTGTATTTTCCACCTTTTTTTCCAGTTCCAGGACACAAATGATCAACTGGGGGGACCAAATAGCCACCCTGATTTTCTCCTTTGTGGTCTTTTTTTTCCTGAAAGTTACAGTCCTTGGCTGTATCCATATAATGAATGATCTTGGACCATGGTAGTAAATGCACCAAATAGGATCATATGAATTGCTGTCTAGCCTTAGTCAATAAACCTGTAGGACTTTTAAACAAACGTGTACCTGTAAACGTCCTGCATCCTACATTGTTGAGCTGTCATCAACATCCTTGTGTCTGTTTCACTGTTATGATATTAGATAAATATGGAAGTGAATGCATTCCACAGGATCATCATTTGAAAAAAAAAAACAAAGGAATTCTGATTCTGTTTTCTAAAGAAATGTTGTAGAAATTCTTAATTTGGATCTATTTATTAGTAAGAGTTTCAGCTTTCTTCAGCTGCCAGTGTGTTACCCATCTTTACCGTCAAACCTGGAGTAAGAGATTTTTTGTTCTCATATGATCCTCTTAGACTCTTTTATATTTGAAAAATTAAAATCTTTCTTTGGGGGAAAACTCTTGATTATTCTGCCATAACAGATTATGTATTAACTTGTAGATTCAGTGGTTCAATACCTATTTAGTCACTTGCTTATGTTTCCAGAAGGATTTCTTGTATTGGTGACAATAAAGATGGTTGGGGAGGGGGGATATCTTTGTTCTTGATGTACCCTGTTTCGAAACTAGAAATCTGTCCTGTGGCATGCAAAAGAAAGCAAATTATTTTTAAAAGAAAAAAAAAAAAACCCAAAGTACTTTTGGTGTCATTATTCCATCTTCTCCATAAACGGAGACATGCAAAATACGAACAGCTCAGCACCAAGTTTTTGTGCTAGGAATTCAACTGAAAAGAAAAGAAAACGAAGAAATACTTCTGGATCCAAAGGTTCGTTCACTGGATCAGCCTTAAGAAAGTCTCTATGTGTGCTAATAGACCAGTATCTCCCTTGTTGATTCCCACGCCAGATGCTGTCTTTTCATACAGAGATTAACTAGGGTCTGTACAGAAAATGGTCTTTCCAGACCCATTCTTTTGGGCAGGAATGTAAATGCAGATTGATAATGGAGTCATTTCTGCATTTTAAAAAGGGGATTTTTTTTTTTACATTGTTTTTTTCTATCCAAAGACACTATTTTTTTCCTTTAAAAAAATTATAATACAGCCATGCTCCTTGTAAATTACTTCTCAAAAGCATCCTCGCTGAGGACAAATGTACTTTTTCAATAATGTTATGACTTCTATGATTGGCAGGACCATCCTTGAAGCAGTTGTTTCGTAGTCCACTTCTCGCTGTTTAATTACAGAGGAACTTCGAGTTATTTTGAACATCAGGTGACTGATGAATTGCGTGGTTTTAGTTGTGTTTTGTTTCTTTTTTAACTTTGCAGGTGAAAGGGGCGGACAATGCTTATATGGAATTGTTTGCAACATTTAAAACTCTTGAAATTTTTCTAAATGTTAATTCACACATTCTAATTAAGCCAGAAATGTATGTAGCTTAACTAAAATATCTGTGCAGTTTAACTAGAAATGTATATATGTAGTATGGGCCATTTTTATTTTTGTGTCTAAGTTGTGTGACCAAAACTGTGATTTGGCAACGTAAAGATGTTTTTGTTCCCTAGGTTACTGACCAAGAAACTGGTTAACATAAGACGTAAGCAGACAAAAAGGATAGTAAGAAGGGAAGCTATTACTGTGATAAGCTTTAGGCCTAAAATTTAGGTAATAAAGCAAATGTCTTCAGAATATTGTCTGCAATGGATAAAATTCAGGAAAATTTAACCCTTCACGGAGACAGAAAAATGAGTTTTCCATGAAATTCCAATAGAATAAGAGTCATTAATTTTTTTTAGAAGTTGAACTCTTGCTCTCATCTGATTATTAAATGCAGAAATGATAAACCCCCTTTCAATTAAATGCTAATAGTTATACTTAGAAACCCACTGAGTTCTGCCAAGCTTATGTACACTCACCTTTGAAACCTGTTAAGATATTTTTGACATGTGTGTTTTAACAGTGGCTTCAGTTTTTTTTAAGCATGAAGGGAAAATGGCAGGGTTTAATTTCTTGTGTGTGTGTGTATATATATATATATATATACATATATATATATATAGCTAGATAGATGTTTCCAATAAAATTAATTGGGTGAATGTGAATATGGTTTAAGCCAACCAGAGTATAATAAACTTTAAATTTTCCCTCAGCAATTCAAAGGAAAAAAAATTTATGTACAGAACTTCCTCCCCTCCCCTTATCAATTAGCATTTGCCTCTGGTTTTGCAGCTGGATATTTAGAAAAAGATATGCTTAGTTTATAGCAGGCATGTTAGCAACAAAAATGCGTGCAGCTATTTTGTTTCTTCACTATAATCCACATCTCTTTATGTAGACAAGTAGATATGTCTATATATGCTTGCATATTGTGTCAAAGTAGGGAAGAACATAAGAACTTAAGATCAGGAGACAAAATCTCTAGGAGAAAAAATTCCTAGGAGAGTGTCCCAAACATTTTTAAATTGCAAAGCAAATTGCTGTAATCTGAATAATTACCCACCTGTTTTGTGGGAAGAACCAATAAAATTGGTTTCCTTCCACTAAACACATCTTCTACCAAAAATGTTTCTGCTGGTAACTTTTACAGACTCAGCTACTCTTTAAAAAAAAAGTTTCAGCTGGCATACCATCCCACATACTATTTAGAGCCCCACACGTGTGAATAAGTTGACATACTTCTATTTGAGAGAGGCTTTATTCTTAAAATGTTTTAGGTGTCCCTAGGTAACGGAGTCGGATGTTTTGTGTTGGAAATGGCCCGTGTTGCTATTGGATGGTGTGTGTTCATTTTTCTCACTGGAGGTGATCTTCTCTGGAGAAGTTTGCTGTGTGCTTGTTACTTTCCACCCTTAGCACTTTTGTGTACTAATGCTGTGTACTCCATACGTACACATATCTTAAAATCGTGTTTTGGACTATTGCTCTAAAGCTATGAGTATAATGTACAGACTGCTACAACTGCAGTGAATGTTGAGGAGTCGATTCCCATGGTTTAGTCTGGTCTTGGACTGGAAGTCTACATCTTTTGACCTCTTTTGTTTTCTATGATGCTTTTTTATTATGTAGGCACCGCCATCCTTGAGTATCCCTTGTAAAGATGCATTGAAGAAGTCAAAGGAAGACAAAGCCACCACTGTCTGTAAACTGTAAATATGTATTTTGGCACTTGTACTCCAGTATTCTGAAAGTAGAGTTATGATGGAAATGCTGACAGATCCCTAACGGTGGCTAGAGCTACCATGCAGTGCAAAAATAAATTAAGTAATTGTATTCTTGAAATTAACAGTGCAAGGCCAGTACGTTTTATAAATCTGTCAGTATCTTTTTTTAATGGAGTGTATGTGTAGTAATGTTGAAAGATACACTGTGTATGTGTGTGTAGATGCTACTATGTGAACTACAAGGCATTCGTTAAGATGTATTTCCCATCTCTAAAACCCATGTTGAAATGTAAGTACAGATGGACAGAAATAGGTGTTTTACTTAAATTCATATCAAATTTGTTGTGGCTCCATTTTCTTTTCAGCGTACAATCTTCCTGATTTGTTAAGAGTCATTTGACCAAGATTTGGTTTTCCTTTGCATACAAGAAAAATGAGCCCCCAGCCTTTCTCAACAAGTGATGCTGGTCTTAAGGAAGAATGAATGGTGAGATGAGAAACAGCTGGGGGCACAGTTTTGCTCCATTCGTCTTTGAGTCCCCAGGGTCTAGCACCATATTCTGTGTCCTAAAACCAGTACATTTTTTAAGCTCTGCAAAGATTGGGCAAGAAATGATAGGGTACATTCTTGGAATAAACCAAGTTACTTGTGCATGGTATTTTTTTCTTTTTCCCCTTTTTTCTCTGGGAGGTTCTGTTTACAAACTTAACAAAGGTCTTGCATTTACTCTAGCGGCAAGAAATGCTACCTTGTTTAGACAGGAAGGAGAAAGACTACATCAACAGAGAGCAGAGAATGCTTTTGGTTTGGCAAGGAACCAAGGGATTGGATGTAATGCTCTATGTAATGCTGCTTAAGAGTAGAGAGAGGTCAGATTTGAGAAACCTTATCTTCAGGTGACAAGCCCTTGAGGGGACGATAGTGGACTGCTTTGTATCTTATCAACCAGCAACTGGTTTTAGGTGTGGAAGCCTCAGTCCCAGATGGGCTCATCTGACAGCTAAGCTTTCTAATGACCATGCTTGAATTGGACTATCTTTTCCCTTTGTTTCAGCCTAGCTATTCATTTGTTTATTTTAAAATAATGGCCTTGCATTTTCTCCAACATGGAGAAAGTCAGGGTAAGCATCCTGGGCTTGCTGAAGACAGGATGTTGTCTCCCAAGTGCTCTCACATGGGAAGTGCACTGAACCTCAGTCTCCCCCCAAACTTCCGCACCCCCCTCCACTGCCCCACGCCACGCAGAATCACATTCCCACTTGGATACCCAGGGAGTCCTGGAGAGAGAGATGGCAGCTGAAGTGAGGCCTGACGCCCAGACCTCTCTGCTTGGGAATTTGGGGATACGGTGTCCAAAACGAATGGACTCATTTTTTCTGATTTGTGGAGCAACTAAGGGTATTTATGGGCTCCCTTGCTCAGCGTACCACCCAGCTAGAAAAGCCTGAGCACATTTCAATGCTTCTGCTTTCTCCACCCGGTAATAGTATCCACACCTTCCTGTTTATGTGGCCTCTTCCTCTTGGAGGCATTTCCAGTCTTTTCCAGAGGTTGTTAACTTGCCCTGGGCTGTCGGTGCAGCCTCTTGGTCTTAATTTCCCCTTAATTAGAGAAGGGCAACCAGTGTGGTTCCCAAGCGCTAGGGAGAGACATACAAGGCACAAACGAGAAAACACTCCATTATAACTGGGCCCTATAGCCGTACAAAAATAATCTACTGCTGGAATGAGAAGGCTCCTGAGTCCACATTCATAATAACTCAGGGCATTGGGATCATGTGCACAGAAGAGGTGGCCACAGGGAACAGGGAGATGGTGGTGCATGAAGGCAAAGCAATTTGCTCCTTCTGCCTGGTAACGTGTCTCCCAGCACATGTAGCCCCCACTGCGGAGCTCTGAAGTTTCAAAAGGGTAGAAAAGGATAAATCCAGGCCATTAAAAGAAAATAATCAAAGCTATTGAAAAGATAAAACAAATGAGTCGCACTAAAAGGGCCGTCTGTGCAAGTAATAAGGCTGAAATACTGATACCGATTTCCTAGCCGAACAGCATTCCTCACACATGTGGTTTGTGTATCCGTGTCTGGGTGGGTGGTCTGGGGAGAAGTGCTAAATGCAGCAAGCTGGCTTAGTTTTTGAGCAGCGGAGGGAAGCTTTGGGACAGGCTCAGCCCCTGGCATCTATAGCCCCTGCAACATAAAGAGGCTTTCCTTTTGCTTTGTTCCAGGAGGGAAAGTTTTAACTTAGCTTATTCATTTAAATATGAGTCTCTGTTCTGCACAGAATCAAAGGGTAGGAGCTTTGTGTGTGTGTGTGTGCGGGTGTTTTAAAGCACCTCCTTGTCCCGTGTCCCAGCTCTAGGGGATGGGATGGAGTGTAGTAAGTCTCCATTTATTCTAATTTATCCCCTGAGTGCTAGGCAACTATACACATTTCTTTGGAAAGGGATGCTATTTTAAATAATACCTCAGTCTAGATAGGACACGAAAGAGTATTAAAAGCACGTGTTATGAATTTAGCCCACGAACAAAAGCCAAAGGCAGACGGACTCCCCCCAAAGGCACATATATATTAATGACAAAGGAAGTACACTCAGTTCAAAGGGGGAGACTTGTTACGGGAGACTTCTACTCAGAAAATAAGGTGCCCGTCAATTCATGACTTTTGACAGACACAGATCTTTGTCTGAAGACAGGTTGCTTCGTGAATATTCGTCAGAATGGATGACTGTTGTGGTCTTTTTTTGAATATCCATCATTGGGGGAATAGATCATTGTTTTCCACATTATAATGTATGCTTGTTTACAGGTTTATTTCCTATCCACCCCTCCCCCCACCAACTGAAATGAAAGCCTGATGAAGACAAAGGCTTTGTCTTCTTATACTGCTGAGAACAATCCTTGGACAAACTAGGTACCTATATTTGTTGAGTGAAAATGTGGGAGTATTTTGTAAAACATTGACCTCTTTTGACATTTTATGAAAAAAGGTTTTGTGTTAAAGTGAGTTTGGGAAAACTGCCCAGTATCTGACCCTCTTGGAAATTCATCACTCACTCCTCTAGTAAATCTCTGGGAAGCCATATATTCTGCCAACAACCACCAAACTGGTTTAACTTGAACACTATTTCTTATGCTGTATGTAACAACAGGAGTTGCAGAAGACAGTAACAGATGTTTTGCTTTAAAGTTCCTTAATCAACATAATTTTACACTATATTTCATTCAAGGCTTACAACCTAAAGTTGGGATGCTGCAGGTTCACAGAAGGACAGTAGAGCTGTTAATATCCCCAGAAATTGTTTTCTGGGTTAGGTGATCACTTACCATCCAAACTGGAACATTGGAGAATTATCCCAGGACAATGTGAGTACAGTGGGTTGTCTTTGGCAAACTGGGACATGTGGCAGGGCATCGTATTTCCAAGGAATGCACTATTGGATGTGGAGAACTGAAAATTTACTCTCAGATTTCTGCTTCTACCCTCAGATTTCTGCCTGTACATGATAAACAGTGGTTGGGTTATATATGGTAACAAGAGCATCCTCCTCAAGGTAGGGGCAGGCCCTTAGGATCCAGGTTGGAAAGGGCATTTTCAAAGTTGCTGAAGATCTACGGGTGTTGAAGTGGCCCCTGGGCCGTCCTTCATCATCAACCACCACCCCTTGACCCACCCCACACCGGAGCCTATCATTTGAGTAGGTGAATAGGCTGTAGCTGATCAGTCCTTTCTACAATACATGCACCATGCAGGTATGTGTATGGACCCAACATGTTGGGTCCCTGGCCCTGTTCCCAGAGCCTATTGCATGTTGAGGTTGTGGGGTTTTTCCACACAGGATATCTGCCACCTTTGCACCAAATGTCACCTCTCCATTGCCACCTGCTGAGTCTCTCTGCCTCCTGCTGCTGCTTCCTGGGGGTTGGCACCCTCTCCCTGCTCATTGTTGGAGTGTGCTCTGGAATTTCGCTGCTCTCTACTCTGCCTCCATGCCCTGCCATGTGATATCCTTTGATGTTTTAGTGGCTCTAGGTTGCACAGGTATAATTCCTAGTAGAGACGGAACAAAGACCAAAAATGTTGAATGAATGACTGTAAATAAACCTCTTGGCTTGCAAGGGGGTTGCTACATTGTCACTCTCTATTGCCTCTTTCTCCAAAATTCCCTTATTCTGCTACTGTTTTAAATGCAGTATATTATGGGGACAAAACCCACAGATGCTGGAGTCAGAAAGGCTTGGTTTTGAATCCCAGAGCTGCCACTCCTAGTCCTTAAACCCTTAACCTTTCTTGTCACTTGGTTTTCTCATCTGTGAGATGGGACTAAAAATGTACTTCTGTTTTAAGGTTGTTACAGAGATGACATACTTGTAATAGCACTTCACATGCAACGGAGTGATTTTTACTGTGATTCTGCTGTTGGGGTCTGATGAGAGCCTCCAATTCACTCTCGTGGTTGAGAATTTTGCCAACACATAGCAGGACATTGTTGCTGTTTGCTGTTCAGCCTCGAGTGTCTTTATTCTAGTTGGCCACCTATTGTGATGTGCCCATGGTTCAAACAGCCATGAGCATTGGCCATCCTCACGTGCGCTTTCTTGCAAAACAGTTTCAGTTACACAACTGACTGCTGCTTTGGTAGCTGTTTTCAGCCCTTGGAAAAGAAAAGCGGGCAGAGGTAATGGGATACAGTGTTCAGGTTTCTTGTTGGCCTCAGGGCTGGGTCACCTTAAACTGAATTGAACATATTTTCTCTTGGTGAGCTTGTTTGGTGGAGATAATGTTGGTGAAGCTGAGGTCATAAGTTCAACCCCTTTCTGAGCCCATTTGGTTTTCCCCCCGTATGGCTACAAACTTTCCAGTCTTTGGAAGTCCAGGGTCTTAGAAGGACAGAGAGAGAGCCTGTCCTTTCAAACATGACTTCATAACATCTTCTGAAGGGGGATTATTGTACACTGTTATCATCATTGCCATCTTAAGGCACCCATGGCTTACTATTTTGGTAAAGGGTGTTTGGTTGGGTGACCATCCTCTCAATAATATTGGCATTTTCACCTGGGATAAACCAAGGTTGTGACCTTGGTTAGACAGACATTCTACTCAGTTATCATATAGACCTTGCTGCCAAGTCGCTTCAGTCATGTCCAACTCTGTGCGACCCCACAGACGGCAGCCCACCAGGCTCCTCCGTCCCTGGGATTCTCCAGGCGAAAACACTGGAGTGGGTTGCCATTTCCTTCTCCGATGCATGAAAGTGAAAAGTCAAAGTGAAATCACTCAGTCGTGTCCGACTCTTCGCGATCCCATGGACCGCAGCCCACCAGGCTCCTCCATCCATGTGATTTTCCAGGCAAAAGTACTGGAGTGGGGTGCCACTGCCTTCTCCGCATATAGACCTTAGGATGATATTACTCCTTTGTTTTTGAAAGCAGATATGTATACTATGTTGAACTGTTATCTTATAATCCTGTGATCTGATTTATAACAAGTATCTCCATAACTCTTGTTTCAGTATTGTACTCTTAAAAGCCATACCACAGTTTTGATGGGATGTGGTTGGCCATATCGCTTTGTAGAGGACCCCCATATAGCCCTTTGCTATGTTGCAAGGCGAAGAAATGCCCACTTTAATGACTACTGCTCCCTATATTCTTTTTTCTCTTAATTATGTGATGTATTAGTTTTCTATTGCTGCTATAATAAATTATGACAAACTTAGTTGCTTAAAACAATGCACATTTAGAATCTGTGTGCAGTGCAGGAGACGTAGGAGATGCGGGTTCGTTCCCTGGGTTGGGAAGATCCCCTGGAGAGGAGGAAATGGCAACCCACTCCTGTATTCTTGCCTGGAGAATCCCATGGACGCAGGAGCCTGATGGCCTATGGTCCAAGAGGCTGCAAAGAGTCAGACACAAGAGAAGCCACTGAGCATAGGCTAAGCTCAGAATGTCGGCAGGGCTATACAAAGTCTTCCAGAGACTCCAGGGGAGCATCAGTTTCCCTGCCTTTCTCCAGTTTCTAGAGACTGCCTGCATTTCTTGGCTCACCGTCCCTTCCTCCATCTTCAACGTCAGCAGTGTAGCTATATAAAACATCTCCCTGACTTTTACCTTCTGCCTCCTCCTTCCATCTTTTACGAACTCTTCTCTGGACAATCCAGAGAATCCAGGATAATTTCCCCATCTCAAGATTCTTTACTAATCATAATCAAACTTGCCCCTTTACCATGTAAGGTAATATATTCACAGGTTTTAGGTATTAGGATATGGTCATCTTTGGGGGGCAATTATTGTGTCCACCACAGTGGGAAGATGCCAGTATTGAAATCCCCATCCTTCTGGAAGTTTAAGGAAATAAACTTCTACTTAGGTAACTAAGTAGAATTTGTCCATCCCACATTAAAAATGAAATTTAATTTTGCCTCCAGTTCTAATAGTTCACAGCATCATACTTTGTGATGATGACTGTGGTAGCGATTTTTGAAAAATCCGCAGTGAACCATCTTGAAAGGTTATTTAAGGTTCTGGCTGTGGTGATGGAAATTCAGTCTGTCATTCAACATATATTTATTGAGTATGTACCATGTGCCAACCAGTCTCCTGAGGAGCCTGTGAAAATGTAGCTGTGATGGCTGCAGAATTTCCCTCCCACTTTCCTGGGACAGAGACTCTTCCTTCCTGACCTACAATGTCATCATGTGGTTAGGACTTGTTTGAAGCAATATGGAAATCCTTAACTGGCAGACAGACCAAACAGCCTCTCTGGGTTCCCAGCCTTCTCACTCCCATTGCTGATGGCAAACTTCTTAATCTGATCTGAGTTTCACAACCTTTTTAAAGAATGGCCTAAAGTAAATTTGTTGTTGTTCAGTTGCTAAGTTGTGTCTAACTGTTTGTGACCCCATGGACTGCAGCACGCCAGGCTTCCCTGTCCTTCACTGTCTTCCAGAGTCTGCTCAAACTCATGTCCATTGAGTCAGTGATGCCATCCAACCATCTCATCAAGTGTTACCCCCTTCTCCTCGTGCCCTCACTCTTTCCCAGCATCAGAATAAATAGTTCAAACAGTGTACAGGGAGCAGTCTGGGGCCCTAACAGGACAAAGGAACCAGCCCCGCAGTGCTGCCACCCACTCAGTGTGTAGTTACCCCTCGCTGCTCTGTTTTGTTTAAAAAGATGAGAACCCGATGACATCGGCATCATCCTACACCAGCTACCCCAGTGATTCCCATATGCTGAGCTGTGGTCTCGTTTTATCAGCATCACCCAGGGAGGTTTTACAAGCCATTCCTTTTCCAGAGGCTCTGATTTAATTCATTTGCACGAAGCCTTGGATATCGGTAATTTCAAATGCTCCCTAGATTATTCTAATGTGCAGCCAGGATAGGAGTGTAAAAAATTAAAGTCCTGGTTCCCACTGCCAGAGATTGTGATTTAATAAGCCTAGATCGTTAAAGATCGTTAAAGATCAGATCCTGATCGTTAAACTTTCTAACAGGTCGCCAGGTTTGGAGGCTGCAGTCCTAGCAACAATCTTCTGGCGCCTTCAGCTATCAGGATTCTGTTTCCCAGGAATCCCCAGTGCTCATCAGGGACTTGTTCCGGGTACAGATTTCTGGAATACGTGTCTACCCCAGCCTTCCCGATCCAGACTCTGGGGGCTGCAGCTAAAGAGCTGTGGGCTTAACAAGTTCTCTAGGTGACTCTTACCTGGAAATTGTAGGAAACACCGTGGAGCTCCTTAGGATCCTGAGGCCAAGAACTTAAAGTTGTGCCTTGACTTCCGCTGATTTATAATCTAGCCCACAGATCCACTCTCTGTTCCCTGCATTTGGCTGACTTGCCCTTGTGGCCAGTATTCCTGGTCTTGGTTTGGTGGCATACCGAGGATGGGGCATTGCTCGAGTAGCATGGGCCCATTTGCTTAACTGATTCTTCTTGGATTTTCTGCTCTGTTGATGGCTGTCTGGAGAGTGATGTATCATTTCCTTGTTAGGTCATCTGATCGGTTCAAGCAAGAAAGAAGGAGGGATGTCCTACGGTAGGGATCCCCAGCCTCTGGGGTCTAATGCCCGATGATCTGAGGTGGAGCTGATGTAATAATAATAGAAATAATAATATAAATGATGTAAAAATAATAGAAATAAAGTGCACAGTGAATGTAACATACTTGAATCATCCCTAAAGCATCCCTCTCCCACCCCACTGGTCTGTGGAAAAACTGTCTTCTGCAAAAGCAGTCCCTGGTGCCAAAAAGGTTGGAGACCACCACATTAAAGTACCACACATCGGAAGGAGGCAAATAATATCTGGGTGTAAATAAAGCAGAGGTACTTAAGAAGGCACCAGTCAGATTTCCTCTGGTGGAGACAACGTGTCGGCCCTGAAATATTGAATGTTTCCTGATTGTTCTCCTCCACTAGGTAGACATTTTTAGTTTATTTTATATGATCCAATTTGTTAGCAATTCTAGCATAAGAAGATCGCTGTTTATTCTTGTTTTAGTTTTGCCTTTCAGTAAATGGATTATTTCCTCATGTCTTTAACTCGGTAACCAAGGTGGAAAAATTGTTTCCCTGAAATTATGTAGCTTTCTCCTTTGTAACTATGTTAGCCCCAATAGGATCTATGGTATGGATGTTCAGGCTCCAGAATTTTTGTACAGAATCATCCAGTCCTCCTCAAAGGTGGTTTTCCAGCACCATAGTTGAATCCCCAGCCCACTGATGGTGTCCTCATACCTCACCAACTTAAGTGTTAAGTGTTAGTTGCTCAGTCGTACCCGACTCTTTGTGACCCCATGAACTGCAGCCCACCAGGCTCCGCTGTCCATGAGATTTTCCAGGCCAAGGATACTGGAGTGGGTTTCCATTTCCTTCTCCAGGGGATCTTCCCAACCCAGGGACTGAACCTGGGTCTCCTAAACTGCAGGCAGATTCTTTACCGACTGAGCTCAAAAGTCACTTGCTGTGTGGAATCTCCACAGATTTGACTTATGACCTAAAGGAACAGAGACGTCAACTTAAGTTTTGGATATTTTCTGTGAACCAAAGATGATGGTAATTCCCAGTAAGTTGACTGAGGGGGAGGAGTATCTTTTCCCCCAGGTCATCCTACTTTCATAGAATCCAAAGTTTTTCTCCAAGGGTCCTTATTGGTCATTATTGATCTGGCTTTGAAATCCTTCAGGACAATACGTTTATTTGTATGGAAGCAAAATTTTTGACAAATTAAGTCATCAATTTTTCTCTTTCTTCAAAATGGAAGGCATCCACAAGATAAGATGCCACTGATTTAAAGGAGTCAGATATCTGTATTCAGTAGCAGGATAGAAATTATAATTTAGCCAATAAATAATTGTTCATCTTCCTAGAAGGTCCACCCCATGGTTATTTCATTGGCTGCTGACTGAGGGATTTTTCAGACTTTGAGTAACTTGGAGGATACGAGCTCAAAGAAGAGGCTCAGGGCTTAGAGCTAGATGGAATACCAGGCAAGAAAAACAGAAGTTGCAGGCAGGCCAATGTGTGGTATGAGGGAGTCACCGTAGGGCCAGGGATGGGAGTTTGCATGGAGCTGCACAGAGAACCCAGGAGGCATGTAACACCTGGTACGGGAAGTCATTCCAGGAAGAGAGCCCACGATGGACAAAGGGAAAACTACTGAGGACAATGACATCTAATTCAATTTGACTCGAAGATAGGCTACAGATAGGGGGAAAGCAAGAGGTAAAACTGGAAGAGTAGGCAAAGGCCACATGATGGCCATCCTTGTTGCCAGACTAACGAACTTGGGTTTCACCCGCCAGATAAATGGGCAGCTGTAGTGGGTAGGAGTAGCAAGGCCGGCCTTGCATTATTAGGTAGGGTCCCCTACTCTTCCCCTCCACAGTACACTTAACAGTGTACTATTAAGTTTCCTCTGACCCCAAACTTCTGTGTTCTCTTGGTACCCTTAACATGAACCTCTGCAACATGCATCTCTAATAATACCCTTGTATTAGTTATCTGTTGCCACATAACAAATTACCCCTACATTTAGCAGCTTAAAACACCACATATTTTTAAATCTCACAGTTGCTGTGGAGTCTAGGCCTGGTTTGGTTGGGTCCTCTGGCTCAGGGCCTCTCAAAGAGCTGCAGTAAAGCTGCTGGCTGGCTAGGCTATAGTCATCTCAAGGCTCCAGTTAGGTATGATGTGCTTCCAAGTTCATTTAGTGGTTGTTGGCAGGATTCAACAATTTCTTACAGGCTGTTGGACTGTGGGCCTCATTTCCTTGTTGGCTGTTGGCTGGAGGACACTCTCAGTTTCTTGCTGTGTGAGCCTCTCCAGCTGACAGCTTGCAGAGAGAAGCCAGCAAGCCGAGAGTCTGCTAGCAAGATGGAAGGCATAGTTTTATAATCTAATCATGGAAGTGACACCCATTACCTTTTTCTATATTCTGTTCATGAGAAGCAAGTCACTAGGTCCAGTTGATACTTAAGGAGAGATTCCTTCTGTTGTCATGTCAATAAAAGGAATCTGGAGCTGCCAGCTAGGTGGGTCCTCATTTGGGGCACTAACCTTCCTCTCAGATGGAGCTTGGTAGTGGATAAGGAGCAATGTTATTTCTTGACCCAAAAGAGCTATGAACTTGAAGGCACTTCCTGATATCCCAGACCCCTGGACAGACTCAAGGAAACAGAGAAGGAATTTTTGTTGCTTAGCAGGTCTGCATCCTCCTCCCCTAAGAGGAAATGTGGCAAAACTCTGAAGCCTGCTCAGGGGGAACAGAGAAAGAAAAGATATATATATTAGAGGGTGTCAGCTTGGATTTCCGTGGACTGCCTGTTTATGCTTCACCAACTCAACTTTCTGCTTTCTAAGTCACGGCCATTTGTCTTTCTTTCTGGAATGTTTTTAGGAGTTGGAAAGCAGCCCACCTCCCAGCTTGACTTGTGGAACTCACATCCCATCCCTGTGTATTCCTAGGCAGAACTAACATGACAGATTCTGCTCCGGGTTTCTCTCTCGTCCATTCTACTAGTTGTATATTTTGTTTTTCAAACTTTCCATTAGGATTATGACTTTCCTCTCAAATGTGATTAACTTCGGTGGCCCCCAACCAAATTTCTCAAACGGTCACCATTATTTTCACGGAGGTGGATGTAGCTGGCTGGCCTGGACAAGACGACCAGTATCCAATATTTTCCTAGGAAAATCTAAAATTTCTTTTCCAGTGGCATTAAGTTGTTGACTAAACATCTGTCGAATGTCAACAAAGATCTATCTAGTCAAGGCTATGGTTTTTCCAGTAGTCATGTATGGATGTGAGAGTTGGACTATAAAGAAAGCTGAGCACCAAAGTATTGATGCTTTTCAACTGTGGTGTTGGAGAAGACTCTTGAGAGTCCCTTGGACTGTAAGGAGATCCAACCAGTCCATCCTAAAGGAAATCAGTCCTGGGTATTCACTGGAAGGACTGATGTTGAAGCTGAAACCCCAATAGTTTGGCCACCTGATGCGAAGAGCTGACTCGTTTGAAAAGACCCTGATGCTGGAAAAGATTGGGGGCAGGAGGAGAAGGGGACGACAGAGGATGAGATAGTTGGATGGCATCACCGACTCAATGGACATGAGTTTGGGTAGACTCTAGGAGTTGGTGATGGACAGGGAGGCCTGGCGTGCTGCGGTTCATGGGGTCGCAGTCAGACACGACTGAGTGACTGAACTGGACTGAACCCCCAGTTGAGTGATCCTGGCAAAGATGCTTCCCACAGAGGCATGTTGAGCTTGGGGAGCGAGGCTGATAAGCCCTACTGCTATTTGTGTAGCTCTGTCATGTATTGGCTCAATGACCTAGACAAGTTAAAATCAGTCACCCTAAACTCTTTCTCATCTCAACTGTAAAATGGAGGGAAGAACAATATCTTAATTTATTTATTCAGGAATATTTCATTCAGAATACTGTTCTAGACTGTGAGGGTTCAGAAGGGAATAAAAAATTCTCCCCTCTTGCAACTACATTCTAGTTGAATGATTTTGTACTGAGAAGCAGAAACTTAGAGCTTGCTCAAGAGGTTTGCTGAGAATAAGTGCTTCTCAATGGATTAGCCTGTAACCAGAGATGCAAAGTGAATCCACAGAAAGAATGGAAATCTGAGAAGGGCACCCTCGCTGCTCACCTCTGGTCTGAGTGGCAGTCCTGGGGATCTGGGGAAGAGAAGATTCCATTTTGCTCTGTGAGTGGCTTTTACAAGCAGGGACTGAAGGGTGTCTTGGGAGCTTGGTCCTGTCGTCAGTGAATATCCTGAGGTGTTCATTAAAGTGAATTGAAAGCTCTGTAACACAGGGAGCCAAGCATGGTGCTCTGTGATGACCTGGAGGGGTGGCATGGGAGCAGGAGGGAGGCTCAAGAGAGAGAGGACCTATATATAATTATGACTGATTCATGTTTTTGTATGGTGGAAACCAATACAACATTGTAAAACAATTATCCTCCAATTAAAACAAAAAACTGTGGTCCCAAACACCACAATGTGCCCTGATGGAGGCACTTGTCCGAAATCTAGGAAGGTGGGTAATGGGGCGCTTTTTCTCTGTGCAGAGAGTAAAAAGGATCCATAAGGCAGACAGTTGAGTTCTTTCCAGGCCATTTTGCCTTTTGACATCAGAGCAGGTTGGGCTAACTTGGGTGTTTTACCACAAGTGTGGTGCCTTAATGTCAAAGAGAGCAAGCCTAGGCTCTCCCGGGTTTCCTCTGTTCATTTCTGCCTTCCTGGCCTCATGTCTGTATTCCTTGGATTTCCCTCACGTCTATTCTTACAGCTCTCTCTTCTCTCTTACTCACTCTTTTGAGTGAGTACAAAACAGTGAGTACTTTCTTTCCACACATTGGTAGTTGCTGTAGTATTACTTCAGCCCGAGGGCAGAGAAGTGTAGGAGGCTTTGTGTGTCTGTCCTGGAGAAGGAGTGCAGTCTCCTGAAGGGGTCTGAGTGTGGAGCAAGAGGTTGATAGTAATTTAGGAAGCCGGAATTTGCCTTCAAAGCTTTGGGAAGGTTGAGAGCGGGCTATTTATAATCCATCAGGGGATTAAAAAGAAAATAGGCAGGTTCGGGGATATTGCTATAGATCACCTAGACAAGATGAAAAGATAGAGCAGCTCAGGAAATGTGTTTACAGATAAGAGGCAAGTTTAAAAAGCTGGGCCACAATCATGGGGACTTTGACTGATTGCCCCTACTAAATAATGTATAAATGAATGTTATTCAACAACTAATGATATTGATTGGCAAAACAACAGTGGACAAATGGAGGCAAAAGCAGAAGACTTAGCGATAAATCTCTGTAGTCCAGGCCCTGCTAGGGCACCCGCGGTCCTGACCTTTCTCTCTTGTCCTCCAACTAGACCACTTTCAGCCACCTTTGGGGGGAACTAACTCTTCATTTGTTGGGTCATTCTTTATGGCCACACATTTGAGTACTTCCTGTGTCAGATTGGATATATTTAGAAGAAAAGATGCAGCCTCAGCTCTGAAGGATCTCATGGGAGAGAGACAGGAAACAAACCCAGCTAATCAAACCATGATAATGAATTTTGTAGCAATGCAGACAAAATGTAGTGAAAATCCAGGAGGCACAGCAATCTGAAAAGTATCTCAGAACCAGGACCTGGTGTTTTGACTGGGTTGAGAGAGCCTTGAGAAATTCGTGGAGGGTGGAGAACTTACCCCACCGCTTTCATGATGAGGATTAAACATATGTATCAAGAGGTGGCATATATTTGAAGTTCCCTGAGAAACTACAAGGGAGCCTAAAGTGAATTCAGTCCTCACCGTTTCTTTCCCCAACCCTTAACATAAGCATTTTCTTAAAAATTCCTCAAGATAAGATTCAAGTGGGTCAGTCTGGTTTGTTCGTTAATTTGTAAGATGGAGAGAAATGGGGCAGAATTTGGGAGTAGATTTTTCTGCTGTTGATAAAAACATTCTTAATGAAGACTTTTGGATTAAAGTTGGATTGAGAATGCAGGTTGCCTCGATGTCAGTACTTTGAAGGCCATTAAATACAAAGATAATAGGAAGAGGTTTGGAAGATGGCAAGGAGAACTCTGTTCCACAAACATACCCTCCTGCTACGAGAGTCAATAAACTACACTACCAACCTCCAATGTTATGAGGAATTCTTAGGAACCTCTTAGAATACATTCACCAAGAAGAGTTGGTATATTTTAGTTTCATTAAAAATATCAGGCTTCCAGTGAGCCAAGAAGGTCCCTATAATCTTTAGATTTCCACTTAGGAAACTGGAGATGGCTAATTGCTGAACAGTGTCAAAAAGGAAATATAGGTGCTTCAGGGAGGCTGGTTATAAGTGCCCACTCACTAAGAACAATGGGCAGAAGTTGGCTGAAATATTAAGAAGCCTGCTGCTGCTAAGTCACTTTAGTTGTGTCTGATTCTGTGCGACCCCATGGATGGCAGCCCACCAGGCTCCCCCGTCCCTGGGATTCTCCAGGCAAGAACACCGGAGTGGGTTGCCATTTCCTTCTCCAATGCGTGAAAGTGAAAAGTCAAAGTGAAGTCGCTCAGTCGTGTTCGACTCTGAGCGACCCCATGGACTGCAGCCCACCAGGCTCCTCCGTCTATGGGAGTTCCAGGCAAGAGTACTGGAGTGGGGCACCATTGCCTTCTCCATAAGAAGACTAGCAAAGGTTAAAAAAAACAAACTATCATTGTTGTCCCACGTCAGCACGATTACATCAGAATCTTGAGTGGTGGGGCACTGGGCACTAACCTTTTTGCAAGCTTCTCAGATGATTCTGATATGCAACTAAGACTCAGTTCTGGGCCCCTGAACTTGGAGAGAGAATATGGGACCCAGTAACAGAGACCCAACATGATATATTAAGGGAATAGTTTTAAGTTTTGCACAGTGTAGGAAAAAAATGGGATTGGTTACCCTAAAGTTGTTAGAGCAAGACATCCCAAATGCCGTGGGCCATCCTTGGGCCAGTAGTGTGGTTGGGTTAAGCAAGCAGGTTGTCATGGCCAGGGTCCCAGTGGAGTGCCAATGGTCACGGGTAACTTAGCCAGGAAGACAGGCATCATCTAATCCACTGAGGACCCAAGTCGGACAGAAACTCATAAGAAAGCCAAATTCTCTTTCTTAGAGCTGAGTCATTTCTCTTCTTCCCAGAAACACTGGCGCTCTTGGGTCTCAGGTCTTTAGACCCCGTCTGAATTAGACCACTGGCTTTCCTGCTTTTCCAGGTTGCAGACACTATATGGTAGCACATCTTGGCCTTCAGTGTCATGTTAGTTGATGCCCACGGTAAATCTCCTCTTATATGTCTGTAGATGTCCTATTGGTTCTGTTTCTTTGGAAAACCATAATTCAGTGACTGATTCATGTGGGTTTTCCAGAGTGGCTTAGAGTTTTAGCCTTCTTATCACTGAATTGTATCAATGTCGAGTGTTTTGAAACCCTAGGACCTGATACCCAGAAAGTATACACATATTTTGCTGATCTTAAAACCCACATCCCCTTCCAAGTTGCCTCTCATATGCAGAACCTAACTATAGCCACTGAAGACCTTAAGAACCCAGGGATGCAGGTCCATGCTTATGGCCATCCCACTGGGTGTGCAATGTGGAAGTTGACTTCCTTCTGTCTGTAAACCATCACTGCCTTCCCCTGCTGACAGCCCTGCTCTGTGTCCCCTTTAACACTGCCTGGGCTTCCTTTCGGGGCTCCTCACCCTATCTCATAGTAAAGATCTCCCTTTAGCTCTTCCCTTTTAATTACTTTAGGGCACTGACTTCTGCTTTGGGAGTTACATGTCTGGCTCCTGGCACCACTGTGTTCCTACCCCACAGCCATCCTTCTCCAGCTGTCTTGTCACCAACCCTGGGGGAGACAGAAAGACCTTGCCAAAGCACTTGCTTGTATTATTTGTCAGGAAGACAGGGTGTATTATTGGCCCACATATTTTGATCAAGAAAGACAGTTGCTTTCTTAAATATTTTATTATTTGGCTGCACTGGGTCTTAGTTATGGCACATGGGACCTTCAATCATCACAGCAGCATACAGGATCTTTCAGTTGTGGCATATAAACTCTTAGCTGTGGCATGTGGGATCTAGTGCCCTGACCAGGGATGGAACCCAGGCCCTCTGCATTGGGAGTGTAAAGTCTTAGCCACTGGACCACCAGTAAAGTCCCAAGACAGCTGTTTTAACGTAAGTCAGTGGTTCTCAGTCCTGGAGAGAACCCAAGGCCCCACACCTAGAGATTTAGTTGGGCTTTAACTAAACCCTCTGTGGTTATGGCAGCTTAAGCCTCTGTCTTGAAATCACATAAGGAGTGTCTATGCCTTTCAGGTGGGGTCATTAGCTCATACGAAGGTCATCAGGGACAGAGTTACGCAACTTATGGAAGGCAAGGGTGGAGAGTTGCTCCCCACAGGGCTGTGGCTGGTGACACGGTGGGCCCCTTGGAGAGAGACTCAGACACTCAGACCCACAGAGGACTGGGGTAAGGAGCCCTGGTTCAAAGGTTCTGCTCTGTTTTCATAGGAATCTATCCTGGACATAAGGGTACTCTGCTGGTAGGTTAGATTCTCAGTTAAGGCAAAGGAATCAGTTCAACCAAGCAAAGTCAATTTCTGGGAGAAGAAATGATTGTCAGCACAGAGATAGCTGCTGTTGCTCTTTTGTTTTTCTGAGTTTTGAAAGTGTGGCATAGACAGTTAACGCCTTCCACCATTTAATTCACTTCTGTCCTGTTTCATTTCACAAATGTTTCAAGGTGGCTAAACTCCCAAGTAATTTTATATCTGAACTATAAGTAGGACATCACACAAGGATGAGTAAGTAGCCTTCCCCTACCCCCCCCCCCCCCCGCCCCCCGCCTCATTAAGATACAAGCCTGACTCTTTTAGTCTGGGTTACAGCTCTCTGGTGTTTTAACATCTCTTCCCGTGGCTCAGACATCTGTATGGAACATCCTGGCCAGTGAAAGTCACCTGAAAATGCACCAGTACCTTGTTAAGACAATCCTGTTAACCTGTCGTTACCTGCCAATTACATTGTTCCTTGTTTTAGAAATCCAGTTGAAAGAGACACGCTAAGAACTCCATGAGGAGTAGCCAGTTTGGGTTTTTGTCAGTATGGGTAGGAATCTGCCTCCAGCAAGTAATGCCAGTGCCAGCATGCCCAGGGAATTCCAACTGGAGGTGGGAGTAGGTGGCACTTGGCAAAGGGGTCATCCTGTCCTAATTGTCTAGCCTTGATTTTAAAGTATATTGTGTATAGTTTTCTGGGAGACATTATGGTTAGTCTTTTGAAGATAGTTTCTACTGAGAGTTTTCTTCACCTGGAATTTCTCAGGGGTAGACGTTACCATTAGATGAGAGCTCTAGAGGCGGGCTACAGGGGAATACTTAACCTCTCTGGGGCCAAGAAGTCTTCAACATGGGGCCACGTGCTGGCTTTTTAGACTCAAATCACCTTGTCCTTAGCCACAATCCAGCCAGTGCTCTTTCTCTGCCTTTTGGTATGAGTTAGTGTGAGATGAGAAATAGGAAGCATAAAGCACATGGAAGTTTTCCCCCATCATGCAGGGGAAAAATTGTTAGATCAGAGAAATCCACTCCTATTCGCTTTACTAGGAAGCTAGGGTAAAAAAATTTTTAAGAAGGGAAAAAGGAGGATTTCTAGGACATAAATTCCTAGTATTCCTGTTGAGAGAACGAGAGTGAGGACAAGGAAGCTACTCAGTAGATTCTAAGCTGGGTGAGGGCAGCTAGCAGGCAAACCTTGTGTGCACTTGAATGCAAACTCAAAATACTTTTTGAATTAATAATTGATCTCAATATTGAATTTCCCCTTTGTTCACAGTTGTCAAACTCCTAAATGTCTTAAGAAGTTTCAGAGCCCTGCATGGATAGCAGTTGCCCTAAAGGAAACAAACAAAAATGGCATTGCTTTGAAAGATCTGTTTAGCACCTTAGTTACAAGTACTCATTAGGGTGTTCTTTCTCTAAGGTGTGCATTTGGCTGAGAGCGTGTAAGTGGGTTCTAAGCCTAGCCAAATGCCTTTTCTCTTCTATACTTGAAACTCTATTCTCCCAAGCCAAAGAGTGGATGACTACAGGGAAAATGTGACTCATAGCAAGTGCTGTTATTAAATCACCTTGAAGTGTCTCTTGTAAAAGATAACTCCCTGCATTGTAGAAACGTCTTTGACAAGAGAGGATTAGGGTGAAATTGCAATTAACTTGACATAAAGGAATGAATTAACTTTCCAACTTGCATTTTTGCTAGGCACAGATTCAAGCTGCTTGGAATATAATCATAGAATGCATCCACAATAGCTTGGGGCACTTGAAAATTCAAAAGATGGGCATGAAGCCCTGAGATGCGAGGCAGCTTCAGAGGTATTGCTCGCCAGGAAGGGATGCTTGCCTAGACAGAAACCACCCAGGCCGTTTTGCAGCATCTGCTCTGTGGCAACCAGCTTTAGAGGACAGTGAGCGCGGAGGCTTCGTGGAGCTAATGCCCGCTCTTCCAAGATTTGCCTTCCAAGATTGCTCATTCGCTCAATTCAGCAAATATTGACAGGCGCTTAGTCTGCACTGGGCCGTAAGCTAAGGCTGACTGTCTTGGCTGTCAGGGACTTAGGGAAGTCTGACATGAAACAAATTGAGTGGCTGAGAACAGCAGTCCACAATTCATGTGTGAAAATGCACACTTATTTATTTTCTTAAAATCAAAGCTGACTCTAAGCTCTCCTCCTGCCAGAACAGCAGGAAATTCCAACTCCTGGGTTTGCACTGGAAGCCCAGGGCTTTTGTGAGTATTCTGAACACACGGTGAGAGCCTCCAGCCCCTGCTCCAGGGACATCCTATTTTGCCTAAGTTGTTAGATGGGAGAGGAGGCCCAAGATGGCAGCCTCAGAGGTATTCCTCTGCCTCCAGTCCAGCTGTGGGCACGTGAGTCTTTGGAGGAGCTGGGAAGGCCTTGGGCCCACGATCGATCCTCTGTTACTATCAAGAGGTTGAGATTTACTGTTTTCACTACCTGTATTGGTTTGGATGTTTTCATTGAAAAAAAAAAACAAAACAGAAAATAGAAATCAAGTTAACCTAGCCTAAGGGGGTAAAAAGGCACAAAAATTTAAGAACCCAGATGAAAAACAAATACTAATATAATTGTGCTTCTGGAAGGGATTGGAACCGGAAACTGGAAACCCTCTGTTGTGAAAAGTAAAAGACCTCCTTTTTCCTCAGGGAGGACAGAAATTTTCTGCTGCTCTGATCCACAACTCCCACCTGTACAGATTATACTCTTAGCCTCACAGGGAAGATAAATTGACTCTCCTTTGGTTCAAGTTCCATATTCCCAAAGAAGGAAATCTGATTGGCTTGGCTTAGGTCAGGTGTCCATACCTTATTGTGCTCAAGAGGTGGGCACTTGCCCCATTTGGTTGGGAGAGTTTCAAGTGCTAAGGGATGGGCAGGTGTTTACTGCAAGGTCTATTTGCCTAAGAAGAAAAGTGTGTTCTGGGCTGATGTCCTCTGGGCTGATACTTGGGTACCAGATGTGGCTCCAGGCCAAGCGCCAGCTCTCAGCTCACAGTCGGGCCCTCAGGACTCACAGCTGGCTCTCACCAGACTCCACCATGTGCAACACAGGTTAACAGGAGAATTCACTCTACTCTAGTTAAACCTGCAAAATCAAACCTCCCACCTCACTAAATGATGTGTGATTCTGTTATGTAATCTGTGGGTAATAATTGCTAACATTTACTGGACACCTAAAATGGGCCAGGCACTTTGCTAAGTGCTAAGAACGTTCTAATGTTCAAAATTCCACAAGATCCATTTTGTTATTCAGTTTCATCTCTGTTCCTCCCACCGCACAATGTAATCTCAAAGCGCAAGGTAAAATGACTATGGTCTTCATCTTTCTGCTGCTTAATTGGTTTTTAAGCACATGCACATGATTCTAGAGATCCAAATGTGAAAAGTTAAGTCCTTCCCATCTCGATATCTCAACCATCCTGTTCCCCTCCCTAAAGGCAATCACTGGTACTGGTCTCTTACACACGTGCATAAATACATGTATTTTTTGTTTGTTTGTTTGATTTTGCAGAAATGGTAGATTCAAGATTTAGAATAATAAATTGTAAAAGTTTCACATCATTCTAAAACTTTGAAACACTATCTTGATAGTAATTCCATATTTGTACGGATAGAGCATATCATCTCTGAATGGCTTCTGTTGAAACCTTGTAAGGAAATGCTGTAATCTATTAGGCCAGTCCTTTATTGATTATCACCTAGGTTATTTCCTTTGCTAATATAAACAATGCTGCAAGAACAGCTTTGAGGCTATATCTTTTTGCACATGTGCCAGTAGGATAAATTCTCAGAAGTGGAATAGCAGGGTTGAAGGATATACGTGTTATGGTTTCTATGGAAGTATTCAACTTACCTTGCCTTGAGGCTGCGTCAATTTACAGTCCCAGCAATAACACAGTGAGGACTGTTTCCTCATACTGTCTCCACGAGGGCTGCATTCAGGGGTTTAATATTTGCCAATTTTAACTGTGAGAAGTCTGGTCTATTTGCTCTCTCTTAATCATTTTTAGGCATTCTAAATCTATTTGTAGTAGATGTCTGTTAGCATTTGTGTGTGTTGTTTGAGTGTCTGATCAGCTCCTTTGTCCATTTTTCTATTGTATTTTGGCCTTTTTCTGTAAAATTGATTTACAGTGTTTGCATGTGTTTAGAGAATTGGTCCTTTGATACATGTGTTATAAAAACTTTCCCAGATCTCTTGCCATTGTCTTTCAACTTTCTTCTGTTTGTGATGCAACTTTAAGTGTCTATGCATTTGAGTTTATCAATTTTATTCTTTTCTTGATTCTCAGATTTCCCCCCATACTTAGGCTTTTCCTTCTCTAAGATTATAAAACAATTCTAGTATTTTTTTAATGATTTCCCCCTAACCAGAATTTACTTTGATCTGATAATAAATTTAATAATCCAACTTTTTTTTTTTTTCCTAAACGGCTTCCTGGTTGTCTCAGTATCATTTGCTGAATTGTGCTTTTCAAACACTGATATGAAATGCTACCTTTGTCATATTATACATTCTCATATGTTTTAGAGTTTATTTCTAGATTTTATTTTCTTAATCAGTCCCATGATGTTTTAATTACTCTAACTTTATGTAACACCAGCTGGTAGGACCAGTCTGCCTTTCTTTTCTTTTTCAGAATTTTCTAGATATTCTTGTTACTATGCATTTTTCATATACATTTTAAAATTAGTTTGTTTAGTGAGATAAAATTCCGTCAGTATTTTCTTTGAACTCAGAGCTTAGGTCTATTTCTAGTTGGTCTATTCTTTGGGGTGCCATAAATAGGACCTATTCTTCTACTATATTTTCCAGTTGATTATTGTTCCCATATTTAGAGCTACTGGTTTCTTAGTACTAACTTTGTTTATAACGACCTTTTTGAATTTTCGTATTCATTTTAATTTTTTTCCTATTTTTATTTTTTCTCCTTAGGTGTATGATCATATCATCTATACATACTGAGAATTCAACCTGCTGGCAAGTTTTAAACTCATTAGTTCCTTAATTTCTCTGATTGTATTGACAGATCAGTGTTAAAAGGTAGTAGTGAAAATGGAAACCTTTGCCTTGTTGCCGGTTTTAATGGGAATGTTTTTCTTGTCTCTGCATTGAGCATGGCTCCAGCTTTTAATGTGGGAAATACAGATATATGTTTTGTTTGTTTCGTGGAACTTTACCAATATGGCCTGCCTCGTGCTTTGCACATGTTGTTTTCCTCTCCTTTACTTGAGAAACCTATACTTAGATTTGTTGCTCTTGTTCAGTCACAGAGTTGGGTCTGACTCTTTGCAACCCCATGGATTATAGCCCACCAGGCTCCTCTGTCCATGGAATTTTCCAGCAAGAATCCTGTAGAGGGTTGCCATTCCCTTCTCCAGATCCCGGATCAGGGATTGAACCCACGTCTCCTGCACTGGCAGGCCGATTCTTTACCGCTGAGCCGCCGGGGAAGCCCATACTTAAATTAGCTCTTTTCAAATACCTTCTTTAGCATGGCATCTTCTTTATGACCTAGGCTATTAGTCATCTGCTTCTTCTCTGCCTTCCCACAATACTCAGCTCATCTTTTAACATCATGTAACACATAATACTCTGATTTGTAACTACCTGCCGTCTTTCCTTATTCACTGAGCTCCCTTAGAGAGCAAGCAACTTGTTTGGAGCTTGGTAAGTAGTGAACACACCAAACAGCTTCCAGGAACACCTATGTGATAAAGGACACTAATGCATCACTGCACTTAACCTCTGTCTACGCTTTTATCTTGGTCCCATGGCTTTAAATACTGTCTACAGGGAATGATCCCAAAATAATCATCTCTTTCCCTGATCTGTCCACTGAGCAATTGCAACCAACTGCCAACTTGATGTGTACAAATCCAGGCCATACCACTGTATGTATCATGTCTGAAGCAGAATTCTTGATTCTTTATGCAACAGCCCCCTCCTCCCGCCCCACCACATTGCCCATCTCAGCCAGTGATACTGGAATTGCCCTTGATTCCTTTCCCACACCTTAAACAGTGCAGTATCAGGAAATCCACAGAGCTCCACCTCCAAAACATCTCCTGATTTCAGCTACTTCTCATCACATCCCCTGGACAATCATAATCATAGTCCAAGTTGCCCTTATTTTTGGCTTAGACTCTAGCAATGTGCCTAAGCATTCATCCCATTTCTACTCCTTTCCCCACCATAATCCATTCTCCATACAGTAACTGAATAATCTCTTAAAAGAGTGAATTGGATCATGTCACTCCCTTTATTAGACCCCTTAATGGTTTCCTTTTAGTAGTTAGGATAACATCTAATCTCATCATAGCCTGGAAGGTCTGGTCCCTTCTCCCCTTCTCTTTCCCTAGCTCTTACCCCTGGATCGCTCTGCTGCTGCAGCACTAGCCTTCTGTCTGTCCTCCTGCCACAAGCTCAGCTCGGCCTTTCCCTTTGCTGTTGTCTCTGCCTGGACTGTTTTCCCTCAGGGTTCTGCTTGGGCAGATCCTCCTCACTAGTCACACCTCAGCTCAATTACAAATAAAAACCTAAATCTGCTCTCCATTCCACAGTCACAGAGTATCTGTTGAGCTCTTAAATACCCAGCACTTTTGCTTTTTATCATATCTCTCTATTTTACGTACATCATAGAACCTATCACTACCTGAAATTTGTAGATTTCAGTGTTTATTATTTCACCCCACACCCCTACTAAAATTCAAACTCGATATGAACAGGGTCATTGTCTGAGCTGTTCTTTGGAGCAGGCTCAGTATTTGGAATCTTCTTGCCTGGAAAATCCCATGGACAGAGGAGCCTGGTGGGCTGTAGTTCATGGGGTCGCTAAGAGTCGGACACGACTGAGCGACTTCACTTTCACTTTTCATTTTCATGCATTGGAGAAGGAAATGGCAACCCACTCCAGTGTTCTTGCCTGGAGAATCCCAGGAACGGAGGAGCCTGGTAGGCTGCCGTCTATGGGGTCGCACAGAGTCAGACATGACTGAAGTGACTTAGCAGCAGCAGCAGCAGGCACGTAATAAATATTTGTTGAATAAATGAAAAAAAAAATGTGTGCACTGTGCCAGTGAACTCAGGTATATGACAAAATGTGAGCTAATTTCTCTTCTGCTATAGTAGATCACATCCTAGAATGGAAAGACAGTATCTCTTTCCAGGGTCCACCTAAGTTTGCTGAGAGTTTTTGTGACACACACATGTAATTTTCACAGTGAACCAATGGCCACACTACCCAGGGGAGAGTGGCCTGCAGTGGCAGCCATAATTCTGAAACCACATAATGCCGGTAGGGGGCTATTTATTGGCAATGGATGAATTATTTTCTTGCTTGAATTCAAAACTCTTCAATGTATCCCTCTGCCTAAGAGGTAGTCTGGTTTGTAAAACTGGGGGAAAAAACCCCCAAACTCTAGAAAATGGTCAATTTTTAAAGAATATTTTATTTTAGCCAGTGGAGATCAAGTAAGTGAATTTACTGCTACATACAATGATTGTTAAATCATTTTCTCCCCATCCCCACTAAGTAAATATCTAACAAATACCTAAAGAATATTCATTAAAAGTGGCATCAAATAACAAGACTGCTCAGGATCCTCCAATACTGGCCTATCTTGAGTTACCTAACCATCTTTGTCTTCCCCATGTCACCACCCAGAGCTCTTAATAAAGGCTGATGCTCAGTAAAGGTTTGGAAATGAAAGAGGCAGGTATGCGTCTTGAATTTTTCCAAAGAGCTGGGATACTTTTACTCTCAATACTGAGTTTCTAAGGGGAGCCATCCAATGAGGAAGGCACACTCTGTTCCTTATGGCCCCTTCAAGGGTTTATAGCAGGAAGAAGCAGATACACAGAGCCCTGCCTTGTGTTTATATTACCCATATTACCCCAGACCAACAGAACAATGTGGCCAGACTCCATTACAGCCTCCCCCCCCCCCCCCCCCCCCCCCCCCCCGCCAAAGCTTGAAATCTTCAAAACCTCTCTCTGGGTGTTTAGGAAATCTCCATGTAGATGCATTTACCGTAATTAGATTCAGCCAGCCACGGTAACTCCGGAATCTGTGATGTAATTAGCAAAGGAACTAGGTGAATGCATTTGTGCAACCTCTGAGGCATTCTTCAAAGCAAATGGCCCCATTTGGGAGGAGGTGGGATGCTGCACACTGCACAGAGACCGTACAGCTATAAACACTGTCTAGGCTGACTGTCAGAGGCAAGCATGTTCTCATGAAGACTGTGAAATTGCTCCCCCTCTCCAGCTGAAATGCTCTGAGTGCATTTTCCCCCTGAAACTGAATCTTGCAGGTTTGGTTTGCACTAAAAGTGGGATTTAGTTTTTCTCTATGGAGAGGTGAGGGAGGGGCTGTTCTTCCTTCTGATGTAGGAAGGGTTTTTTAAAAAAGGAATCGAGCCAATCAAGTTTACAGAATTAAAGATTCTTAACGATGAAATCACCCCAAACTAGAAACACCTGGCTGAGTGTTTGGAGACGCGAAGGTGAAGATGACAGTGGTGAATTCTCAAGAGTGGCAGTAAATCTTCCACAGTTGAAAAGCTATTGCCAAGTAATGGCAGCTCGGGGGGATACTGCCTGCGGTCAGCTAAATAGTCAGCCCCCTCCAGAAACAGTCCTTATTCCCAGAGGCAGGGGGTACGTTAGGTTACACGGCAAAGGGAAATGAAAATGCTGATTTAACAGTTATTTTATTTACTCGGCTGCACCAGGTCTTGGTGGTGGCACACAGGATCTTCTATCTCCATTGCAGCACACAGGATCTATTAGTTGCATGTGGGGTCTAGTTTCCTGACTGGGGATTGAACCTGAGTTCCCTGCATTAGGAGCTCGGCATCTTAGCCACTGCACCATGAGGGAAGTCCCTAAGATGCTGATTTTAAACTAGGGAGATTATCCTGGTTTATGCTTTGGACAAAAATGGAGATAGCAAGGAGAGGATAAACCAAAGTTAGCAATGACAATAGTGGGAAGGGCCAGCAGGAAGTTGGAACAGTGGAGGGGGTGGGGGAGGGAGACGTTCTTGTTCGTGAAGTTTGTGAAGACATGGGTATCTACCTATGGTGATGCCTCATGCACTTCACAAGCCAGTCAGGGGCCAGAAGATCTGCTTTTGAGTCCTGGTGATGCCTCCAGACTGTTCTGAACATCAGAACTGTCCTTTGTGATGGGGAGACTTCATCTGCTTCCAGGGTTGTTAGGATCAAGTGAGGAGCAGCAACTATTATCGGTGAACTGTGATTCTGGATCTATAACATGGTGTCATGTGAGATGTCAGCCTCTGAGGCAAGCTACTTGTTTGCCCTTTTGCCCCAAATTTCCCTGAATTCTGGCTCACACAATTGAGGCAGCCTTGAACTATCAGGTCTGGCTCAGAGCTAACACCCTGAATTTGGTGAAAACTCCAAATCTGATCTTGTTGGTGGCTTTGGGAATGCTTTTCACACTACTTGACATCTGTGTTGGCTTATCTGTGAAATTAGCAGAAAATCATCCCACCCCAGAGATGTCCATCCACTCCGTCTAGCCAAAGCCCACGGAGCTATATTCCTGGCAGGGTCTCACTCTCCCTTCTAAAGTGCTTGAGGGTGGTCTGCATTTTTCTCCCCATTAAGAACACAGGCAGGTACACCCCTGTGAAGCCAGACATTGGAACAAGGACCTCTCTTGGTCTCCAAGCCTCTCTGCCTTCTGTCTTGCCAGTGAACATGAGTGACTTTCAGAGTACAGCTGATGGGCAGGTGTGGATGACCACAAAGCTGAAGGATGAGCCCATGGAGAGATCGTCATGGTGATAGAAATGAAGCCAGCTATCTCTGCAGCCTCATCTCCTAACATCTCCACACCAACCAGCCTGACCTTTCTCTTCCTCTTCTGCACCAAGCTTGTCCCAGCTCTGCCCATGGTACCCTCTGTCCAGAAGGCTCTGCCTTCACATCTCCACCTGGCTGCCTCTTTCCTTCATTTGGATCTTGGCTGGAATGTCATTTCCTCAGACCTGCCATGCCTGACCACCCTGTTCATGGTGCCAAGTCCCGTTCCTGTTTCTCTCTCATGGGATTTGTTTTGTTCTGGGTCCTTATCACTACTGAAAATCTTGTCTTTTTTTTCTAGCCCCTTGAGTGGAAGCACCCCGAGAGCAGGATCCTCTCTGTCCTGTTCAGTGCTGTAGCCCCAGGGCCTGGAGAAGAGGCTGGACACCTCACGCTCCATGCCTGTGTGCTGCATGAGCACCTTGGGTCACTGGGGGAAGAGCTGGGCAGGGCTTCTCACAGACTCCTCCCTGGGATGTAGATCTTGTCTTTCTTGTTTTACAGGGAAACCAACAGAGGCCCAGGTGGTGCTAGTGGTAAAGAACTTGCCTGCCAGTGCAGGAGATTTAAGAGATGTGAGTTCAATCCCTGGGTTGGGAAGATCCCCTGGAAGAGGGCATGGCAACCCACTCGAGTATGCTTGCCTGGAGAATCCCATGGACAGCAGAGCCCTGGCAGGCCACAGTCCACAGGGTCACACAGAGTCAGATGCCACTGAAGTGACTTAGCATGTACATATGCACAACAAAGGCCCAGAAAGGCTGAGTAACTTGTTTAAGAGCCCCTAGCTGGTAAGAAGGAGACCCTGGGTGAGAACCATGCTTGTCCTTGTTGCAACATTCAGAGCAGTGGCTCCCAGGTCTGGGCCTGGGGGTCACACAGCTGAATGATCCATGGCCCGAGTCCAGGATGACCTCTTGACTGCCATTTTTTAAAGCAATGGTTCTCAAATCACCCAGAGACTTGGTTAAGCTGGAGATTCTGAATCCATTGACCTGTGTGGTAGGGAGGGTGGTGGGGAGGGTGGAACGCTGAGCATTTCTGACAAGCTCCCAGGTGACTCTTTAAGAGCCAGGATTTAGCGGTCCTCTGACTTGAGAACTGGGATAGCTATTTGTAAAACAAAGGCAGGGAAGGAAAGACCTGGTAAATCTTGTGGTCAAATTAATTGCTGCAGCTGAGCAAAGAGAAGAGAGAGCGGTCCCTCCTTTCCTGGGATAAGCGGACACTGTCCCCACACCCTCCACAGCCTGGTCAGACAAGGTCCCGGAAGCTTGGGTCTAGCATGTGTGTGTATGAACCTAGGTTTGGTTTCCAGTTGTGTAGCACTTGGCTCAAGACCAGCATAGGGGCTGAGCCAACTATAGAAAGTCATCTCTTCAGCCGTAAGTGTTTCCTGTCGTCCCCTCCTCCCCAGGTCTGGATTGCATTCCTGCCCCCCCCCACCCCCCAGCCCAGAACAGTCGCCCAACTCTCAACTCTAATTAAGAGGCTTGCCTGGGTTTTAGGAGGCTCTAAGAGTGCCTACAATTTGCTGGAATTTTCTCCACTTAGAAAACAAGGGTAAAATATATCTGCTCTGCTTATGTGAGAGGGTTGTCATGAGAGCGCTTTGAAAAATAGAAAGCAGCATTTCCCAGATGTGAGTGGAATTGATTTTAGGTAGGACAGAGACCCAGAGAACATTGATCATCGGGTAAGAGCTATTCCCATTTTAAGTTTATTTCCAACTTTCCAACTAATTTCAAAGAAAATCTCACTTTAATACTAAAATGTCTCAAACACTTCTTTTAAACATTTCCTCATATCCTTTCTCCCCCAGACAAAGCCCCCTTATAAACAGATAGAGTTGCTCATAGAGTTGCTCACTTCCTCTATCTAGTTAGAAATTAATAGCATATGTTGTTTTCTTGTACTTTTTTGTGGGTACCTTTTATCTGTAGCAGAACATGTAGGTTTTTCATTTAAGACAATTCTATAAATCTTCCTTTTGAAGAGAATTTTAGATAAAACATGTAAGATGATTTCCAAAAAAGTAAATATAGGTTGAAAGAGGGAGGTAGTATATGTATACATATAGCTGATTCATGGTGTACAGCAGAAACTAATCCCACATTGTAGAGCAATTGTACACAAAAAAATATCATAGGTTGAATATAGGCATGGTAAAAATTATAAAGGTAAGAGTCAAGCGAGTCCATCTGGGATGAGAACATAAGGGAATATAAAGGGGTATGGCTGTATTATTCATGAAGGGAAACAAAGGCACCTGACCCAGCCATCTGGCCATGCCCTGCTCTACCTGTGGGCACTCCACATGGCTAGATCTGGGCTGGTAACTCTGCCTGAGCATCTCTAGACAGCATGTGGATATGTCTTGATCCCAGCCAAGAATGTGCACCTAAGTCCCATCCATGGCTAAGCAGATGTCTTCAGGTTTTTCGCTATCTGTGGAGCCTTTGGGGGAAAATGAGCAATCTGGCTACATAAAGGCTCATCATCTTGCATTTATGTACTGTAGAGACAAATCAGTTGCTGTGCTTTGGGCCTCGAGTTTCTTTGCTCAGTATGGTTAAAAGAGCTATAGTGATGATAAATATCAACAGATATTGTCAGTTTTGTCCTTCCCTAAATCAGTTTTAAACTGGCCAAAGGTGTTAAAGAATCTTTCTGAATTCCAAAGCAACATAAGGCAACAGAAACAATACCAGATTCCAACATCATAGATTTGGATCAGAATCTTGGCTCAGCTACCTATTATGCACTGAATTGCCACCCCCCAACTCATCTAGAGCCAGACATCCTGGAATGTGAAGTCAAGTGGGCCTCAGAAAGCATCACTACAAACAAAGGTAGTGGAGGTGATGGAATTCCAGGTGAGCTGTTTCAAATCCCGAAAGATGATGCTGTGAAAGTGCTGCACTCAATATGCCAGCAAATTGGGAAAACTCAGCCGTGGCCACAGGACTGGAAAAGGTCAGTTTTCATTCCAATCCCAAACAAAGGCAATGCCAAAGAATGCTCAAACTACCGAACAATTGTACTTATCTCACACGCTGGTAAAGGAATGCTCAAAATTCTCCAAGCCAGGCTTCAACAATACGTGAACCGTGAAGTTCCTGATGTTCAACCTGGTTTTAGAAAAGGCAGAGGAACCAGAGATCAAATTGCCAACATCTGCTGGATCATTGAAAAAGCAAGAGAGTTCCAGAAAAACATCTATGTCTGCTTTCTTGACTATGCCAAAGCCTTTGACTGTGTGGATCACAATAAACTGTGGAAAATTCTGAGAGAGATGGGAATACAGACCACCTGACCTGCCTCTTGAGAAATCTGTATGCAGGTCAGGAAGCAACAGTTAGAACTGGACATGGAACAACAGACTGGTTCCAAATAGGAAAAGGAGTGCATCAAGGCTGTATATTGTCACCCTGCTTATTTAACTTGTATGCAGAGTACATCATGAGAAACGCTGGACTGGAAGAAACACAAGCTGGAATCAAGATTGCCAGGAGAAATATCCATAACCTCAGATATGCAGATGACACCAGCCTTATGGCAGAAAGTGAAGAGGAACTAAAAAGCCTCTTGATGAAAGTGAAAGAGGAGAGTGAAAAAGTTGGCTTAAAGCTCAACATTTAGAAAACGAAGATCATGGCATCTGGTCCCATCACTTCATGGGAAATAGATGGGGAAACAGTGGAAACAGTGTCAGACTTTATTTTGGGGGGGGCTCCAAAATCACTGCAGATGGTGACTGCAGCCATGAAATTAAAAGATGCTTACTCCTTGGAAGAAAAGTTATGCCCAACCTAGATAGCATATTCAAAAGCAGAGACATTACTTTGCTGACTAAGGTCCGTCTAGTCAAGGCTATGGTTTTCCAGTGGTCATGTATGGATGTGAGAGTTGGACTGTGAAGAAGGCTGAGCGCTGAAGAATTGATGCTTTTGAACTGTGGTGTTGGAGAAGACTCTTGAGAGTCCCTTGGACTGCAAGGAGATCCAACCAGTCCATTCTGAAGGAGATCAGCCCTGGGATTTCTTTGGAAGGAATGATGCTAAAGCTGAAACTCCAGTACTTTGGCCACCTCATGCGAAGAGTTGACTCATTGGAAAAGACTCTGATGCTGGGAGGGATTGGGGGCAGGAGGAGAAGTGGACAACCGAGGATGAGATGGCTGGATGGCATCACCAACTCGATGGACGTGAGTCTGAGTGAACTCTGGGAGTTGGTGATGGACAGGGAGGCCTGGCATCCTGCGATTCATGGGGTCGCAAAGAGTCAGACACGACTGAGCAACTGAACTGAACTGAACTGAACCTCCCCAGTTCATATGTTGAAGTCCTAACCCCATACCTGAGAATGGGACTATATTTGGAGACAGTCTTTAAAGGGGTAGGTCATTTAAAATGAGGTCTCAGAGTGGGCCTTAGTTCAACAGGGCTTCCCTGGTGGCTCAGATAGTTAGAATGTTCTTGCACTGCAGGAGATTCAGGTTCAGTCCCTGGGTCAGGAAGATCCCCTGGAGAAGGGAGTGGTTACCTACTCCAGTATTCTTGCCTGGGAAATCCCATGGATAGAGAAGGCTGGTGGGCTACAATCCATGGCATTGCAAAGAGTCAGACATGACTGAACAAAACTAACCCTAATTCAGTAGGATTAGTGAGTTTGTAAGAGAGATGACATAGAAACACACAGAGGGACAGCCATATGGAGACCCAGGGAGAAGGCAGCCTTCTACAAGTCAAGGAGAGAGGTCTCAGAAGAAACCAGCCCTGCCAGCACCTGGATCTCAGACTACCAGCCTCCAGGACTATGAGAAAATAAATGCTCATTGTTTGAGCCACTCAGTCTGTGGTACTTTGTTACGGGAGCCTTAGCAAACTATCCCTAACTCCGTTTTACCACTGGGTGGCCTTGGATAGGTGGTACAGCCTCCCTGAGTCTCAATGTCCTCATGTATATATTGGGATGATAGTTTTTACCTCAGAGGTACGTGCTTAAATATGCTGATACATGTAAAACACTTGGCAAAATGCCCACTGCACTGTAGACACTGCAAACCATTGGTAACTATTTCATTTTTATTTGCTTAGATCAATCTCCCTTTCCCTCCCATTTCAAAAGGGGTGTAAGGCAAGAAAAAAAAAAAATACAAAAAAAGAAAACAAACACCACCCACCCATATACACACAACCAACTATTACTGCCAACTCTTGACCTAAATCTTAATAAGAGGTTAATAGCCATTATCTTACAGCCCTTAACAGGAAGAGGCAGTCACCTACACTAACTCTTTTGTAACTACTAAAATGGTTATCACCCTGCTTATTCTCTTTAAAAAGCATGTCTCAAAATGGTATTTCCCATACCCAATCTGTTCCCCAGTGAGGGCATATGAAGTGGAGAGACATTAAGTGACTTGAGTAGGGGGATGGGTTGGTGGATGCTAGATCTGGCAGCAGAAATGCTGGTCTGTTATCCTATGACCCAGGTGAACTGTAAGGAGCTGGGATGTATGGTCCAGTGACTCTGGACAGACATCCTTGCTCTGTTGCTTAGTATCTCTGAGACTTTAGCAAGTGTTTTTTTTTTTTTTTTTTTCTCTTTCTTTACCTTAGTTGCCCCCTCTATGAAACAGAATGATGAAAATAGTGCAAGGCTATTTCATTTTATGTAAGGATTATACTCTTAGTATGATTTAAACTGTGCATAATTAAATAGGAAAAATATATTATGAGTTTTATATTTATTCTGATGGGTAAAGTAGACTTTGCCTTTTCACACTTTTAACTTTGTACCTTTCTAAATAACCTAAACTTTCTAAACTTACAGATGTGTTTTATGTAAAATAACCATAGGGATTATTTGGCTGATGAGTTGTTTTATTTTGTTTTCTTAATTCTTCTCTGTAATTTTTAAAAGTTTAAAACAAATTTTAAATGTGTTCAGTACAATGAACTCATTCTCAATATCTTCTTCTCCTTTGAAAAAGGAGAACTCAGGTCAGATGGTCAGTTTTCCCCTGAGCCTGGTAAGCGTTTGTAGAATGGATGCCTAGGGCTGTGAACTGGGAGTTAGGGGGATGTGGGGTGGAGCTGGTATGCAGCAGTGAAATAGTTAACCTGCCTGCCTGCCTGTTACCTAAGTGGGTAGACCCAGGTTGCGACTGTGTAGGGGCAGCAACAAATCCCAGCCAGGCCTTCAGAGGGCAAACGGAAGCTAGCCTCACCATCACTTGGCATAAAACCGGAAACTAACAGATCCATACCTGCGATGGCTTTACAGCCACATCATGAGATGTAGCCTAACTGAGACCCTCAGTGGGCTTGGGGACATCTTGTGTGGTCACTGTTGGTTAGGGATGATAAGGCTAAAAGTACTTCCCAAGTCTCACCTATCCAAACCCCCAGAGCCTAGAATACTCAGCACACACTGAGCTGAGCGCCCACCTCCATGTCTCCGTGTTAACTTCGAACAGGATGCAAAGACCTGGAACACTGTGAGGTTGCACCAAGAGGCTCTGCCTACCCAAGAAAAGCATCACTTGCAACTCTAAGAAGACAACAGTGGAATCTTCTGACAGCAAAGCTCAGTTAAGTGTCAAGCTCTGGCTACAGTCAGGTGGAGGAAACTCTGGTAGGAAGGAATAATAGGTAGGTAAGCGCTAGAAGATCTCCAAGGCTTTGGTGCAGATGTCCCTTTGCTTGATTGTGTTAGCAAACGTCCAGTTATTTGAACCACCCCTGGCTCTACGGAGGCTGGGGGCTATCATCTTTTGTGGCCCCCAGACAGGGCCGTCAGAACGTGGGAACTAGATTACTCATTCTGCTCCTGGGAAAGGGAACAGACTTGTGGGATTTTAAACGAATGCATTAAATTTGTTGATTTTCAAAGGGAGAAGTAGAGAAAAATAAACAAACTCTTCGAAGATCTTGGCCGCAGTACAAGGGCCGAAGTTTAAATCCCTGCTCGCAACCATGTTAGACGTTGCAAAAACCCTCAGCATTCCCTGGTAATTCATTCAGGTGGAAGGAGGGGTGCACCCTTCTTTTAGGGGGCCCAGAACTCCGTTTTGTGTAAATGGAAGGGCCAGCAGAGAGGGGGTAACTGTGCTGTTATGATACATGAAAAAGGACAATAGCCTCCTGGTGGTTTTCTGCTTTAAAAAATGTAGCTATCTATATATCTTAGTAATTAAAAAATAATTTTAAAGTGTAGTGAGATATATGTTTTCACATGTAAGCAATACAGTGGTATAGCATTTTGAGAGATAAATTTAGCAAAAGACATCAATACTTTCAAAATATTCCTAGTCTTTGATTTAGCCATACCCTTTTTGGGGAGTCTGTCTGAAGGAGATAATCCAAAAAAAGGACCAAGACTGATGTAGCAAGATGCTATCATTGCACTGATTACAGTAGGAAAAAATTCAAAGAACCTCCATGTTTATCACAAGGAAATGGTGGGTTATAGTCTTGGTGGGCCAGCCTACAGTGGTTTCCTCCTTGGTGATGAAAAAGAAATGACAGAGGGAAGTGCTCAGTGAGGAACAGTAAGACAAGAGGCAGGAAATGGAGTGGAAATCTATGGGATCGTCATGTGAAACGGTGCACAGAGAAGTGAAATGTATCCTGAGGCTTCCCAGGTGGTGCAGTGGTAAAGAAGCTGTCTGCCAATGCAGGAGATGCCCGTTCGATCCCTGGGTGGAGAAGATCCCCTGGAGAAGATGACAACCCACTCCAGTAGTTTTGCCTGGAATATCCTACCGACAGAGGAGCCTGGTGGGCTACAGTCCAAGGGGTCAGACGCAACCAACTGAGCCTACATGTACATCTCTAGGTGGTGGGATTAAGATTAATTTTTATTTCCTATTTTCCTGTTTGTTCCAAAATTTTCAAAATTGAGCTTACACTATTATAACAACAAGGCCAACAACTTCTCTAACACCAAAAAGTATAAAGAAGCATTTGCTAGTTTCTGGCTGGGGAGACAAATGTGGGCAGAGGTTGGGCCTGCCTCTGGCAAGGGCAGACTGTCAACCCAGGCTCCTCTCACCTGCCCAAGGCTGAGAAGCCCAGAAGATGCTGGGGGGAACTACAGGGCACAGCGAGTGCCTCTAGGTTGGCTCTTGTTTGCTTGGGGAGCAGAAGGGGTTTGTGGCCTCTTCACTGGGGAGCCGAGGTAAAGGCAGCGCTCATCCAAGTTTTTAATCCCCTCGGCTAATCACCAGCCCTTTCTTGTGGTTTTACCAGGACTCCTTTTACTAAGTGGGTGGATTTGCACTGTTTTTGTTTGTGTGTTGTGCTTGGATTATGGTTTAATGTGTCACTCTGATGACAAAAGGGGTTTGCAGCAGTGGGCAGACCAGCTTCTCTGCTCTTAATAGAAAGCACGCTCCAGTACTTTACCTGCAACACATAGAGCTGCTTAGAACTGAGGGCTGCCCCTAAGACATGGTCCCCAAGAGTCTTTAATATGGACCAGACCGCTGTGAGGGTATTAATTAAATATTTTAGGCAGGATGGCTTTAGTTGGTTGGGGCATTTTTATAAGGAGAGGGAGTATATTGAAAACCCTGGCTGTTTCTGTAACAGGAACCTGTTTTGAAGGAAAGGTTCTTGGGTGGGACGTAATGGGTACCAGGCTGTTAAACCTCCAGGCCAACTTGATGTCAAAAACAGACACTTCGCATGTTTTCAACAATGTTTGAGTTGGGTCCTTGCTGTGAAATTTGATTGCAATTCTAGGGCAGCTTTAAGACAGAGAAGAATAGTGAGAGTCTATGAGTACCCCAGGCATTGTTGAAGACTGTGTTCTTATAAGAATCCTGTGAGAGAGGGTTTGACAGGGTCATTTTACAGAAAAACAAGACTGTTTTTCAAGATCACCAAGCTTGATGGAGGAGCTAAGTCCAAAGCTTAATTTAAAGTCTGTCTATCATTCCATCATCTATCCATTATCTATCATCTATCAATCATCTATCTCTATTTCAAAATACTGTATTTTATATACACACACACACACACTCTCTCTCTCTCTCAGAAAGTACTAGATATAAAGATAAGCTTATATTGCGGATCTTGATCTAACTGATAGGCATTTTTTCTGAATTCAAAGTAATCAGAATTATTGAACATGATGTTTGCTACAGAAGCACAGAGTCGGCTGATGTTTCTGGAAGGCAACATGGCGTGCTGAGAATGTGGAGCATGAGGTCTAAGGTTTGGATCCTGGCTCTGCCACTTACGATTTCTGTGACTGGGCATGCCCCTTCCCTGAGCAAGTTTCCTTGTCTTCAAATTTAGACCTGCATTTAGCACTGGGCCTGGCAGATGCTTAGTGAAGATGAATAAAAGCTGAATTTGGTGCTGGTCTTGGGGTGAGGAGTAGAGAAGTTGTTCTCCAATCCCCTGTGGCCCATTCTAGGTCTTCAGGAATACAGCAGTTCAGTGAGTTTTTTGGGAGCCATCCCTTCCTGTCCCATGATAGCCAAAATTACCAATGAAGTAGAGAAACACCCACTGAGATACTGGACACCTCTCAAGGAAGGATCGTGTTCCAGGGAGCATGAGGAGTGTGGCTGGACATCACTGACGCTGGGGTAGCTTCTGCCATCACTCACTTGATTCATTCCAGAGCCCATCAATCTGTCTGGCATGGCCGCCTCCTCTTGGGACCACCCTCCATACATTCCCACTTGCTCAATATCCTTTCCCAAGTTTCCATGCTCCTTTTCCCTATGTCATCTTGCCTTATACACAGAATCTTTGAGTCTCTGCTAAATAAAATATGCATTTGAGTCTGTGGAGGTCCTCTGTGACCCAGGATGAAGGGCTGGCCACAGGGAAGCGCTAATCTTTATTGTTCCTTTGCCCATCCTGCCCTGCCTCATCCTGCTTTAGAAACTTCCAAGTTTTCCAATATACATTTTTGCCTCTTTAGATCAAGACCTCCCCAACCCACCTCTTCTTTCTCTGCTTTCCTCAGGGAGCAATTTTATGAGGCTGATATGTACATACAGACATACATATCTATATATACATACAGATTATTTGTTGTTTTTTAGTTGTTAAGCTGTGTCCAACTCTTTTTTGCGATCTCATGGACTGTAGCCCACCAGACTCCTCTGTCCATAGGATTTCCCAGGCAAGAATATTGGAGTGGGTTGTCATTTCTTTCTCCAGGGGATCTTCCCAACCTAGGGATCAAACTGCATTGATAGGTGGATTCTTTATGGCTGAACCACCAGAGAAGCCCAACACACACACGCACATATCTCAACCATCAAAACATCTCTCAGACACTCCATGGCTGCCCATCCCCTTGGGTCCTTCCACCCCTAGCAAGGGTCTGTGGAGGACCTAATGACTTGAAGTCACATGAGTCTCAGTCTGCCCAGATTCACTGAGTAGCCTCTGCCAGGAGAGGAGTCAAGGAAATGAGGACTGCAGGGGGTGGGTGGCTCACCGCCTTCTTCCTCATCCTCTCCTGCCTGCTGAACTCTCTGTGCCAGAGTCTTATCTCTAAACAGATCATAATCCTTATCTTCCTCAGCACTTTTGGGAAGGATTAAATAACTTAATACAAGCACTCAACACAGGGTGTAGCCCCCAAGCTGCTGCTATATTATGACTGCTAATAAAAATAATTGATTTGAGATGTTGTCTATGAGAAAGAACATATTCAGTTTTGAATCTCAGCTCTTTCATTCACATTAGCGTTTGCGCGGATCAGCCTCCCTGAGCCTGTTTCCTCATCCTTGTAGTAGACGTGATCCATGCTTGCTCACAGAGCTGTGGAGATCTCAAGCTTCTAGGGCCACACTGGCACTGGCTCTGCATCCGGGGTCTTGGTCAGCCAGTTTTGTGGCTGCCTTGCCTGCTGTGGCTGACTGCGGCTGAGAGTAGGGAACTCCTGCTTTGTGGAGTCAGCTTCCATCTGCACTTAGAGTGGGAGGTACTTGGGGCAAGCAGATGGGGGTTAAAGTCAGGGAATACTGTGTACTTGAACTGACAGTGATTCACGATACATCTGCGCAGCTTGCTAAGAGTCCAGCCATTTGCCAAAGGGAGGGAGGTGGTGAGTGGGGGTGGGGCATGGGCTATGAGCAAAGGATGTTCCGTCCCGGGGAGTATAAACACAGCATCGTCTGTGACCTAAAAAGGCTTGGTCAGGAGGACCATTGAAGCCTGTGGTCCATTATTTGGACTGTGCTTGGCCTTTCCAAGGGAGCACCCCAGGCAGCTACCTGTGTTGTATCTGAGAGCTGTCACAGGCCAGACCCAGCTCTGCCTGACTCTGCATGGGACTCCTGGCAGCTGCCTGCGTGGGGCCTGCTTTGGCTCTTTCTTGGGTAAGTGCTCTATTTGCTGCAGAGGGACATGTGCCAGGGAGGTGCCAGCTGCCTGGAAGGCCCAGTGAGAATTTGTTGAGTCTTCTGAGTCTTTTCCAGACCTTCACTGTCCTTTAGGCAGGCAGGCCCACGAATGACTGATTAGAAGCCCAGACACCCCTGCTTCACTCACATTCCGTGTGTCCAACCCTTCCCCATGCTCAGCTTCGACTGCCCTCCTCCCCCAAGGTTTCAGAACCTTTGGTCTCCAAGCTGCAGCCTGATTTCCTATTGACAGCTTCACCCTCGCCCCTGGATACAGCTACTTTGGCCTCCTCGTGTGGTTCTCTCTTCCATCAGAATTAATGTAAAAGTGCTGATTTGGTCTCTTGGAGCCCAGCCTGGACCTTGGGGCTCATTCTAGAACCTTACCCTAGATTGTGTTTGGAATGCAAGAGACCTAGGTTTGAATCCTTGTTCTGCCATTTGAGTCAATTGCTTGTCAACCCCCGGCTTGCTCACTGGTAAAAAAGAATAAATTATGGACCTTCTTCTCAGAGTCAAGGTAAGGATTAAATGAGATAATCCAAATACATGGATTAAATGAAAGAATGATATGAAACATAAATGAAATGCTTAGCACATGATAAGCACTCCAGCATGACTATTTTTTTTCTTATCCTCACTAAGGATAAAATGCCTTTGCTTCCTCAATGTGACTTTTCTGTGCTATTTGACATTTTCAGCTGACCTCAACTTAGATTGGGGCATGGGATGACTGTGGTAAAGTTTTTTTTCTTTCCTCTCTCTCTTTTTTTAAATTAATTTATTTATTTTGCTTTATAATATTGTGTATTGGTTTTGCCATACATCGACTTGAATCTGCCACGGGTGTACATGTGTTCCCCATCCTGAACCCCTCCCACCTCCCTCCCCATCCCATCCCTCTGGGTCATCCCAGTGCACCAGCCCCGAGCACCCTGTATCATGAATTGAACCTGGACTGCCAATTCGTTTCACATGTGATAATTTACATGTTTCAATGCCATTCTCCCATATCATCCCGCCCTCACCCTCTCCCACAGAGTCCAAAAGACTGTTCTATACATCTGTGTCTCTTTTGCTGTCTCGCATACAGGGTTATTGTTACCATCTTTCTAAATTCCATATATATGCGTTAGTATACTATATCAGAGAAGGCAATGGCACCCCACTCCAATACTCTTGCCTGGAAAATCCCATGGATGGAGAAGCCTGGTAGGCTGCAGTCCATGGAGTCGCTAAGAGTCAGGCGCAACTGAGCGACTTCACTTTCACTTTTCACTTTCATGTATTGGAGAAGGAAATGGCAACCCACTCCAGTGTTCTTGCCTGGAGAATCCCAGAGATAGAGGAGCCTAGTGGGCTGCCGTCTATGGGGTCGCACAGAGTTGGACATGACTGAAGCGACTTAGCAATAGCAGCAGCAGCAGTATACTGTATTGGTTTTTTCTTTCTGGCTTACTTCACTCTGTATAATTGGCTCCAGTTTCATCCATCTCATTAGAACTGATTCAAATGCATTCTTTTTAATAGTTGAGTAATATTCCATTGTGTATATGTACCTCTTTCTTATCCATTCATCTGCTGATGGACATCTAGGTTGCTTCCATGTCCTGGCTATTATAAACAGTGCAGCGATGAACATTGGGGTATACATGTCTCTCTCAACTCTCTTTTCTTCGGTGTGTATGCCCAGTGGGATTGCTGGGTCAGATGGCAGTTCTATTTCCAGTTTTTAAAGGAATCTCCACACTGTTCTCCATAGTGGCTGTACTAGTTTGCACTCCCACCAACAGTATAATAGGATTCCCTTTTCTCCACACCCTCTCCAGCATTTATTGCTTGTAGACTTTTGGATCGCAGCCATTCTGACTGGCATGAAATGGTACCTCATTGTGGTTTTGATTTGCATTTCTCTGATAATGAGTGATGTTGAGCATCTTGTCATGTGTTTGTTAGCCATCTGTATGTCTTCTTTGGAGAAATGTCTGTTTAGTTCTTTGGCCCACTTTTTGATTGGGTCTTTTGTTTTTCTGGAATTGAGCTGCAGGAGTTGCTTGTATATTTTTGAGATTAATTCTTTGTCCGTTGCTTCATTTGCTATTATTTTCTCCCATTCTGAAGACTGTCTTTTTACCTTGCTTATAGTTTCCTTTGTTGTGCAGAAGCTTTTAATTTTAATTAGGTCCCATTTGTTTATTTTTGCTTTTATTTCCTATATTCTGAGAGGTGGGTCATAGACGATCCTGCTGTGGTTTATGTCAGAGAGTGTTTTGCCTATGTTTTCCTCTAGGAGTTTAATAGTTTTTGGTCTTATGTTTAGATCTTTAATCCATTTTGACTTTATTTTTGTGTGTGGTGTTAGAAAGTGTTCTAGTTTCATTCTTTTACAAGTGGTTGACCAGTTTTCCCAGCACCACTTGTTAAAGAGATCGTCTTTTCTCCATTGTATATTCTTGCCTCCTCTGTCAAAGATAAGGTGTTTCTAGGTGTGCGGATTTACCTCTGGGCTTTCTGTTTTGTTCCATTGATCTATATTTCTGTCTTTGTGCCAGTACCATACTGTCTTGATGACTGTGGCTTTGTAATAGAGCCTGAAGTCAGGCAGGTTGATTCCTCCAGTTCCATTCTTCTTTCTCAAGATTGCTTTGGCTATTTGAGTTTTTTTTGTATTTCCATACACATTGTGAAATTATTTGTTCTAGTTCTCTGAAAAATATTGTTGGTAGCTTGATAGGGATTGCATTGAACGTATAGATTGCTTTGGGTAATAAGCAATTTCACTATATTGATTCTTCCGATCCATGAACACGGTATATTTCTCCATCTATTAGTGTCCTCTTTGATTTCTTTCACTAGTGTTTTATAGTTTTCTATATATAGGTCTTTTGTTTCTTTGGGTAGATATATTCCTAAGTATTTTATTCTTTTCATTGCAATGGTGAGTAGAATTGTTTCCTTAATTTCTCTTTCTGTTTTCTCATTGTTAGTGTATAGGAATGCAAGGGATTTCTCTGTGTTAATTTTATATTCTGCAACTTTACTATATTCATTGATTAGCTCTAGTAATTTTCTGGTGGAGTCTTTAGGGTTTTCTATGCAGAGGATCATGTCATCTGCAAATGGTGAGAGTTTTACTTCTTTTCCAATCTGGATTCCTTTTATTTCTTTTTCTGCTCTGATTGCTGTGGTCAAACTTCCAAAACTCTGTTGAATAGCAGTGGTGAGAGTGGGCACCCTTGTCTTGTTCCTGACTTTAGGGGAAATGCTTTCAATTTTTCACCATTGAGGATAATGTTTGCTGAGGGTTTGTCATATATAGCTTTTATTATGTTGAGGTATGTTCCTTCTATTCCTGCTCTCTGGAGGGTTTTTTTTTTTTTTTTAAATCATAAATGGATGTTGAATGTTGTCAAAGGCTTTCTCTGCATCTATTGAGATAATCGTATCGTTTTTATTTTTTAATTTGTTAATGTGGTGTATTACTTTGATTGATTTGCAGATATTGAAGACTCCTTGCATCCCTAGGATAAAGCCAACTTGGTCATGATTATGATCTTTTTAATATGTTGGATTCTGTTTGCTAGAATTTTGTTAAGGATTTTTGCATCTATGTTCATCAGTGATATTGGCCCATGGTTTTCTTTTTTTGTGGCATCTTTGTCAGGTTTTGGTATTAGGGTGATGGTGGCCTCATAGAATGAGTTTGGAAGTATACCATCCTCTGCAATTTTCTGGAAGAGCTGAGTAGAATAGGTGTTAGTTCTCTAAAGTTTTGGTAGAATTCAGCTGTAAAGCCGTCTGGTCCTGGGCTTTTGTTTATTGGAAGATTTCTGATTGCAGTTTCAATTTCCGGACCTGTGATGGGTCTGTTAAGATTTTCTATTTCCTCTTGGTTCAATTTTGGAAAGGTGTATTTTTCTGAGAATTTGTCCATTTCTTCCAAGTTGTCCATTTTATTTGCATATAGTTGCTGATAATAGTCTCTTGTGATCCTTTGTATTTCTGTGTTGTCTGTTGTGATCTCTCCATTTTCGTTTCTAATTTTATTGATTTGATTTTTCTCCCTTTGTTTCTTGATGAGTCTGGCTAATGGTTTGTCAATTTTATTTATTTTCTCAAAGAACCAGCTTTTGGTTTTGTAGATTTTTGCTATGGTGTCTTTTGGGTTTTTTGCATGTATTTCTGCCCTAATTTTTAAGATTTCTTTCCTTCTACTAACCCTGGGTTTCATAATTTCTTCCTTTTCAAGTTGCTTTAGGTGTAGACTTAGGTTATTTGACTTTTTTTCTTGTTTCTTGAGGTAAGCCTGTATTGCTATGAACCTTTTCCTTAGCACTGCTTTTACAGTGTCCCATAGGTTTTGGGTTGTTGTGTTTTCATTTTCATTCATTTCTATGCATATTTTGATTTCTTTTTAATTTCTTCTCTGATTTGTTGGTTATTCAGCAGCGTGTTGTTCAACCTCCATATGTTGGAATTTTAAATTTTAAAGTTTTTTTCTCCTGTAATTGACATCTAATCTTATTGCACTGTGGTCAGAAAAGATTTGGGGAATGATTTCAATTTTTTTGAATTTACCAAGGCTAGATTTATGGCCCAGGATGTGATCTATCCTGGAGAAGGTTCCATGTGCACTTGAGAAAAAGGTGAAATTCATTGTTTTAGGGTGAAATGTCCTATAGATATCAATTAGGTCTAACTGGTCTATTGTATCATAAAGGTGGTTTTATTTTTGATGCCCACTTGGGTTTTTTTTTAATGCATACACACACTGTATTTGTATAGGTCTATGTGTATTATACATACATACTCACACAGATGTATCTGTGTGTTTATCTGATTATTTTACACCTGATCTAAAATTGGTGTTGTTACTAGCTGACAACTGAAATTTTGTAGTTATCTTAGAGTGGTGCAGATGTGATCTGAAGTTTAGGGGAAGGAAGAACTTGGGTTTGAAGGAACGTGACTTCCTGACATTGTCCCCTGGTGTCCTGTGGCCTTGCATGTGGTACTTCTGTCACCACCAGACACTCCTTGACATCAGAATGTCTTATTTTTCTTGCATCCTTCCTGCCTGAAATGTAGTATTTGTCCAGCAAATACTTACTGAATTAAACTGTAGCTCTCATCTAATGGCCAGCTTTTCTCAATTCATATTTTTTCTTTAAGAAAATCAATATGTAACTTCTGATATCTTTGATAAAACTCAGGGGGTTATGCTCAGTTAGGTTTTTCTCTTAATCCAGAGCTGTTGTTTTCTGCATTAAGCTTGTGATAGTACTGGTTCATCAAACCTAAAAAACAGGGGCTTTGAGGAAAAATTTGAATTGTTTTAGAGACAAGAAAAAGCCCCAGCCCAGGTTTTTCCCAGAATAGAAAACAATAGCCCTGCCCAGGCTGGTCAACTGGGTGGAGCAAATTATGATGCTTCGTTTCATACGGATGTAAAGCAACAATCAGTCCTTTAGAAAGAATTCCCTCGGATGTGACTGGTGTCCTTATAAGCCATAGGATGATGGAGGCACATGGGGAAATGCTTGTGACATCTGAAGCGGAGATTGACATGCATCTAGTCAAGGAATGCCAGAGCTGGCTGGCAAACCACCAGAAGCTAAGAAGACACTTCAGCTTCTTTGAATCCACTTGCTACTGTTTTCCTATTTCTCTCCTGGCTCTTCTTTTTGGCTCCCTTGTATTTTCCACATTCATATGCTAGCTTTATTCCTATTGGTTGCTTGAGGGCAGGTATTTTTCCCCTCATCTTGTCTCCCTGCTTCAGATGGTGATTTCCTCAGGTAACCTTTGACCTCTTCTGTCCAGAGCTGGTGGGTATGGTTGCACAGGTGGTTCACTGCACAAGGACTCCTGGTCAAAGGGACAAATAGGGCAACAATCCTATGCTTGTCTGGTGTGTATCCTGGCTCAAGGCCACACTGCTATAGGGGGCAACATTTAAAATTTTTTCATGAAGATGCTGGCCAGCCTGGTTCTTATCCCGAAATTAGCTGTCCTCTGCCTTTTCTGTGCCCTTGGGTCTCAAGGTCTCCAGTGGCCTCTATGGATCCCCCTTCCCTCACCCAGTAGAACCCCATCTGTCTCTGCTTCTCTGCCTCTCCCCGGGATCCTCAACCTTCAGGATCTCACTGGATTTCAAGAGCTTTCAGAATCTATGGTAGCTCTTTCTGTGGTAGCTGGTGGGCTGCTCAGGGGCAGCTCCCTTTAGCATCCAAAATGCTGCATCCCTGTTCTTTCCTCTCACCCCACAGCCTAAGCCAGCAGGAGCCGCAGGTGGTGGCGTCACCACAGCTTAGGATCCAAGAGATTCCAGCCGCCAAAGCGCTAAGCTTTCCCTGTGATCACACATTTTTGCACCAGCCAGGGCTCACACATTCCTCCACAGACCCGCCGCCAGAGGCATGTGGATATCAGTGACTGCTTAGAGAAGCTGGCCAGGGCCAGCCGACGAGGGAGGGAGGGCCTGGAGACTGCGCAAGATGAGATGCTTTTGCCACAACTGACAAGAAACTGTACGTCGTTGGAAATTAGAACAGCTGTGGGCTCCTCAATGCAGCAGATGGGTATGCAGGGAATGCTATGCAGCTTTAATCACATTTAACACGCCTGTCAGAGAATTGGGTCCATCTCAGTATTAATTTGGGTTTTCTGCATTGTTTGTTTGACAGAGTTCAGCCTTACCCTGCATGCTGTGCTCAGCATGGCTAGAAAGAAAATGATTTCCCTCCCTGGGTTTCAGCAGAGAGCAGCAAGCACAGTTCTGCTGGGCTGGGAAAGTGGCAGGGTTCAAGGAAGGGTTGGGAGCAGGGTGAAGGGAGCCCTGTCTGCTCTTTTCCTGGCAGAACTCAGCTGAGGTTGGGGCAGTAGAGCTTGAGAAGTGGGCATCCCAGCCCTGATTATGATCACTGGGTGATGGCACCTCTGTGTGCGTGTGTGTGTGTGTGTGTGTGTGTGTGTGTGTGTGAGTGAGAGAGAGAGAGAGAGAGAGAGAGAGAGAGAGAAAGAGAGGGAGAGAGACCTGTGGTTAAATTCTGAATTTTTGAGCATGTCCATGAATCCACCATTCCAATAAGTCCATTCTGGGTCAAGCCAGCTCATAGTTTCCGGCCAGAAAAGGCAACTCTGCTGACGCCCAGCCCTCAGTGTCAACGTGATGCAACAGGAAGAGGGGGTTTGGCATCAGTGGACCACAGGTCAGTGTCTGCTATTGCTTCCTTTGTTCATTCATTCATTCATCTCTAATCATCCATGGAGCACCAACTCTGTCAAAGGCACTTTATCTACACAAGTTGCACATAAGTAAAAACAACCCTTCACTTGGTCAAGTCATCATGGCTTGGGTACCAACCACATGAAGACATAAAGAGCCACCTTGGGTCAGTGTCATGAGGATAAAGAAGGGAATGTATGAATAGCATGTAGCACCTGCAGGACTAAGGGGCTCCATACATAAAATTGTTTTCTCTTCCTTCCCAGGAAGAGGACACTTTTAGCTTGTTTCCTTAAGAGGTTCCCACACGGTCTGCATCTTAGAACGTGGTGTGTCATCATCTGCTCATCCTGTAAGTCCTGGCCCATGATCTTCTGGCCTGTTGGTAATAAAAACGCATAGGTACTCCTTGGGCTATAAAGTTATAAAACTGCTAATGAAATTAAGTTTTGCTTGTTTGAATTGCACAGGCATAATAAAAAATAGCTGGCCCCCAAATAATACCACTGCAGATGTTATGTCCTTAGAACTCCCTGTAAGGCATGAGAAATGGAAACCAAATGGCTGTAAGCATATGCATGCCATCCTCAGGAAAAACAATCCTTTAGTCACTATTTGATGAGACCAGAGTCAGTGGAGGGGGTTGAGCTCAGAGAGGCTGAGCAGCCCACCCAGCTGTACTTCCCCTCTGTCCCTCGAAGGCCAGCACTAGATGGCATGTTATTTTGCTTGGCTTTCTAGGTGTAGCTTTCATAGCTTTTACAGTATCTTTTTTTAATATTTCAAAATAAAAATTTTACCTTACTGTTTTTAAGGTCTCTTGGCACAGAGGCTAAATTCACAGTGGCTGCCTACCCTGGACCACTGAAATTGTTTTGTAGCTTATTCACACGGCCAGGTTGGAATAATTACATTCAACAAGTCTCTCTGTAACTATTAATATACCTGAAAGCACATTTCACATGATATAGATGAGCAAGAGCATCCTGTGAGGATTATTGCTTCTCATGGAATGAAGACTTGGCTATTGGCTTGTGGCTCCTAGGGACGGACCTGGCAGAGGCAGGATGGAAGAAGATGGTGGTTATCAAAGTCTAGAAGCATATGAACCGATAGCCAAGCACTAACTGAATCAGATTCCCCTCTCAGGCTACCACCTAAGGTCTGGTCAAGTCTGGTTTGAAACTCAGGAATCTGTCTGTTCCCTGCACACCTCAGCATTCTAACACAGGGAATCCAGGATTACCAGACCATATTCTGGGAAACAGTGGTGTCCCAAAGGGAAAATACACGTGGCCTATAAGTAAATGTCCAACATCGCTATTACTTAAAGAAATATAAATTTATATGATTTTAACCTATCCAATTGGTTAACTATTTTTCTAAGTGATAAAACCCAACACAGGCAAAGACAAAGCAGTGGCCACTCTCTCAGACAGTGGGGAGTGGGGCATCAGGTGTAGGTATATTAAAGAGCCTTCACATACATCTATTCCTTTAACTCGGGAGGATATTTTGAGGGATTTATCATAAAGGAGAAATTATAAGTACATGCAAAGTTGTAATGATACAAATGCCTATGTAGTTCATTGCAGAGTTATCAATTCAATGCAAAACAAATAATTTAAGGGTCCATCATATGTGAAATAGATTGCCAGTCCAGGTTTGATGCATGAGGCAGGGTGCTCAGGGCTAGTGCACTGGGATGACCCTGAGGGATGGGATGGGGAGGGAGATGGGAGGGGGGTTCAGGATGGGGAACACATGTACACCCATGGCTGATTCATGTCAATGTATGGCAAAAACCACTACAGTATTGTAAAGTAAGTAGCCTCCAATTAAAATAAATTAATTAATAAAAAAAGAATAACCCACACACAAAAAATTTAAGGGTCCAGCATGAAAGATAGTTGGTTAAAAAAATATGCTGGATTTAAATGATAAAAAATTGTATATACATTAGAATGATGTCAGAAGGATATGTAAAATTATAAGGTAGTTACCATGAAGCAATAGTAACTGAAAAATATGTATTTATAAAAACCAGTAGTCCATACTTTATATTTTTCAGAGTTTCCATAATGAACATTCCTTTGATAGTTGAAAAGATACTAATTAATGTACTTTTAAAGGAGGGGAAAATTACCTTTGGCATCTGTCAGGCCTGGATTTGCATTTCTATCACTGATGCAGTGTGATTTGGGGCATTAATCTCTCTGTGTTTCAGATTCCTCAACTGCAAAATCGAGTAAATGCTAACAGCGTATGGGTTTATCATGAGAATTAAGAGATAATTATGTAAATACTCTTGACACATAATAGAGTATATAAATGTTGGATTTTGTCTCCCTTTTCAAATTTTTGAAATCAGAGGAAGTACTAAACTCTGGCCAAAGATCAAGAGAATTAATCTATTTCACATAAACCACAAAATTTCAACTTGTTTCTTTTGGGTACTTTTCTGAAAAAGGGTTTCTTAGGGCTTATTAGATACCATTGATGATGAAAGCTGGAAGTTGTCATTGATGACTGAAATGGACTAATTACAACCTCTGATCCTATTTGTTTTCCCCTTTGCCAGCTTTAACAGTTTGGGATAATTTTCCCCCTACAATTTTAATTAAAGGAAATCTTATATTCCTTGTCTAGAGAGGCAATAAAGCTCAAGCTATTGAAAATTTCCATCTCCTGAAAATCCCAGTTCGTCAGTCACTTCAGTCATGTCTGATTCTTTGTGACTTCTTGGACCGTAGCCTGTCAGGCTCCTCTGTCCCTGGGATTCTCCAGGCAAGAATACTGGAGTGGGTTGCCATTTCCTCCTCCAGGGGATCTCCCCAACTGAGGGATCGAAACTTCATCTCTTATGTCTCCCGCATTGACAGGCGGTTCTTTACCACGAAAGCCATCTGGGAAGCCCCCTTAAAGTCCCACAGAGTCCCAGTACCATTTACAATAGTATCAAAAATGTATTAATAAAACACTAGGAGTAAATCTAAGGCAAGATGTTGACAGACTTCAAAGAAAAGTATAAAACATTGTTGAGAGATTGTTTTAAAACACCTAAATAAAAGGAATGATGTACCATGTTCATGTTCTAGAAGATTTAATACTACAGGGAGGTCAATTTCCCCAGATTAACCCATTATGTACACTTTGTTGTTGCTGTTGTTTAGTCACGCAGTCATGTCGGACTCTGTGACCCCGTGGACTGTAGCCTGCCGGGCTCCTCTGTCAATGCAATTCTCCAGGAAAGAATACTGAAGTGGGTTACCATTTCCTTCTCCAAGAGATCTTCCTGACCCAGAGATCGAACACGTGTCTTCTGCATTGGCAGGTGGTTTCTTTATCATTAAGGCACCTGGGAAGCCCATAAGCATGTTTGCTGAAATATATAAACTAGAGTGTTTATAGTAGCACCATTTGTAATAGCCAACAATTGGCAACAACCCAAATATTCATCATTAGTAAAATAGAGAGATTAACTATGGTATAGTCCCCATATGGAAACGTTATATAGCAATGATAACATGCAACCTACCCTTACAGATAAAATGGGTGAGTCTCATCAACATTACATGGCACAAAAGGAGATATGCACAAAAGACACATGTGGTTCCATTTATATGAAGTTCAAAAACAGGCAAAATTCATCAGCATCATGGTTTCCCTTGTGGTGGAATAGTGATTGGTAAGGACCACAGGTGAAATTTCTGGGAGAGGGGAAGCTGGTAATGTTCTGTGTCTCGATCTAGATGCTGGTTACATGACTGTGCTCAGTTTGTGGCAATTCAGACTCTCTACTAATAATATGTATATATTTGATCCTCCAATAGGCTATCATTGAAGTTATGCTTTATTGAAAATTTTCTGTTTGGCCTTATTTTGAACTTTGGTAGCAGAGCGACATCATACATCTGTGCGAGGAGAGGTGCTAAGGTTCTATGGTTACAGTGTTAGGGTTGCCACAGTGGAAAGGCAGAGTGAGAACCTACTTCATACAGCTTCGTTTAGGGCCAGTATAGGCAGAAGAGAGATGGGAAAGTAAAGTTCACTGAACATCTGTTATGTGTCAATTCTTGAGTGCCCATGTGCTTTTTTCCCCCCTCAAACAAAATTATGAGATTCTTTATCCTTTTTTACATATTAGGAAACTGAGGCCCTGAGTAGTTAACTTGAAAAACACCAGGCAGATAAAAGATTTGTATTAATTTCATGAGGCTGTTGTAATAAACCACCATAAACTGGGTGGCTTAAGGCAACTGAAGTTTATCCCTTGGCGGTTCTGGAGGCTAAAGTCCAAAATCAAGGTTTTCTTAGCGCTGCACCCCCTCCAAAGGCTCTAGGTGTTATGTGGAGGGAGGTGGGAGGGGGGTTCATGTTTGGGAATGCATGTAAGAATTAAAGATTTTAAAATTTAAAAAATAAAAAACTAAAAAAAAAAACAAAAACAAAAAAAAAACAAAAAAAAACAAAGGCTCTAGGGAACAAATTCCACTCTCTGTCTCCTCCGGCTTCTGGAGGCTCTTTCTAGGCTTTCCTTGGCTGTAGATTGTATGTCTCTGATCTCTGTCTTCATCCTCACACGTCTATCTCTATGTTTGTGTTTTCTCTTCTGTCTCTTGTAAAGACACTTGTTTTTGGATTTAGACCCCAGTTCATCCTGAGATCCTTAATTATATTAGCAAAGACTTCCCCCCACATACTTTCTTCAAGTAAGGTTACATTTACAGCTTCTAGGATCTAGAACATGGATATGTCTTTTGAGGAAGACCACCATTCAGCCCACGATAGGGGCCCAGGTTTAAAATGAAAACAAAGACAAAATCAAAACCATCAATCTAAAGCCTGGCATTGCTCCAGTACTAGAGATTTCTTCTTTGGTGGCTGTGGTCACAGTTGATGTGTATGCAGTCATTCGGGACAACTTCTCAGGCGCCCCAAAGTGTCTTCTGTCCTGTGCAGAGACGGAATGTGTCAGAAATTTGCACCCTATCTTTTCTTGCTGCTTATAGAGGATGAGTGGGTGACTGGCCCAGACCTTCCTCACCAGGTGGATCCACCCTGTCCTCCAGTGCCCTATTGGCTCCTAGCAACTCACAGTTGCTATCTTCGCAGAGTTGCCCTTGGTCACATGGAGGCTGTCTCCATCAGGAGGTTATGCATACGTATCCCACCTCCCACCAGAGGCTGATGACTGACAAGGGGCAGAAGGTAATCCTTCCTTCACATAAGATCAACTTTGCAGTACAATTTATGTCCCAGAGGTCCTGATGGGACCACACTGAAGCCATCTAAGCCATATCCTTCATTTATTTTCTCCTTAGCCCTATTCTCATTTTCTTGCTCTTTTCCTCCTGAGCACACTCTCCTAATACATTGCCTTCTTAAGAATCCCCATCTCAGACTTTGCTTCTTGGAGATCCAAACTAAGACAATGACTGCCATTGGCAACAGCCTACCTTTCCTGCCAGACCCTACTGCTTCGGGCACGCACAGGTGAAGATCCTAAGGATGGGAATCTCAATTTTGACCTTGGATGGTTCTACTGGAAATTTTTATAAATCTTAGCTTGAAAGATCAAAATCATTAATGCCATGAGAGCGAGTCCCTGAGGCCAGGACTTGTGACCAGCCCCACAAGGCAATGGAAGACTTATTTTTATGGTGGGGATGAAATGGTCAGTTCATTAATCTGAGAAAAGATTTTTCTGTCTCCTAAAATGTGATCTTATCTTTCCAATTATACTTTAAACAAGATAGTAAAAAATCTAGAACTCCCCAGCATTTAATTCTATGAGCCAAGTGAGCTATTAGTCTGGCAGGAGGATTGTCCAGACATCTTAGTTAGAAATGGATCAATAAGTTGCTGATGGACTTAAACACAATCAACATTAGTTCTTTTAAAGGCAGACTTGGAGGGAGGTCAAGGTGGCAAAAGTAGGAAGATACTGAGTTCACCTCCTCCCACAGACATATCAAAATTACAGCTACTGTCCAGCCTCCAGTAAGGAGTGTTGGGAAAACTGGACCGCTACATGCAAAAGGAAATGGGCTTTCCCATGCCATATGCAAAAATAAACTCAAAACTGATTAAAGACTTTTATAGTGTCAGGTCTTAAATTTACCCCCCAGAAGAAAACATAGGCAGAACACTCAAATAAATTTTAGCAATGTGTTTTTGGTTATGTGTCCTCAGGCAAATGAAACAAATGCAAAAACAAGGAAATGGGACTACAAATGAAGAAACCTTTGTACAGCAAAGGAAATTATCAACAAAACGAAAAGGCTACCTACAGAATGGAAGAAGATATTTGCAAATGATACATCTGATAAGGGGTTAATATAAAAAATGTACAACAAAACTGACATGACTCAACATTAGAAAAAAACAAATAACCTATTTAAAAAATGGACAGAGAATCTGGATAGACATTTCCCAAGGAAGACATACAGATGGCCAAGAGATGCATAAGATGTTCAACATTACTAATCAGGGAACTGCAAATCAGAACCACAATGAGATATCACCCCACATCTGTATGAAAGATTATTACCAAAAAGACAAGAAGTAAGTGTTGACAGAGATGAGGAGAAAAGGGAGCTGTTATGCACTGTAGGTGGGAAGGTAAATTGGTGTAGCCACTATGGAAAACAGTATGCAGTTCTACTAAAAACAGCTATGATATGATCACCCCATGCCTGAGGTCAGGGGCGGCAGCCGAAAGGAGGAACCCCACGTCCAAGGAACAGTTGCTGCATGGGTGCAGGAGGGCCGAGAGGAGCTACTCCACACTCAAGATCAGGAGGGGCGGCTGTGAGGAGATACCCCTCGTCCAAGGTAAGGAGCAGTGGCTGCACTTTGCTGGAGCAGCCATGAAGAGATACCACCCATCCAAGGTAAGAGAAACCCAAGTAAGACGGTAGGTGTTGCAAGAGGGCATCAGAGGGCAGACATACTGAAACCATACTCACAGAAAACTAGTCAATCTAATCACACTAGGACCACAGCCTTGTCTAACTCAGTGAAACTAAGCCATGCCATGTGGGGTCACCCAAGATGGGCGGGTCATGGTGGAGAGGTCTGACAGAATGTGGTCCACTGGAGAAGGGAATGCCAAATCACTTCAGTATTCTTGCCTTGAGAACCCCATGAACAGTATGAAAAGCCAAAATGATAGGATACTGAAAGAGGAACTCCCCAGGTCAGTAGGTGCCCAGTATGCTACAGGAGATCAGTGGAGAAATAACTCCAGAAAGAATGACGGGATGGAGCCAAAGCAAAAACAATACCCAGCTGTGGATGTGACTGGTGATAGAAGCAAGGTCTGATGCTGTAAAGAGCAATATTGCATAGGAACCTGGAATGTCAGGTCCATGAATCAAAGCAAATTGGAAGTGGTCAAACAGGAGATGGCAAGAGTGAACGTCGACATTCTAGGAATCAGCAACAAAAATGGACTGGAATGGGTGAATTTAACTCAGATGACCGTTATATCTACTACTGCAGGCAGGAATCCCCTAGAAGAAATGGAGTAGCCATCATGGTCAACAAAAGAGTCTGAAATGCAGTACTTGGATGCAATCTCATAAATGACAGAATCATCTCTGTTCATTTCCAAGGCAAACCATTCAGTATCACAGTAATCCAAGTCTATGCCCCAACCAGTAACATTGAAAAAGCTGAAGTTGAACGGTTCTATGAAGACCTACAAGACCTTGTAGAACTAACACCCAAAAAAGATGTCCTTTTCATTATAGGGGACTGGAATGCAAAAGTAGGAAGGCAAGAAACACCTGGAGTAACAGACAAATTTGGCCTTGGAATACGGAATGAAGCAGGGCAAAGGCTAATAGAGTTTTGCCAAGAAAATGCACTGGTCGTAGCAAACACCCTCTTCCAACAACACAAGAGAAGACTCTACACGTGGACATCATGAGATGGTCAACACCAAAATCAGATTGATTATATTCTTTGCAGCCAAAGGTAGAGAAGCTCTATACAGTCAGCAAAAATGAGACCAGGAGCTGACTGTGGCCCAGATCATGAAATCCTTATTGCCAAATTCAGACTTAAATTGAAGAAAGTGGGGAAACCACTAGACCACTCAGGTATGACCTAAATCAAATTCCTTATGATTATACAGTGGAAGTGAGAAATAGATTTAAGGGCCTAGATCTGATAGATAGAGTGCCTGATGAATTATGGAATGAGGCTCGTGACACTGTACAGGAGACAGGGATCAAGACCATCCCCATGGAAAAGAAATGCAAAAACGCAGAATGGCTGTCTGGGGAGGCCTTGCAAATAGCTGTGAAAAGAAGAGAAGTGAAAAGCAAAGGAGAAAAGGAAAGATATAAGCAGCTGAATGCAGAGTCCCAAAAAATAGCAAGGAGAGATAAGAAAGCTTTCCTCAGTGATCAATGCAAAGAAATAGAAGAAAACAACAGAATGGGAAAGACTAGAGATCGCTTCAAGAAAATCTGAGATACCAAGGGAACATTTCATGCAAAGATGGGCTCGATAAAGGACAGAAATGGTATGGACCTAACAGAAGCAGAAGATATTAAGAAGAGGTGGCAAGAATACACAAAAGAGCTGTACAAAAAAGATCTTCACAACCAAGATAATCACGATTATGTGATCACTCACCTAGAGCCAGACATCCTGGAATGTGAAGTCAAGTGGGCCTTTGCCGGGGTCCAGCCCCGGTGGATCCAGGGTGATTCAAAGGTGGGGATGGAGTCGGTGTCCTGGAAAAAACTTATTTAATTATAGATATAGAGGGAGATTAGGAACAGATAGTGTAGTAGAAAAAGAGGCTGAATTCAGATAGGAAAACGGGGAGCGAGAAAAAGACGACACGGGGGAATCAGTCTTTCCAGAAACTGATCCGATTTCTTTATTTTTCAGGTTTGTTTATATACCTTTTTGTTATACATAGGGATGAATACAGAGTCACGCGGGGGTCAGCAGACCTGATCCTTGTCACAATCAGGTGCTTCATATAAAATTATACAAAGGTCTTATGAGTTTCATCATCTTTTAGCCATGAGGTCTGCTGACATTTTATGGCCCTTTCTGATACCGGTCAGTTAACCAGAAAACTTATTTTTCCAGGGGTGATTTTTTCTTAAATCAGGCGCCACCCTCCAAATAAAGTTGCATTCCTATAGGGTGAGGGTGTAGTGAGTTACAATCAAGAAAGGAATTTACTTAACCTAAGGTTTAACATGATTAATCTTAAAGGTTAATACTTATTTTTCCTATATGCTAGTTATATTCATTATAAGGGCAGGAATATGAAGTTTTAGCAGCAAATATTGGCTCAACAAATGTAAACCCTTCACCAATGTTCCCCTTAAGATCTATTTTGTTTTAAGATAGTGATAAATTACATTTTTGCATAGCAAGGACACAGTGATAGTGATTTATAACAAAGTACAATGATCTATAACAAAAGAGAAGATTCATTAACTCAAAAGTCTAGCATTGCTAACAGCAAAAACTACAATATTTCCTTTATTCCAAATACATCGATTAATATATTCCCAGGTGCCTAAGGATATGGAGGCCTGATGGCAATCATTGACTCGTCAATGAAAAAAGCCCTATGCTAATACTCCAAACTCTCTGTGCTGTTTATGGTTGAGAGGTTGTCACACAAGCTAGTCTGTCAGCAGAGAGATTTGACCTGAGACACCCTTGTCACACCCAGGGCAGGGAATTAGCAGTAATTATTGGCAGGACAAATGAAAAAACCCTTCACCAATATGATTCCTAATCATCCTACTAATACTATACTAATGATCTTCTAACTTCTCAAAAGAGTCTGTTTTTAGAAAGTTTTAAAACATCCCGTGCCTCTCACAGTTGGGAGGCTGTAAACAATCACATGCGGCCGGACGAGCCTGATCAGGCAGGCCAGAGAACCTCCAGAGTTCGTAAGTTGAAACACTCTTGTCACGCCCAGGAATTTTTATTAACTGGAGCTGCAAGTTAAACTCCTTCTCTGAGAGAAATGGTTATGGGGGAGAGCTCCCCGTAAAGTACCCTGGTTTGGGGGGTAGATGCTCGGGAACAGGGGGTTTCCTGAGGCTTGATCACGCCTTTGTGTATGCCAAGCTTCCTTCCTCATGACCTTTGCCATGGGCGGAGTTCCTCACGCTGGCTCCCAACAGGCCTTAGAAAGCATCACTATGAACAAAGCTAGTGGAGGTAATGGAATTCCAGTTGAGCTATTTCAACTTCTGGAAGATGATGCTGTGAAAGTGCTGCACTCAATATGCCAGCAAATTTGGAAAACTCAGCAGTGGCCACAGGACTGGAAAAGGTCAGTTTTCATTCCAATCCCAAAGAATGCTCAAACTACCACACAATTACACTCATCTCACATGCTAGTAAAGTAATGCTCAAAATTCTCCAAGCCAGGCTTCAGCAATACGTGAACCATGACTTTCCAGATGTTCAAGCTGGTTTTAGAAAAGGCAGAGGAATCAGAGATCAAATTGCCAACATTGGCTGGATCGTGGAAAAAGGAAGAGAGTTCCAGAGAAACATCTATTTCTGCTTTATTGACTATGCCAAAGCCTTTGACTGTGTGGATCACAACAAACTGTGGAAAATTCTGAAAGAGATGGGAATACCAGACCACCTGACCTGCCTCTTGAGAAACCTTTATACAGGTCAGGAAGCAACAGTTCAAGCTGGACATGGAACAACAGACTGGTTCCAAATAGGAAAAGGAGTACGTCAAACTGTATATTGTCACCCTTTTATTCAACTTCTATGCAGAGTACATCATGAGAAGTGCTGGGCTAGAAGAAGCACAAGCTGGAATCAAGATTGCCGGGAGAAATCTCAATAACCTCAGATATGCAGATGACAGCAGCCTTATGGCAGAAAGTGAAGAGGAACTAAAAAGCCTCTTGATGAAAGTGAAAGAGGAGAGTGGAAAAGTTGGCTTAAAGCTCAACATTCAGAAAACTAAGATCTGGTCCCATCTGGTCCCATCACTTCATGGGAAGTAGATGTGGAAACAGTGTCAGACTTTATTTTGGGGGGCTCCCAAATCACTGCAGATGGTGACTGCAGCCATGAAATTAAAAGACACTTACTCCTTGGAAGGAAAGGTATGACCAACCTAGATAGCATATTCAAAAGCAGAGACATTACTTTGCCAACAAAGGTCCATCTAGTCAAAGCTATGGTTTTTCCAGTAGTCATGTATGGATGTGAAAGCTGGACTGTGAAGAAACCTGAGCACTGAAGAATTGATGCTTTTGAACTGTGGTGTTGGAGAAGACTCTTGAGAGTTCCTTGGACTGCAAGGAGACCCAATCAGTCCATTCTGAAGGAGATCAGTCCTGGGTGTTCTTTGGAAGGACTGATGCTAAAGCTGAAACTCCAATACTTTGGCCATCTCATGCGAAGAGTTGACTCATTGGAAAAGACTCTGATTCTGGGAGGGATTGGGGGCAGGAGGAGAAGGGGATGGCAGAGGATGAGATGGCTTGATAGCATTACCTACTCAATGCACATGAGTTTGGGTGAACTCTGGGAGTTGGTGATGGAAAGGGAGGCCTGGCGTGCCGCAATTCTTGGGGTCACAAAGAGTCGGCCACGACTGAGCGACTGAACTGAACTGATGATATGATCTAGCAATTCTGTCTCTGGGTATTTTTCCCATGAAAATACTAATTTGAAAAGATATCTATACCCCTATGTTCACTGCAGCATTGTTTACAATAGCCAAGATGTGCAAGCAACCTCTGTGTGTGCCAATAGATAAAAAAGCTGTTACAGGTACACAGATGATGGGGTATTGCTCAGCCATAAAAAATAACAAGACCTTGCCATTTGGGTCAACATGGATGAATGTAGAGAGTATTATACTAGATTAAATAAGTCAATCAGAGAAAGAATACTGTATGATCTCAGTTATATGAAGGGGTGGTTCTAAGGAGAATGTGTGATATTATCTTGGGTGTGTTCCTATGGAGACTGGCTAAGCAGAGGTGAGTACTTTATGGCCTGGACATTCAGAAGTAGATGCTACTGTACATATACCCATTTTCAGAAAATGCAGCGCCGCTGGTCTCAGGGCAAGTGACTCAAGGGAGTTTGACCAAAGCTGGTTTGTGATTCTCCTTGTGAGTGCTCCGGCATGAGTACGACCCAGCCTTTCCTGTGACTCTTACGGGAACCACAGTACTCACGGCCTTTGTGCTTTCCTCTGTGGGTCTGCTCCTTCACCACGTGTTTGCCATAAGCCTTAACCCAGTTCTACATCTATATTCCCTGTTAGCTTCAGATACCACTGCTGAGAACCTCTTTTTATTGCTATTTCTTAATTCAGATTCCAGAGAGGGATTCCGATTGGCCATTCTTGTCTTTTTTGTGCCAGGCTGCGTCATCTCAGTCTGCCTGGCCAGCCTTCAGATTCCACGGCTCAGATCAAGAGTCCAGCCTGAATCTATCGTCTGGAGTCAGACTGGGGTGAAGGTTGAGGAAGAAAGTCACGTGTCACAACATGTAGTTGCATAAAGACTGCCTGTTTCACATGGATGGTGACTGCAGCAGGAAAAGGGACTGTTGTGTCTAGCGCTGCCATTCGAGCTTCTATTCCTTTCCCAGTGTGGCGGAGAGGCCTGAGAAGGAGAGGCTCTTCATCCCCAGCATGTAAGCCAAGCTCCATCATCCTTGGGCAAAACAAAGATACCAAGCTTCCTCTGTTGTCACTGCAGCTTGGTGAAAACAGCCCAGGACCGAGTTAGGAGGCTTGGTTCTCCCCTCAGCCCTGACAGTAAAGCACAGTGGACCCTCCACATTCCTGAGTTTCAGTACAGTTTTGTCTGGAACCTCGTCGGGGTCCCCTTTGCCTATAAACTCTTCACTCCACAGTCATAGGGCAGTGGTCAGGAGAGGGACCTAGGGGTGAACTGGCCTCCCCCTTGCACGTGAAAAGTTGATCCTTAACCCAGAAGATTGATGGATCCTGTTCAAACAGTAGTTGAATCTAGCCACTCTTCTGATCAAATTCTCTAAGGGCTTCTTAGCTCACTTAAGGTTAAAGCCCACACCCCCAGCATGGCCTATAGCACCCTGCACCATCTCCCCACCACCACTGCTTGTCTAGGCTCACCATCCACTTCACTCCAGCCACAGGCCCCTTGCTGGTCTGTAAACACAGCAAGTGTACTCCTGATTCAGGCATTATACTTGCTGTCCATTTGGCTGGAGATTTTCCTCCCTCAGATACCTGCATGACCCCACATCCATATGGCATGACACCCCCATCCAGTCTATGTAGAATCGCAGCCCCCAGCTCTTCTAACCCCACTTTTTGTTATATCCAGAGTCCTTGAGGCCATAACACATGGTGTCTTAATTAGTTTGTTCGTTACCTACTCCACCACCCACCCACACATTAGGATATAAACTTCATGAGAGCAGAAACTTTGGTCTCCTCACTCACATCCTTGGTGCTCAGAATAGTGTCAACCACACACTTGTTGTTTGAGCGGAGATGTACATCAGGTGGTGGGGACAAGTATCACATTTCAGCTGTGTGCATCCCCTGTTGTGTGTGGTAGTAGTTGGACACAGAGCCTTCCTCCCTCTGTAGAATTTGCGGAGGGTGGATGCGGATGCTCTTCATCTGCACCCTGGCAGCCAAGTGTAACCTAGGCTTGGCCAATCAGATCCCAGCCTGGGATTTTGGATCAGGACTGAGTGACAAGCCCTGAGGGCTCTCTGTCTTCATCTACAGTAGCTGCGCCATACCAAGGGCATTACTGCTGGGCTCCGTGGAGAATCTCCTATTGATGTTTCACTTGGCTCTGGCTTCCTACGCATACCATGGGTCACTGATAATCTTCCAGCAAGTTTCTTTTCTGCCGAAGGGAGCCAGGATAAATTTCTAGAGCTTGCACCAAGTACCCTGACCAGAACAAAACAGACTTCTCAGAGGTTGCTGCCATAGTTTTTCTTCATTGTTTTGAGTTGCCTGATCAGTCTTATTGGTTTATTTCAAAGACTGGTTTATATGTTTATCAGAGAGACTAAGTGAGACAGTTTGGGGTTTTATTTGGTCAGTTTCCAAACTTGCTTTTGAAGGGATTGTGGCCTTGTTAGAAGATCAGTTCCTTGAGATAGAGATGGGGTCTATAGCCCTCAGGGGTACCAGGGCAGGGTCTAGAACAGAACCTGGCACTCATTTCACACATTAGTGGGACAGATTTATCAGGCTGAATGTCTCCATTAAGGGCTATGTCAAACCATGAAACCCCTCAATAGCAATTCTCTCTGGATGATGTTAGGAATGGTGATAGAAATCTCCTCCTTATATCTGTTAGAGGCTCTTGATGTTGTCTGTTACACCACTGAATCCCTATTAGGTCTCAGAAGGGTATTGTCTTCTGGTCTCAGCGCTTCTCCTGAATTACTAGTTTGAATTTTTGGCTTTTAGACTTGATGAATCATAAAAGTCAGTCATTCTCAAAGGTGTGTGATTGGCATTTTGGATGGGACAACCCTGCTATGGAGGGTTATGTACTGCAGGATACTTAGGCTTACTGGCCCCACACACTAGATGTATAGAATATTCTCAAGTCATTGCGAAAAAATAAACGTGCCCTAATAGGACCTCCTTCCTCTTTTCAGATGGGCTTCATGTGAAGCTGTGTTTTCCTCTTTGGCCATTAGGAAGCTCAGAGCCAAAGCTAGTCAGTGCCTTCAAAGATCTACAAAGACTCTCATCACAGGCAAGTTATATACAATTCTTGCAAAAGGATATTTTCATTTTTCTTTCCTTATTTTTTTAACTGAATTTCCCTACTGTTTTTTAAAAATCTTTAGTATTGGAGTATAACAAGACTGTGATAGTTTCAGATGAACAGTGAAGGGACTTACCCGTATATACAAATGTATCCATTCTCCCCCAAACTCCTCTCCCATCCAGGCTGCCACATAGCATTGAGTTATCTGTGCTATACAGTATGTCCTTGTTGATTATCTGTCCATTTTAAATATGACAGTGTGTACCTATCCATCCCCAACCCTCTTTCCTCTATCTACCCCCCTGTCCCCCGCTGGTATCTGTAAGTTCATTCTCTAAGTCTGTGAGTCTCTGCTTTGTAAATAAATTCATTTGTATCATATCCTTCTGGATTTCGCATATAAGGGATGTCATATGATATTTCTGCTTCTGACTTACTTCACTCAGCATGACAATCTCAAGGTCCATCCATGTGGCTGCATCCTGCTTTTTGTTGGGTTTTACATATTATAATATTGTATATGCACTTTTGTAAGCCTCCTCAAATTTTTTCAACTTTATTTTTAATTGAAGTATGCTTACAATATTCTGTTGGCTTCTGCCATACATCAACATGGATCAGCACAGGTAAACATATGTCCCCTCCCTCGAGAGCCTCCCTCCCCAATTTTTCTTTTAACAAGATGGAGTCCAGGTAAATAATAAAAGTAGAGAATCATTTGGGTAGCGCATGCCGCTAGATGCTTTCTTTCATCTGTGACGTCTGCACCGGTCTCGCGCTGGAGCTTTTCTTTCTTGAGCTGTCGCGGGAGTAGAGGCACTTGTAGAAACCCATCTAAGGTCTCTTGTCTGTTGCACCTAGTAGTGCTGTGACAGAGGCCTTCCATGTCCTGATGATCTCAGCCAGTTGTAAAGTGACTTTCCAAAGATGATCTGTTGGGTATGGGCTGGAGAAATTAAAAAGGAAATCCCATAAAAGAAATAGCAGCACATGTCTGGTGAAACCCACTAGCCCAGGAGGAGAGGAAGAATAAAGATGCACAGTCTAACTCTTAAAACTGCAGGAGAGCATATTCCGGGTAGAATGTAACTCCCCAGACATCTGTTGGTGATGTCTACAGACAGACATGCATCATTGGAGGGATCGGTAAATTATATGGGGACGGTTTAATGACCTGCAAAGCAGCACATCCCGCCAGCACAGATAACATCTTCAAAATAGGGCAAGAGAACTAATTTAGGTGGGAGAAGAAAGCGTGGTGAGGTAGATGAGTGGGCAACAGGGCTCAGTGGGAAGGAGCCCTTGGATATAATAACCTTGAAGGCAGGGGTGAGATGGAGTGGGGGTAGGGTGGGAAGTGCAGTTTTGCATACCTCAGAGAGGGTTAAGCAGGAAATAGGAGATGGTTAGCACAGCCTAAGAGAATAGAGGAGGAAATAGTCCTTTCAAAGAGGAGGAAAGTAAAAAAGGAAACTGGATCCCAAAAAACAGGAGCCAGTTCCTTCCATTTAAAAGGAATAAATAGGAAAATTAGCAACCTGCTATGGTTGACTCTAAATGTTTTCTTAAAGATTCTAAGACACCAGCTTTCAAGCTTTTACTGTGTTGAAACCTTTTTATTTCCCAAATGAGGGTTTGCAGAGTTCCCTAGAATGTAATCTCTATGAGGACAGGGATTATTGCCTTGCTGTTTACTCTTGTATCCCCAGACTCTCACCTAGAAGGCACTCAATAAATATTTATTAATTAGGCTAATGAATGAATGAGTAGGATGCAAGTTTAGGCTGAGAAAGAAAAAGTTTCTACTGGTTTTCCAGTAGATACCAGAGTTGCTTAGGGAAAGAGCCTTTTTTTAGAGGAATTCCTTGATAAATCACTTAGGAGAAAAAGGCAACCAAGAGGCAACTAAAGGTTTTGTTTAAATAATAAAACTGAACTTGTTGGTGGTCGGGGTGGGAGGGGAGGGAGGAGGTGCTGTGAAGCTGGGTAGCAGAGAGAGATGGAGAGGGTAAGTGACAGGGCTTGTTACCGATAGTCATGATAATGCTCTTCAATTACAGGCTGTACAGTACTGTGTAGAAACACCTTACCATCACCCCCAACCTCCTGTAAAAATATAGTCTTCCATGTGAGTGAGACTGGGAAGGACATTAAGACATTAAGAGAAGGGGCTGAGTTCTTTGTCTGGGTCAATACCAAGAAGAGGATTTTTTTTTAAAAAGCAACAGTAAATGCCTAGACGACCCTGATTGACAAATTCAGGAAAAAACAAGTATGAGATAGAGGTAACTAGGGAAAGGCACACTTCTGAGAAGCTGAAGAAATATTCAGGGGAGCTTATATTTCTCTCTGGTTGTAGAAGGGGATTTCAGGCTGATTTTGTCTGGATGTTAAAGGATAGCTGATGTCAGGGAGACAAAGAAAGCAGAGGAAACAGATGTTGGGGATGAAAAGAAACATCCAGAGCTCTGCTCTATCCCCATATTCCCCTTCTCACTGTACCCCACCTCCTTCAGAATTTAAGAGCTGAGAACAGATGAATGAGAAGGGAGTTTGGGAAATTAAGGAGTGGGAGGGAAAGATGAGCTGAGAAATGGGGCACTGGGCTTTGGATCCAGAATCACCAAATATGTGGGTATTCCTGAGTGGCTTGTTGCTGTTGTTTAGTCACTAAGTCATGTCTGACTCTTTGCGACCCCATGAGCTGCAGCATGCCAGGCTTCCCTGTCCTTCACTCTCTCCTGCAGTTTGCTCAAGCTCATGTCCATCGAATCAGTGAGGCCATCCAACCATCTCATCCTCTGTCATTTCCTCCTCCTCCTGCCTTCAGTCTTTGCCAGGATCAGGGTCTTTTCCTATGAGCCGGCCCTTCCCAACAGGTGGCTCAAGTATTGGAGCTTCAGCTTTAGCATCAGTCCTTCCAATTAATTTGGAGAAGGGCATGGTAACCCACTCCAGTATTCTGGCCTGGAAAATCCCATGGACAGAGGAGCCTGGCGGGCTACGGTCCATGGGGTCGCAAAGAGTCAGACACACCTGAAGTGACTTAGCATGTACGCATGCACTTTCAATTAATTGGACTTCCCTGGTGGCTCAGCTGGTAAAGAATCTGCCTGCAATGCGGGAGATCTGGGTTCAGTCCCTGGTTTGGGAAGATCCCCTGGAGAAGGGAACAGCTACCCACTCCAGTATTCTGGCCTGGAGAAGTCCATGTGGTTGTAAAGAGACGGACATGACTGAGCGACTTTCACTTCGCTTTTTCCTCCTGAGAGGATTATATCCATAATTCCCCAAACCAAATGGGCATTGCATCACATGCGTATCTCATTTCTTTATCTATACAACTGGTATAATAACAGCTACCCTACCAGGGAAAGTGAAAGGTTCATACACATTTGTATTAAGTGAGCCACAAAACTGGTGAGGTTTAGGTGACATCTAGCACCCGGCTAGGACTCCCTCCCCAACACCAGCCTGGATTCTTGGAAGTTGAAATTCATGCCTCAGGCACAGTGACAGAGGACTCTGATCCCCAGTGGTCCATTGGAGTCACTTGCAAAATGTCAAAGCAGCAAAATTTAAATCTTTAGCTGCAAAATTGTGCCTTAAAAAAAAATCTCTAGCTGCAAAGTGTCCACAGTGAGCGCCGCTCCTGTGGCTCTTTGTTGGAGATGATGTCCCAGAATGGCAGGTCCTTAGTGTCCTGGAAGCGCACCCCTCTGAAAGCCCGCTTTCTTGTTCCTCCCCCAACACAGCACTTATTTCTGCTCAGAGACTGCCTACTGTGAGCAGTGGGCAGATGGGAAAGGTCTTAACTGAAGTCTTCAGATGGGCCCTGGAAGAGTGCCTGCATCCTGTGAGAGCAGAGAGCTCAGCCTGAAGAGGTGGGACTAGAGGCCTGATGCAAAGGAAGAGCCTGGGGCTGTGGCCAGTGACTGGAGTCTGGGTGGGGGTGGGGGTGGGGGAGCTCCCTCCTTGGTGCTTCCCAATCCCCCTCTCCCATCTTCCTACCCCTGTCCTCCGTCAACCCCAACATCCTCTCTCCCTCCCCACGTCCGGGCTCCTCCTGCATGTCTAGTTTTCCAGAGTGACCTCCAGCAAAGCGCTGTGAACCAACTCTGAGAGTGAAGGAGCTGATCCCTAAGTCTTGGTTCCCAGTCAGTGCAAACCTCCTCATGCATGCGTGGCTAGAGGGGTTGCTTCTCAGGCCAGTCCTGTCCCTCTCTCCCTCCTTCCAGCACAGGAACCAAGTAGCAGAGAACCCAGCTGAGGAGGAGGAAGTGGAAAGGGGGAGAAGAGAAAATAGAGAGAGGGCTGGGTGCTCCACCTCCAATTCTTGGCACCCAGAAGGTAGGCCCAAGAAGCTCAAGGTCATTCACCCAGTAACCCCCTTGTTGGTTAAGTCTCCAAGCTGAGCCCAGTGTGGACCCTGGACACATGAAACTAAGAGGACGTGTATTTTCCCTTACAGGTTTCATAGTCCAGAGGCAAAGATTCTCCCGTATATGGAAGAGCATGATGTCCTGCAATGTGAAAAAGTGATTCATTCATTGATAGTTGATCACCCACCGCGTGGCAGACTCTGCTCTAGGCTCTGGGAACGTGCTTTCAGAGGGTGTATGGGAGCCGGGACATGGGGAGGGAGAGAGGATGTTGGGGTTTATGGAGGACAGGGGTAGGAAGATGGGAGAGGGGGATTGGGAAGCACCAAGGGTGGGACATCTAACTCCTCACCTTGGGGTCTCCCCTGACTGCCTACGCAACACCCCTTTAAAGGTCAGAATCCCTGTAGTCAGAATGCTGTCTTTCCCCTGCCACTGATGAGGATCACTGCTACCCACGCTCCCCCGCCTCCCAACCCCAGGGGAAATGCAGCTGTAGGGGAGGCGGGCCTGGCCCTGCAGGGGGCTTAAGAGGCCATATTAACCGTGAGACTGAGTTCTAAGTGGGATATGAGCAAGCAGTTGCCATATGCTTATTCCAAAGTTAACATGATACCTGAGATGGGTAGGGATGGGAGTGTGGGTGGGTGATAGTGATGGTGAAAACTATTTGCAACATAGTGAAAATACCATTATTTGTGGTGAAAAGAGGACATTTAATCTCCATGTAAAATTATAGGATGCACTTTCTTGGTGGCTCAGTGGATAGCAATCTGGCTGCCAATTCAGGAGACACTGCTTCGATCCCTGGTTCAGGAAAGTTCCACATGCCACAAAGCAGCTAAGCTTGTGCACCGCACCTGCTGAGCCTGTGCTCTAGAGCCCTTGAGCTGCAGCTACTGAAACCCTTGTGCCTGGAGCCTGTTCTCCGCAACAAGAGAAGCCCCTGCAATGGAGAGCCCGCACAGAGCAACTACAAAGTACCCTGCTCGCTGCAACTAGTGAAAGCCCTTGCAGCAGTGAAGACCCAGTACAGCCAAAAATATTTTAAAAATAAAAACTTAAAAAAAAAATTAGAGCATGGCAGTTTCCAAATTCGGTCTGAAGAACATTTGCTTCTCATTTTTAAAAAAAAAGTCTTGGGTTTTACATTAATTTTTGACCTGTCCATTAAATACGATCAAATGAGCTTTCTTTTCATCACCCGGTGCCTTGGCTGTGATGAAGTGCACTGTAAATCTCCCAGGATGCAGAAATTTTCAAACTCACATGTGTGGGACCTATTGAATTTGGAGAGCTTCTTGGTGTTAAGAATATAGGTTGTGAAATGAAGCTCTTATGTTTCAGGAAGTTTTGGAACACCGTGACTTATGGTGATGTGTGTTTCCTGAATTGCCTTAGAAAGAAACATGTATTAGGTGCTTATTGTTTAATCACTCAGTCGTGTCTGACTCTTGGTGACCCCATGGACTGTAGCCTGCCAGACTCCTCTGTCCATGGGATTCTCCAGGCAAGAATATGGGCGGGTTGCCATTTCCTTCTTCAGGGGATCTTCCCAATCCAGAGTTTAAACTTGTGTCTCCCGCACTGGCCGGCAGATCTTCACTGCCAAGCCACCAGGGAAGCTAATTAGGTGCTTAGCAGATGTGCACGACAAGGAAAACTGGGCCTTTGTGAAACCTTGAAAGCAGGTATCTGAAGGCAGGGATGGGATGACTTTTCTTCAGTTCCATTCTTTTTCTTTTAAATTTATTAATTGAAGGATAATTGCTTTACAGACTTTTGTTGTTTTCTGTCAAACCTCAACATTAATCAGTCATAGGTATACATATATCCCCTCCCTCTTGAACCTCCCTCCCATCTCCCTCCCCACCCCACCCCTCAAGGTTGATACAGAGCCCGTTTGAGTTTCTTGAGCCATATAGCAAATTCCTGTTGGCTATCTATTTTATGTACCGTAATGTAAGTTTACATGTTACTCTCTCCATACATCTCACCATCTCCTCCCCTTTTCCCATGTCAATAAGTATATTCTCTATCTGTTTCTCCATTTTTGACCCGCAAATAAATTCTTCAGTACCATCTCTCTAGATTCCGTATGTATGCCTTAGTATTCAATATTTATTTTTCTCTTTCCGACTTAACTTCATTCTGTATAATAGGCTTTGGTTCATCTGCCTAATCAGAACTGACTCAAATTTGCTTCTTTTTAATGGCTGACTAATACTCCATTGTGTATGTGTATCACAACTTCCTTATCCATGTTGGACATCTAGGTTGCGTCCATATTCTGCTGCTGCTGCTAAGTCGTTTCAGTTGTGTCTGACTCTGTGTGACCCCATAGACGGCAGCTCACCAGGCTCCCTCATCCCTGGGATTCTCCAGGCAAGAACGCTGGAGTGGGTTGCCATTTCCTTCCCCAATGCATGAAAGTAAAAAGTCAAAGTGAAGTGGCTCAGTTGTGTCCAACTCTTAGCGACCCCATGGACCACAGCCCACCAGGCTCCTCCATCCATGGGATTTTCCAGGCAAGAGTGCTGGGCTGGGTTGCCATTCCATGTTTTAGCTATTGTAAATAGTTTCAGCTCCCTTTTATCATCATCATCACTTAGGGACACTTAAATCTCTGCCTTTGCCCAGAATCCACACAGGGGATGGCAGTGCCTGTCCAGTGCTCTGCCGGCAGCCACACCTGTCCTCTTTGCTGTGATGCTCATGTGACTGGAGAGATCTCAGCAGTATGGATAATCATTTACATGGATGCCCTGCTGTGGGTGCTGTAAGAGCAGGGACATGCTCCAGACATTTGCAGGGTGCTGCTTCTCTGACTGGCCTGGAAATATTCTTCAAAAGTAACAGTGCCATGCAGATGGACCCAAGGTCCAGATCTTGGTCTGAGTCCTGGACTCAGTGGTCTACTTCAGTGCTCACTCATCAGGAAGATGTTGTAACAGCGGTGACTCCGTGCATCAGCTGGTAGCTCAGAGACTTACATGTTTTATCATGGAGAGCCCCTCAGAGGCCTTTTATATCAATCCATTTAATAGGCATGCCCATTCATAGAGGGGCTTCCCAGGTGGTGTTAGTGGTAAAGAACCCGCCTGCTAATGCAAGAGATGTAAGAGATGCAGGTTCGATCCCTGGGTTGGGAAGATCCCCTGGCAACCCACTCCAGAAGGGCATGGCAACCCGCTCCAGTATTCTTGCCTGGAAAATCCTATGGACAGAGGAGCCTGTGGCTACAGTCCATGGGATTGCACAAAGCCTGACATGACTGAAGTGACTTAACATGCAAACATGACATTCACAGATATTAAGTGGCTTGCCTAACCCTTTAAACATCAGTTAAAAAAAAAAAAAAAATATATATATATATATAGTTTATTTGGCTGCACCGGGCCTTAGTTGTAGCACATAAGCCCCCTTCATTGGGAGTGTGGAATCTTAGCCACTGGACCACAAGGCAAGTCCCTAAATCTCAGTTTTCTATAAAATGGAAACGTTAGGAATGGGAGGAACTAGTACTAACATTTTGTCCCAGAGGATCTTCCATATTATCTCACTTAATCTTTGCAATGACCAACTGATGAGGATATCATTCATTGCTCCTATCTTCAGAGGAAAAACCCGGACCTGAGACTGCCCTTTGCCCTGAATTCTGGTGAGTGAGTGATGGAATCAATTGTTTTAAATGCTTTAGCTCAACTCTTTCCGCCATTCCATGGAGGAAAGATTTGTTTTAGAAATTCTTTGACTTGGTGTTTTCATAAGAAAATCTTTGAGGAAGGACAAGGTTCAGCTGTAGTAATGTGAACCAAGGTCGACTGATCTGACTTTCAGCTTTTTGCTGGTCCTGCCCAGAGTGGAGGAGATAAACTGAGTTATCTGAGAAAGAATAGCCCACAATTACTGATCAAGGGCTGAATAGGCGCCAGCTTTGTTCAGACACTTGAATAGGAACTCTAATTCCCTCAACTATCCTGTAGAGTAGGTATCATTATCCTAACCTTATACATGTAGAAACTGAGGGTCAGAGTGGTTTGTGGAATTTACCCCAGTCAGTGGCTCAGCTTAGTCAGAGCTGTCTGAATGGGGGCATAGTAACCTCAGTGCCCCTGTTCTCCACAACCTTTGTTATACATCAGCTTCTCCCGGTCTCTTGCATTATTTAGTGAGTGCTGACAGTTTGCTTGGTATTGCTGGAGATGGGGGCCCTCAGGGCTGACAGTGATAGAAGTCAGATTGACAGGAGGAAGTGGCTTCTGGGTCTCTTGTCAAAATTTAGTCATTCCAGACACCTGGCCAGCCCAGAGGTGCAAGAGCAAGAATGAGACCAGTAAGAGCCCGGGGCGAGAGAGGAGGAGATGTGTATCTCTGTCAGGTTTGAGACTGACTCAGAGCCTTAATTGTGTGGGGCTTGAAGGAGGATACCAAGAGGGCCCAAGGGAAGTGGATAAGCTGGTTTCCTCCCTACAAGCATGGAAGTGTTTAGGGCTGGCTTTATTCTAACAGCACCAAGAAATATTGCAAAATTCTTCCCAAAGGGACACATTATAGGGTGAAACTAGCACTGGACTATAACTGTCCCAGAGGGCATCATTCATATAAGAAGAGCGCACTGTGACGCAGGGGCCATCATTCACTTGCAGTCAGTGGACATTGTGCCCTTGGAGTTCTACAAGCTTCCTAGTTTCTCACCAGAAAGCTCGTGGTGACCTGAACTGTAACAAATTCTCCCCTGCAGATTCCCCTGCCCAGGTCTTGGTGAACCTTGCTGGTCAATACCTCCCCAGTTAACCTCAGAACAAATCAGTAGTGAAGAGAGGAAAAAGTGCATGTCCATTGTTCATGATCTGGAAAATAGCTTGGATCTTGGGTTACGGAAAGCACGCTGCTTATCCAGCCTTTTACTCCGATTCATTTACTCAGCAAACGTTTATTGACATTTACTAAGTGCTGCTCTGCTAGATACAGGAGGTAGAGGGGTGAAGGGAAAATTCCTATTCAAGAAAAAACATTACAGCCAACTTTGCAGATTAGAGAGAGACATGTGATAGTAGAAAAATGTACCAACTCCAGAGTGGATGGCAGGAGAACATGATGAGAACGGGGAGAATGAGGGAGAGCATTCCCACAGAGGAAGTCTGTTCAGGGGAGCCAGAGGGACGCATCCAGATGGTGGGTGCTCTAGAACGACAGCTTCCATTTTATACAGGCTGATGCCCAAATATGAAGTGAGAGGGTGCCTGTGAGAGCGTACATAGTGGGAAAGAGCCATTTTTCCAGTTTAAGTGTGCTAGGTCGCTTCTGTCATGTCTGACTCTGTGTGACCCCATGGACTGTAGCCCACCAGGCTCCTCTGTCCATGGGATTCTCCAGGCAAGAATACTGGAGTGGGTTGCCATGCCCTCCTCCAGGGGATCTACCTGACCCAGGAATCTAACCTGCATCTCTTCCGTCTCCTGCGTTGGCAGGCAAGTTCTTTACCACTGGCAAGACCTAATTATTTCTGGGCTATGCTGAAATGAAGGCCCGTTTCTGGCAGCCAAGTTGCAGATGGCTCAGACTCCTGTGGCTGGCAAATCTGTTAGGAGTCCCTCAAGAATCCAGTTCACAAATTCATTAAAAGTTAACTTGGGGCCAACCTTGACCACTTCCCTTTGCTAAGCACTGTGCTAGAAGCTTTACATATATTATCTCCAACCCTCACAAAAGCCCAGGAGGCAGTCCTGATGATTCTCATTTACAGATGAAGAAACTGAGGCGGCTGCAGGTAATGGATTTGCCAGGGTCGCACAGGTAAGAAAAGCCCAAAACCAAGATTCAAACTCTGTGCGTCTCACCCCAGTGGAACACCATGCCTTTGGGAGGGTCAGTTTTATTGCCTCAAAAGTAAAATTCTGAGTAATCTGGGTAGCCAGGAATAATATACCACAGGGTTATTTCTCCTTTTTCTATTAGTTCTGGGGAAATAAAATGCAAAAAATGCTGTCTTTTGTCAATGGTGTGATTGAAAAAATAATAATAATTTGGTGTTTTCCATGCTTTCCAAAGACCAGGCTCTACCAATAAAAAACAGCAAATTTTACATGAAAAAAATACAGTTATAACATTGTTCTTCAATTTGGTTAACAACTATAAAGAGGCAGATTTTAATCTTAGGACCTTTACATTTCTAAAGCTTAGGTTAGAGTTTTCTATTTTGGCAGCCTGTCTGGAAATCTCTAATCGTTAAATTCAAAATTTTTTACTGAGTATTTATCACTAATTGTAATTAGCATCAAATCAGTCTGGTAGTCTACCAAGAGACTTGGGAGGGTTCCTAGACATTGTGGATAAGCTGAAATAATATACCTTGGAAAACTCACAACCAATTTTAAAATCAGGTTGATAGTGCCTCTCATTTAGTGTACCTTCGTATCTTAGGGTGCTGAATCCTCTGATTATATGAAGTGATTAAGCTTTCAGTGAAAGTGAAGTCGCTCAGTCGTGTCCGACTCTTTGCAACTCCATAGATGGTAGCCTACTAGGCTCCACGGTCCATGGGGTTTTCCAAGCAAGAATACTGGAGTGGGCTGCCATTTCCTTCTCCAGGGGATCTTCCCAACCCAGGGGTCGAACCCAGATCTCCTGCATTGCAGACAGACGCTTTACCATCTGAGCCACTAGGGAAACCCATAAAGCTTTCAGTAACCAAAGGCAAATAGAAGAATTTTTTTGTTCTAAAAAGAATAATAGGATTGTCAGTGCACATTCATTCACCTTAGGGAAGAGTGTGCATGTTAGAGTTTTCTGTTTTGTTCTGTTTTTCCTCCCAGTTTCCTTTCTTTCTTTGGGAGCCACTTCATGCTCGATGGGCATGGCAGGAGCAAATAAAAATAAAAAAAGAGCCACAGACTTGCTTAGAATTTGTTAACTCCAAAGATGGCTTCTGCTACCTGGGGGAGGTAGGAGAACCTTCTCCCTTCCCTGGGCTCATCAGAAAATCCTTGCTGAATGCACAGCTCTAGAAACCATGAGCCCATCCCCACCCCTGCACAGAAGTTGACAGCTAGATTTGGAAAGCCACAGCCTTTGTAATGCTATGACAGAGCCTGGAAGAGTGGGACAAGAGACGCTTTGGGACAATCACCCCAAGAAGTAGAGGTTGGGCAAAAGACACAGTGGGGAAAGTGGAGGCCTCAGCTGGTAAAGAGAGAGAGAGAGAGGAAAACATTATGAAGTACAGACGCCCGCTTCCTGGAATAACTGGCAAAGGCTTGGCAGCACTCTGCCTTCACAAAGGACTAAACCTTTGAAGCTCTTGAGAGGGTACAGGAGAGCAGAGGCTTACCAGGAAGGACATCAGAGAGAGCAGCACAGAATTGATTGCAAGGATGCTTCTCACATTCGAAACCATTTTGCCCAAGTCATCAGTCTTGAGCTCCCCACCCACCACTTTTATGATAAACTCAACCAACAGTTGAAGCTTAGACTCAACTTTCTTCACAAAATAGAAAAATTTGGCTGAAGAAAGCTGGCCACAACTTTGCTGATGCTTTTTCTACTCATTTTAACCTGAGCAGGCTCTGTGACCACTTTGACAAACAGGATACGGCAGAAGGGATGTTCGGTCAGTGTCAAGGACCAGGTTGTAAGATACCAGAAGTTTCATTTACCGTCTCTCGGAAGCCAGCCACAATGCTGTGAGGAAACCCAAGCTGCCCCTTAAAGAGGCTCATGTGTAAAGGAACCAAGGCCCCTGGAGGATAGCCCCATCTGAGCTCCCTGCCAATAGGCAGGACCAATGTTCTAGCCATGTGAATGAGCCATCTTAGAAGGAGATCTTCTGCCCTAATCTATGACCAGCTGTCTCCATGAGTTTTGCCTACATTGCAGACTGATGAGGAAAATAAGCTGCTATCTTGGGAGTGGTTTGTTGTGCAGCAATAGATAACAAAGGAGATGGGGCTGAGAGAGGGATGCAAATTATATGGTTTAATGCGACACCATGGCAGACATTACCTATCAGTCACCAAACTTTTTGCCTCTGAGCTCAGAAACCTTATCAGCAGCACTCTGAGCAGTCATTACCAATTGATCAGGGATGGCAAGCAGTTTGTCCTCTCTGGGCTAAGCGGCAAATGGCTAGCAAGGATGGTATAGATATTAAATGAGCTAAACCCTGAACTTGGGAGTTCTTTTGGTCACATTCCATTCTAGAAAGAGAGGGACATTCTCCATGCAGGAACCTGCTTGGAACCTGATTACATCAGGAAATGGAAAGTTGTCACCTCTGCCTTTTTCCTGGCTCACTAGGTGGTCACTCTTGTCACTCTAGGTACCCCTGCAGTCAAGGATAAATGCATCTACCATGTTCCTCCCTTCATCACTGGAGGCAGCCTAATGGATGTCTGATGGGTTACACTCAAGTGACCCTACTACAAGTAGTTGCCTGCATTCTTGTCAGTTTCTAGGGTTCTCACAACCCCTAGCACCTCACAGGGTGCCTGGCAAGCTGTTGATCCTGAACATATTTATTGAATGGATGTGGCTCCAAGGGATGGGATCAGTCCTTTTTATCTATTCCTACTACCCAGCTCTTAGCACACAGCCTGGCACATGATGGGTGCTCAACAAATGCTCGTTAAGTGGATTTTGACAGCATTATTTCCAAAATAGTTGCTTGATGAACAAGTGGAGTCTCTCCCTCCCTAAAAAATATCAACTCCAAACAGAAGCATAATAGAGCTGGAGCTCAAAGCAAAATTATTCACAAATTCCAAGTGCCTCAATCCATGGGTTTTAATGAAAGTCATTCTGCAGTTGAGAATGTTGTAGTAATTACAGGCAAGCTAATATCTCTGCCATATGGTTTGAAAGCAGGTCTGAATTCTGAAAGCCATTATCAGCAGTTTTATTTTCTGCTGCTGCTTCTCTGTACCCCACCCCCTGCCTGTCTTTGTCTCTCTTTTTTCTTTTTGCTTTTATCTCTTTCTTTCAACCTCATATTCCCTTTCTCCAACACGATTCTTCCTTACTGCCCTCCCTCTTCCAAGCCCCTGTCACATTTTTAAAACCTTTGACATGAAACCCCCAGTAGTTCTGAGGAGTAAATGCAATGCCCAGAGTGGGTCATGGTGTAGCACCGCCCATGCTGACCCACTTGCCGAGAAAGAAAACCAAGGGTGCTCTGAGCCCTTGTGAGTTGACCGTGTCACTCTGTCCCTCAAGTGTGGCTGCATGATTGATAGAAGACTCCAATTAATCTCTATGCTGCTGACTTACCCTGGGGCAGGGGTTCTCAATCCTGTGTGCAGAGAATCACCTGAGGGGCTATTAAGAGAGTACTGATGTCTGGGTCCTACCGCCTCAGATATTAGGTTCTGAATTAATTGGTTCATAACGTTATGGTCTATAAACCTCCCCCAGATGATGCTAATATAGAGCCTAGGCTGAGAACCCTGCCCTGGAAACTTAGCCTAGGATAAATAGCAGTGGGCTCTGTCTTTCTCCTGTTGTTCACCTGGTAACCCTCAGAAGTGAGACAATGCAAACAACGATTATCAAAGTCATGCCAAATTCAAGCGTCTATGGCCCTAAATACAACTCTTTAATAGCTACCCATCTGTTTAGCTCAAGACTCATTCACAAATAACTTGATAAAGTCTTATAAAAGCCCTGGGAAGAGGGCTGGGCTGGAGTTAGTATCTCTATTTTATACATGGGAACTGAGATATTAATCATAAGATCATATAGTAGATGGGTTTCCCAGGTTACACTAGTGATAAAGAATCTGCCTGCAAATTCAGGAGACATGGGAGATGCGGGTTCAATCCCTGGGTCGGGAAGATCCCCTGGAGGAGGGCATGGCAACCCACTCCAGTATTCTTGCCTGAAGAATCCCATGGACAGAGGAGCCTAGCAGGCTACAGACCATAGGGTTGCAAAGAGTCGAACACAGCTCAAGTGACTTAGCGCACATGCATGCATATAGCAGACATGTTTTTTCTAAGATCAGGCCTCTCTCTGGGCTGTATCACACTGTTCCCTTTCCCCTCCTTTAGGATAATTATGGGAATGATGCCTACCCACCTAAGGTCTAAGGGTCAAGCCTTCCCTCTAGCCTGTCCGCAAGTACACACTACAGAGATAATTGCCCTGAGACAGACTACAAAGATGGGTGCCCTCTTTCTAGAATTCCATTGTTATTCTCCCCTAGAAGGCCAAGAGCCTAGTGTCTTTCCTCAGCAAATTAGTTGATAAGATTAACTAATGATCCCATTGCAAGGTCAGAGAGCCTTGAGGCAACAATGAAAGGGGAGATGGCAGGAACTCAGAGCAGCAGAGCACCAGCTGCTTAGTCAGGCAGACGGAAGACTCATAGGGGAGCCTGGAGCCACAAGGGGCTCTAGAGTGTGACAATTTGGAGTGGGTATCTTACATTTTTTGGAGACCTTCTTGCTAATTTGGGACCAGGTGTTGAGACAGCCGGGGGTATAGAAGAAGGAAAAACATTACCAGAAAAATGAGGGCATATCTGGGAAACCTTGTTGGGAGAAAGTACCACAGAGCGCAAGACATTCGAGAAGGGACAGAATTGGAAATTCTCAGACATGTGACCTTTGAGATTTTCCCGAACATTGGTCAGACACCTCTCTCCGGTTTCTCTTGCCAGTGTTAAGGAAAACAGGCCTTTCCTTTTCTTCTTGTTTGCTGGGAGCCACGCTGGGCAGAGACCAGCCTTGACCCTTCTGTCTGGAGAAAGCAAACACTGGAGCCAGCTGGTGCCTTGCGTATATGAGTGGTTTGTCCAGATGCATCTTAGGGATCTCATTAATCGAGGCGAGAGCTGTGCTTCCAGGAAATCAAGTCATGAAACTTACCCAGATGCTCAGAATTCAGAGAAAGGCAAGGATTACAGACTTGGCTTATAGCAGAGGTTATAAAATGATGGCCTCTGAGCTGTGTGTGACCCAAATGTGCATTCTACTTCAGCTGCACAGTGTCGAAAAACTGAGATTTTGAGATACATGCGCACATGCTCAGCTTTTTACTAAAAAATATAAAGATAAAGCAATGTTGAACATGCGCTTCAACATGGGAAGACAACAGCTGAAGCGACTTGGCTGCCCCTTCATCCAGGACAGATGCTTCATTCAGCACTCTCACATGAAGTGTCCATGGGGACTGACATCCCACCCATTTTATTTGCATGATCAGCCTAGTCCCTGTTGGAGGGATTTGAGTTTTCATTCTTTAAGGCCTAGTGCCTGGGTGACACAGAAGTTTCACTTCACTTGCCAGGTTGAATTGTGTGATGTTGGCTCCTGCATGGTTGTGTTGGAAAAAGATTCTTGGGTTTACTAGAAAAGAACCACTATTGATTGATGACGTCTGCCACAGGCATTAGGTGGGAGGCTAATTATTACCTGTGGTCTAAATATCAACCAGCCTTAACACACTCCTTTCCCAATTTTGAAGCTGGTCTGTGGCTCTACTGAGCAGCTTCTAGAAGGAGAGGGAGAGAGAGAACAGGGGCAGGAAGAACCATAAGCAAATCTCTGGAGGAAATGACTGGCTAATGGATACTTTATTGCCTATGAAGACCCTACAGGAGCTCTGCCATGTAGGTGCCTCAGAAAAATAAATGCCAGATATAGTTGTGCATAGGATTGCAGTTGGGTAGTTATTTTATTCCTGATAAGAGAGGGAAATGAAGTCTCAGAGTCCTGCTTGTGAGGCAGAGCCAGAGAAAAGTTCCTTCTTTGAGGGTATTTTTCTTCAACCACTCTTAAGTCCCTGAGGCAGGGACTTGCCTCAGGGACTTAACAAACCTTCCTGAGCTGTCTGATACACTTTGTGGACCAGCAGGAGCTCCTAACAGGGCCCATTGTATTCACCACTGGCCCCCAGCTGCAGTTACTTCCCCCAAAGCCCCTGTGAGAATAATCCATTCCACCTCAGGAAGCAGAAGTTGAGTCCCAGAGAACTTGACTTTATCAAGAAAGCTCACCTACCCGTACCATCCCTCTGGGTCAAAACCAATACAATATTGTAAAGTAATTAATCTCCAATTAAAATAAATAAACTTATATTTTAAAAAAAAGAAAGCTCACCTAGTAGGTGGGAGACCTGTATCTAGAATTCAGGTCCTCTGACATCCACTTCTTGGCTCTTTGCTTTATGCTCATGGACAGGTGGATCTAATCAATCACTACATATGGAGATGGCACCACCTGCCAGCTTTGTCCACTCACCACCTGCCAGCTTTGTCCAAACACTTCGTATGTTATAACAACTCTCTTGAGCATGTTAAGAAGGACTGTGATTATTCCCATTTTATAGATGAAGACACTGAATTTTACAGATGTTAGAAAACTTGCCCAAGTTCACACAGTAAATGAGCTTGATTTCAAGCCTACGCTGTTAACCATTCAGTTCAGTTGCTCAGTCATGTCCGACTCTTTGTGACCCCATGAATCTCAGCACACCACGCCTTCCTGTCCATCACCAACTCCCAGATTTCACTCAAACTCATGTCCATCGAGTCAGTGATGCCATCCAGCCATCTCATCCTCTGTCATCCCCTTTTCTTCCTGCCCCCAATCCCTCCCAGCATCAGAGTCTTTTCCAACGAGTCAACTCTTCGCATGAGGTGGCCAAAATACTGGAGTTTCAGCTTTAGCATCAGTCCTTCCAAAGAACACCAGGGCTGATCTCCTTTAGTATGGACTGGTTGGATCTCCTTTCATTCCAAGAGACTCTCAAGAGTCTTCTCCAACACCATAGTTCAAAAGCATCAATTCTTCGGCGCTCAGCTTTCTTCACAGTCCAACTCTCACATCCATACACGACCACTGGAAAAACCATAGCCTTGACTAGACCGTTACATTCCGTTAACTCTTGGGGGTTTGTGTGTGTGAGTCTTCTGAAAAGCCTCTGAACTGAAAAGAGTTGGTGGTGAGAAGTATGGAGGTCGGTGAGAGAAGCAAGATGTACTGTACGGGAGGGTCCACTGCTGCCCAAGTGAGAGCTGGCCCGCCATGGGATTTGCTTAAGAAAATGATCTGCTGATTCCCCAGTGGAAGAATAAATGAATACCTGCTCTCAACCAGGACATGCATTCATGGAAATGCCTTTGCGCTCCAAGCCACTGCATAAAAATATTTCCAGTACAGAAGCCTGTGAAGATTTCATAAGATGGTATCTGAGAGCCAGTTGAGGTACTTAGCAGAGGGGAACTAAGTGAACAAGACATAAATGGTCTCAAATGTTTTTCTGTGAAAGGAATCTCATGTTATAATGCAGTACATTGCATAATGGTCATTTGGTGCCGAGAAACAATACAGGATAGCAGTGTTCTCTGGAACTAGATAAGGGTCCTGGTGCCCCAGCCCCTTAAAGCTGAAGCCAGAGAGCAGATTTCACACAACAGCTGTGTTTGGGGTGGGGATGGGGGGCTCTAGTTGGGGGTGGTATGAACGCAAAGAATCTACATGGGCAATCCTGGCAGGCCACAGAAATCTAAGTAGTATTCAATGTTTGTGAATGGTGTGGTCAGTGATTGTGTGGACTGTACAGCTGAGGCCAAGGGACTGGCGTTGCTCCCTTCCTCCCTGTGATCTGCAATTTCATGGTTGACTTTCTTCTCTCTTTTCTGGAGAGAGGTCTGCATTCCATTTACCTATAAGGAACTCTTCACTATTGTGGGCTACCTATGAAGTTCTATCAACATAAGTGATGGAGACATATTTTATTTCCCCAGCCCAACACATGTGCTAAGTGGTTTATAAAATTAAAATGAACCCTTTCTTCCTAACTGAATTTTTACACATTTATGAGGTATTTTGTTTTAATTGAAAACCAGTAGGCATCATTCCAAAGTTATATGAACAGGTACTAAAAGGGATGAATTATTTTATAGAAGAATCTATCTTTGAGTTGTTTTAGGGTATGTGTTCAGTTCTGTGTTGAAAATTATTTGCTTGACTAAAACTTGATATTTGTTTAGTTGTTAAATCATGTATGACTCTTGTGTGACGCCCATGGACTGTAGCCTGCCAGGATCCTCTGTCCGTGTGATTTCCTAGGCAAGAATATTGGAGTGGTTTCTATTCCCTTCTCCAGGGGAATCTTCCTGATCCAGGGATGGAATCCATGTCTCCTGCATTAGCAGACAGATTCTTTTATCACAGAGCTTCCAGGGAACAGGGTAAAAAATCTGATATACTCTACCAAAAAAAAAAAAAAGGGATGGGGAATTCCCTGGCAGTCTAGTGGTTAGGACTTTGCACTTTGATTGCTGAGGGCACAAGTTCAGTCCCTAGGTGGGGAACTATGATCCTTCAAGCCACGCCATGTGGCCAAAAATAACAAAATCTGGTATACAGGTACTTTTCATTGTGGGTACTAACTATTTTGATGATGTCATAACTCCAACTCTGACACAGAGCTGGGTATGCTGGCTGCTCCACATGCCAGGCCTATTTTTCCAACCATTTATTGGACATCTGTCTTGATTTGCTGTTGTTCAGTTGCTCAGTCGTATCCGACCCTTTGCAACCCCATAGACTGTAGCACACCAGGCTTCCCTGCCCTCATTATCTCCTGGAGTTTGCCCAAGTTCATGTTCATTGAATTGGCAATGCCATCCAACCATCTCATCCTTTGCTGCCCTCTTCTGTTTGATATCCTGCAGCAACTTCAAAATTTACATTCAAACATGATCTCACTTCTTTCCCTTTAAATACTATGTCTTCTTCTCCATGAGCATATGTGTAGTAAGTGTCCAGGGGGCTGAATTCCCCTCATTTAAATTCTGGCTGCCTCACTGAGTCATCTGTAATCTTAGCTCTTTACTAAACCTCTCTTTGCCTCATTTTCAGTTCAGTTCAGTCGCTCAGTTGTGTCTGACTCTTTGTGACCCCATGAATTGCAGCACACCAGGCCTCCCTGTGCATCACCAATACTCATCTGCAAAATGGGTATAATAATAGCTCCTGCCCTAGATGGTTGTTGTGAGAATTAAACTAGCATGGATCTGGCACATACCAACACATGGTGGATGTTAAATGTTACTTAGCACTTCCTATTTTAGCCAACCACTTTTTGTGTTAGGAACTTGATCCTCAAGCTCACCTTTCCTTTCACTAGATCCAGTCTGACTTCACCTTTCCCTGTTTCAGTGTACACTGCCATAGTACAAATGTTGCTTGTTTTTGAAAGACCCCTTTCCCTTCCAACACAGCTTCTGAAGACCAGGGGGTTCTTTCTAAACTGACTTCCTTCCCCTATTTCTTAGCAGCCACCTTCCTTTGCACAGCAGTCTAAGCCTTTGATGAACTGCCTTTTGGCTCCAAGTCCACATTCCCAGCCCAGCTCCAGCCATTCCAGTCTTGCCCTGTCTCCACACTCCAGCCACACTGGACTCCTTTTTGCTTCCGGAAAAAATCAGACTGCCATTCCTCTTGGCCTTTATTATTTGTCTCTGATTACCTTGCCTTTCTGCTTTCACCAGTAGCATGGAGGGGTAGTTTTCTTTGGTAGTCATCCTACGGAGAGACTTGTTTCTTCAGGTATGTCATCACCTGACTCGGTTGTAACACTCGTCATTTTGCTCCTCTTCACCTGCCTTTCTTCCTCTATTGGACACAAGCTCTTTCAGGGAAGAAATAGGCCATGAGATCTTTTAACCATTTTTGTGTTAGTAGGGCCTGTTACAGGATTTCTGCTCAATTAATTTTGTTTTTCCTATTATGAAATTAAAATGTTCTCATCAGAAAAGAAAATCTCTATAGGAATAAATGATTTAAGATGTGAAAGTTCCCTGTAATCTGCACTCAATGCTATCTCCTGCCAAGGCTTATGGACATAATTTCTGACATCTGCCTTGCAAACACAATGTTTTAAAATGGAATAGGAGTAAATAATCATGATGATTCCCTTTTTTTGTATTAGATACGCCGGTACTATGGTAGACTTTAAAGCAAATTGTGTTTCTCTGTTTTAAAGAAAATATGGAAACATCTGCTTTTATAAAGGAGCAGTACTGTTATTCTGTAATACCTTCTATTTTTATAGGATGCCTCTTATCATAATTTCTCCTCTCTGCTTGAGAAAGGGAAATATAAATGCACAGAGAAATGAGAGGGATATTAATTTCTCTTTTGAACCTAAGGGGGAAGCACATGTTTCTCCCAAACTTCCATTAGGCTTTGAAGGCAGAACGATTTTTCATTTGGAACCCAAGCAGAATTTCAAAGATGCTCAGCGCTGGTGCCCTTTCTCCTCTTCAGTCCCCGCTGAAGGCGGGTGTAAGGCCAGCAGGATCTGGGGGCACACGTTTCACAAGAGGGCTGTGTGTGGGGTGGGGGGCTCCTCTGGCTGGCCTGGGGGTGAGGTCCGTCTGCTCATCCTCCCCCACTGCTGGCCTGGGGGCCCCCTTTCTGATCCTCCTCCCTCCTTCTGCTGTTTCCAACGCTGAAATCATCTAGTTCTTCAGCTTGTTCCCAGTTCCTTTAATTGCCTCCTTGGAAGCTTATAAAGACTCATTTTGGTGTCTGGCCATAGCTATTTAAAGGCACGTATTTTAACCTGATAGTTTTATCTTTTCTGTTTTAATTTTCCCTTGAGTTCATCATTCTTCGAAACCACCTTGGCCAGACAGCTCGAGTCAGGGGTGCTCCTCTGGGTTTGGAGCCTCTCAAAGGGATCAGTCTGGCTGCCCAGACTCACTGGATTAATTGAAGCCCTCCCGCCTGGGCGGTGAGCCTGGCCGTGTGAGCACAACCTCGCGGGCTGGGGCGGCAGCAGGACACGCCGCTTTGAGTTGAGAAATTCCTGCTTGATCTCCTCTCCCTCCCATTCCCGGTTGCTCACTGTCTCTCCTCCCGTCCACCAATAAAACAAAGAAACCTGAGAAATAATCTCTGAAAGAAGAGACTGCACCAGCCTTGATTGTCACACTGGCCTTGAGCCAAGCCTGAGCCTGCCTCAAAAAATGAACCCAGGAGGGGAGCTACTGGAAGGCACTCAAAACCCTTGAAAGTGAGGTCGTGAACACCCCCCACATCAACAAACTCTCACTTGATCTGCCTTCCTTTTCTTTTACAGGTAGAATGAAGTCTTGTAAGACAAACTCCAGAATGCCTTGTTCATATAAGATATATATAAAACGAAACTGAGAATGAGTGTGTACATGTAATAGTGTGTGTGTATAAACGTGTTTACAACCTGGCTAGAAAAAAGTATTCTGGGTGGAAGTTCTCCTCAACTGCTGAAAGTGATGTTTGTCATTTTCAAGCATGTCCGAATATTTGTACTACTTGTATACATGTATTCACTAACAGTATTAAATACTGTTTAGTATGCTATGAAGTTTTATAATATCTCATATTTATGAAATATTTGATATATACAATCACAAAAAATGACGGAGCCAGGAGGTCAGTATTCTGCTTATATGCTTTTATGATAATGATAGTTTCATGAACAGGTGATTTTAATGAATTCTCACTTGAAATGCAGCAGATGTCAACTCTGGGCGAATGAAGGTGCTAATTTATAGTTTTTAAAAAACTTGTGCACAGAAAGTTAAGAATGTAAGTGCAAGCTTAGCAATAAAAGGAGAAGTGAAAACATGCCAAATGGGGGCTTGGGGGGCCCTTTCATCTGGAACTGAGGTGGTCTGCAAGAAACCACGGAAGCTTCTGCTAATTTGAAATTCCACCAGCAGAGAAAGAAAACTCTGCTGGGTTATTGAAGAAAGATCTTGGCACCTTATGCCTGGGAAATGAAACTTTTCATTTTGCAGTTGGCTTGCAGGTTGGTTACAACGCCCTCCCTCCCATCTTTCAAAGACTGAGGAGCTGACTGGAGTTAGAGATGTGGTTTGCATACGCTGCCTAGTTGACAGCGGCAGATCGACAGTGAAAGGCTAATTAACTAAATGAAGGCAGCAAAGAAGTGAGGTTTTGGCAAATGACAAAGCCATTCATTGAGCGATGTTTACTTCTACTTGAGCTTAAGTTCTGTTTTTAATTAGCCTCAGGATGTTTTTCTTGCAGCCAGTTAGAAGGAGGTTCTTCCCCTTGTCAGGTGTTGCATCCTAGAGTCGGATGTGGTGAGGGGAGGAAAACCCCAACACATTCAACGGGAGCCAGAATCACCAGCCGTCTCTTCCAAAGCCCCTTCCCCTTCCTGTGCTGGAGCCTCAGAGGTTGGGATCCTCCTGCAGGAGACCTGACGTCTCCTGTGGGATGAACTGCGGTTAGTCGTTAACTCGGGGGATAATTCTTAACACATACAGGTCCATCTTGCTGGAGCCTGAGCTTCCAGTTGGATTTCCTTGCCTCCAGTTGATCTGTAAGCAGCATTCTTGGATATGATCAAGCCAGCCCACCAACCCAGTGAACTGAGTTAGATACCATTCCTTTTTTTTGCTACTTATTTGTCTTTTTAAAAAAATTTGGCCTTATTTTATAGTTTTATTTATTTTGGCTGTTCTGGATCTTTGTTGCTGCTCGAGCTTTTTTCTAGTTGCAGAGTCGGGACTACTACTGTAGACACAGCGTACAAGCTTCTCTTGTTGTGGCTCCTGGGACCTAGAGCACAAGCTCAACAGTTGTGGTGCACAGGCTTAGTTGCTGCATGACATGTGGGATCCTTCAGGACCAGAGATGGAACCCGTGTCTCCTGCAATGGCAAGTGGATTCTTTACCACTGAGCCACCAGGGAAGCCCATTTCTAAGTGGGTTTTTTTTTCCCACTCCATTTCTTGAGACTTTGTAGGCTTGTGCAGCTTGCCAGACTCCTTTTATCTAGATAGCTAGAGTACATGTGTCTATTTATGAACAGAAACTCTGAGGCAAAGTACTATTTTAGCCAAGCTCATGCAGAAATTGTGGAGAAGACAGACAAAGAGCATCAAATCTCCTGGAGCTTGGCTGAGAACTGGGCCAGAACTACTGAGTGGGGATGCTACTTTAGTACATAGAATGGGGAATGGTGGATAGGATGCTCAGGGCAGAAGATGTGTCTGGTGAACAAGGTTGCTGGTGTGTTTACTCACTAAGTCATGTCTGACTCTTGTGACCTCCTGGACTGAAGCCTGTCCGTCTCCTTTGTCCAGGCAAGAAATAGAGTGGGTTGCCCTTTTCTTCTCCAGAGGATTTTCCCTACTCAAGGATCAAAGCTGCAGTCTCCTGCATTGCAGGCAAATTCTTTACCACTGAGCCCCTAGGGAACAAGGCTGGGAAGTCATTAAAATTTAGAGAAAAATGTCAAGGAGAATGAAGGGGTAAGCTTTAGGAGTAGGGGCAACTAATTTGATTTAGAAGGGACCAGGTATTTGTCGAAATAGACAATAAATACGGTGACTGTTTTTTAGAAGTCATGATGGTATGACTTACCTCTGCTCTTTTTGTCCCTTCAACCTGTTCAATGCAGGCTAGTAAACTCTCAAGGCCTGGCTTGGCCCCCCAAACTCCTCTCTACCCATGCCTGTGTGGGGTTTAGCAGCTCATGGACCCCTGTGATAATTTTATGTGTCAGTTCAACTGGGCTAAAGGATGCCCAGATAGTTGGTAAAACATAATTGCCGGGTATATGTGTGATAGTGTTTTGTTTGTGTGTGTGTGTGAGAGTGTTTTATTTGAATAGGTAGACTGGGTAAAGAGGGTCACCTTCACCAGTGTGGGTGGGTGGTATCCTATCTGCCAGATAGAATGAAAAGACAGAGAAAGGGGGAATTTGCTCTCTGCTGGAGCTGGGCATTTGCAATCACCTTTGGACATTGGTGCTCCTGTTCTTGGACTTTCAGACTTGGTCTGGATCTTGCACTATTGGCTTCTACATTTCTTGGGTCTTCGGACTCTGACCAGAACTTACACACCACCAGTTGCCCAGGTTCTCAAGCCTTCAGATTTGGACTTGAACCACACCACCGGCTTTCCCAGGCCGTCCTTCAGCTTGCAGATAGAAGATGGGACTTCTTAGCCTCTCTGATGGCATTAACTAGTCCTCATTAAAAAAATCTTCCCTCTGTCTGTATATCCAGTTGGCTATGTTTCTTTGAAGAATCCTGATTAATATACTCACTGAGCACAGTAGTATATCCTTTTCCAGGAGAGGTGGCAATTTTCTGCCTTTATTCTCGCTCAGGGTAGTAAGCTCCTTAAAAGACAGACACCACATGATTATCTTTATTCCTTGACCAGTCAATAGTGCCAGGCACTGTGATAGCTGCTTAACACACATGATTTCAATGATTCCTCACAACCCAATGAAGCAGTGTTTTAGTAATTCATATTGCAAGGGAGAGGGATCAAAGTAACTTGCTCAAGGTCACACAACTAGTAGGTGGTGGAGTCAGGATTCGCTCTTGATCGTGTTACCCACTGTCAAAATATTTGCTAAACTGCATTGGCAATTTGCCAAAATAATTGGCAACTTATTACTTGTAGTAGGTGCTTAATCATTTGATTTCAAAACTCAGTCAATCTGAAAAGCCATTTGTTGTTGTTGTTCAGCCCTAAATTGTGTCCAGTGCTTTGTGACCTCATGGACAGCAGCATGCCAGGCTTCTGTCCTTCACCATCTCCTGGAGTTTGCTTAAATTCGTGTCCATTGAGTTGGTGATGCTATCCAACCATCTCATCCTTTGTTGCCCTCTTCTCTTCCTGCCTGAAAAGCCATGTAGTGTCACTCTCATAGACACTAACATGAATAGAGGAAAAAAAAACCCTCAGCATTATTATCAGGTGAGCAAAATGGTTATGTGTCCTTACAGGTGGTGGTGGGGGTTCTAAAGACATATGGTTTTTATTAGCTAAGATATCTGCACTTTATTATTTCATTTATATTTTCTTTATTACTGTAACAAAATTGAAGGAAGAGTCCTTTTTCTGGGAGAAGGGTGGATCTGAAAGGAGGAGAGGAAGGGAAAAGCAGCTTCACTTTTTATGAAGATTCATGAATGTACCTGGATGTGGCAGAGAGGCCATTTGTGCAACGGTCTTTCAGGAACAAAGGCTCTACATCTGGTTACACGAGACCCTCAGAGATGCGGAAGGGGCTGGAGAAGTGTTATCGCCTCAACTGACAGATCTCCATCTGAACTCTGGGTAATGCTTCTTCCTGGGAACCCCTACCCCAACTCCCTGCACCATCTCATCTGCTTGCACCAAAATACAGAACCACAATGGTCCTAGGGACAGTCCAAGCCCCTAGACAAGGTCATTTCAGCCCCTAGTCAACTTAAACTCTTGTAATCTGCAAAAGAAAGAAACCTGGATGCCTTAAAGTTCAAAAAAATTCTACTCCCATTAAATCACCCAAGATAAAAAGGAAGCTGATCATTTTGACTCTGAGCCACCTTGCCCTTACCACCCTCATCCCTTACTTCTTACTCTGGACTTTTAAACAGAAAGATACCCTGAGTCAGATTCATTCCATGGGGTGGTGGTTAGGAATGAGACTGAAATTAAGAGTCTTAGCTTTCATGATGGTCCAAGTTCATTTACCTCTCTCCTCAAACACTGAGCACTTTGCCTAGGGGTGAGCTTGCTTGGGCTCCCTTTGTGTGCAGCCCTACAGCCCTGAGTTACAAGGATGGGGCTTAAATTCTCATAGAAGGCTGGCTGGCTCCACCCAAGACAGAAGACAAGTCTGTGAGCTAAGTGAGTAACTACTACACACACATCAGGCCAGGCAAGGTGTCTGCTCTGTTCCTTGCCTTCCTGCTCTCCTTGGAAAGGGCAGTGCCTCACCTACCTACCAGCCCAGATATAGGTGTTAGGGAACAGTGAGGGCAGGTGGGGAATGGAATAAGCCCTCAGCTCTCCTGGAAAACTTAGCCCCAGTCTCTCTCTTTGAGCTTCATTGGCTGCTACATTGAGCGGAGAGAGAGTGTTCCTAATCCAGGTATAAGCAGTGGAAACATTGATATGATACCTTTTCCCAGCTCAGCTGAGGTCAATCAACTCAACAACAGAAAGCAAGAAGCAGAAAAACTCACAGCACTTTCCTAGCATTGATCTCGCTTTACAAACGTGTCGTTGCTCAGTCGTGTCCGACTCTTTGTGACCCCGTGGACTGTAGCCGCTTCTCCGTCCATGGGATTTTCCAGGCAAGAGTACTGGAGTAGGTTGCCATTCCCGTCTCAGATCTTCCTGACTCAGGGATTGAACCCGGGTATCCAACATTGCAGGCAGACGCTTTACCCTCTAAGCCACCGGGGATCTCCCTTTAAGGTGATAATAAAAGCTCCTAGTATTGAGGCCTACCAAGTGTTGAGCACAGGCTAGGTTTCTGACAAATAGGAATCCAGGAAAGCCTCCATTCTACACACAGTTCAGATAACTGAGGCTCAGAGAGAACATGATTTTGCCCAGGGCTCATGGTGGAGCCCAGTCTCTTTGTTTCACAGCTGCAGGCCTTTCTCTCCCATGTGCTGGCTTTCCAAGCTTCCTTCAACCAGACTGCTCTTAGATCTGGGCACCAGGAGTCCCTACCCCAGGCTCCAGGCTTTAGAGGGCACTTCCTGGGAGGCAAAAAGTCTGGGAACCTGGATAGTTCTGCCTACCCAGGGACCCCTTGCTGCCCCCCTGCCCCCCTTACATTTTAGACTATACACTGGATGCCTAGTCTCCTGGAACTCCCTCACCAAGGGGTCCTAGCTGGAGTTGCCAGAGGTAGCAAATAACACAGGCTGACCAGTTAAATTTGAATTTTAGATACAGCAAATTTTTTTAGTATAATTATGTCCCATGAAATATTTAGAACATGCATCATGCTAAAAAGTTATTTATCTAAATTCCAGTTCGACTGCCTCTTGTGTGTTTTCTGGCAACCCTAGCCCCAGCCCACTTCCCGGATTTGGCTGTTTGGGTGGCGCTTGCACAGAGCTTGGATGTGCACAGTTGAGTGTCCAAAGGCAGGCAGGCAAGGGCCCCCTCAGAGCCAGAAGGAGCCTGAGGAGAGAGAAAAGGGGGCCAACTGGGGCCCTCCATTTGTATCCTTGTTAGGAATGTGCTTGTTCCCCAGGCCACACCTAAAGCATAGACTGCTTTATCATCTAACTAGCTTAGTTTTCATTTGTGCCTTCCATGGTCATGAGTTTCCAGAACATGACCCCTTTCGTCAACCTCACCTCCAGCTGGATCTGGGGTGAGGGGCTGGACCAAGGTACTCAGAAGTCCAGTCTTAAGGGGCTCTCAGTCTGTAAAAAGGACAAGCTGCTGGATGTGGGGTCTGCGTTTTCAACTTTTCTGTGTAAAGGGTGCCTGGCCATGAATGAGATGCTACACTTCTTGAGTTCATTTTTTTCCCCCATTCATAACATATGAGAAATATCCCAGCCTCCTGGAGTGAGTGTGAGGGTGAAGTGAATTAACATGTGAAAATATCCAAGCACTTGACAGGTGTCGAACCTCATAAATGCACTTGGGTCTGCATAGTCAGGAGCAGGCCTCTTTTTTTGTTGTTGTTGTTTTTAAGGCTCAGCTGGACCACCCACACTTCCGTTTCCAGTCTGGGGCCCTTGGATCTTCCATGAGGCCAAGATGGCTCCTGAGTCATGGAGAAGCGAAGTCACCTTCATCCAGGCCTTCTGGAGTATTTTGATCAATGAACCATAGGAGCATGACCTTCCAGAACCATCTATCTCTTACATCTGCAACTCAAAATTACACTACACCATGGGACCTATGAGATGACTTCTGTCTGGGGGACAAGGAGAACCCTCCTCACCAGGATAGGGCTAAGTCACTCATCAGAACAAAGGTCTGGATTATTCCCTAGAACTATGTGAAGGCTACTAAGATCAAGCCTTATTAAGAATTATTGAATAAAAGCCCGACTGCTTTTCAGTGCCAGGTGAACAAACAGAAAAGCAAATCATTCCCAACACAGGGTTTCTCTGGTCTTCACTAGTTGATATTCTCACATCTTCCTAATTCATCCCTCCCTCTTCTTCCCCTCCTCCCAACAAATTAGCGTCTCGTCATCAGCTAGAAATCCTCAGAAAAACCTTCAAGAGGAAGGCGGTGCATTGTGAAGCAGGAAACAAGGACTCTGATGTCAGAAAGACTTGGGTCCCATCTGCCACCTCCGCATCACCCTAGGGAAGCTACTGAACCTTTCTGCGTCTCAGTTTCTCTTGTAACAGTGATAATACAACTTACTTTCATTTAGCACAGTGCCTGGCACCTAGAAGGTGCTTGCTGAATGGGGGCCATCATTATTGTGGAAGATAATGCCCAGTATATATAAGATTATACTTTATGCCCAATAAAGCATAAATACACGAGTGAATGAATGAACCACTTCCGGAAAGGTTGCTTTTTCAAATTTTTCAGGATCACAAAAGCAGAAGTCAGCCAAAGGCATAACTTGAGGGTTCCCTCCAACCCTGAGTCCCCAGATTGGAGGGCCTCCTTTGAGCCTCTGGCTTTTGTGATTCAGTCTCCAGCTTTGCTTGACAATGTGAGGCACACCTCACTCTGCTGGCTCGCTGTGGTTGTCTGTCCCCACCTCCTCTATCCTTCATTGATCTGGCTCACGTTTCCCCGTAACCATCCTTGATTACCTGCAGGACTAAACAAGCAGGCAGCCATCATTAAGAAATCGCAGGCGCATACCTTTCAGATAGCATAATCGCCCCACTGGCTGGTACCAGTGCCCCAACAAGCTTCCTGCTGTGACCCACTATGCAAACAGTTCCACCCACCGGAGGTGAAAACAATTCCACTTTTCAGGGCTGGAGAAGACTGATTTTATGCAGCAGAATCCTTTCAATTATTCAGGATGCTGCTGTCTTTTTTTAGTTCAATTATTCAGGGGTTTCTGAGTACACGATTGTAAATTCAGCATTTGCTGGCTGGAAAGCCCAGACTTGATTGGTTGAGATTCAACTTGGCTCTGTGTTTCTCAAATGTGACAGTGAATCTGGACAAGAGAAGTGGCCATCCTTTTGGCAGCGAAATAAGTGTAGAGAAAAATTTATCTCTGAAAATTTTTGATTCACAACCTGTGGTTTATGCAGAGTGCTTACTTCCATGATCCTTTCTCTTTCAACACACTGGCAGAAAGATTTTTGGGAATCAATAAACAGCCATCCATGTATAATGAGGACACTTATTTCAGATGCATTCTCCTCTGTCTCCTACTAAAATGGTATCTATGTATCCTCTCTTGAATATTTAAATTGAGGGTAAGCTACCTGCTCGGCTACCAAGATGCCACATTTCCTGGTTTCAGATGAGCAAGTAACCTGAAGATGAGGTGGCAGGGTTTCCATGTTATCTTTCAGAGAAATAACTTATGTAGCACAGAGAAGCATGTGGTTTACTCTCGGGAAGCGCATCATCACTGCTGGTGGTAAGATATTTAACCACCTGTCTCTGTCGCTGTGCTGAGTTTTAGTGAGAACTTCTGGAAAATGATAATTCCTCTTGGCTCATGTATTCACTCAAACCTTCATTGAGCATCTCATCTGTGATTTTGGGTTGGACAGTGGGGATACAGCAATAGACAGATCCCAGATCCTGCCCTTGGGAAGCCTACAGTGTATGCAAGTGACCAATATTAAAGAAAAATCATGAAAAATCCAAGTTTATTCACTGTGATTTTATTGCAAAAATAGTTTTTAAAATGGGAAGAAAAAGAGCATAAGATTAGGAAATTAAGATGGTAAACTGTTGCAGGAAGATGTTGACAAAGTCATGAATTGCATAGCACAATTATTCTTTTATCTCTAGACGCTTGCCCAGGGCCTGACATTTTCAGTCTATTGTGTGAATGAAGTTTCTTTTATGAGGCCCGTTTTACTCAAGGGCCTCCAATTTTAACAAGTAAAAACTTGTACATAGTGTTTATGGAGTGTCTAACATGGGCCAGGCACTATTTGAATTCTTAATGTCTATTAATCTGTTCATCCTTCCCCTAAAGTTCTGAGGTAGGTATGAGCACTGTGCCTTCAATTACTTAAGTAAGAATTAAAAGAAAAAGAATCAATGCACAAAGAAGCTGAGGCAATTCATCAAGGTCACATAATACACAATTTATTGGGTGGCAGAGTCTGGATTTCAACCTTGGTCGTCAATCTCTAACCACTGTGCAACACTACTTCTAGTCAAGTTAAGAAGCTTTGCATAGACTCAAGGCACGTGAAGAGCTATGGCGATATAAAAGAAATAAATGTCAATAGCATGTCTTCCTCCAGGGAAGACATGGTGGGGGTTACAAAGAACAAGGAGAGAAATAACATAGCTTATAACAACTTGCCCTTTATCACCTGCCTCCAGGTTCTTCAGGTTTGCTAAATTCCTTTCTTTGGCCTAAAGCAGGCATCTTCCTCCTCGACTCCATGGAAATCTGCATTCTCAGGGATGACTGGCTCTGGCTGGTGGCCTTGGGGCCTTCTGGAAGAGTCCACATGCTATAGCCACTACAGTGCCTCATCCTGCATGGAGTGCTAGCAGCTGCCCCTTTCCCAGAGTGAGCAGCCTCAGCCTCATCATCGTCTCTCCTTCCTCTGAAGGAAGTCTCTTCTGCGTGCTTCCAGCTCCACATGGGGTTGGTGGGTAAACAAGAGTTTGGGGCCTGGGTGCCACACTGGATTGAATCCATCTTAGAGCCATCACAATCTGCTTGTAGTCTAGGCTTCAATCCCTTCCTGGATCAGGGAGGATGAGATTCTCTCTCCTTCCCTCTCAGGGCTATAGTAGAGAGCATCTGAGGAAATCATCACTTCTGGTGGCCATCCTCCACGCAAACCAGCCTACCCCTTCCACTTGACTCAGACTTTAATCATGTCTGGCTCTTTGCGACCCTGTGGACCGTAGCCTGCCAGGCTCCTCTGTCCATGGAATTCTCTAGGCAAGAATACTGGAGTGGGTTGCCATGCCCTCCCTCCAGGGATCTTTCCGACCCAGGGGTTGAACCCGCATCTCTTATGTCTCCTGCATCGGCAGGTGGTTTCTTTGCCACTTGCACACCTGGGAAGATTGAGTTATCTTGTCCTGTTTGTTCTTCACACTGACGTTTCCCCTCTTGTTTTTCTTTTAATTTGATTGTGTACTCCCGTAATTGGGAATTCATACTTCATCAATTTTCCTGCTCTGGGTGCTTATGTACATGAAACTGAGTAAACTGTAGGTATAGCTGATGCATTTGTGACCCTCCTACCAGAGCTGGTGCTCTGTACCTGAGAGCAAGAGCTGGAGAAAAGCTAGTGTCTTGCAGAAGAAAACAAAAGGAAACCTGAGGCCTTTGACTTCAACCCATAAGGTCTGATCTTTGGAAGACACAGTTCAGCATTTCTTCCAGTTGTGGAGACACTAGGTCAAAGCAGTTGCAAGTTCCTTTTGTTCAAGAGCTGTGACTAAAAGAATTTGTGCATAATGTTTGAAAATTTGTGAATTTAGAATATATAAGTGAAGGATTTTGTCAGGCCAAAGCTTCCTGCATTTCTTTGTGCGACAAGAGGTGAAGATGTGGGGGAAAATGATAACCTGTTTTTATGGAAGACTGACTTCCTTGGGCCCTTTGATTTTGTAAAGGGAACGTGCATGCATGCTTAGTCATGTCCTACTCTTTGTGACTATAGTCTACCAGGCTTCTCTGTCCATGGGATTTTTCAGGCAAGAACACTGGCATACGTTGCCATGCCCTCCTCCAGGAGAATTTTCTGACCCCGGGATTGAACTCATGTCTCTTGCGTTGACAGGTAGATTCTCTACTGCTTGAGCCATTGCAGAAGCCCATTTGTAGAGGGAAGTGAAGGTCCCATTTGGAAAAAATTCTAGACTTGAATTCCAAATAGCTAAAATGGCACAGGTTGTTTTCATGGTGGATGGGGTGCAATTTTTGAGACTGTGTTTAGGAAAAAACACAGTTTTTGCAGTGTGTTTAGGAAAAAACACACTGCATACCACACAATCCCCCAAGTGTTAGTTGTTGGGCCACGAGTGTGAGACATGGTTGAAGCAGTTATCCCACTAGAGACATGGGAAAACTTCAGGCAATCACATTAAGAGATCAAGTCGTTGGGCCTGAGCTCAGGTGATTATTGAACATAATTGGCTGCCTAGATTGTTCTGGAATGCCCTAAGGCAATGCTGATGGCTATGCTTGGAAGGGTGTAGCAGACACTATTTTTGTTACAGTGCATTACAGAAACATAGTTGACTTCTGCAGCAGTCATCTTTAATTCATTCTGCTCAGGCTATTTCTTCAAAATGTGTAAGCTTGCACAAGATTATGTATTAGTTCACGAGACCTTCAACTCAAGGGATTGAGCTGTCATTAAATATTTTCATGGCTGAATGGTTATTAAAACACCAGAAAGATGATGCAAATAGGTATGGACCACTTTGCCAGGTTACTACAACATCGCAAGCCTGAAGAGTGAGGTTACACACCATCACATACCAAAGATACCATAAACTAACCAAAGATTTTCATTGGCAAAGTGCAGCTAAAATATTTAATTGACTCCAGCAGCAGAGTCAACATACCATATTTATATTTTAAAGCAACTGACTGTCATAGCATATATGAAAATCTGACCATTTGTAAAGAGGCAACATTTCAAGCCATTTGGAACCAACTAGAGTCAAATAATCTAAAAGGAACTCACTATATTACAATGCTAAGATGAAGTTACTGTGGATGTTGGATTTATAGAATGAACAATAAAATTCATTGATTAGAAATGATTTGGGAAATTTGCTTCTGATACAAGAATAAGACAGACCACTATTCAAGTAGGGCATTCCCCACAGCCCCTACTCCTGTTAACTCAAAATTAGAACAAATACTCTGGTCTTAAATTATTTCCCTGATGTCAGATCCCACCTCCCTGGCTAGATATACCTATTTGCAGACGGTCAGGTTTCCCCATAGGGGCTGTAAGACACACACATGGTTGAGAGAGATTACAAAAATTGCATAGGTCCATGAAATATATAAACATGTATCTGTAATGTATTTAAAATAAAGACAGATGGAAGAATGTGCCCACAAAATGACGAGACAGGAATATGTACATGTATTGGTCCAAGTCTTTATCAGCATTGCTCCAGCTCCACTCCAGGTATATATTATGGCCTAGAGAGTATGCGTATGCGTACACCCAAGGGAACCTCAAAGAAAGGAAATTGCAGTAGGCACACAATTCATCTCTAGCTGCCCACCTGCCAAAAGTTGGCAGACTCCTCCGGGTCACAACCCACATGTTGTGAACCACGCTTCTACCTCCCTGGGTAGCATGTGGTTTTGAAGGCAAAGGCTGTGAGTTTATATTCCCGGATGCCATATGTATGCAGTTAGCAGACAACTATGGTCTCTTTATACGTACATGGCCACAAATCATTCCAGATTGATGCCTGGCTGATGGACTCAATCTCCTGCAAATTTCCCATATGTCTCACCAGACTCCAAAATGAGCTAGAAGAAAATATGCAATTATTGGGAGCTTCTACATATAAAAATGGGAAGCCTCTACTCCTCGTGGAACTGCGGCATGAGAAGCTACAATGGTAAGGGAGGGAATGTCAGCTTTTCCTTGATTTCCTTAGGCATTCAAAAAGCAAAATCAAAAAAGGAAGTCACCTGCAGTCAAAAATGTAGTTGACCACAGGGGCTTTCTCTCAAGTGGTCCCGATTCACCCTTAGAAACTGCAAGGAAACAAACCATCTCCATGTTAAACCATGACGTTTTCACTGAAATTGTGAGATTCACAGTTTCTTTTGCCTTCTCACTTGACTTTTTCCTTCCAACTCTCCTTCCCACCTTCCTATGTATTTTCCTTCCTTCATGAAAGACTTGAGTAAACAAGAACCACAATTAAGCAATAACCCCAGCCCCATGGCAATTGAGAGTACCAGCTGATCGTAAAGACCAGGAGTTTATTATTATTGAGCCTCCGTATAACCTAGTTCTCCTGTGTATCCTTAGAATAAAGAACAAGAGAAACTTAACTTACATAACTTATCAAAGAGTGGGAAACACATTGCTTCCTCATTTATCCTTGGGGGTGTATAAGAGAAGGTGTGTGGGCAAGTAAGTGAGGATTAAGGCCTTTATCTTGCTCATTAAATGTTTCAGATAAAGAGAGAAGTGTAGAAAAGAGAAGCATAAAAAATATTAGAACCACCCCGCCCCCCCCTCCTGTAAAGGCTGAAATTTCCCAAGTTTCCTCAACCTTAGTCCTTCGTGGACTAAGGCGAACATGAGCAAGCGTTTGTTATTTTCACACACATGTTATCTGTGCTCTTACTGGGAGAATATTACACTCGAGTTTTCACAACAGACACTCTTATCCCTATCTCTTTGTGCATGAACATTTACAAGATTCTGGAGCAGAAGCACTCAAACCTTTAAAACCCTATTTTACATCATGACCTTTCTCACCTACATGTGCCTGTGCTCAGTTGCCTTTGCAACCTTATGGACTACAGCCCGCCAAGCTCCTCTGTCCATGGAATTTTCCGGGCGAGAATACTGGCGTGGATTGCCATGCCCCCCTCCAGGGGATCTTCTCAATCCAGGGATCCAACCCACGTCTCCTGCGTTTTCTGATTGCAGGGGGATTCTTTACCTACTGGGACACTCAGACCTCACCTACACGCCCTACACACACCCTTAAAAGCACTTACCACTCCCACCCCCCGTTTTAGGCCTTAGGTCAGGCCTTAGGTGAGGAAGACAAGAGAGATGACGAAGCAGCTTAGGAAAGATGCGGTTTCTGCTAAAAACTAGCCTCCGTTTCAGTTCAGTCGCTCAGTCGTGTCCGACGCTGCGACCCCATGAATCGCAGCACGCCAGGCCTCCCTGTCCATCACCAACTCCCGGAGTTCACTCAGACTCACGTCCATCGAGTCCATGATGCCATCCAGCCATCTCATCCTGGGTCGTCCCCTTCTCCTCCTGCCCCCAATCCCTCCCAGCATCAGAGTCTTTTCCAATGAGTCAACTCTTCGCATGAGGTGGCCAAAGTACTGGAGTTTCAGCTTTAGCATCTTTCCTTCCAAAGAAATCCCCAACGTAAAAACCTGAGCTACAAATGGCACCGCAAGTTTGCGTAACCGTGCCAGGGGCGAGTCTGGCTTTTATACTCCTCATGCGTCAGCCATTGGCTGCTGGCCACCTGGGGGGCGTGGGGATGGGGCGGAGCAACTGCCCAGGCTTCTCCAGGTAAAGAGGCTCCCCTCAGCTTACCCGCAAGTCGCGGTAAGAGTGCAGGTGTGAGCAGTTTAGCAGCTAATAGAGCAGGTGGGGTGAGTGTGCTCGCCCAGTAAAGGGGATCTGGGCAGGGCACCGCTAGCTAGTACTGACTGCACCTACCAACCTGTGATATATTCTGATGTTTCCCCTCTCCTCTCCCCTCCCCTCACCTTGCGTCTACCCTTTCTCTTTCTTCCCCCTCCCCCCTTCCCCTTCCTTCTGTTCATTCCCATTAAATTGATTTCATTAATTTACTGAATTAGTGGGGACAAGATAGATTATTCAATAAATGGTGCTGGAATAATTGGCTGTTTATGTAGAAAATAAAGCAAAATTATATCCCTCATCTACACACACACACATACACACATTCATGGATGAGTCAAAGTCTAAATGTGTTTCTCTAGCCTCTCCTCTCTTCCTCCTCCCCCTCCATTCTGTTCATTGCCTACTAAAATTGATCTCATTATCTGTTAATGGGTCAAAACCTCAAGTTTTAGAAACACCATTCTGGGATTTGCCTAGAAGAGGAATTGCCAAGGGTATGCACAGCATCTACATTGGAAGATACTACCTGGCTTTGCAAAGCAGTTTTTACTGATTTATTTTTCTGCCAGATATGGTTTTATCACCCACCATGAATGGGGATACTTATTATTGTTTTCAGACGTTAATTTCTATTAAATTTATGGTTGAGAAATGGTTGTATCATTAGCGTTGTAAACTGAATTGCTCTGATTATGACTCAAATTGAGCAACTCCTCATGTTGGTGAATCTGTGATGTTTTCCTTTTGTAACTTGACCATTCATAATGCATTGCCTTTTGTTCTTCTTGGTGACTTCTAGGAATATAATTAAACAGGACCCTAGGGGGCCTTCTGGTGCACAGACCACCCTCTCCCCACTCCTATGACCTCCCCATGCCTCTTGTTTGTAGAAAAACTTTAGCTTCCTAGGTCTTTCCTGAGTTCTGAAGCACAGATTTAATCAGAAAAGTGAGAAAATGCAGAAACAAAGGAAAACAGTCAAGCAAGACAAATATTAGTAGTTTATCCGTTAAACAAAATCAAGGACCTTTAGTTCCTCCCTAAGGGGTAGAGATAATATTCTGAGCCACATCCTTGAGTTATTTTACAGCTACTGATAGCCCCACAAGGTGGAAGAAGTTAACTGTATGCTGCCCACAAGCCCCAGGCCAGGTGGATCCAGGTTGATGATGCCAACTCCACATTGTCTCGCTCCTTGGTAGGCCTTTGCAATAAACTTGAACTTTCCTTCACCACAGCATGGTGTCAGTAGATCGGCTTTACTGAGCAGGTGAGCAGACTGGTTCGGTAACAGGAGTTCTTTATATATTTTGGGAATATGTATATATATATATATATGTGGGTTTTATTCCTTTTGTTTTGGGTTAATTTTGCTCATACCTTCTCCCTGTATATGACTTGACTTTTTACTTTGTGGTGTCTCTTCATGTGCAAAAGTTTAAGGTTTTTATACAGTCAAATTTATCTATATTTCCCTTTAGGTTTTGTACTTTTTAGGGGTACAGTTATTATGAAATTCTTCTCTAGCTTGGAAATATAAAAGCAGTCTATTTTCTTCTAAAAAATTTAGGCTTTTATTTTTCACACTTAGATCTTTATCCACCCATAGTTTTTTTTTTTTTTTTTTTTTAGGCTGTAGCTTAGGGATATAATTTTATTTTGTACATAAATAGCCAATTATCACAGGACCACTTATTAAATAATCCATCTTATCCCACTAATTGTAATGTGTCCATTTTCCCCCTATACACAGATCTGTTTTTAGTTTTTGCTATCCTATCCCATTGATCTATTTGTCTATTCACTTGCACAAATATCATAATTACTTACGTGCTATAGCTTTATGATAAATCATGGTGTTTGATAGGGTCCAACTCAATAACCTCAGATATATAGATGACACCACCCTTATGGCAGAAAGTGAAGAGGAACTGAAAAGCCTCTTGATGAAAGTGAAAGAGGAGAGTGAAAATGTTGGCTTAAAGCTCAACATTCAGAAAACGAAGATCATGGCATCTGGTCCCATCACTTCATGGGAAATAGATGGGGAAACAGTGGAAACAGTGTCAGACTTTATCTTTTGGGGCTCAAAAATCACTGCAGATGGTGACTGCAGCCATGAAATTAAAAGACGCTTACTCCTTGGAAGAAAAGTTATGACCAACCTAGATAGCATATTGAAAAGCAGAGACATTACTTTGCCAACAAAAGTCCATTTAGTCAAGGCTATGGCACCCCACTCCAGTACTCTTGCCTGGAAAATCCCATGGATGGAGGAGCCTGGTAGGCTGCAGTCCATGGGGTTGCTAAAAGTCGGACACGACTGAGTGACTTCCCTTTCACTTTTTGCTTTCATGCATTGGAGAAGGAAATGGCAACCCACTCCAGTGTTCTTGCCTGGAGAATCCCAGGGACAGGGGAGCCTGGTGGGCTTCCATCTATGGGGTCGCACAGAGTCAGACACAACTGAAGCGACTTAGCAATGGTTTTTCCAGTGGTCATGTATGGATGCGAGAGTTGGACTGTGAAGAAAGCTGAGTGCCGAAGAATTGATGCTTTTGAACTGTGGTGTTGGAGAAGACTCTTGAGAGTCCCTTGGACTGCAAGGAGATCCAACCAGTCCATTCTAAAGGAGATCAGCCCTGGGTGTTCTTTGGAAGGAATGATACTAAAGCTGAAACTCCAATAATTTGGCCATCTCATGTGAAGAGTTGACTCATTGGAAAGACTCTGATTCTGGGAGGGATTGGGGACAGGAGGAAAAGGGGACGACAGAGGATGAGATGGCTGGATGGCATCACCGACTCGATGGACATGAGTTTGAGTGAACTCTGGGAGATGGTGATAGACAGGGAGGCCTGGTGTACTGTGATTCATGGGGTCGCAAAGAGTCAGGCACGGCTGAGCGACTGAACTGAACTGAAATACTAATATTTTTTTTTCAAAATTTTCTGGGTGATTTTTGTCCTTTTTTCTTCCATATAAATTTTAGGATTAACTTTTTAAAATTTCTTGGAAGTTTCTGTTAGATTTTATTTGGAATTGAGTTGACACATCAATTTGTGAAGACTTGATATCTCTATGCTATTAAAACTTTCCATCAGTGAACATGGTATATCACTGAATTTATTCAGGTCTCTTTCTGTGTCCTTCAATGCTATTTTAAAGTCTTCCCCATAAAATTATAGCATATCTTTTCTTAGATGTATCATAAGATTAAAAAACATATTCAATTGATATTTTGAGTGTAACTTTTATTCTATTACATTTCTCTCTGGTTATTACTAGTTCATAGGAACATGACAGATGTTTGTATAAACTCTTCCTGAGCTCTCTTACTGATTCTAACTTTGTAGAGTCTTATTTTCTTTAGGCAATCACATCACCTATAAATAAGAAGAGGTTTGAGGTTTCCTTCTCAAGTTTGATGCTTCTCATTTTCATTTTTTTATTAGGTAAGTTAAAATACTTAACATTGCTTGTGTTCTGACCTATTTGGGTTTACTTCTACCTTTTTTATTTTAGGTTTTCTGATTGCCGTCTTCATTCTTGCTTATTTTCTTTTACTTCATTTCTTCTAATAGACTAATAAGATACCTACGTTCTCCCATCCAAGTACTAACCAGGCCCAACCCTCCTTAGCTTCCGAGATCAGAGGAGACTGGGCATGTTCAGGGTGGTATGGCCATAGACAGATACCCACATTCTTTTCTTCTTTCTGCTGTTTCATAAACTAGATTGTTTTCCTGCCATTTTATTTATTACTCTTAAATGTTTACCAGAATATTTAACCGTACATTTTTCTACCAACCTTTAGCTATGTAATAATTCTATTACCTGTCAAACATTACAAGATCCATTAGCCTGCTTCTACTACCAAAGATCAATGCCTCCACCCCACCTTTTTATTGAGTTCAGAGCTTCTATTGTACTTTTAAAAATTCAAAATAAATAGTTATTTTTATGTGTGCCTGTTTGTGTGTATGCTGTTTTGTTTCTTCCTTCTGGGTTCATTTTCCTTCTTGAGGCAAATCATTTAATAGTTCCCTTTGTGAGGGATCAGTAAGTGGTAAATACTCCAAGTTTTTGAATGGTGAAAATGACTTCTTTTTTGTCTTACAACTGAAAGGTTGTTAGGGCATAAAATTGCAGATTAACAGTTATTTCCGGTGAGCCCTGAAGATAGTATTGTTATTTTTTGACATTGATTGCAGCGAAGGAAAAGCCTGCTATCTGAGAGCTTTAAAAGTCTTCTTATTTTCTTTGATGTTCTGCAGGTTCATTATAGTGGCGACATATGGATTTATTTTTATATATTCAGTTTAAGACTTTGTACTTCCAGTCTGAGGACTTACGTCTTTTTTCGATTTTAGAAAACTATTAATTTCTTATGAGTTCAGATCTTTTTTTCCTACACTGTTTCTTCCTAAATCACTATTTCATAACTTCTCCTCTTTCTTCAAATGTCTATCACCTCTGCTGCCCTCGTCATCTGAAACAAATCCTTCACCTTCTTCCCCAAGTTAGTTTCTCTCATGTTAACTTTCTTTTCTTTCTCTCAGATTCAGTCTGTTAACAATCCTGTTGGTTCTAATTTAAAAATAAACCCAGAAAGTGACCGCTTCTCACCACTCTCAATGTCACCATCCTATCCTGCTGCTTCTGCTGCTGCTAAGTCACTTCAGTCGTGTCCGACTCTGTGCGACCCCATAGACAGCAGCCCACCAGGCTCCCCCCGTCCCTGGGATTCTCCAGGCAAGAACATTGGAGTGGGTTGCCATTTTCTCCAATGCATGAAAGTAAAAAGTGAAAGTGAAGTCGCTCAGTCGTGTCCAACCATCAGCGACCCCAGGGACTGCAGCCTTCTAGGCTCCTCCGTCCATGGGATTTTCCAGGCAAGAGTACTGGAGTGGGGTGCCACTGGCTTCTCCTATCCTAAGCCACCACTATCTCTCTGCTTCTCCTTTGTTCCCCATAGTCTAGTCTTAGCACTTGAAATTTTAAATTGCATCCTCTCCTAGCTTCCTCCTTGTCCTCTCCATTTTTCTCCATGGAACTTACACAATTAAAAAAAATATACACACACTCATATGGTCCTTTATTCTTTTTTCTCCTCCTCTTTCTCCTTCTTCCCCTCCTCTTCCTCTTCCTCCCCTCTCCCTTCTCATTCTTATTCTTTTCACTGTTTCTCTTCCTCACTAATATATCAGTTCTGGGAAGATAAGAATGAATATATTTACAAGAATAAGGATTTTCGTCTATTTTGTTAACTCTGTATGCTAAGCACCTGGAACAGTGCGGCACAAAGTAAGATTTCATTCCATATTTGTTAAATACATATATTTAAAGGAAGATTTATCTTGACCATTTCCTTTGGGGATGAAATTTACTCGAATTAGACATTTTTCAGTTAGGTAAATGAGAGCCAAAAAATTTAAAAATAAATGATGAGAAGTAATCTCCAATAATTAAGAACATGGCATTATTTCAGAGAATCAGCAGTTCATCCCGGATCTTAGCATTCATGTATTTTTTAAAAGGAAGGGCATCATGACTGCATTCTAAGTTAAAGGACGATGGGGCAGGCAGAAAAAACAGAAATAGGAAACTCTGCAACCAACTGCCCAAGTGAAAGCTAAATAAACAAACAAACTAACCAACTGTCTTTCTGGGCTTATGACAGAGGTGCTGGAAATCACAGGAGACTTGCTTGGGACATGTGTTGTGTAACAAATCCTGACAAATACATGGATCATCAAAGAGATTTCTATTTTATATACTGAGAAGCTTTATGATCCAGGAAGTGGTCAGGCCATCTGGGATCTCCTGCTTACCCATCTGGAGCTCTGATTGAATATGTGAGAATAGGAGGAAAGCTCAATTTTAGTGAACATGAGCTGTTTGGACTCAGCATGGGGGTGCATCAGAGGTACTGGTGAAACAAAGGGATTACTTTTCCACCAGGCCCTGGTAAGGGAGGACAGAGGGGACTCAGTTGGAAATGGAAGAAGGAATGATGAAGGAGGAAAGGATGACCTCCATTTTGCCCAGTGATGGTGTTATAGGATGCTGCCACTGACCTTAAGAGCCAGGCATTTTTCTTGGATGGGGAATCACTGAGAAATACATGGAAGCATCATGTTGTCAGGAAAACAAATTATTTCCATCTATAGGAACCAGCAGGTTTTGTTTACTAAATGCAATAATAAATTGTGTTTATATACTATGTTACACTTTTTCAAAGCATATAAACCACCCCATTTAGTATTTTCAACCCTGTTAGTTAGGGAAACAGACTGTTTAAAAGCAGGAAGTGAGCCGTATTTCTTTAGCCCTCCTGGCCCCACAAAGATCTGGTATGGATCTAGCTGGATGCCTCCATTGCTTTTAATCACTGTTCTATTAGTTCACATTTTGCAGTTGGAATTGAGGAAATTGTGAAGTTGTCGGTTTCCAAACATCACACAGCTAGTCATGGCACAACTGGACCCAGGAGCAAGCTTAGTAACTGTTAAGTCTTATGCACTCCGTATTCCATCATGTACCCTGCTAAACATGCCAATGTCCAAAGACCACACAGATGCAAGAACAAGAAATACAAGCGTTCTTGGCAATTATCCTGTGCTAAGGGTCATTGATCTTCTTGATGAAGAGCTACTGTTGATTTACCCAAAGTTTAATAATCTACCAATGAAGGCACTGTTAAGAATTGCTTAACATAAGCACTACTTGCCAGTTAGGAGAAGCTTGGCACAGACAATGTATTGGCTAGAATGCCCAAATCCATCCAATTCAGGAAATTTTATCAAAATCTCCAAAACTGGCCTAGTGTCAAGGCAGCATGCCAAAGAGGCTCAAAAAGAACAAAACAATGTTTCTTCTAGCTCTAGGTGACTTACTCAAAAATCCCTGCTCTTTTTTTCCCGGTTCTTTTTTCTCTCAGCATCAGTGTCCTGCTCCAACACTGGCAGAGGTAATAGACCTGCTTGCTGTAGGCTCCCAGTGGTCTTCCCATGACTGCCTGGAAACCCACTCTGCACTGTGGGCATCCACATGCTAATAGGAGGCTGTCCCTTGGTTCACTTCACCAGCAACTATACATAGTCTTCTCTTGCCATCCATGTTTACAATGTGTCTGCAAAATCGTCCACTAATGGGAACGTCCTGGGGTTTACAAACCCCCTTCAGTCAGTTCAGTCTATTCAGTGGCTCAGTCATGTCCAACTCTGTGCAACCCCATGGACCGCAGGATGCCAGGCTCCCCTGTCCGTCAGCAAATCCCAGAGCCTACTCAAACCCATGTCCATCACGTCGGTATGCCATCCAACCATCTCATCCTCTGTTGTCCCCTTCTCCTCCTGCCTTCAATCTTTCTAGGCATCAGGGTCTTTTCCAGTGAGTCAGTTCTTCACATCATGTGGCCAAAGTATTGGAGTTTCAGCTTCAGCATCAGTCCTTCCAATGAATATTCAGGACTGATTTCCTTTAGGATGGACTGGTTGGATCTCCTTGCTGTCCAAAGGATTCTCAAGAGTCTTCTCCAACACCACAGTTCAAAAGTATCAATTCTTCAGCGTTCAGCTTTCTTTATAGTCCAACTCTCACATCCATCCATGACTACTGGAAAAACCATAGCTTTGACTAGACAGGCCTTTGTTGGCAAAACAATGTCTCTGCTCTTTTATATGCTGTCTAGGTTGGTAATTCCATAGCTGTAGTCACCATCTGCAGTGATTTTGGAGCCCCCCAAAATAAAGTCTCTGACTGTTTCCAATGTTTCTCCATCTATTTGCCATGAAGTGATTGGACCAGATGCCATGATCATAGTTTTCTGAATGTTGAGCTTTAAGCCAACTTTTTCACTCTACTCTTTTACTTTCATCAAGAGGCTCTTTAGTTTTTCTTCATTTTCTGCCATAAGGGTGCTGCCATCTGTATATCTGAGGTTATGGATATTTCTCCCAGCAATCTTGATTCCAGCTTGTGCTTCTTCCAGCCCAGTGTTTCTCATGATGTACCCTGCATATAAGTTAAATAAGCAGGGTGACAATATACAGCCCTGACGTACTCCTTTCCCTATTTGGAACCAGTCTGTTTTTCCATGTCCTGTTCTAACTGTTGCTTCTTGACCTGCATACAGATGTCTCAAGAGGCAGGTCAGGTGGTCTGGTATTCCCATCTCTTGAAGAATTTTCCACAGTTTGTTGTGATCCACACAGTCAAAGGCTTTGGTGTAGTCAATAAAGCAAAAGTAGATGTTTTCTGGAACTCTCTTGCTTTTCCATGATCCAGCGGATGTTGGCAATTCGATCTCTGGTTCCTCTGCCTTTTCTAAATACAGCTTGAACATCTGGAAGTTCATGGTTCACGTACTGTTGAAGCCTGGCTTGGAGAATTTTGAGCATTACTTTGCTAGCGTGTGAGATGAGTGCAGTTGTGCGGTAGTTTTAACATTCTTTGGCATTGCCTTTCTTTGGGATTGGAATGAAAACTGACCTTTTCCAGTCCTGTGGCCACTGCTGAGTTTTCCCAATTTGCTGGCATATTGAGTGCAGCACTTTCACAGCATCCTCTTTTAGGATTTGAAATAGCTGAACTAGAATTCCATCACCTTCACTAGCTTTGTTCATAGTGATGCTTCCAAAGGCCCACTTGACTTTGCATTCCAGGATGTCTGGCTTTAGGTGAGTGATAAACATCATCATGATTATCTTGGTCGTGAAGATCTTTTTTGTACAGTTCTGTGTATTCTTGACATTTCTTTGTAGTATCTTCTGCTTCTGTTAGATCCATACCATTTCTGTCCTTTATTGTGCTCATCTTTGTATGAAATATTCCCTTGGTAACTCTAATTTTCTTGAAGAGATCTCTAATCTTTCCCATTCTATTGTTTTCCTTTGTTTCTTTCCACTGATCACTGAGGAAGGCTTTCTTATCTCTTGTTGCTATTCTTCAGAACTCTGCATTGGAATGGGTATATCTTTCCTTTTCTCCTTTGCCTTTAGCTTCTGTTCTTTTCATAGCTATTTGTAAGGCCATGTCAGACAACCATTTTGCCTTTTTACACTTCTTTTTCTTGGGGATGGTCTTTACTACCACCTCCTGTATAATGTCATGAACCTCCATCCAAAGTTCTTCAGGCACTACATCTCTCATATCTAATACCTTGAATCTATTTGTCACTTCCACTGTATAATCATAAGGGATTTGATTTAGGTCATACCTGAATGGTCTAGTAGTTTTCCCTACTTTCTTTGATTTAAGTCTGAATTGGCAATAAGGAGTTCATGATCTGAGCCACAGTCAGTTCTTCCCAGTCTTGTTTTTGCTAACTGTATAGAACTTTTCAATCATTGGCTGCAAAGAATATAATCAACCTGATTTTGGTATTGACCATCTAGTGATGTCCATGTGTAAAGTCTTCTCTTGTGTTGTTGTAAGAGGGTGTTTGTTATGACCAGCACGTTCTCCTGGCAAAACTCTGTTAACCTTTGTCCTGCTTCATTTTGTACTCCAAGGCCAGATTTGCCTGTTATTCCAGGTAGCTCTTGACTTCCTACTTTTGCATTCTAGTCCCCTATAAGTAAAGTGAAGTTGTTCAGTCGTGTCTGACTCTTTGTGACCCCCATGGACTGTTGCCTACCTGGCTCCTCCATCCATGGAATTTTCCAGGCAAGAGTACTGGAGTGGGTTGCCATTTCCTTCTCCAGTCCCCCATAATGAAGAGGATATCCTTTTTGGGTGTTGGTTCTAGAAGGTCTTGTAGGTCTTCATAGAACCATTCAGCTTCTTCAGCATTACTAGTTGGGGCATAGTCTTGGATTACCATGATATTGAATGGTTTGTCTTGGAAATGAACAGAGATCATTCTGTCATTTTTGAGACTGCATCCAAGTACTGCATTTGGGACTCTTTTATTGACTATGATGGCTACTCCATTTCTTCTAAGGATTTCTTGCCCATAGTAGTAGATATAATGGTCATCTGAGTTAAATTCACCCATTCCAGTCCATTTTGGTTCACTGATTCCTAAAATGTTGAGGTTTACTCTTGCCATATCCTGTTTGACCACTTCCAATTTGCCTTGATTCATGGACCTAACATTCTAGGTTCCTGGGCAATATTGCTGTTTACAGCATTGGACTTTACTTGCATCACTTGTCACATCCACGACTGGTTGTTCCTTTTGCTTTGGCTCCATCCCTTCATTCTTTCTGGAGTTATTTCTCCACTCTTCTCCAATAGCATATTGGGCACCGACCTGGGGAGTTCATCTTTCAGTGTCATAACTTTTTGCCTTTTCATGCTGTTCATGGGGCTCTCAAGGCAAGAATACTGAAGTGGACAAAACCGCATTGAGTAACTCAAAATTGGAGGTCTTTATCTCTGTGCTGTTGTGCTTAGTTGCTCAGTCATGTCCAGTTCTTTGCAACCCCATGGACTATAGCCTGCCAGGCTCCTCTGTCCATGGGGATTCTCCAGGCCAGAATACTGGAGTGGGTTGCCATGTCCTCCCCTCCAGGAGATCTTCCCAACCCAGGGATTGAACCCAGGTCTCCCGCGTTGCTGGTGGATCCTATACCATCTGAGCCCCCAGGGAAGTACTGGAGTGAGTAGCCTCTCCCTTTTTCAGGGGAACTTTCTGACCCAGGAATCTAAATGGGATCGTCTGCATTGCAGGTGGATTCTTTAGCAGCTGAGCTACCTGGGAAGCCTTGGTCTCTACCTCCCTCACCCTCAATAACAGAGATACTCTTTCATTAACACTTCTCCTTTCGCAATTTCCTAACTTTCTCATTTTTTAAAATGTGAATTAAGCCACCAACACTTCATCATTGGGGTCCCCTCATACACAAAATCATTTTCCTTGAATACCAAATGATTTTGGGTCACCTTGGCTTCATTAAAACTCTAAATGGCTAAGGGCTGCTGTTACTCATTTACCCCACATTGGCCTAATAAGATCTAGGGTCCTTTGTATCTCCCCATCCTTTCCTTTCTCTATCCTGTTCTGGAGGGATCCATACCTCACCATGTGCCATTTAGGGACTCTGAGCAGCTGAAGCGCTTGGTGATGACTCTATCTCCCTAAGAGGAGTAAAGAAAGGACTGACTTGGGACTAATTTGTCTCACAAAAGTGAGAATTCTAGATTAACTATTTTACCCCATTGCTTCATTTCAATGTCTAATTAATATCAAAGTGTTACTTGCTTAGTCATGTCCAACTCTTTGTGACCCAGTGGATGGTAGCCTGCCAGGTTCATCTGTTTACGGAATTCTCCAGGCAAGAATACTGGAGTGAGTTACCATTTCCTTCTCCAGGGCATCTTCCCAGCCCAGGGTTTGAACCCAGGTCTTTTGCATTGCAGGTGGATTCTTTACCATATGAGCCATAAAAATATGTTTTAAATGAGAGGGCAATGATTGACAGGAGAGGTATATTTAGAAAGTTACAAAATATTTTTCTAGATTTTTACCTTTGCATCATACTGAAGTTCTGGAATGAAAATATTGAGTTTTCTTTTTTGAAATTTTTTATATTTTACAAAAGGAAGGTGAAGTTGCCTGCAACAAAAGATGCATCAGCTGCTTAATGAAATAAATATAAAATGTAGATCCCAGCACTGCTTTTCATACCAGAGTAAATCTGTCAGAAGGAATAGCATATCCATAGTGGCAGGAACTCAAAGTAATAGAAACATGATTGAGGTTTCTAAGGCATCAAGGAGGGGCTGTTAACTGAACATTAACCAATAATTCGAAGAAGAGATGTTGAAAAAACCAGAAGCATACCATTGCCTGGAAGATGCCAGAGGTCTGTTTTCTGATAATGCCCGTTTCTTTGTAAAGAGGTGCCCTGAAATGTGAAAGGAGATGTGCAGGTCAAACCGGCACTGCTTCTGTGATCCAGCTACCAATTTGGCCCAGTTTCCTAGCTTTCAGGGAAAAGGGGCCATATGGTCAGTAATATTGCTGTTCAAAGCAGAATGGATGAAGTCTCATAGGTCCTTAGGATAACACGTTTTTTATTTTGGCAAAGATAATATCTCTCTTTCCAGCTTTAAGATTAACAAGGTGAGTACAGAGAAGAATATCAAAGTCTAATTACAGATCAGTGACATAGAAAGTGTTCCATTTCCAAGAGTCAAATGGGAAACGCCAGTGACTGAGTGGACAAATATGAACGGCAGAAGCCTTGGAGACTATGATGCGACAACCAACAGGAGCATCTGAATGGATGGATTTGGAGATATAGGTTCTAATGATGGTGGCGCACAGCTCATTGTTTAAAATTAAATTTCCCCTGAATATCTTTTGAAAGCTCCAGGTTCATCATTATGGGAACCTCCTTCCCACAGAAAATTCTCTGATGGAGAGCCAAGAAAATCTTCACCTCAATCTATAGATCATACCCAGAGAAGGCAAATTGCTAACCTAAAGCCACATAGCATCATCTCAGGAAATAAATCTGGGACTTCTGAGTCCCAGATCACTGTTTTCTTTGAGATCATTGAAAGACAGATATAATTGATTTAACAAAATGCATGAATGATGCAAAATGGAAGGTGTCGAAAGTTCAAATGAATATAGCAAAGCAAAACAAAAGCAGCCTGAGATCAGGAATATAGGCAGGAAATAGCCAGATGTGATTCAGCTTGGAGAAGGAGAACCCAAAACATCAGGGGGACAATAATTTGAAACAGATACTCTTCTGGAGAAAGAGATCTGGAAAGCAGTGGTAGGGTGAGAGCCTTAGTGGGTAGTGGGGTAACGCAGTTAAGACAAATGGGGTCTCTAATGTTTGTGCAGTGGTCAAACCTGGCTAATTGAATTTGGAAGCCACAGAAGGTCAATGGATACAAAGACAGGATGCTATTGTTAGGGTCTAAGTGTCTGATGCCATGTTCCTCCAGTCCTTCCTGGCTGTGCACTCAGATCTCCCTGACTAGAAGGGAAAGTCATAGATTCCCTGCTAATGAAGACAAAGCAGGGTTCTGAAAAAAATTAATCCTCTCAGTGCCCAGGGAAGCCAGAGCCCCTGGGCCAGTTCTTCATGCTATACGCAATCTCTCTTTTCACTCTAAAGTGCATTTCAAATATTATCATTGTCTCTGAGTGCCATACGTTTAAAAAGGTTAGGACCTACAGGCCTAGAAGACACACCCTCTGCTTTGCCTTCTTTCTAAATATTATCCGTAAACATTTTAACATCAAATATTGTACACATATGAGAAGAGTCCAAATAATAGATTTCCAGCTTTATGAACTATATAAACTGAATATACCTGTTTAACCAGCTCCCAGATTAAGATGTTGAACATCGCCAGAACTCTAGAAGTGCTCACCCTCACCCACTATGGTAATATCTTCTTCTGATCGCTACTCACCTGCCAACAGCATGGATCAGTTTTGCCTGATCTTGAACTTTATATATAGTTGGTGATTTTTACACCTGGCTTCTTTCATTCAACATTATGTTTGTGAGTTTCATGTATGTTGTTGCATTGTTATACATCTCCTATTTTCATTATAGTGTAGTATTCCATTGGTATTATTATTAGTATACTTATATTATATATAAATATAAATATATAAATATTAGTATTAGTAGTAGTAGTAGTAGCAGTAGTATATAGTATTCCATAGTATAGTGTAGTATTCCTTTGTATGAATATATTCAGTTTGGGTCTGTCATGAAAATTTATGTTCTTCTGGTGAGCATATGTACACATTTCTTTTAACCAGCTTTTAAGAGTCTTTCAAGATAACCTGCTTGGATTTCCTTTATGTGTCTGAGGTTTCATGGGCTCAAAACACATTTAGTTATTTTTCCTCTCTCTCATTCTTGAAAAAAGATGAAAACAGCCAATCATGACTATTAATTATTCTTCTCAACTGAGGCCAATATCTTTATGTACTTGATCAGAAGCATTATTATAGAGGCTTATTTATAAGCATATTCGAGAAACCTTTGTTCCAAAATTGAAGCAGTTTTCTGTTCAGTGGTACTACTGAAAAACACAGGATACCTGTCCACTGAAGCTATTACAGATGAGGCATGGTGACCATCATTGCCCCATGAGAGACAATGATGGGGGTCAGAACCAAGGGTTGTTAGCTGGATTGTCCTTTGGGAACCCCACAACTAACTTTAAAGATGGTGACCAACCTGCTTTTTTTCACCTCAAGTTCAGTTCTGTCGCTCAGTCGTGTCCGACTCTTTGTGACTTCATGAATTGCAGCACGTCAGGCCTCCCTGTCAATCACCAACTCCCGGGGTTCATCACTATGAACAAAGCTAGTGGGGGTGATGGAATTCCAGTTGAGCTATTTCAAATCCTGAAAGATTATGCTGTGAAAGTGCTGCACTCAATATGCCAGCAAATTGGGAAAACTCAGCCGTGGCCACAGGACTGAAAAAGGTCAGTTTTCATTCTAATCCCAAAGAAAGGCAATGCCAAAGAATGCTCAAACTACTGCACAATTGCACTCATCTCACATGCTAGTAAAGTAATTCTCAAAATTCTCTAAGCCAGGCTTCAGCAATACGTGAACCGTGAACTTCCTGATGTTCAAGCTGGTTTTAGAAAAGGCAGAGGAACCAGAGATCAAATTGCCAACATCCACTGGATCATGGAAAAAGCAAGAGAGTTCCAGAAAAACATCTATTTCTGCTTTATTGACTATGCCAAAGCCTTTGACTGTGTGGATCACAATAAACTGTGGAAAATTCTTCAAGAGATGGGAATATCAGACCACCTGACCTTCTTCTTGAGAAACCTATGTGCAGGTCAGGAAGCAACAGTTAGAACTGGACATGGAACAACAGACTGGTTCCAAATAGGAAAAGGAGTACGTCAAGGCTGTATATTGTCACCCTGCTTATTTAACTTCTATGCAGAGTACATCATGAGAAACACTGGACTGGAAGAAACACAAGCTGGAATCAAGATTGCTGGGAGAAATACCCATAACCTCAGATATGCAGATGACACCACCCTTATGGCAGAAAGTGAAGAGGAGCTAAAAGCCTCTTGATGAAAGTGAAAGAGGAGAGTGAAAAAGTTGGCTTAAAGCTCAACATTCAGAAAACGAAGATCATGGCATCTGGTCCCATCACTTCATGGGAAATAGATGGGGAAACAGTGGAAACAGTGTCAGACTTTATTTTTGGGGGCTCCAAAATCACTGCAGATGGTGACTGCAGCCATGAAATTAAAAGACACTTACTCCTTGGAAGAAAAGGTATGACCAACCTAGATAGCATATTCAAAAGCAGAGACATTACTTTGCCGACTAAGGTCTATATACTCAAGGCTATTTTTCCTGTGGTCATGTATGGATGTGAGAGTTGGACTGTGAAGAAAGCTGAGCACCGAAGAATTGATGCTTTTGAAGTGTGGTGTTGGAGAAGACTCTTGAGCGTCCCTTGAACTGCAAGGAGATCCAACCAGTCCATTCTGAAGGAGATCAGCCCTAGGTGTTCTTTGGAAGGAATGATGCTGAAGCTGAAACTCCAGTACTTTGGCCACCTCATGCAAAGAGTTGACTCATTGGAAAAAATTCTGATGCTGGGAGGCACTGGGGGCAGGAGGAGAAGGTGACGACAAAGGATGAGATGGTGTATACCATAATATCAAAAAGAAATGTTTCTTTTTTGACACTTTAACAGGAACACTTGATAATTCTCTTTTCCCTGATAAAGATAAGACTTGCTGTTCAATCGCTCAGTCATATCTGACCCCATGGACTGTAGCACGCCAGGCTTCCCTGTCCTGCACTATCTTCTGGAGTTTGCTCAAACTCATGTCTATTGAGTTGATGATGCCATCCAGTCATCTCATCCTCAGTCTCCCCCTTCAGCTCATGCCCTCAGTCTTTCCCAGATTCAGGGTCTTTCCAATGAGTTGGTGCTTTGCATCAGGTGGCCAAAGTATTGGAATTTCAGCTTCAGCATCAGTCCTTCTAATGTTCATTGGAATGGGTTGATTTCCTTTAGGATTGATTGGTTTGATCTTGTTGTTCAAGGGACTCTCAAGGTTTTTCTCCAGAACCACAGTTCAAAAGCATCATTTCTTCAGTGCTCAGCCTTCTTTATGTCCAACTCACAACTGTAGAGGTTTATTTCCTCTGAAGGCCAAGATTTGTATAAGTCTCTAAAATATGCTTATTCCAAGACTCCATCCCCTCACCTCTTTTTTAGAAGAAATTCATTTTCCAAGGAAGACTAAGGCTGTCCTATTTCCTCTTTGAGAGAGGAGATAGAGAAAGAAAACAAAATCAAGCTTAATTTATTGACAGGTCATCCTGTTCTTTTAGGGACTGTGTGTCTCTCACAGCACACATTTTCCTGAGGCAAACTGGATATAATATGATGCATTATTTAGGAAACACATTTGCACTGGACTAACTGCCCAAGGCACTTACTGATATCAGGTATTAACACTGAAATGGAAATAGAAGGAAAAATCCTCTTGTTTTGTTTGAACGGCTTTAAGATTTATCATTAAAAAATAGGCTTATCAATTAAGGTGTTTTTCCCTCCCTTGTAAGTAACAGAAATGGACTCAGGCTAAACTGAACTACAGCCAGCACTACAAAAGGATTTATTGGGAGGATACTGAGAAAATCAAAGGCTTGAAGTAATGGCTAAACAGCAAGACCTCAAGGCCAGGAATAAGTGTGAGGAACAGGCATGCTTTCTCTCTAGGGTTAAAAGGTCCACCTGTTTTGGATTAGTGCTCATTTCTTGGCTGAGACAGTCTCAGGGGACCAGCCTAGGTCTACCTCAGGGGCAGCAAATGGTTGGAAACACCAGGCTTGGACTTCCCAGGTGGTGCTAGTGGTAAAGAATCCTCCTGCCAATGCAGGAGACATAAGAGACCCTGGTTTGGGAAAATCCCCTAGAGGAGGAAATGGCAACCCACTCCAGTATTCTCGCCTGGAGAATCCCAGGGACAGAGGAGCCTGGCAGGCTACCGTCTACGGAGTCGCCAAGAGCTGGACATGACTGAAGCCACTTAGCCCACAGCACAGCACAGCACTCTAAGGATGATAGCTGAAGTCATCAGCCTACCCATAGAAACAGTACAAGAAAAAAGGGAAAGTGGCCTGATAAGGTGAAAACATTAGTAAGCGGTGTAAGGGCCTGGGCTAATGACAGCACAGGTTGATATAGGAGAGGCTTGGCTTAAGCATACATCATAATCAAAGGATGCGTTTGCTTGGTATAGGTCTGCTGTAGTTACACATTTTTTTTACTCTTAAAAGTTATTCAACTTTCTGTAGGAAAGCATCTTTGTTATTGTGTGTCTTTCCCTTCATCCCACTGAAAGATTTTTTTAATAAAATATTTCTCAATAATATGAGGTTTCTTAGGAATGCAACTTCTACATTACAGTTAAAAACACACACACATATGTTGGGTAGGGTTTTCACATTCATATACGTAAGTGAGTGCACGCCTGCATGCTAAGTCGCTTCTGTCATGTCCGACTCTGCAGTACTGTGGATTGTAGTCTGCCAGGCTCCTCTGTCCATGGGATTCTCCAAGCAAGAATACTGGAGCAGGTTGCCATGCCCTCTTCCAGGGGATCTTCCCAGCCAAGGGATTGCATCCACATCTCAATATGTCTCCTGCTTTGGCAGGCGGGTTCTTCACCACTAGCACCACCAGGGAGCCACATTAGTGAGACTGGACTGTAGTTTTCCATACTATAGTATACTACACTACACTACAAACACACTATATGAGTTCCCAGTGTTCTCATTCTTTTACTAGTTTGTTGAGTTACCCTTATGACTCAGGCTTTATGTGAATGTGGGTGCTGGGATGGTAGGGGCTGCTCATGGTGGACTGAGCCTGGTGAAGTTTAGTAGAGAAGACAGATGACAACAACAGAATGTAATGAGTTTTTTGATAAGAGAAATACAGAGTGATATGGAATCAGAGCAATGTGTATAATAATACCTACGTTTCTGGGTTGGTATATCAGGGGTAGTGAATAAAGTACCTGATCTAAGGCAAAGCACATAGTAAGCACTCAAAAAATATTATTGCTATTATTTGACAGCTTTTTCAAATTTTTTGAGTTGAATTATTAGTTTATACACTTTTTTAAAGTTCCAGAGCTAAGTTTGATAATGTCTATTTTTTAGAATATTGTCCAGTTTATCATTAGCATAGAAGTATACAGAATATAATCTTATAATTTAAAAATCTTCATGTCTATGGTTATTCACACCTTTTTCTTCCTATTTTTCTCCTTTTTTTAGATTTAAGGAAAGGCAGTTGGGAAATTATGTTAACTTTTTAAAGTATTTTTATGCTTGAATATATATATATATTTTTTACTTTTAAGTTAATTATTTATGTTCTCTTCCTCCATACCTTCTGCCTATTTTTCTTACAAATGTGTTGCTTTTTGGCCTCTTCAATTTAATGCTTAGCTTGTTATATTTAGTCCTTCTTAACAATCAAAACATTTAAGACTGAAGTTTTATCTGATATAAACTTGCCTTCATCCTAGAGGTTATGATATTTATTTAATTACTCTGAGTCATATATAATTCCAGCTTTTACTTTTTATTTTAATAAAGAGTTACTTAAAGGAACATCTTAAAACTTTCAAATGGCTGATGCTTATTTCGACTTTTAAAATGAAGGATTTTTAACAGTATGGTCAATTTTATAAGAGATTGATAAAATTTCTATTTTTCTTAAAAGCATATCTTCTCTATAAATGTTTGTCTTTTATATACATTTTATTGGGAACATTTATAAATATATATATTTACCTACCTTTTATACATGTATACACACTCTCTGGTTTTGTTAATGTTTCATGGGAGCCAAAAATTTGTCATCTGTAGGCTGCAATGTTTGAGATGGATATCTATAGATATCTGTGGAATGATATAATAAATCCTTCCTATCAATAGCTATTATTAAGCTCCTCCATGTCCCAGGTACTTTGGCATTAGAGAGCCATCTAAAACTGAGAGGGTTCTTTTCATTGGTAAGTTCTATTTTTTTTCTGTCACTTTCCCCTACTTTAAATATTTTTCCTTTATACATTTGTATGTAATGAGTTTGGCACACAAAATTTGCTGACTCATATCTTCATTATGAATTGAACCACCTATCCACATGAAATTATAATTGTGTCTCATGTTTATTGCCATGAACTTTCATTTTTATTGTACTACTATTGTGACACCTATATTTTTTCTAGGGGACAGGAAAGGAAATACAGTTAATATTTTTAAATCTTTTTTACTTTATGGTTTAATAAACCTTAATAAATTTTTCACTTTTAATAAACTGTCATTGAGTTTAAAATTTTATTTTGAAGTTCTTTGTATTTTAATGACTTCATTTTATTTATTGATATAGCTATTTTGATTTTACTTCTAATGTCATATTTTAATTTTTCTCTGTAGGTGTCTTTGTTTTCCCCCATGTAGCCTGTAACTTACTTACTTTTATTTTTTGCAGTGCTTAGAAGGCTCATTTTCCACCTCAGTTCTATTTCTTTCTAAGTTAAAAAATTGTTCTTTGATGGCTTGGATGGGAGAGGAATTTGGGGGAGAATGGACACATGTATATATATATATATATATATATATATATATGGCTGAGTCCTTTCACTGTTCACCTGAAACTGTCACAACATTGTTAATCAGCTATATCCCAATACAAAAAAAAGTGAAAAAAAATTGTCCTTTGACCAATATCTTCTTAGTTATTAGTAAAAAAATAAACATGAATCTTTGGAAATCCTGTATTTTAGACAAAGAATTTAATATTCTTATATTTTTTCATGTTTTACTCCAGCTTCATATTTCCCAACTTTTGAAAGCATAATTTGAGTAGTTAACATGAAATTATTTTATTCAATTATTGCTATAATTATTATTTTTTATATTTTATACCTAACCTTTTAAGAATAATTTATAGACAACACTTACTTTTGCAGGCATATTTAGTGAAATTGTTTAGACTGACATCCATGTGTAACTGACTTGAATATTCATTCTGAGTTTCTTAGCTGTACAATTATTTGTATTGTTTTATAACCAATGTAAATACAAGTATGTATTATTTTATAACCATAAAAGCGGGCTTTTTTTAAAGGTAGAAAAGACAAGTGCCAATACCTATCAGAATAGCAAATACTTGTTAAAACTTTGTACAATGTTTTCTTACCTTGAACACCAGCAGCTTTTTTGAGGGAGGTCCTGGAATCAGATATATATATGTCTTAATGGCCATAATGATTTTTTTTTCTTCTTCCTAATCCCAAAGTCAAGTTTCTCCTCATAAAACCTAAAAAACCATAAACCTTACAAAACCTCTGCCTGTTCCAGGACCCATTCGAGAGCTGAAGGATTTATGTTGACTGTCCAGACTGAAGTAGAAAAGAATTCAGCAGGGTGACTGCAATGATCACCTCATTTCAGATTTCTCTTCCCCTCTTGTTACTCACAAACCCTATCACTCAGCACCCTTCACATGTACAAGAACCTTCAGCATGATGATTCTGTCCATTTTTTTTTCTTCATTAAATGCTGTTTAGCCAAATGCTTGTCTTTTATCCCTGCTTTCTATCACCCTACAGATTTTTGTTTTTTAAAGAGCCATTTGTTTATTGTCAAAAATTACTTTTCTGGTTCCCAGGCTTTGTTTTAAATTGTGTGAGTGATGTGAGTGTGGCGCTAACCATGGGAGGCCACCTGCCTCTCTGCCACCTTGCCAGAAACTGGGTCTGAATGTGTGTGAACCAGTGTTAACCCTGTCCCTCAAAGAAAACCACATCAGGTATTTTGTCCTTTTTAATGCTGTGGTGGGCTTGTTCATCCTGTGTGAATGTAAACTTCAGAGCACTCGGTTCTTGGAATTCAGGAAGAAATAACACTTGCTAGAAACTCCTGACAACGAACAGTTCACAAGACCCCTCACATTAAGCTGTCTGCAGGTTTTAAAAAGTATTTCAAGGTTCTAAGTACTTTCTTTCATTTGAGGTCCTGAGATATTCCAATGAAAGGCCCTATGCAAAGGTCAGAGAAGCATGTTATCCTAGTTATTTCATATTGCAGGAATGCTTAAGCCAAATGTATACTTTTGAAAGTCTTTCTGACTTCTCACCAAGCACGATCTTGATGTGGTTTCTACTGATCCTTGTTCCACTGCGGGTTAGGTAAGAGAGAGTCACTTTTCTCATACAGACACATTGGACCTTGAGGGGGCTTGAGGGGGGGAAAAATATCAAAATCTGTGATTACTTCATGTTTTGCCCAGTATTGGGTGAATGTGGCGGGCGTTTGGTTTCAGGATGTTGGTGGGTGTCAAGTGAAGGCTCGTGAAAGTGCTCTGGTCTGAGTGGGGACTTGGGTGCCCCCATGCTGGGAGGGTAGGTGAGGGACAGGGGAGGGGGCTGTTCTTCTCAAGGTAGCAGCATCTGTTCAGAACCGTAAAGGAAGCAGTTAGCAAATTCTGCGAAGAAAGGGCTCTTTTAGAACCATGTTTTAGATTTTAATAGAGAACTTTCTTAGAATATTTTTTACAGGGTATAGAAGTTACAGCAACAAGGAAGGGGGTAAAATCTCACAAGGGTGGTTGGCTAGGATTTCATGAAATGAGTGCTATCTGCACGAAGATTAAAAACAGGGTGATTCCTTTCAGTAACTATGTCCTTCAGATGCCAAATGAGTGGTTACAGATGGGGGGTCAGGCAGACAGCTAGGCTGGTCTTGAGGCCTGGCACACTGAGTCTTGGAAATCCTCCTTGCTGACTTATTGAGGCTGGGGAGTCATGGTAAGAACAGATGAGCTGTAGTGAATGCTGTGCTAAGCATGGATTTCCATTATCTCAGTTAACACCTGTTGCTGGTATTATTTCATTTTACAGAGGAACATGAGTGACAGGTAGGTTAAACAACCGAGGTCACAGGGCAAGTTCGTGGTTAAGCTGGGGTTTACACTTAAGATGTGTGCACGCTCAGTTGCTCAGTCGTGTCCAATTCTTTGCCACCCCATGGACTGTATTATAGTCCACCAGGTTTCTCTGTTCATGGGATTTCCCAGCAAGAGTACTGGAGTGGGTTGCCATTTCTTTCTCCAGGGGATCTTCCTAGCCCAGGGATCAAACCCATATATTCTGCTTTGGCAGGCACTGAGCCACTTAGGCAGTGGACCTTAATTACTCGACAGGACGTAGGTTGCTCATTGGTCAGCCCTGGTTTCTCCCTCCCTATTTTTTTAGCAAAGCAGCTGAAAAAACTATGGAGCCTTGCTAGTGAATTCCTCCCATTGGAGGGGCCAACCCTTAAGTAAGAGTTGGTCCCAGCCCCAGGATGGATGTTCCCATAATATCACCATGACTCTCTTGAGCTATTTTTCAGCTTCTGGGCAGTAGCCCGAGTAGGGGTCTATCTAGTTGTTCTGGAAACAACCACAGCTGCACTATTTTTTCCCTTTATTTATGGTTTGTGATCCCTGCCAGCAAATTTGTTTGAGGAGTGCATTTAAATATGCTTCATTCGTATTACTGTACACATATTCTGGGTGAAACATTTATGATAAATTAAGTTTTTAGGTGCCCTATGGGGAAGTGCCAATGGAAAAATACCTAAGAAAACTTTTCTCTTAGCAGTAGTTACTTGAGGAAACAGGCTCTATTTATCTTGTAAGGGCTTAATCTGAGATGAATACAGACCACCCAGAATCGTGGTTCAGCCTATCGCAAGAGGAACAGGGAAGTATCCAAACTTGGCCCTAGGCGTCTTCAGGCCTGGGTGCTGCACCGTATTCTCCCCTCCCTTCCTCCTCCAGCTCTCCAGCCCAGCAAACCTGGCGAGTGCTGACATTCACGGCAAGCCTTCTGCCCCAGCCCATGACCCACCCTTCTCACCGCTTTCCTCATCGTGCGCCCACCCACCTGCACTTTCTCAGAAACACCTGATCTGATCTGTTTTCCCTCCCCAGTCAAAACTGATCCCTGATGACAGTATCTTTTTATGATCTTTCTTTCCCAGTCCTGCTCACTGTTTGTATTATGCATCTCATTTGTGTGACGTTTGTTTAATGCTTGTCTCCTTCACAAGGCTTTACATTCACTGAGGGCACGTGTTTCCATGAGGGTCTTGCACAAGTGTCTTGCCACATGGAAGGTGTTCTAGGTATCTGCTGAAGGACTATGCTTCTCCTGAACTCTGTAGAAACCCGTGTTTATAGCTTGCTTATTGTAGTCTGTCATTTCAAGTCTCTTCCATTGGACTGTAAGGTCGCTGATTTAAATATTTATAATCCCGAATGCTCACCATAGTCGTTGCTACATGTAACTGTTCAATAAAAGGAAGTGAAATTGAATGGGGCTTGGATGACTTATACCTAAGCTTTATCATGAAAAGGAAGCATTTCAGTATAATTCATTCTTATTAAGTACCTATTAGGTGTCAGAGTCTGTGTATGGTACTGAGGATATAAGAATGTGTGAACTGATAGTCGTGAAAGGAAGACATGCACACAAAAAGGCAATTATAGGCAAAGTATTGCATGTGCGATGAGAAAACGAAGCATAGAGTATTATGGTAGCACAGAGAATAGGGAGACGCCTCGTGTCCAAGCCTGATCTGAACCTTCAAAGTTCAGGGTTAGAACTGTGACGTGTGCGTGTGCGTGCGCGTGCGTGTGTGTGTGTGTGCGTGTGTGTGTGTGTGTGTGTGTGTAGATTGTGGGTGCTGGGGGCAATAATCAAGCATGTGACTAGGAGTCTGATGCTGCTGAAATATAAAGTCTCAGGCAGGGAGTGGTGGAGGCGAGGTTAGAGGGGATGTCATGGAGGATCTTGGAAGGCATGTGAAAGAATGTGTGATCTTTATGTTTTTCTTCACAACCTGGGCATTGTGATGGCAAGAGTTTTTCTTGGTCAGTGAGGCCAAGAACAGCATTATAGAATGCAGGAAAATTTCAGACACTCAAGCTGAATCACTGATGCATTCATTCCTACAGTGACTGTTTACTTAGTATTTACTAAATACCAGGCATGGAGAACAGTTACAGATTCAAACAGGATACAGTGCATATTCTTGAGCAGCCCAGTGTAGTGAGGGAGACAGTGTAAGATACAATGAAATAATCTCACAGTTCTCAAGTATTTTGGCTTTCAGTTCAGTTCAGTTCAGTCGCTCCGTCATGTCCGACTCTTTGTGACCCCATGAACCGCAGCATGCCAGGCTTCCCTGTCCATCACCAACTCCCGGAGTTTACCCAAACTCATGTCCAATGAGTTGGTGATGCCATCTAACCACCTCATCCTCTAACGTCCCCTTCTCCTCCTGCCTTCAATCTTTCTCAACATCAGGGTCTTTTCAAATGAGTCAGCTCTTCGCATCAGGTGGCCAAAATATTGGAGTTTCAGCTTCAACATCAGTCCTTCCAATGAACAACCAGGACTTATTTCCCTTAGGATGCGCTGGTTGGATCTCCTTGCAGCCCAAGGGACTCTCAAGAGTCTTCTCCAACACCACAGTTCAAAAGCATCAATTCTTCTGCGCTTTAGGGCTTCTTTAGTCTCCTGAATATCATTGAATATCTCCCCAAACTTTTATGAGGGCTATATATATATTATTAGAAATTAAAACAAAGTTGTAAAAGATGAATTAAATGACTCTCTTAAAGAAATTACATGCCAGCATAAACATTTTCAAAGTAACTATATCTTACCACTTTTTTTCTTTCACAAAAATTTACCGAAAAGAGTACAATATGTTATTTTGGTTGAAAAACATAAAGAAAACCCAGCCTCACGCAGTTGTGTAGGTAGAAAAGGGGGAAGTGTTTCAATAGCTTTTTCAGATGATTGTGGAAATTCTTTGACGCTCCACCAAAACTTGACAAGTGGTAGTTTCCTAAAAGTTAATTGAAATGTAGAATCTGAAACTAATCCATAACCTTTTGTTTATTCTGTCACACAAAAATGTATTGGCCCACTTTGTATTTTGAATGGATCTTTTAACCAGGCAGGATTTTGTAACATCAGGTATTAGTTATTTGGAAAATATTGGTTCACTGAGTGAACCACAGATGTGTTTCCTTGTAAAACATCAAATCATAATATAAACAAAATATGTAATAACATAATAAAATATCACAAACATAAGACATTACAAAATTCATAAACATCACTGTTGATGTCATCAGAAGAGAACACAAGTATCAGGAAACCATAAAGCTCATGGTGACAAGTTTACCAAAATTTGCAGTTTTGTTTGAAAGTTCCGCTTTCATCACTGGCAGCGAATAGTGTCAGCTGTTTGCTTTAAAGCTATAGGTTTACTTAGGTCATTTTCTAGAAAACATCAGCCAAATACCCAGCTCGAAATAGTCTCAGTTTTTATAAGTCATTCTTTCAAGCAAAAATGCCTTTCCATGGAAAAAGTAATTCAGCTTGCAACTGAAGCACTTAAGTGCTTTTCTTCAATATGTTCATAGAAGTAAATCATTATATCTCAATGTGCAGAAGTGCTTTGAGTCTATATTCCATTCTGTTATAGAATTTTTAAATGTGGGCTGAAGGGTCAAGTTTAATAAAAAGTAATCTTCTTATTGCTTCATCAAGCATCACCTTAAGTGCAACAAGCATTTGTTTTTACTTTCAGTGTGTAAAGTAACTCCTAGAACAGTTTGGTGCCATCACTGTGATTTGTGCCAAGATGCAAGCAGCTTTTTTCAATTGTTTATAATTTGGGGGGGTATTATTTGCTTTCATATCTTATGATCATATTGTTCTAAGTATTTCAAAGGTCTTTTCTGTATATTGAGATGTAACCTACATTTTGTCATTTGTCTTGTCACGAAGTCATGTTTGACTGTTTTGCCAACCCATGGACTGTAGCCCTCCAGGCTCCCCTGTCCATGAGATTTCTAGGCAAGAATACAGGAGCGGGTTGCCATGCCATTTCCTTCTCTGGGGATCTTCCCACCCCAGGGATCTAACTTACATCTCCTGCATTGGCTGGAGGGTTCTTGACTGCAGAGCCACCAGGAAAGCCCTATGTGAACAGTTTTATCCACCATTATTTTGTAACATCAACACAGGGTCAATGTGGTTTTTCCAAAGTTAATCAAAAGATTTTTTAGAAAATGTATGGAACATTATTTCAGCACTTCTCATGCTTGTTATCAGGCATTCAAATAATGGATAATCTTCTTTAATGATTTGTTGGTGCTGATATTGGACAAATATCAATACAACCAAAATCGTTGTTTGTAGATTCTTCCATTTGTAAGGCAAAAGTACAATTCAACAGAAAAAAAGGCAACTCAGTCTTCATGGTTCCAGCTAAACCTTTAATTCAAGGAATTACTGTAGTATTGGAATGTGATGGTGCTTGAATTCTTTTCACTGACTTTTCATATAGCAGGTAATTAGCAATTCAACTAATTGTCTCAGCTACTGTATATGCTTTTCTAGCCAATGCAATTTGATGGTTTACCCTGTAAGATGCCTCTGGGGCGTCTTCATTTCTAGTTCAAAGGATGTAAGCAATAATTTTTGGCTTTTAAGTCTTCACTACATCTATGCTTAAAATATTTTTGAGTCCTTTAACTTCAAACTCTAAATCTACTTTATAATAAACTTTTGTTGAGTTTTCTTTTGTATGTTGAGTTTATTTCAGCCAAAGAATGAGTCATGTGAATCTGTTCCTGAACACACTCTTTTGTTGTTCTAGAAGGAGAGTTTCTGTCCATAAACAAATGTTGAATAAATACTCAATAACGTTGATTTGAAAGGTTTCCTTTTCACACATTACTGCTGCTGCTGCTGCTAAGTCGCTTCAGTCACATATTAGGTATCTGCTAATGCGGACACACTGCGGGGCTTTCCAAGTGGCTCAGTGGTTAAAACAACAACAACAACAAAATCTACCTGCCAATTCAGGAGACTCAGGAGAGGTAGATTTGATCCCTGGGTTGGGAAGATCCCCTGGAGGAGGAAAATGGCAATGCACTCCAGTATTCTTGCCTGGAAATCCCTTGGACAGAGAAGCCTGGTGGTCTACGGTCCATGGGGTCACGAGTTGGACACAACTGAATGACTGAGCAGGCAGTGTGTATATACTTCAAGTCATCTCAAAAGTCAGGAATGATGAAGTGCCCCTGCACTAGAGTTTGGGTTGAGATGTATGTTTTTCTAGTTAGTGATAATGTGTTTTCCCATTTTACCCTGGGCCCCAAGTCCAGGATTGAAGGTGTTCATTCAGAGTGTGAGGGACAGCTTCTGGCTCCAGGACAGAGCACATTTCACCGTTTCATATGCTGTCCACCTCGCTCTACCTGAAAGACCCTGTCATGGGACTACAGTGCAGTACAATTAATGCCCAGTGTGATGCTGCCAGCCTAAAGATGAGGTTTGAATTGTAATAATAGCAGCATGAACAGTTCTCACTGAAGGGAATTCTGAAGCCATCTAGACCATGGAGACATAGAATTGAAGAGACCTTAAGTGACTTGCCTGAGTTCACCTGCTAATCCGCAGTAGCACTGACGGAGCCAACAGGGAATGCTCTGATACACAGTGGAGCTGAGTTAGGAGCAGATTTACACGCAACTTCAGGGACAGCTCCCTGCCATAAAAGGGAGCTAAGTCATCTAGCTTAATTGTCACAACAACAAAAGAATCATGTCCTGTTTTAGGTAATGGGGGCTCCACACTGAAAGGAGTAGGAGTAAATCCTCTCGCCAAGCCCCAGAGAGGGCTCTACTCTCACCCGCATCACAGCTGGACTGGATGGTGCTGGGAAAGGATAACAGACAAGCTAACCCACTCTTTTGTTTGTTTGTTTATCCCTTTAGGTCAGTGCTTCTTCAGCTTTAGTGTTATGTAGTCAATGTGAGATTTAAGGATATTCAAGCCAATTTGGCTAAAAAGCAATATTTGCCAATCTTGAAACCTAACTCTGGGTAAATGGAAATCCACTTCACGTTGGTGCATTAGAGATTCAAAACACAATTGAGTTGTTTTCCAAATTAAAATTTTTGAGTATAAATTTCAAAAAGTGAAATTGGAAGAAGCATTTTGGGGAAACCCTGAAAACTACTGCTCTCCATGCTGGTACCTTCTAAACCCATTCCTGGTCTCAATGCCAGTTACTAAGGGATTCTATATATTATATGCATTTCTACACCAGTTACTAAGGGATTCTATATATTGCATACATTTCTACCCTTCCCTTCCACTTTTTCTATAATCCAGCAATATATCCCACTCGCCTCTCTCCCCTCTTCTTCTCTGTCCCCAAACAGTCTTTTTTGGAACATTCAAATCCCAGAGGAGGACTGTGAACTCTGATTCCCCCCAAATCCAAGCCAACTTTTACAGTGTCTTATTCTGCATTTTTATACACAAGCAATGCCTCCCCATCCTTCCTCTGCCCCCAACCCACCCTGTCCCATCTGGTCCAACTATCACAATGTTTTCCCACCTGGCAAATAGCCTCACTGAATTCTGGGTGGCAGGCATTGACCAGACTTCAATACAAATGCTCCTGTTGAAAATGGCACCAACCTAGGTGAAGAACAAAGAGTCTCTGGCTTCAAAGCGGAAACTCGTTCCTGCACAGAAGGGGTTTCACACAACCCCGGTTAACAACAACAACCACCTCAGGGGAAGAAAAGGGCCGGACTACAAAGAAATGCCAAGCAAGCAGCCATCGGCGCTCCCTTTCTTTTTCTGGTGTGTTTAGCACAAAACCTGATCAGGAGAGCAGTTCTTTGATAATTGCGTGGACCATGACTGCCACTAGTAGTACTTCTTATGCCTCATATATCCCAGCAGTTCATGGAGAGCTGAATGTTCTGTGCTCACTCAGGCTTAGAGATGTGCAGTGCACACACACACACACACACCCCCGTGCACACGCACCGTGGAATGGAATTGGTTTGTTAGCCAAGGATTCTGGCAACTTCCCAAAGATTATAGGTCAGTTCATGTTTTTCCTTTCCTTTCCTTTAATTTTTTGTGTGTGATTCTCTTTTTCTCCTCATTCTAATTAACTGCTGAAGTATGGCTGTGCAGCACTGGCGAATGCATACTTGCTGTAATTGCCCTGTTTTTGAGGAAAAGAAGTTGAGAATAGTGGGAAAGTAGAGGCTGACGACATAGGGAGAGAGACAGAATGAAGTTTTAAAATGACAAGTCATTTTTAACCGTTACCTTTCCCCTCCCCATAAACCCAAAGACGAGAACGAAAAGGACCGTTTTCAGCTTGGTCTGGCTCTAACTCAGAAGAAAAGGGGTGCAGGGGGGAACAGTCTTTTATGGAATGTGGCAGGCAATTAGTAAATAAATAAATCAGACAAAATATTCTTAGGTTTTAATTCTTTTCCTGTTGCACTGTTTTTTTCCAGCTTCTAACATGATGCCTCCCTTTCACCCCTCAATCCCTCACCTCCATTTTTCCCTTTCTGTCCTCCCCGACATGGTCTCTGTTATCAGCAAGGTGGACAAGAGCCAGGCTTACCCGTGGTTCTTTGCCCTGCCACTAGCTACACCAGTTGTTGATGGGAATCTGGCACTGAGAGATGAGGCCATCTGCGGTGAAGTTTAAACCTATTTACCTCTCTGGCAAGCTGGTTGAAGCCTCTCTTTCTCTGTATTCAGTGAGGCTGAAGATGACAAATGCAGTGGGATTAAAGCCATGGGATGAAGTTTGGGCACAACAAAACCCTTCCCCAAAGACAGCTCCCGAGAGCTGTTAGCTGTAAGGATAAGCAAATCCCCCATGTCTGGCGTGTGCAGCCAAGGGGCACCCCAGCGCTGGGTTCTGCTTTCTGTGCACTTGAAGGAACAGGACAATTGGCTGGGTCTTGAGAGATGCGAGTACTCTGTTGAATGATCTTGGAGTGATCCTGGGCTGTATTTTTTGGTTTGCAGGGCCAATCCCTGTTTCGGAGAACTGTTCTCAGATATAGTTAATGAGCAACAGCAGAAAACCCTTTGCCTTTAAAAGGGGACTCCACAGCCTGACCAATTACCTGAACCCCATGACATTTGAGTCCAAAAGACTTTGGTTGTTTCCCAAAGTCCAATCAACCCATAAAGCTACCAGCAAAACTATTCAGACAAGCATGAAGTAAGCTCTGAAGTCAATGCCAAAAGCTGTGGACAATGGCAGGATCCCTGGGCAGAGGCCAATTCACCATGAAGCTAATAAAGCTTAAGCTTCTGGGCCCCTTTTGAGGCCCTGAGAGGGATCCTAGCAATGTGTTCACATGTTTGTAGCAAAAATAAGGTATTTTTAAGTCCAACGAGTTGACTGCTGTTTCGGTTTCGACTTCTGCTGTATTTCTCCCATTTTGTGGAGTTGGAGTGATACAAAGCAGTTGAGTTGGAGATTCATTCAGTTTGGGCTTTAATGTGTTAGCTTTATGAAGATCAAAGTCACTTCTTCATATGGTTACTTTATTGGTGTCCATCAAATGGCACCCCACTCCAGTATTCTTGCCTGGTGAATCCCATGGACGGAGGAGCCTGGTGGGCTACAGTCCATGGGGTCGCAGAGAGTCGGACACGACTGAGCGACTTCACTTCACTTCACTTCATCTTGGTATAAGAATGGCTTCCGGGTACATGCCTTCAGACTGGCAATGTGACACAAAGGGGCAGGGCACAAGGAGAAGATAACTCTCCGTATGAACATGTCCCCCGGTGCTTGGCACTGAAAATATGTACTTACTTAAGGAGGAGAAACTGGGTTTGAAATGTATGGAATCAGAAGCTAGTCTGTTAAATGGGGATAAAATATATTGTCAGGTTATTATGAAGATTAAACAAAATGAGGTGTGTGGCAGTGTTAACCAGCATCTGGTATAAATGGAAGGGAAATAAACGTGCTTTTCTTCTTTTCTTCCCTTTTAAACACAGGCTTTTTAAAAGTCGCTTATGTATTATTTTGGCTGTGCTGGTCTTAGCTGCTGGGCAGGCTTTTCTTTAGTTATAGCAAGTAGGGCCTACTCTTCCTTGTGATGTGCGGGCTTCCCACTGTGGGGCTTTTGTTGTTGCCCAGCACAGGCTCCAGGCTTTCTGGCTTCAGTAGTTATAGCACATGAGCTCAGTCGTTATGGTCTTTGAGCTTAGTTGCCCCAAGGCATGTGGGATCTTGCTGGCCAGGGATCGAACCCACGTCTTCTACCTTGGCAGGCAGATTCTTTACCCCTGGGCCACCAGGGAAGCCCTAGCTCTTTTCTTTCTTACTTGAAGCATTTCAGTATCTTCACTATAAAAACTGGATATCAGAAAGCTTGGGAGATGGTGATAGTCTTTGAAACACATTATTTTTTTTAATGTCTGATGTTACTTCCCCCTCCCTCCTTTTTTCGCCTGTTTACTGTCAAAGTGGTTTGTTGGAGATAATATTGAGGAGAATGGTTAGATTCTAGATAATTAGAAGTACTCTCACACTAAATAATTAAAAATTTAAAACCTCTTCAAGATGCTTCATAGTGACATTAATAGTTAGAATTAAGACCTCCCAAATGCCACTGGGAAGAAGCAAAGTCCATCTGAAGCTACCAAGCAGCCCTCTGCTTTATTGATTGCTAGATTCTCTGAGGATAGGAGGAACATTTGGGGGCTTAATAACACAGCGGCTATTCCATGACATCCGTGTTCAACAGTGACTATTACACCTCTCTGTTCTTTTGATTGGTTCAAGGCACATGGCCTCTATCCAGTCTGAATTTTAAAAAGATCAAACTGAAATGGACCACTTATTCTCCATTTGGTATCATTTCTAAAATAATGGCTGAAATCATCTCTAACTGGAGAGAGAGAAAATAAGATGACACCTGAAACATTCTTGTCACTTAATAAGCAATTGGCTCACTAGAAATGAGCTTTCTTTTTCTGCAGAGAAAAAAAAAAAGGCCTTGTGTCCCTGTCTCCTGCCTAGGCTACCTTCTGTCTCACTCCTCTCCGCTTTCTTTTCCCTGCACCCTCCAAAAGAAAAGAGGTGCCTCATTGTACTGCAAGCAAGTTTCTCCACATCAGAGAACCAGCTCTCCATCCCTTTTAGCCCCGGCATCACCTTGGTGAAACTTCAAGAATGTGCCCAGACACAAAAGAGAATTTGCTTCTCCTTCTGGGAAACTGCTCTCTCAGGGCCCCATTAGGTTTGTCAGAGCCAGCTGAAAGTTCAGCAGTCTTAACTGTGCTTCAGGAGGTCAGACCCAGTGAGGTCCCAGCTACTAGGTGTCAGCACCTCGAGGTGAAGGGTGAGAGGGAGGGAGAGATGCAAGGGGGCCCCGGTGTGTCCCCCACAGTACCTCTCTCCAGCACCCAGCCACCAGGAGTGTAGGAAATAATTCCTCCTTTGTCTGCCAGCTGGCTTTCAAAGTGATTGGGATGAGTCCGCAGGACCTGTCTGGGAAGCTTGTTAAACTGCATGGAGTAAGTCAGGGAAAGGGAGGGGTGGGGAAAAGATGAAAGGGCGAACACAATCTGGGTGAGGCAGTGGCCCTGACTCTAAAGAAGCAGACGGTCTAAGGGAAGGAAGAGCTCCCCTTCAAAACCAGAGGACATGCAATGCAAATGACCCTGCATGCAGCTGCCTCTGGCAGGCAGCCACCCGCCTCCCAGAGAATAAAGTCAGAGCAACAATTCCCTCCTGAACCCTGAAGCTTAGTGACTTCAAACAAGAAAAAAGAAAAGTGACATTTTTTTTTTTTTTCCTTTCCCGAGTGAACTCATCCATTCCCCAAACTGGGCTGATGACCTCATCACCTGCAGCTGTGCACGCCAAGCTCGTCCCCTCACCTCACTCCCAGGGATCACATCTGGTGCAGAGCCTTGGTACCTGGGGCTGACGCATCTGGAGGGAACTGCCTTTGAAAGTGGATCGCTTTGTAACTCCTCTCACTCTTGATGCAGCTAAGTGGCAGGAAAGTCCTCAGCCACCTTGCGCCTTTGAGATGGCCCTCTGGAAAGCATTTGTGGGGAAAGTAAAGGAGGTCATGGTGACTGTTTCTCGTACCGTTTCATTTTCCACCTTTTACACACGTGGGCAAGTGTGCAGACCTGATCTTGGAAATGATGTTCGTCTCTTTGGTTCAGTTCTGTTTGGGTTCATTCTGGAGTCTGGCAAGACTCTGATTGACGAAAGTTATTTAAGTGTTAACTGATATAGATAATGACCCCAATCAACAGAATTAAACTGACTTTAGAAGCAATCACAGAGAATGTGGCCCCCAAACTATCTGTATCATGGGAAAAACATACAAACTTAAGAACGGGCCTGTTCGCTACTATGAGAATACAAATTGATCCAACTAAGCTTTAGGAAAGCAATTTGGCAATCCTCTCAATATCAAGGACCTTAAAAATGCTCATATGCTTTGATTCAGAAGATCCATTTCTGGAAATCCCTCTTACAGATATTACAAAAAGAAAGTCATTAAACTGTAGTAAAAGATCTTCACTATAGCATTATATATTACCTCAAAAAATCAAAAAACAAAAGACCCCTCCCCCCACAAAACACAAAGAATCTAATTAAATGTCCAACTTTAGAAGAATAACTATGGTACATCTGTACCATGGAATATTACAGAGTTATCAAAATGATGCAATATTGCTTTCACTGCAATGTCTTGGACATGCAAGTCTGAATACAAAGCATAATTTCAAGTTATATATACACAAATTCCACCAGAGTTATCTTTAGGAAGGATTAGATTACTGACATTTATTTTTTGTGCATTTCTATGCTTCTAACTTTTCCATAGCAGCTATGCCTTACTTTTATAATTAGGAGAAAGAAGTTATCTAAAAGGTGGGTGTATCAAATCTTTGATAGCTCAATGCCCCTGGCAAGATGTAATGAATTATTAGCCTAATTACTATTATACCTAACACTTAAAACACAGGTATTAGGCGGGTAACATACAGAAGTGGACCAGGAATGGTATAAGAAAATGTCAAACTATAGAGGAGATTATCTCCAGTTTCAGCTGATTGTTATCATGTGGAGATACAGATAGCTCAGAGTTGCTGATTTTTCTAGAGAAGTCCTAAGGCAATGCTTGAAGTGAAATCTACTAATTTTTAAATGAAGACAAATAAACTTACATTTAAAAAGTTGACTACTAGTGTTGGACAAACAAAAAACCCAGCTATTGGTCATCGTTTTGAAATCTACTCATAGACAATGCAGGCTGAAGCCTCCAGGACATGTTGTCATTCTGTGAAACCATCCACTAGCTTGAGGGTCTTCTGGGCGTGTCATTTCCCTTCATTACTAGTAATAATGCTGCAGTGAAGAGGCTCCCATGTCTGTCTTTTCATATCTAGGCAATTATATCCTTAAGGTGAACTTAACAAAGGTAGGTTTTAGATTCAAATGGTATGGGCATGGTTTTATCTTTAATCAGTTCAGTCACTCAGTTGCGTCCAACTCTTTGCGACCCCATGAATCGCAGCATGCCAGGCCTCCCTGTCCATCACCGACTCCTGGAGTTCACTCAGACTCACGTCCATTGAGTCCGTGATGCCATCCAGCCATCTCATCCTCTGTCGTCCCCTTCTTCTCCTGCCCCCAATCCCTCCCAGCATCAGACTCTTTACCAGTGAGTCAACTCTTCCCATGAGGTGGCCAAAGTATTGGAGTTTCAGCTTTAGCATCAGTTCTTCCAATGAACACCCAGGACTGATCTCCTTTAGAATGGACTGGTTGGATCTCCTTGCAGTCCAAGGGACTCTCAAGAGTCTTCTCCAACACCACAGTTCAAAAGCATCAATTCTTCGGCGCTCAGCTTTCTTCACAGTCCAACTCTCACATCCATACACGACCACTGGAAAAACCATAGCCTTAACTAGATGGACCTTTGTTGGCAAAGTCATGTCTCTGCTTTTGAATACACTATCTAGGTTGGTCATAACTTTTCTTCCAAGGATGGCTGCAATCACCATCTGAAGTGATTTTGGAACCCCCCCAAAATAAAGTCTGACACTGTTTGTACTGTTTCCCCATCTATTTCCCGTGAAGTGATGGGACCGGATGCCGTGATCTTCGTTTTCTGAATGTTGAGCTTTAAGCCAACTTTTTCACTCTCCTCTTTCACTTTCATCAAGAGGCTTTTTAGTTCCTCTTCACTTTCTGCCATAAGGGTGGTGTCATCTGCATATCTGAGGTTATTGATATTTCTCCCGGCAATCTTGATTCCAGCTTGTGCTTCTTCCAGCCCAGCATTTCTCATGATGTACTCTGCATAGAAGTTAAATAAGCAGGGTGACAATATACAGCCTTGACGTACTCCTTTTCCTATTTGGAACCAGTCTGTTGTTCCATGTCCAGTTCGAACTGTTGCTTCCTGACCTGCATATAGGTTTCTCAAGAAGCAGGTCAGGTGGTGTGGTATTCCCATCTCTTTCAGAATTTTCCACAGTTTATTGTGATCCACACCGTCAAAGGCTTTGGCACAGTCAGTAATTTATCTTTAATGCATTATGTCAAAGTTTTCCACCAAATTAAAACAAATTTATATTTATGTTTACTGTTCACAAGAGTCTTCATTTCTCATACTCTCACTAGCACGGAGGTTAGGGTAACTTTTTAATATCATTGATTTATAGATGAATATTTATATCAAATTATATTTACTTACATTTCTTTAATTAATGGTATTAAGCAGACATGTGTTTATTGACCTTTGGTAAATACTTTTCATTTTTTATATTGCCTGTTCATATTTTTACCCATTTAAAAATTGTCCATTAACTTTTTCTTATGGCTTGGGGCTTCTCTGTATACTCAGAATATTAACTGAACTAATACAACATGGTAAAGCAATTATACTGCAATAAAAAAAAATTAAAAAACACTACTCATTTGTCTCATAACCTTGTATAGTGAGATAAAATTTTTTTATCATTTTAGCACCTGCCATGACAGTATTTGAAGTGGAAATTTAATTTTTCTAAAGAGAAGGCATTAATTAGTAATTTAGGTCATAAACATGAGGGTTCAGTTTATAAGAAAACAGTGAAGCACAGAGACAGCTAAACACAGTGGAGTGCTGGAAGATGTTAAACAAAAGACACAATAAAATAGAGAAAAGTGGGAGATTTTTCCAGCACATATAATTGACGTGTATTAGTATTCAGCATACATAAAGAACTCCTATAGTTCAGTTCAGTCACTCAGCCATGTCCGACTCTTTGTGACCCCATGGACTGCAGCACACCAGGCTTCCCTGTCCATCGCCAACTTCTGGAGCTTGCTCAGATTCATGTCCATCGAGTTGGTGATGCCATCCGACCATCTTATTCTCTGTCATCCCCTTTGCCTCCAGTCTTCAATCTTTCCCAGCATCAGGTTTTTTTTTTTTTTTTTTTTTCCATTGAGTCAGTTCTTCACATCAGGTGGCCAGAGTACTGGAACTTCAGCCTCAGCATCAGTCCTTCCAGTGAATATTCAGGACTGAATTCCTTTCAGATTGACTGGTTGGATCTCCTTGCAGTCCAAGGGACTCTCAAGAGTCTTCTCCAACACCACAGTTCAAAAGCATCAATTCTTTGGCACTCAGCTTTCTTTATAGACCAACTCTCACATCCATACATGACTACTGGAAAAAACAGCTTTGACTAGATGGATCTTTGTTGACAAACTAATGTCTCTGCTTTTTAATATGTTGTCTAAGTTGGTCATAGCTTTTATTCCAAGGAGCAAGTATGTTTTAATTTCATGGTTGAAGTCACCATCTGCAGTGATTTTGGAACCCAAAATAATAAAGTCTGTCACTGTTTCCATTGTTTCCCCATCTATTTGCCATGAAGTGATGGGACTGGATGCCATGATCTTAGTTTTTTGAATGCTGAGTTTTAAGCCAACTTCTTTCTTTTTTAAAGCCAACATAGCCAACTTTTAAAGAGCTCCTACAAATTGAGAGAAAAAAGCAGACAACCAGTTTAAAACATGAACAAAATATTTGAATATAGTGGAGTTTGTCTTCACAAAAGAAGACATCCAAAAACCAATAAATACATGGAAAATTTCTAAAAACATAATCAATAATCAGATAAATATAAATTAAAACATAAAGAAAAGCAAACCTATCAGATGTTTACTGCCATTAAATGTTTTTGAGAATATGGAATATCAGGGATTCTTCAGAATTGCTGGTGGGAGTGTAAAACCTTTAGGAAAATTTCCTAATGTAGATACATATATCCCATGACCAAGGGAGATGGACATATATATACATATATAAACTTCTACAAATATGCATGGTTTTTATATCAAGATATGTTTATCTATATGTGTATGTATATCTATCTGTGTATATATATATATATATATATATATACACACATACACACACAATAATGTTCACTGAAGCCTTGTTTATAATTTCCTCAAACTGAAAAAAACTCAAATAGCCATTAGCACAGAATAGATAAATTGTGGTATGGAAAACTATACAGCTGTGAACACAAATACATTAAAGCTACATGCTCCAGCATGGATAAATCTTACTAACATGGATTGGGAGAAAGAAAAGAGAGGCATAAAGAACACAGCAGGTGTTATTCTTTGTATACAAAGGTAAAAAAGAGACTAAATTATATAGTTTAGGGATGTATGCTCAGGTAGTAAAACTACAAAGAAAAACAAAGACATGATTACTAATTATTTTAAAAATTAAGGGCACAAATAATAATCTGACCCTGGAGAAGGAAATGGTAACCGCTCCAATATTCTTGCCTGGAGAATCCCATGGATAGAGGAGTCTGGTGGGCTACAGTCCCTAGAATCGCCAAGAATTGGACAGGACTGAAGCAGCTTAGAATGCACAATAATTAAAATATTGGCTGTTTCTAGGGGTGGTGGTTGTGATGGGGAAGAGTATTTTTGTATGTGTGTGTGGTTTTCTTTTGAGAAGTGTCTTAGAGTTTCAATGATCTCTTTCTTGATGTAGGTGTTTGCTATTTAACTTTTAAACTTTTCTGATGTATTTTACATTTAGCAATAAAATAGAGATTTCAGAAGCTCGAAAAATGCAAAGAAGTGAGGATATAGGAAGTAAAAAGAAATACTGGGAGAAAAGGAGCTAGATGACATCGCAGGGGGCTGAAGCCTGCAGAAAAATACTGTTAATGATTTCTTCCAATCAGTGGAGTGTATGAAGTAGTTTCTAGGACAAAATTATTCAATATTCAATTTGCTATTGCTGTACCTGTTTCCTCACTGTAGACATTCAATAAATTTTGTTAAATATGTAAATATTTTGTCAGATATCGAGGAAATCAAAGAAAAGTAACCAAATTGGTTCATTTCTCCCTTCAAAGAGAGGGAGATGTATGTAGAGTTGGATCAAGGGTTCTTTGAGAAAGCTGAGTAGTGACTATGAGCATATGAGCGCAGGGTGTGTACAGAAATCTTGGGGAGGAAGCAGAGGGCCTCGCAGACTCTGGAGTCGGGGCTTAAGCCTCCAAAGAGTACTGCCTATCTGAAGCCCATAACTACTGGTTGATGACAAGATTTTCTCTTCTTCTTCCTTCTGCTTCTTTATTCTGCACAGAAATTTAAGATATACAGATAATCAAGTTTATTAGTCTTTACTTTTTGACTTTTGGATTTCATAATATGCTTGAAAGACTCTTCTTCATTTTTAAACATTTACAGTCCTTGATTTGCTTAGAATCCTACCCAGGGTAAAAACAGAGGGAAAGCTCAATTTTGTTTTCCCAGAGAGCCAGCTCAGTCCTTTTCTCTGATAATTTAAAATGCCTCATTTGATCACAGATTAAATTTCATATTTACATACTCTCCATTCTACTGGTTCTAGACCTCTATTATTCCTATGTTTTTATTACTATTGTTCTAAGATACATTTTAAAATCTGATAAGAAAAAATCTTTCTTGCCAGTATTTTCTTGCCACTTCTTCTTGGATGATTGCATCAAATACATCTTAAAATCATTTTGCCATGTTTTAAAGCAAAATAAGATAAAATCAAAATAAAACCCCACTGGGGCTTTGATAGAGAGAAGTCACTGAATTCACAGATTACTTTCAGTAGCAATATAGCATTTTCTTATTCAAGAACCTACTGTTTCCAATTATTCAATTATTTTTGTATGTTTCTCTATTGTGTTTTCTATTTTTCTTTATTATCATCCTAAATATTTCTCATCTCTAAACAAACTATTCTGTTTATGGGTTTCAGTATCCAGTATTAATTTTAGAATCTCATTTAATAGATATTTATTTTTTCATTAAAGGATTAGCTGCATTTCATTAGAGGATATCAGTGAGGTTTTAAAAAATACATTCTATTTCCTTCTGTTTAATATTTGGCACATCTTCCCAGATTCTGGCCCTGAGTTGACAGTCTTTGTTTTGGGCAATTTGAGTTTTCAAGTTTCCCTGTTTTTCTGTGTCTCCATAGATGATATTTTAGTGGGAAACTGGGAGGATACAGGAGAAAACTCCAGCCAGGCACCATTTTAAATCAGAAGTCTGTTCACTGACTGAAAACCAATGAATCCCAAGGCATAATTTATGTATCTTAGTGCTGCTCAAGGTTGCAGATCTAACCTGTTGCTTTCTTTATTTCAAAACCATTCCTGTCACTTTAATTGATATTTGTATCTCATATCTGTGTATGTTTGAGTTTTAAATGTATATGATTTCAAGTATGATTTCATACTTACTATACAAAGTATGTGGCCTTAGTCTACCACCTGGTGTTGTTTCTTTTCATCAGCCCAAACCAGAGCAAGGATCTTGCTACTTTTATTTAATTCCAACTTTAGTCCTTTTATGATAATCAAATGTCAATTGTCCAGAACCAGGGATGGAAAAGCACTATACTGGGTGCCTGGGGGTTCTTGAAATAAAAGGTTGGGTAATTTATATTTTTAATATAAGTGATTTAGAGCCTGCGGCTTTGATCCAATTAAGTAGAGAATCAAATTAGCTGGAGATTAAATGAAGATGGAATAAAGAGAAGTCTTGCTGGCTCCTGAGTTTTCTAAAGAAGGCTTGTTGGAGTACAGGATGTTCTCAGTCTGGGCTGCACATTAGAATTGCTTATGAAATTTTAAAATATACTGATGCCCAGACCCCACCCCAGAGATTTCAATTTAATTGGTCTGATGAGTTGCCTGGGTATCAAGAATTTAAAAAATTTCCCAACTGATTCTTGTATGCTGCCATGGTTGAAAATGACATAGTTCTTAATCCTCAATGAGCTAAGAGTCACCTGGGAGATAGTTTAAAAATATATAGATTCCAGGGCTCTACTTAGACACCTTCAGGTACAGTGAACTGAAATAGTGTCTAGGAATCTGCATTTATAACAAATGTCCACATGATGGTGATCTAAATTATTTCTGCTCTACCTACTGTAGTCTATACTCTCCTCATCTACTTTTTTTATTAATTAATTTATTTTTTTAATTTTAAAATCTTTAATTCTTACATGTGTTCCCAAACATGAACCCCCCTCCCACCTTCCTCCCCATAACATCTCTCTGGGTCATCCCCATGCACCAGCCCCAAACATGCTGTATCCTCCGTCAGACATAGACTGGCGATTCGATTCTTACATGATAGTATACATGTTAGAATGCCATTCTCCCAAATCATCCCACCCTCTCCCTCTCCCTCTGAGTCCAAAAGTCCGTTATACACATCTGTGTCTTTTTTGCTGTTAACTTGACTCACAGAATATCTTTTCTTAAATACGTACATCTTCCCAAATTTAAAACATTCCCTGATTGCCCAATGTATTCAAAATGTAGTCCTTATGGTGGCTTTGAAGGCCTTCCCCTCCAGGTTTTATCCATCTCTTTGACCTTCTCAGCATCTCTATTCCAACCCCTCTCTGATATGCATGCTGAATCTTTTTCTGGAATTAACTTCTTCTTTCAGAGCCTTTGTTTATGCCTCGGCCTTCAAAAGCCTGTCCCCCTCGGCCCATGGAAATCCTGCTCTTGAGCTACTAGAATGCCATGGCTTCCTTGAAGCTTCATTTCCTCTTTTCAAATTTGGGTTATTAATGCTTTTCTGTTCATGCCTAGTGCAATTGACCTGCATCTCTCTCATATTTTGCTTTCTTTGGTTGGATTTGAGCTATGGAAAGCTAGGTTCATCCTGCCCCCAACCCCCAGCACAGCATATTATCTTCATTGGTCAATGCAAGCCCCTTTAATATGTTTGGACAGTATCCATAAATATGTGCATACCCTCAAAAATAAGTCTTGTTGTCTTGTGTGTAGATGCTTCTAACTGACCTATATATTTTTTTTGCTAGAAACCTCACTCTCTTTTTCCACCCTAGATTTTTTAATGATCTATCCATGTTGCTGAAATTAAGTCGAATTTATCACTTTTACCTGCTGCGTAGTAATCCTCAGGGGACGTTCACCACAACATTCTACCTGTCAACACAACTATATTTTCTCAAGAGGGCCACTCCTTGAGAGGCCCGGATGGATCTATGTGAGAATTTCTCTGAAACAGCAGCTAAAGAACGGGATTACCTAGTCATAGGTGATTTCTCAGCTTCACCAGATACTCCCAGAATGCTCCCCAACTCTTTGTGTAGTTGCCTTTCTTCTAGTCTGAGGCAACCACCCCCTCATATGTGCACTTTTTCTTGGTGAGGATTTAGTCCCTGTTAACCATCATGGCAAGGGAGAGCACCACTTATGACCTTAAGACCTTATAGGAAAAAAGTGAGTCAGGATCTTGAAGTTGTGATTCTACAAAAATTCTTAGAGATATTTTTATGTCTACTACAACAATGACTATAAAAAACTTGACATTCACTAAGGAGATCATCAAGGATACTTTATAAACTAAAAGTAATAATGGATATTTTCATGAGTGGAAGTGAGACATCTAAAAGTCTGTCCCAAGAAAAAGTGGTCTAGAAAACACGGTGGCTACAGCTTTCGTAGGCCAATTTTATGACCTTGAGTGACTCGAGATCACTCAATCTGCGATTTTTGCTATTGGAGAAACAATCTTTAAAAGTCAATTCACAGATATTAATTTTAGAAGAGTGAAAGTATGTTGTGAAGGAATAGCATTAGAAGATAAGTCTCTTGAGAATAGTATGAAAAAAAATCATGTATAGTTAATACTTTTTGAGAACTTTTTGTGTACCTAATACTGTTCTAAACAACACATAAACATTATCTCATTGAACCTCATTAATCCTTTGAAATAGATTTTATTTTTATCATCCCCCTTTTGAAGAGGAAAACACTAAGATTTAAAGAATTTAAATTATTGGGTCAAAGTCATATAATTACTAAATAGCAAAACAGAGATTTGAACCTAGGTTTTTTGTTTTGTTTTTCATTCCAGATTTCAAGCTCATAATTAGTACAGAAAAAGCCCAGGCTTGGAATAAGAGAGAATCAGCTTAAATTCTTGCTTTGTGCATGATTTACTAGTTGTATGATGTTGGGTAAATTATTTGACTTTTCTGAGCCTTGCTTTCCTCATCTAAAAAAAGAAGGCCATGAAGTTGTAAGGATAAAAAAGCACACGATGTGGTATGTAGCAGATGCTCATTAAATGTCATTTTCCTTATTAACCTGTTCTTTCTAGTTTCTGGCACAGAGTAGATATTTATATGCTTATTAAATGTATATAACAGGCAATTACATTTTTCATATATTACCTGTCTCAACTGGATTCATTTGACAGGGCATAGATCTGAGAGAAGTAGGAAGATGTCTGTAAGAAGAAGGGGCCTGAAAGGATTCCTTTAAGAAGCCAGATACAAACCTAGTCTATTTTCCCTGACAACTATGCTGCCCGTTGTGCTTTCCACATAGAGGCAGTGAGTTACCTGGCTCTCTTAGAGATGGAGAAACAAAGACCCAGTGAGCAACAAGCTAGTTTTGCCTACTTCCCCAGGTCTCCTGCAGGGAGTACTGTGGGTTCATACATCCAGGAACCAATGGAAACTCTCCCAAGGAACTGGTGGAGAGGAAGTTAATTAACCTCTGCCTCAGCTTCCCGGTGGGGAACTGGGAATGAAGCTGTCATTCCTTTTGGATTCGTGTCTCGGGCCCCTGTCGGTGGCTGTCAGAGACCCTGAAAGACAGCCCATCTCCCCTCCCCTCCCTGCTGCCCTTGGACTGAGAACAACACTGATCTAAGCAGGTAAGATGGGCATTCCCCTTTAGAAGCAACATCCTGCGGCGGTCACTGCCACTTGTTCATAGGGTTGGAAACTCAGGAGAAACCTCCTCTACGGGGGCTCAGAATCAGTTACCCATAGCTAAAGTAATGGGATTTGCAGAGATCTTGAGAGAGTCACTTTAGCTGTGGACACCAAGGAAACTGTTCAGTGTTTGAGATTCTTCGGCACCTAGATCATTGTTAGCTCTCCCAAGGGAGGCTCAAGCCATGTGAAATTCAAAGCTGCAGAGAGAGCTGCACTCTTAATGAGATCTTTCAAAGAGAAGAGCTCAAATGGCCCATAAGAATCATAATGTCATGTGGATTTCATGGTCGAGACAGATCTGAAATTGCCCGCTCCTTTTTTTTTTTTTTTTCTTTAAGGTTTCTCCATAAACCAACAGTCATAAAAAATTTTAACGTTCTTCTGGGAAAGGACTGATTTATTAATAGAAGCTACTGGTTTTCTGCCTTGATGGTCCCCAGGCTTTTCACTCCATGGTTGTGATGACTAACTTTCCCCATCAAGACTCCAGAGCTCTCAGTGGTCGATTTATCAATGCAGGATGACAAATTCATCGTTGTTATCTGGAAGCTTCGGCTCTGGAGAACTGCTTGGGGTGTTAGGCTAGGAATACGCCTTTGTGAGAACATTCTTGCATGGAGTAGTAAATCTGCTCAAAAAATGCTTCTGAAACTAAGATAGAACCAGGCCCTTGTTCCCCTCCCACTTCCAACCCACCCAAGGGAGTAGGTTTCTTTCTAGAGCTTTCCAAGAGCCAATCAGCTGGAAATATAACCAGTTTCTGGCAGACCAGGACTGTTGGAGCTTAGCTTGAGTATCCCAGATGTTACTTCATGCCCCAGCTTGTCTAAACAGAGAAATTCACATTAATAAGAATAACTCAGCCTTCCTGCTTATACCAGCTTTCCAGTGCTACTGTAACAAATTACCACAAATCTGGAGACTTAACACAGCACACATTTATTCTGCTTACAGTTCTATAGGATTGATGTCTAAAACATGGATCTCACTGGGCTAAAATCAAGGTTTGAGCAGGGCTGGTTTCTACAGCAAGCTCTAGGGGAGAAACTGTTCCCTTGCTCTCCCTGTTTCCAGAGGCTGTCCTCATCCCTTAGATCCCCAGCCTCATCCCTTGTCTCCTCATCCCTTTCTTCCATCATTCCAACCTCTGCTTCTGCCGTCATCTCTCTTACTCCTCCAACGCTGATTCCTCTTGCATCCCTCTTGTAAGGACCATTGTGATCCTGGTCAGGCCCCAGAGTTGGGGCTCTATGTTGTCACGTGGGCCCCATAAAACGTTTCTTGTGTTAGGAGTCCTACAAAAGCCTCTCTTAAAAACAGATTTTGCTCAAATCCTCTCTCAACAGGGATACAAAGCCAAATCGGGAGGCCAGGTGGGGTTCAGTTATAGGCATGGTGCCAAAAAGCCCCTATGATGTGCTAAGTACTATCGTAAGTACTGGGAATTCAGAGTTGAAAGACAAGTTCTCCTCCTGAGGCTCCTCCCAAGTTTGTCTTAAATTAGGGAAGCCTTCTCATACTTCAATGAGCCTAGGAATCACCTGCAGATCTTGCTAAAACAAAAATTCTGATTCAGTGACTCTGAGATGGACCTAGAGATTCTGCATTTCTAATACTTTGAGTGGCAAAGGTGTAGGCGAGACGACCAGCAACCCATGCTTCATTATGATAAAGTCTAAGTGCTTTGCCACCAAATCCACAAATGTTTTGAGCATGAAGATGCACCTAGCCAAGGCTGGGTGGGCAGGGAAATGGGATGGTTTCTAGAGGAAATGACAAGTCTAAATGGAAGTTTTCCAGGCAAAGAACTGGGGGAAAGGATGCAAAAAGAACAGTACGTACAAATAGAGGGAGACAAGAGAGTTCTAGAGCTGCAAGAATTTCAGAATGACAGCAGAAAAGGCTTAAGAATGGAAATGTGGCGGGAGATGAGGCTGTTGAGGCAAGCAACGTGCATCTGATCATATAGGCCCTTGTGCCCTAGGCTAAGAAGTACGGACTTCATCAAGTAAGGGATGGAGAGAAGATATTTAACCTAAGGGAAAGAACATGCAGGCAGAGAATTATCCCTGTTACTATCTGTTCTTGGGAATGTTAGCCTTGTTTTGATTGGCAAATTATAGGGCAATTAAATGAAGGACAGGAAATTTGCCTTCAAAAAAACTGGACTTCTTTAGAACCCACGAGCTTATCAGGATAATGCCATATTTGTGGTCAGCCAAGCTCCGTTTTGTGACAGAGTGGTGGCAGGGGTTGAAATGGCACTGACACCACTGGAAACAAGCCTGGGTGCATGGATGGGATGGGGAGTGGGGGAGAACAGGACCTGCTCTGCTGGTTGGTTGAGGGACACTATCTTGATGTTTTGTTTTCACACTGCTTCCTCTCATGGCTTTTCATCTTAGCCTTGATGGTGGACTAGTCACATATCATCTTCTGAAAGTTGTATAGGTGCCACTTTTGCAGAGAGTACATGGAGCCAGGACTCAGAAAACAGCCCCCATCCCTGGAAGTTGAGGAAACAGGTATGGAAGTAGGTGCTAAAAGAAAATTACAACCTGGAAGGCAAAGATGCCCAAGATGAATAAAATGCCTCTCATCGATTGAACACTTGCTATGTGCCAGGCTTTGCACTAGGAGCTTAAAATGGACCATCATGTTTCATTCCTGATGGTCTGGAATGGCATTATTATTACCCATCCCCATTTTTCAGTTGAGAAAACTAAGGTTCAGAGAAATAATTCCATTTCCTCAGGCTACATGGCTGAAAAATGTAGGAACTAAGATTTGGACTTAGGACTGACCCCAAAGCTGTTTCTACAAAACCACCCGGATCAACAGCCAAAGTCAACTGTAGTTTGGGTAGGTGGTCTGCAAAGAAAGGGTTCAGCATGAAGGAGGAGTGACGTAGCCCAGGCACAGCGACTGGGAGTCTGCACGTGGACACATGTGAAGCTCCAGGCAGGGAGATGGAGAGGAGGCAGCCGGCACCAGAGAGCTCAGTCTGTTAGCTAGCAGGAGCTCAGCTATAATGCTCCAGTGAGAAAGGCAAGAATGCAGAGGCAGTGCAGAGAAGATGCAGGGGGCCAGAAGCAGGTGGGTAAACAGAAGAGAGGCACAAAGCAGTGGACTGAGGCAGAAATTCACTTACCTGAATGGGGCAGAGTATGTGGGGTTGGGTTTCAAGAATGAGGCAGAAGCCAAAATTTCAGAACTCGTCAACTGGTCAGAGGCAGATACAGTAAGTGTGTCATAATTGATCATTGGATGTAATTTACTGCATGACTGGGGTTTTCCAGTCACAACCCGCAAGGTGGACCCAGCACCTCGGGTAGGTCTTGGCATACAGCAGGTGCTCAATACACATTAGATGAATGAAAGCACGAGTGTGGGGATTCAGCTTTTTCCGTTGAACTTCATTTTCCTGTCAAATCTCTTTTTCCTTCTCTAGCCTGGCTTTCACCCTCTATAAACTTTAGAGCACTTAAGAATCACTTGGGCTGCTATTATAAAATGCAAATTTCCGAGACCCACCTTTGGTAGAACTGAGGTTGAGGCTGAAGAGTTTACAATAAACACCTCAGAAAATTCAGGTGCAGGTGGTCCACGTGCATGTTTTGTAAACCACTGTTCAACATCCCTCTGATCCTTACATCAGGATCGCTTGACTTCCTTCACTCCCTCCAGGCCTGCCTCCAGCTCTCAGTATCAATCTGGACCCTAGTTATGATGTCTTGAGTCTGTGCGTTCACTTCCATAGGATTCTTTCCATCCTCCATCCTCTGCCCATCAAAAAAGTGATCCATTCTTCAAGGCTCAGCATGAGTGCAGTTCAGTTCAGTTCAGTTTCTCACTTGTGTCTGACTCTTTGAGGCCCCATGGACTGCAGCACGCCAGGCCTCCCTGTCCATCACCAACTCCCGGAGCCTACTCAAACTCATGTCCATTGAGTCAGTGATGCCATCCAACTATCTCATTTTCTGTCATCCCCTTTTCCTCCAGCCTTCAATTTTTCCCAGCATCAGGGTCTTTTCCAATGAACTGGCTCTTCGCATTGGGTGGCCAAAGTATTGGAGTTTCAGCTACAGCATCAGTCCTTCCAATGAATATTCAGGACTGATTTCCTTTATGATGGACTGATTGGATCTCCTTGAAGTCCAAGAGACTCTCAAGAGTCTTCTCCAATGCCACACTTCAAAAACATCAGTTCTTCTGTGCTCAGCTTTCTTTATAGTCCAACTCTCACATCCATACATGACTACTGGAAAAACCATAACTTTGACTAGACAGGCCTTTGTTGGCAAAGTAATGTCTTTGTTTTCTAATATGCTATCTAGATTGGTCATAAATTTCTTCCAAACAGCAACTGTCTCTTAATTTCATGGCTGCAGTCACCATCTGCAGTGATTCTGGAGCCCCAAAAAATAAAGTCTGACACTGTTTCCACTGTTTGCCCATCTATTTGCCATGAAGTGATGGGGCTGGATGCCATGATCTTCGTTTTCTGAATGTTGAGTTTGAAGCCAACTTTTTCGCTCTCCTCTTTCACTTTCATCAAGAGTCTCTTTAGTTCTTCTTCGCTTTCTGCCATAAGGGTGGTGTCATCTGCATATCTGAGGTTATTGATATTTCTCCTGGCAATCTTGATTCCAGTTTGTGCTTCATCCAGTCCAACATTTCTCATGATGTAGTCTTCATATAAGTTAAATAAGCAGGGTGACAATATGCAGCCTTGACATACTCCTTTCCTGATTTGGAACCAGTCTGTTGTTCCATGTCCAGTTCTAACTGTTGCTTCTTGATCTGCATACAAATTTCTCAGGAGGCAGGTCAGGTAGTCTGGTATTCCCATCTCTTGAAGAATTTTCCACAGCATATCCTACATAAATCTGTTTCTGGCAAACATTAGCTCTGAGGTTGGGCAACTCTGCAAGATACTAAAGGTATTCCATGAGAAAAGAGCTCCTATTGCCAAATACATTTGGAAAATGATAGTATTAATAGTTATTCAGAGTTAAATGACTCCCTTTACTGTAGACATCTCAGAACCTTAAATATACTAACAAATATATGACTGTCCTTGAGGGGGATCCCTTGTGTGTCTGTAGAGAACACATGGAGACATTTTTCTCCGATTCATGCTCATCTTCCTATTCTCTGAACTTCTTTTTTATATTTATGTTTCATAACACGAAATAGAACATATTTTTATTGCAGTTAATTAGGAAAAAAAATGCTTCTTGAAATCAGGAATTAGGTATTATACTCAGTCTTCCCCCCCAGCTATCTGAGGACTGAGCACATAATAAGAACTCAATACATGCTCAAATGAAAATAAAATTTCTTTTCCCACGTCCCGTTATGAGTCATTAAGTTGGATCTCGATTTTAGGGTCAGTTGAACATTGTCTTCTCTCCAGGAAGTGTTTCTTCTAAGTAACTTTTAAAAATAAGACAGTTAAAAAAAAAAAAAAACAACTTCTGTCTTATCATCATTCTAGGGAGCACTGAACTATTAAATAGTTTTTATAAAACAATTTTAAAAGTAATTCTTGCCTCTTAAAGAGATATTAGAACATTCAGACAAGTAGAAGATCAGATTATTGCTCAAATATATCAATTGTTAAGATTTTGGTGATTTACTTTAAATTGTTTCCTCATCTTGATACTTATGTACTGACATGAACTTGTCCCTTTTCTCCTGAGTTTCTTTATGTGCCCCCCAGGACAAGGTGACTTAGTGATGTTGGAAGCTTGTTGGGCTGGACTGGCCTTGCCAGTGGTCACCAATGGGGCTTCCAGTCAGTATCGCTCATGATCCCAGGCTCTGGATGGGTACCTGGAGCTGTTTCAAATGCCAAGAGCCTTCCTGCATAGGCTCTCTCTGAAGACAGTTTCTACTGACATGAGCATGTGCCGAAGGTAGCAGGAAGGGCTCATCACCAAAGAGAATAATTCCCACAAAGACTGTCCGTGTGAGGAAGTCTAGTGCCCCAGGGTGAGCTGAGGTTAGTTCAGGGTAAGGAAGAGAAATGGGAAGGAAAGGTCTCTTGTCCTCAACACATTATGCAATGTTACAAGTGAATGAAGAGAAAGCAGATCTCTGAACTTCTCGCTTGTCCCCTCTCCTCTATTACGGAAGAGTATCTTCAAATTGGACAGAAGCAAACCAATATGGCTAACAGGTTTGTGCATTTCACTTGATGTAGGGAAGGAAAAACAGGTTAATTGACAAGCAAAAAGGATGGTGAAAATTATACCCAAGTCTCTAAGGTTCTGATTATTATTATCTCCAGAAACATAAGAACTGTGGATGTGATCATTGAACTGTGCCAATATTCTCCATGGAATCAAGGGGAGCTGGAAAGAGGCCAAAAGAGTCCTTGTTTCCGAGAAGTAGACATACTCAGTCTCCTGAGTATGAAAGGACAAAGGATTTCTGAAATGATCCTTGGCAAAATGTTTGGATTTTTGGAATTTTTTAAATGGATGGCTTATAAGCACTTAGAAAGTTAGAGATCACTGGGAGCCAACATGGGTTTAATACAAAGACATACCTAAATCAACCATTTCTTTCTAAAATAATGAGTTTTAAGTAAAACTCACCCATATAACAAGAGGTAACAACCGACATCTATATGGTGATTCATATTTACTACATATGTGACTCAGCTGATGCTCATATCTTCATAACAAATCTTTGAGTCAGGTACTATTGCTGAATTTGACCCTCATTTAACAGATAATAAAACTTTAAAAATGGAATCTTAGAAAAGTTAAGCAATTTATAGAATCTTCCTCAGCTAGTAAATTACAGGATTCAAGAGATTTTCTAACTCCAATGCCAACACTTATTTATTATGTTAAACTTTATGTAAATATTGTGTATCTTGATTTCATCCAGGCAATGACCAACTTTTTACTGATATCTTCATGGAAAGTATGGGGCATAAAGACTGTAAATATATTGCATTGTAATTAGTTGAACCAATGTAATCAATGGATATTGACATATAGATTGCTGTCATTTTAGAAGCAATTGTTTAGTCATGTTCCAAGCACTCTCCTTTGTCCAATTTTGTTCAGTAATTTTAAGCAATAGATAAAAGCATAAAGAACATGTCTATCAGGTAATATTAGCATACTCTGCAACTCAAAGGTACCAAAGTGTAATTTTTTCTTTTGTATATTTGAATTCAACTTTTAAGTCCTAGAGCACACAATCTATTGTATTCCATTTTGTGATGCTGTTTTTTCCTAGTCAGTTTACATGTTATTATCTCAGTCTTAATCCATTCAATTTGGTATAAAGCACAGTCTTTCAGGAATTCTTTCCCCTTCCCTCTCTTGTTTTGTTTCTTCCAGAAGACATCTGTGCACAGAGGGAAGCTTTCAGAAATGAAAACATGGCCACAGGAGGAGGGCTCTCTGGCCTCTGTGTCCTTTTCCAGTTTCTTTTGGTGGTCAAAGGGGCCCCAACCTGGCCTCTGGACTTGGACCAGCATCTGCTGGTGTTTGACAATCCTACCTGGCTCTCAGCTGTGATGATGTCATAGTCTGGCTCTCCTGTAGGTACCCCGACCTTGTCTTTCATCCCCTTTGTCCTCTCAGTATCTCACATGCTCTGACCAAGCTGGAGGGAACGGGGAACACTACCTCAGAACCATTGTCCTGATGACATTCCACTCCGCTGCACCACAGGGCAATCTATGAGTGATCACTCTCCAGGAGGGCAAGGCATAAACCTTGTGTGTGCCAAGAGTCTTGCCCCACCTACTCAGGATTTCTAAGACCTCTTCTCTCTTCCAGCTGCCCCCAAACTTTAAGCGTCTAAATTGTGGTATTAGGAAACCTGGTAGCAGATTGGGGAAGAGGTGGTCATGATAATTCAGTTCACCTAGATGAAGGTCAGCCATATGGAAAGAAACTTTTCCAACTGAAGGAATCTCCCCAAGTGATAGAAATATGACTTTAGATACAAGTCTGTCCAACCTGAAAGCTGGTCTTTCAGTGTCATAGGACTGTGTTGATAGTTCAACCTTGAGGATAATTAAGAAAATATATACAATATACCTATGGCTGATTCATATTGACGTTTGGCAGGAAAACAACACAATTCTGTAATGCAATTATCCTTCCAGGTCTCCCACATTTCAGGCAGATTCTTTACTGTCTGAGCCACCAAGGAAGCCCTCAATTAAAAAATAAATACATTTAAAATTTTAAAAAGCTTAAATCACAGATTTTAAAAAAACATACACAAAATAACTGCCATGTAACTAATCCTCAATAAATGGTCATTATTCTGAGCATCCTCCTAGGTATTTGGGCTGACTCAGCCAAGTTTCCTTAAGAAACCACTAATCTATCAACTTGCTTAAGAACCTGAGCCACACACAGTTCCCAACACATATCATAGCATTTCTATTACCTCCCGAGTCCTGGAAGCATCAGCTGTTGCTCTCTCACAAGGCACTGGATGTTGACATCCCTGAATGTCAGGAGCAGGTCTGGTTACCAGTACTGAAGAGATGAAGGCAGGGGTCAGTCAGTGTCAGATGCAGTGGGAAAGCTCTGCTAAGTTTACCCTCTGGGCATGAGTCTACTCATCAGTGGTTTGTCATGTTGAATTTGCCATTTTGCCAAAGACCACAGCAGAAAGTGAGTTTCTGGGGGGTAAGGTGGTAGAAGAATACGGAGACAGGAAACCCACAGCCAGCATTTGTCTCATTAAAATCTGTCAAAGCCAGAGGAACAGAAGGCAGCAAAGAGCTAAAATCAGATGTCACTAGCTCTCAGAATATGTTGACGTGTGGAAGAGCAAACTGCAGCGACAATGTGCCCTTCAGCTGCTGTGGCTCTCGGCTGGTGATAATAAGGCCCTTTGCAGGCTGCAGTGGGGAGGCAGACAGCGGCCTCACGCTCAAGGACAGTTACAGCTGATGGGCTGCAGGACCCTTGCAATGACTTATTGCCTTTAAAGAAACATTTTGTCTTGCCAAGATCAGCTTAGGAAAACCAGTGTGATTTTGTTTGTGGATATAGATTCATCATGATGTGTTCAAATCATCACCTTTTTACCTGTACCTATAAGACTGAAAATATTTAAGCTTATATTAAAGGAATAAATAGAAACTTATCAATCCAAATTCTTGCATATTGGATGCTATCAATGGTAGAGTAATTCTTAGAATGGATGGAGTAGAATAACGGTTTGCTCAAAGGTAGTGTGATAGAGAGGGAAAAGCAGGGACTCTGGAGGCCTACAGATATGGGTTCAAATTCTGGCTCTTCACTTCCTGAGGATGTCTGCTTGGGCAGTTTATGTAATTTCTTTACAACTCAGCTTCCCTCATCTTCAAAGTAGGGGCGCTTATTTCTTGCTTTTAGAGTTATTCTGAGTATTTGTTGAAATCACACATAGTATACCATATACGGCATAATGCATGCATGCTCGGTGGTATCCAACTCTTTGCGACCCCATGCACTGTAGCCTGCCAGGCTCCTCTGTCCACACGATCTTCAGGCAAGAATAGTGGAGTGGGTTGTCCTGTACTCCTCCAGGGGATAGTCCCAGCCCAGGGATCGAACTTGTGTCTCCTGCATGGGCAGGCAGATTCTTTACCACTGAGGTACCTGGGAAGCCCATATGGCATAATAGGCACTCAATAAATACTAGTTTTCTTGTCTTGCATATTTTACTTTTATTTTAGAATATATTTAATTAATTTATTATTCACTTGAGCTACTATGGGTTAGAATTTGGTTCCCAAGCCTTATGCGGTAGGTTCCAAACACACCACACACTTCCTCTCAAGACTTGATCGATTGCATAACCAGCATGGACACCTTTTCCTGAAGTCCTGCTCCTCAGGAAAAAGGGTCATTTGTACCTCTTTATCTGCTCTGATCTGAGTCTTTAGAGTAGGTATTGTTCTGTTGCTTCAGAGAAGACAAAGTAGCTCCTTGGGGAGAAATAATTTATAGAAAGGAAATGAATATTTCCTTCTAAAGACCGTGAGCAGAGAAATAGGTGAGGTAAATACAGTACCAGCAGAACTTTTGGTGACTATTTTAGGAGCCAGGAAATAAAGTTTGATAAGGTATTTTTTTACATTTATATAAAAAGTCTTATGAAAATATAAAACAAATTCACACACATATATTTGACGAAAGGCCCATATTATGAAGAATAAGTGAAAAAACTAAAGCACTTCAAAGAAATGAGTAAAAATAAATACCAGTTCATCTAATATTTTCTATGGAGACATACGGTCAAAATAACTATGCTCAAAACTATAAATTTTTGTGAATCAATGAATTTTTTAACTAGTAAATTTATTTCTTTAAAGTGACTATACATTTTTCTTTGTTCTCTGGAGCTACTGCATGAAATTCTTTTAGCACCAAAAGTTGAAATTCTTGGCCCTTAGAGAAAAAATATCAAAATGCTTCCCTTTCCCCTTGATAAATATGATTTATTGTTGCCACGTGCAATAACCAGATCAAAATGCTAAGTCGCTTCAGTAGTGTCCGACTCCATGCAGCCCCATAGATGGCAGCCCACCAGGCTCTGCCGTCCCTGGGATTCTCCAGGCAAGAACACTGGAGTGGTTGCCATTTCCTCCTCCAATGCATGAAAATGAAAAGTGAAAGTAAAGTTGCTCAGTTGTGTTCAACTCTTAGTGACCCCATGGACTGTAGCCCACCAGGCTCCTCCGTTCATAGGATTTTCCAGGCAAGAGTACTGGAGTGGGGTGCCATTGCCTTCTCCAGATCAAACTAGTAGAGGCAAAAACATTTAAAACCCAGGTCAAAATTGCGTAAACAAGAAAGGGAATGTAAGGTTGATGGGAGGTCCTTCGGGAGTGACAGAGGAGTGGAACAGGCAGGCTATGGCAGGGCAGACCTGCCCCTTGGCCTTGGGGGCCACCGTAGCTCAAGATGTAGGCGATCCCTGTCTGAAGCTCTCCGTCTCCGATGCTTCTCTGTTTACTCGCTGCCTTGTTTCTCACTTACTGTGTGTCCGCCAAAGGATGTGAAACATGGCTGCTCCAGCCCTTCGGAGCCTGATAGCCCATGGCTCCCACCACCGAATGGGGATCTCTACGCCCCTCCAGGTCTCAGTTCAGTTCAGTTCAGTTCATTTCAGTCGCTCAGTCGTGTCCGACTCTGGGACCCCATGAATCGCAGCACGCCAGGCCTCCCTGTCCATCACCAACTCCCGGAGCTCACTCAGACTCATGTCCATCGAGTCCGTGATGCCATTAAGCCATCCCATCCTCTGTCGTCCCCTTCTCCTCCTGCCCTCAATCCCTCCCAGCATCAGAGTCTTTTCCAATGAGTCAACTCTTCGCATGAGGTGGCCAAAGTACTGGAGTTTCAGCTTTAGCATCATTCCCTCCAAAGAAATCCCAGGGCTGATCTCCTTCAGAATGGACTGGTTGGATCTCCTTGCAGTCCAAGGGACTCTCAAGAGTCTTCTCCAACACCACAGATCAAAAGCATCAATTCTTTGGTGCTCAGCCTTCTTCACAGTCCAACTCTCACATCCATACATGACCACAGGAAAAACCACAGCCTTGACTAGATGGACCTTAGTTGGCAAAGTAGTGTCCCTGCTTTTGAATATGCTATCTAGGTTGGTCATAACTTTTCTTCCAAGGAGTAAGCGTCTTTTGATTTCATGGCTGCAGTAGCCATCTGCAGTGATTTTGGAGCCCAAAAAATTAAAGTCTGACACTGTTTCCACTGTTTCCCCATCTATTTCCCATGAAGTGATGGGACCGGATGCCATGATCTTCGTTTTCTGAATGTTGAGATTTAAGCCAACTTTTTCACTCTCCTCTTTCACTTTCATCAAGGGGCTGTTTAGTTCCTCTTCACTTTTTGCCATAGGGGTGGTGTCATCTGCATATCTGAGGTTATTGATATTTCTCCCGGCAATCTTGATTCCAGCTTGTGTTTCTTCCAGTCCAGCATTTCTCATGATGTACTCTGCATACAAGTTAAATAAGCAGGGTGACAATATACAGCCTTGACGTACACCTTTTCCTATTTGGAACCAGTCTGTTGTTCCATGTCCAGTTCAAACTGTTGCTTCCTGACCTGCATACAGATTTCTCAAGAGGCAGGTTAGGTGGTCTGTTATTCCCATCTTTCAGAATTTTCCACAGTTTATTGTGATCCACACAGTCAAAGGCTTTGGCATAGTCAATAAGGCAGAAATAGATGTTTTTCTGGAACTCTCTTGCTTTTTCGATGATCCAGCAGATGTTGGCAATTTGATCTCTGGTTCCTCTGCCTTTTCTAAAACCAGCTTGAACATCAGGAAGTTCACGGTTCACGTATTGCTGAAGCCTGGCTTGGAGAATTTTGAGCATTACTTTACTAGCATGTGAGATGAGTGCAATTGTGCAGTAGTTTGAGCATTCTTTGGCATTGCCTTTCTTTGGGATTGGAATGAAAACTGACCTTTTCCAGTCCTGTGGCCACTGCTGAGTTTTCCAAATTTGTTGGCATATTGAGTGCAGCACTTTCACAGCATCATCTTTCAGGATTTGAAATAGCTCAGCTGGAATTCTATCACTAGCTGAAGAAATTCAGAAGGGCAATTCTGATTGGACAGCTTGAGTCACCAGCCCTACCCATTCTGGCTCTGCTGCTGCTGCTGCTAAGTTGCTTCAGTTGTGTCCGACTCTGTGCGACCCCACAGACGGCAGCCCACCAGGCTCCCCCTTCCCTGGGATTCTCAAGGCAAGAATACAGGAGTGGGTTGCCATTTCCTTCTCCAATTAGGCTCAGGCAATTGTGATGAGACCAAGAAATTCAACAGCAACTACTACATGGGTGATAATGGTTCTGGGCAGGAGGACTCACAAATTTATGGTCCAGATATCAATAGTTCCTTATAAGTGTCTTACATGAGTTATAATTTTGCTTCTTTTCTGAGTATCCGATTGTTGGGTGCTTGAAGGTACAGTACAGTAGAGCAATTTTGCCTGTGTTTGAATCTTAGCTCTTTGACATACCAGGGGTGTGACCTTGGGCAAGTTGCTAATCTTGGTCCTCAGTTTTCCTATTTACAAAATGGGGATAATGATAGTCCCTACTTCATGAGGTTTAGGTGAGTATTATATGAGTTAATGCATCTAATGTACACTTAGAAGGGTGCCTAGTACATAGTGTTAGTTGCTCGGTCATGTCCAGCATTTTGCAACCACATGGACTGTAGCCCGACAGGCTCCTCTGTCCTTGGGATTCTCCAGGCAAGAATACTGCAGTGGGTTGCCATTTCCTTCTCCAGGAGATCTTCCCAACCCAGGGATTGGACTCTGTGTTGTAGGTGGATTCTTTACTGTCTGAGCCACCAGGGAAACCCACCTAGTACATACCAAGTGTTGATAAATAATTGCTATTCTTAAAGCACACAAGAGAGGAAAAAAACACATGAGGAACAACAAATAGTAGGGACGTTCTCTCTAATTTTCCCTGCTTCACCGTCCTCCCCACACACCTCCCACTGTAAGTAACTATTAAAAGTTTACTGTATATTTTCCAGAACTTTAAGTGTTACATTATTAAGTGTGTATTTACATATTTTGCAACTTACTTTTTCATCTTTCAATTTCCGTATGTTATAGATCAAGACTAGCCATTTTCTCAAACTAGTGAGAGAAGAATAGGCATGGAGATGGATGTTTATATTCAAAATAGCCCTAAGAGTCATAGTCATCAATATCAACTAACTCTCTCCTTTGTATCCCTGGCTGAATTCCTGGAAATAAAATTTATGCATGTCCAACAGTGTCTATGGCTGGCATTTCTCATCTGCAAGATAGTACACTGTGTTCCCAAGACATTGCTGTTTCCAGATCCTTCCAGAGTTTATTTCTAGTGGGGGAGATTACACGAAGTTATTTTAATGACTATGTTCTTGCAAGAGTTTTCTTACTACTCTCCCAAACCTTTGCTGACCTATCTTTTCATACTTGAAATTTCAGTTAGAATGGTCTCTGATTGATCCTCAGGCTCTTGGTTCTTTCTTTGTGGTTTGATTTACCATCTGACTCATCTAACTAAAATTACAGCTAGAAGTTTGTAAACCATAAATCACTTAACTTTAACTTAAGAGTAATTAAATCAGAAGGCATCACTTTACTCAGAAAAATGGCTTATTTGGGGAAGAATAGAAGGCTCATTGGAGGCTTCCCTGGTGGCTCAGATGATAAAGAATTTGTCTGCAATACAGGAGACCCGGGTTCGATCCTGTGTAGGAATGATCCCATGGAGAAGGGAAGGGCTACTCACTCCAGTATTCTTGTCCGGAGAATTGATGAACAGAAGAGCCTGGTGGGCTGCAGTCCATGGGACAACAAAGAGTCAGACACAACTGAGTGAGTAACACAGAAGGCTCCGTACTCCATTTTTAAGCTGCTTATTTGATCACCTGACCCACCTGAGCTTCACTGAGGCTTTACTTTAGAAAGAAAAGGTTTTACTGAATCACCTTTAAGGTAAGAACAAAAATGTCCTAGTGTCAAGTTGCTTCACGGAAGCATGCAGCTTGTCAAGTCCTCTCTGCTTTTCATGCTCAATGGGCCCTCACTTTCTGCCCTTCCAAATCCTCCATGTCCTCCTAGCTCAGATCAAATCCCCTTTAGGATTGCTTTATAATGTTGTGTAGCCATCACTCTGCATATAAGTTAAATAAGCAGGGTGACAATATGCAGCATTGACATACTCCTTTCCCAATTTGGAACCAGTCTGTTGTTCCACGTCCAGTTCTAACTGTTGCTTCTTGACCTGCATACAGATTTCGTAGAAGGGAGGTCAGATAGTCTGGTATTCCCATCTCTTTAAGAATTTTCCACAGTTTGTTGTGATCCACACAGTCAAAGGCTTTGGCATAGTCAATAAAGCAGTTCAGTTCAGTTGCTCAGTCATGTCCAACTCTTTGCAATCCCATGGACTGCAGCATGCCAGGCTTCCCTGTCCATCACCAACTCCCGGAGTTCACTCAGATTTACATCCATTGAGTCAGTGATGCCATCCAACCATTTCATTCTCTGTCATCCCCTTCTCCTCCAGCCTTCAAACTTTCCCAGGATCAAGGTCTTTTCCAATGAACTGGCTCTTCACATCGGGTGGCCAAAGTATTGGAGTTTCAGCTTCAGCATCAGTCCTTCCAGTGAATATTCAGAACTGATTTCATTTATGATGGACTGGTTGGATCTCCTTGCAGTCCAAGGGACTTTCAAGAGTCTTCTCCAACACCATACTTCAAAGCATCAATTCTTCAGTGCTCAGCTTTCTTTATAGTCCAACTCTCACATCCATCCATGACTACTGGAAAAACCATAGCTTTGACTAGACAGGCCTTTGTTGACAAAGTAATGTCTCTGCTTTCTAATATGCTGTCTGGGTTATTCACAGCTTTCCTTCCAAGGAACAAGTGTCTTTTAATTTCATGGCTGCAGTCATCATCTGCAGTGATTCTGGAGCCCCAAAATATAAAGTCAGCCACTGTTTCCACTGTTTCCCCATCTATTTGCCATGAAATGATGGGGCTGGATACCATGATCTTAGTTTTCTGAACACTGAGTTTTAAGCCAACTTTTTAACTCTCCTCTTTCACTTTCATCAAGAGTCTCTTTAGTTCTTCTTCGCTTTCTGCCATAGGGGTGGGGTCATCTGTGTATCTGAGGTTATTGATATTTCTCCTGACAATCTTGATTCCAGCTTGTGCTTCTTCCAGCCCAGTAGATGTTTTTCTGGAACTCTCTTGCTTTTTTGATGATTCAACAGATGTTGGAAATTTGATCTCTGGGAAATAACAGGCTAGATGAAGCGCAAGCTGGAATCAACATTGCCAGGAAAAATATCAGTAACCTGAGATATAACCAAAATCTGGACAGGGAGGCCTGGCATGCTGCGGTTCATGGGGTCGCAAAGAGTTGGACACCACTGAGCGACTGAACTGAACTGATAACCAAAATACAGTTCTCAAATTCAGGAAGATTGACACTCATACAGTGCTTTATTCTATTGAACACATGCCAGTTTTGTTCCAGTGCTGTCCTTCATTGTGTTTTTTTATCCTCCAGTCTGGAATCTCATATGTGGTTTATAAATATATATTGCTTATTCTTTTATTCTCTGGCTTGCCTGTATTAAATAGATATCTGTCGACATCAACCTCTCACCTATATAGTAATAAATTGATCTTATTTGACTTTACCATTTCTCTTTCCTTTTTCATTTTCCTTTTTTTTTTTTTTGGTGGGAGGTGGTTAATATTCTTTATACTTTGTCAGAATACAAGATGTTTAAATACTATTTTTCAACCCATGTCCCTACCATTTACTTTAGTTCTAACTCTACAATGAAATACATGCTTCATCAGTACTTTTCCAAAGTTTTTCATTTATCTCCTAATTAAAGAATAGTTTGTTCTTCAGTATATCCAAGAGAGTAAAAGTTGGTTCTTCGGGCTTGGGGGAAAATTTCTTAGATATATGATCTTGAAAAATAAAAAACCAATAGTACATAAACAGATATACAGTGTATGTGAGACGTTAACATTTCATGACTGTGGGTGTGTGTGTGCAGGCATAACATAAAAGACTCCTTAGGGGGCAATAATGGGAAAATAAAAAGTTAAGAAACATTGCTCTAGTAGATTCTTTGGAAATGACTCATGTGTATATTTCCTGAGTTACTGATGTTCAAAGATTTTTTCTATAATTTTTACTTGAAGCAAACCTTGGATAGGCATAAAATTCTTGACTTGCACTTCCTCCTTGGAATTTCTTGAAAATTCAACTTCGCTATGGATATATTTTTAAAATAGATCTTATAAACTCTGATATCAGATTAAGGACTTTTTGGTCCTCATAGGTAATTTGTTCATTTGCCTGGAGTTCCTGGTGATTTTTTTCTTTGTGTTTTAAAGGTAATAGTTTAATAGGTTAGGTCTAGTAGTTGGTCAGAATAGTTCTATCTCAATTTTTCCCAACATAAGGTAGGCCTTTTCAACATATAGAGCCAAATGCTCTTTTATTTCTGGAACATTTTACTTGGTTAGAGTTTAAACATTCATTTCCATGATACAGCATTTTTTCCAGTGTTTTTCCTTAAAGTATACTTGATGTATATTATATGTTACAGTTGTACAATATATTGATTTAAAATTTTAAAGGTTATACTCCATTTATAATTATTATAAAATATTGACTATTCTCCCTGTATTTTACAGTATATATTAATCCTCTGCCCCTATATTGCCCCTCACCTCTTCATTCTATCCTCTCCCTACTGGTAACCACTAGTTTGTTCTCCGTATCTGTGAATCTGCTTGTTTTGTTATATTCACTAGGTTTTGTTTTGTTTTTTCTTCTTCTTTTTTTTTTTTTGTATTTTTTAAATTTCACAAGCAAGCAACATCATACAGTATTTGTCTTTCTCTGTCTGACTCATTTCACTTGGAGGGCATAATACCCTCCCAGACCACCCAGCTGCAAATGACAAAATTTCATTCTTTTTTCTGTCTGAGTAGTATCCCGTTGTGTGTGTGTTCTGTGTGTATATTCACATTTTATCCATTAATCTGCTGATGGACACAAGTTGCTTTCATAACTTGGCAATTGTAAGTAATGCTGCTAAGGACATTGGGGTGCATGTGTCTTTTTGAGTTGATGTTTTTGATTTTATCAGATGTAAATCCAGGAGTAGCATTGCTGGCTCATACGGTAGTTCTATTTTAAGTTTTGGAGAAATCTCCATGGTATTTTCCACAGTGGCTGCACCAGTTTACATTCCCACTAACTGTGCACAAACGTGCCATAATTTTGTTTTCCAGTTACATATATGTTGGACTCCTTTTGCCTTCTTTACTCTTGTCATTGTTCCTTCTTTTCTCATTTTCATTCTCTTACTTGTTTCCCTAACTTTCATCAATATCTTTTATTAAATTTTCATTTAAATCTAGTCTCCCTTGTGTAACTAGTAATTTATTCAGTGTTTCATAATTGTTTTTTTCTTAAATTTCTTTCCTGAGTTCCAGCAATTCACTATTTTTAGTTTTTAAATTTCTGTTTCTAGGCGTTAAAACATCTCCCTAAATGATTGCTCAAGGATTTATCATTTACTTTGAGGGTTATTGTTTTTTCTTCCTATGTTTCATGAGACAGAATTTTCAACTGAGAATTGGTTTTTGTTTTCTTATGTTATCCTGGAGGATCTTTGCATTAATCTGGATTGCTTTTTAGATTTCATTTCTAGGTATTTGTGGTCATGTTTTCTAGTTCCAAAAGTGCCCTCTTTAGTATCATGTAGTGAAATTTCTGTAATGTATGATGCTGATGGTGGTAAGGGTAGGAAGAATGATTACAGTATCTTATTTATCTAATTTCTGTAGAATATTAACTTATTAAGTTAATATTAAGTTAAGTTAATATTAAGTTAATATTAAGTTATTAATATTAACTTAAAAGGAGCTGAAGGGAATTCTCCTGGGTCATTTCATAGATTCGTTGTGTGATATGGAGTCTTGGGAAGCTGGGTGGTTAAGAGATGCTTAACAGAATCAGATGCTTTCCAAGGCTTTTTGTGTCTTCTCTGGTGAAGGTTTACGGTGTCAAGGTTTGTGAGATAAATTTGGTTTGGTTAATTAGGTCATCTAGGAATACTTAGGGTCTCTGAATTTTGCACAAGTAATGTTCGACATGGATATCGTACAATATTTTCTGTTAATTACATTTCACAACATAACACTGTGGTAAGAGTTCTTGTATTTTATAAAATCTCAGGAGTAATGAAGAGGGAGGATGTGCCATGCAGCAGTATTTCATGAAGCTAATTACCTTAGGGCATTCAGGAATATTTGTGCAGATGAATGAACTATACAGGTAATAAGCTCTTATAAAAGATGAAGTGCTCTAATTACAAAGCAATTATTGTAATGCATGACAATTTTAAATTGCTCTTCTTATTTTGTGTTGCATTTAGTTGTTATTTTAAAGTAAAACAAAACAGATAAAAATTTGTTGCCTATTTTTAGTTTCACTGTTTAATTATTCTTAACCCCTTCTGGACAGACAACTTTTGATTTCAAATAATATTCAGAAATCATTTTTATTTGTTAAAAAATTAAACTGTTGTGAATGTATATTCACCTTTGGTGTTTGAAATTGTGTTCATGGCATCTGAGTAAGTTAATAGAAGCCACTATAGTATGCACTATATTTTTGTCTAACTTCTATTTTTGCTTAGTTTTCTTTCAGTGCTTGATGAATAAATGTTCATCATTTATTGTGGGATTTCAAAAGTGTTTGTGAAATATTGCTTTCAAACTTTGCAGAAAAAATGGTTAACAGTCATAGAAACCACATATTCTTGGCTTCTGGGGGTTTTGTTGTTGTTATCACAATTCTTGTAATAGCATCTGAAACCAAAAAGGAAAGTCCACAAAAATCCAAAGGACAAGAAATAAACACTATCTTTTGTAACTGTAAGATTATCTTATTCTGTAATTTCAGCCAAGGAACAAATATTTTGGAAAGAGCAAGGAGAAAAATAAAATAAAATAGAGGCGAGTATTAGGAATGTTTGCTGTGTGTGTGCATGCACGTGTGTGTATGTAGTGGGGGTGTAGTATGGAGTCCAAGTACTTTTATTTTAAGAAATATCTGCTAAAGTAACCCCATTGAGTCACTTGCTGAAATAGCGAATCTTCTGCAGGAATAGAGAACTTGAAAGTAAGTTAACAGAAGAAACGTGTTTTATTTTACAAACAGTAGTTGTAATGCCTACTGTTGATTCTCTGCACAACAGCTAACTGCTACCGTGTTTTTTTCATGCAGGTAGAGACCACAGCCCACATCAGAAATGGAAAATGCAGATACTTGCTCTGCTACCTTCCTTGATGGAGGTGGCCATGTACCCATTGAATATACAGTGGAGTTTGCAGGGGAATTTCTGTGAAATACCTTTCTCTCTGATAAAGATGGAGAGACATATGGGGAGAAATCCTTTGCTACTCTGGCTTTCCTTGCCCACCTCCATTTTGACTCTTTCCTACTTTCTAGGAGGTTGTACAGGGCTTCCCTGGTGGCTCAGATGGGAAAGAATCTGCCTGCAATGCAGGAGACCTGGGTTCAATCCCTGGTTCAGGAAGATCTCCTGGAGGAGGGAATGGCTACCCACTCCAGTATTCTTGCCTGGAGAATTCCATGAACAGTCACGGTCATATTGCAGCTATGCAGGGAGTCGTGGCACTCAGGAGGTGGTAGAGAGAAACCTACCTGTAAGAGTCTGGATCTTTGATGTTACTGAGTCATTAACCTTGAGACCACTTTACCTCTAGGCTTCTGTTATTCAAATCACTTTTAGTGACATATTCTATTATATACAGCCAAACACATTTTGATTAAGTAGGGTATCCAATTTTTCACATTAAACAACACTAACGGCAAAAGAAGTTAACATGATTTTAGCTGCACCATAGGTAACTTTGTTATCTAACGGAACTATAGGATCACACCTCTTTTGTTTTGGGCTGAAGATATGTGAATTTCTCTACAGTCATTGTAATTCCAGGATCTTGTTCCCAATACCCCTTCTCTGCTGCATTCCTTTCATCCTCAGTGTAGTCTTTAATCATTCCTAATTTGTTTTTCACCTACCCTGGATTCTCTACTCCTTTGCCGTCTCTTCTGCCAACATGAAGTACTCCATGGGAACTGGAGTTCTCTGTCTAAAAACACACTGTGCTATCTGTATTTAGTATAACTTCCTCACTTACCACTTTCCAATGTGCTCACTTTCTGCTTAGGCATCACATAGTTTGATTTATAATATGCACACAGAACTTTTTTAGGATCTAAATTTTCAGATAGGTGGGACTGTGTGTTTTCCCTAATGTGTTACAGCATTTGGTATATAGAGTAACCATATACACTGGAGCAGATCAAGCATGTGGAATGGAATAGCCACTCCCATAAAACCTGGAGAGTAGGTTTGCATGGTTTATGTCTAATAACCTGCAAACGGCTGCTTAATAAACTAGTCTACTGATCACTCTGTGTTTGTTGATTCTTCACTCTTTCCTTTCCGTTCAAAAGTATTTATTAAAATGTTTAATATATGCTTACATAGGAAATTTGGAAACTGCAGACAAAGAGGAAAACCCCAAAACCAGCCAACTCCCTACAATCCAAAATGATGTTCACCTTTTGGTGTTTTGGTTTCCAATACTTTTTTTCTTCATATAGATTCCAGTGGGATTTTGCTTGTTGGTTTGTTTGCAGCCATTGGCCAGGCAAATTGAAGGTGGTAGGAGAATCTGAAGGGATGTCTGTTATTATGAAAGACTCCCTGAAAATTTCTCCTGAGTCCCTATTCATCACAGACGAGTAAGTACAATTTTGATTCCTGATTATATCCAAGATATCCTTTAGTTCTCAAAATTTAACAAAATTATGAAGCAATGTTATAATTCATAATTTAAGGATGAGGTGCCTAGGTCAGGGAAATTAAGGCATTTGCCTGAGGTAAAGCAGCTTGCTAAGTCCTAAAGCTGGGAATGAAGCCCGTGTCTGACTTGACTTCCAGGCAGGTGTTCTTTTTTTACCCAGCTACCCATGGACAGAGGGGACTGGTTGGCTGCAGTCTGTGGGGTTGCTAAGAGTCAGACACGACTGAGCGACTTCACTTTCCCTTTTCACTTTCATGCATTGGAGAAGGAAATGGCAACCCACTCCACTGTTCTTGCCTGGAGAATCCCAGGGACGAGGGAGCCTGGTGGGCTGCCATCTATGGGGTCACACAGAGTCAGACACGACTGGAGTGACTTAGCAGCAGCAGCACCAAACATCAGAAACAGCAGGCAGTTGTTTGGTTCCAATTCTTTTATTTTGTAAAGGAGGAGGCTATCAAGCAGAACGCTCTAGAAATGAGTACTCTTGTTCACTCTTTCTGGCTTCTTGTTAAGCTCTTTTGGCTAGTCTTTGTTCTCTTTTGGCCCCTTTCTACCCTATCATCCATGTGTGTTTGTTGAGCCCTGATTCAAACGAGCAGGGCCAAGTATAATACTTGGCACCATACCAATCACTCCAAATGGTGGACACCAACCATTGCTGAGATTCTAAATTCTAACAGGCACATTCCTTGATGAAAGATTGTCTCTAAGTTTCCCCAACTCAGGTGCCATCTTGAACAGCAAGACCACGCTTGGCATCCCATCCACCTTTTAAAGAGGGTTAGTTTTTCAGGGCAGAGCAAAGAGGGGAGATTCTAGAGCCTAAAGCTGACAGAGGACAGGCAAGATCAGTTTCGTTTGGTGTGTGTTTGTTTTCTTAAGCCCGAACCGTAGTCAAAACTGGACACAGCTGTCCTTTCTCAAGGAGATTTCACTCCCAGACTGAGTGTTTGGATTTCAGCTCATTGTTTAATAGTTCTAGAATTCAAATGGTCACCTTGAGGCAGGAAGGTTAGCACTCCATTAAGATGGATGGGGAAGGTTCACACCTCTCACTTTTATTTTATTTCTTTGCTTTTCTTTCCGTTTGCCTGCAAACTCAGCAAAGCTGAAGCCCATTCACTACACAGGCTGTTTTTATACCCACTGAGCTGAAAAGTTGATTTACAGAAGAATTTGGATTTTCCAGGAAAAGGAAAAATCCACAGAGGGTTTTAAAATCTGCAAAATACGACAGGATTATCAGAGGAATAAGAAATCTTATGCTAGATCCTTTGGTTCTTAAATCAATCCCCAACGAGGGTTTAAAGCCCGTGCGCTTCTTGGATGGTTCTTCTGGACCTTCCTATAATTGTTCTTCATATAATATCTGCTAAGAGGGAGAGCTAAAACCCGCAGCATTAATGTGAAGTGCTGGTCAGTGCATTTTTGTTCCGTTAGCTTTAGCAGATGTTGATTGAAAGGCAAAGGAAGGGAGTTAACATTTGCTGAGAGCCCATTGTGTGAAAGCACCAGAGCACCTTCTCTCTGATGGAGAAACATAACATGATTTCCTCTAATACAAGTCAGTCTCTGAGAAGGGTTGTAGTAGAGATTCATGCAATGGAACCATGGAGAAAGGGACAAGTTCATTCTGATTGGAGCAATTTAGAAAAGCTCCTCAGAGGTCAGATTCAAAACCAATTTGGAATCTGGCAGGAAAAGCTTGACTGTGTGGAGGAGTCCTTTTAGTAAAGAACCGGAGATGAAGTAGAGTATGTATTATCAAGAACTGAGAGCAGACAGTTCCTCGCAGTTGCCTGCAGTGAACATGGCAGAAACAGCCTAGATGTTTCCCAACCTCTTTCCCTCTTCCTGAACGCATAAGGAGACTACATTCCCAGCCTCCCCTGTGGTCACATGGGGTTACATGATTGTCCTCTGACAATGGAATGAAGGTAGTATGTATGCCATTTCCTCCTAACTAGCTCTCTTTGCTTTATGGCCAGCTGAATGCAGTGGATCCATCACGGAAGCCCTGGAAGATGGTGGTCCCATGAAATGGCAGAAACTGGATGCTGGCATTATTAGACAGAGGCTGCCCCCAAGTACTTGATCAGACTGTAAAGTGAGCAGGAAATACATTAAGCCCCTGAGCTTTGTTGTTACAGTGTGCATGCATGCTCAGCCACTCAGTCATGTCCAACTCTTTACAGCCCTATGGACTATAGCCTGCCAGGCTCCTCTGTCTTGCCTGAAGATCAAAAAGTTGGAAAAATTGTAAAAGATCTTGATGTATAGGAAAGTGGCTTTCCAGAAAGGTTCCAGAAGTTTATTTTCTAAGCAGCAGATTATGAAATGACTTATCTTATAACACTTTCATCTACATTGAACAGTATCACTTAAAATTATCTATACTTTTCATGGTTCTCTCTGCAGTCAAAAAGACTCAAGGATAATAAATTCATGATGTATTTGGTAGCTGATTTTTAGTTGGCAAAGTGACTGGCTCCTGCTGAAATGGGCTTAAATGTTTCATTTTAAGAAGCCATAGGTGTTCTCTGATCATAATGTACAACAAGCTGATTTCATTTAGTACAGGCTGGGCTAAACCATGATAACAAATCACCATCAAATCTCAGTGGCTTAATACAACAGAACTTTACTTCTTTTTCTAAAGGTCAGTCGTTGGTACTTTGCCATTTATAACTGCTTTAAACTTGATAAGGGAATCTGGTAAGTCATGTATTTGCTTTTTTATTTTTCACCTGGGGGGCACCTGTCACTTGCTCTCATAGCTCCTTGGCCAGATTAAGCCATGTGACCACACTGACTACAGAGCTGTGGGAAAGGATGATGTTATCATCTTTGTGCCCAGGTACGAATCAGGGAATAGTTCATGGACAACAATACTGACCATCATACCTAGTTAACCTTAATCTTTGAGGAAGGGGTTGCATCTTTTAATAACTCCTGGAAGTGTCCTTTGACACTCTCTTCCCTTCTGAGGTTCTCAGACAGGGGTCAGCAAGGTTTGGGCCTGGGACCACATGTGTCATGTTTTTGCACGGTTTGCAAGTTAAAAATTCCTGTTATATTTTTACATGGTTGGAAAAAAGCCAAAGAAAAATGATATTGTTTAACAAGTGAAGATTATATGAAATTCAAATACATGTCTAAATACAGTTTTATTGAAACGCAGCCCTACTTGTTGATGTACTGTTTATGACTGCTTTTGTATTACGGTGGCAAAATTGAGGAGTTGTAACAGAAACTTTTTACTATCTGGCCTTTTACAGAAAAAGTTGGCCAATCTCTGATCTTAGACATGGCACTAAAGAAAACAATGGTCATTTCAAGATGAAAAAAATTACCTCTTGGAAAGTGATTATTTGCTAACTGTTTCAAATTCAGCTCATTGAATTCAAAACCAACAAACAAAAATATTAAATCTCTTCTTGGTTGATGTGCGTATTTACTGTGTGTGTGGCTGAGCCCTGAAGCGAAGCTTGATGAAAATTGAGACCCAACAGTCAAGTTGGACTGGAATTAGAGAGGAAAGCTCTTGGAACTACCAAGAGGTCATCTGAATTAGATACTGTGGTTACAAGTTAGACAAGATGAGTTTCTCATCAGGATCTTGTACCTCCTGAGGATTTGTTATATAAATCCACTCAACGTTTTAGAATCAACCTGGATACAAACACAAGCCCTCATTGCCTCCCATTAAAATAACTTAAAGGAAGAAAAGATTGGCTTCCCAAGTGGAAGAAGAAACCCAAGTTTTGCCATTCACTTTCCCAGTTTGTTGCTGCTGGAAGACTGTGTTTCACTTTTGATGTGATTTAAAAAAAAAAAAAAAAAAGTTTTGGATTTCCCCTTAGAGGTTCCATAAGCATTTATATAGAATTGGCTTTCTGGGTGATTTACCAGCTGCACTGTGTGAGGTTTTCAGAGTGCACGCTCCATCCATTGTCAACATATTCCTTGTGTTAAAACTGGGATTTCTAAAATAACATGTTGATCCAGTGACGGAATGCCGTTTCTCTTCATTTACTTTCCAAGTTGTAATGCACCAGTTAGTGATGTTAAGAATGAGATGGGAGACACATCACATATATATTCCAACCGAGGTCAAGATCTATTCTTTTTAAATGTCAAAAATGACATTCCTAATACCCATGTATATAGATTCCATTTATTTGTGCACTTAAATTAACTCCTTTCTAAATCCAGCTTCCACAGCTGCCAAAGACTTCCTGTGAAAGGCATTTTCTTCTAAACTAGTCATAATTCACATTCGACTCTCACTGGAAAAATGTCTCTCATGGCTTTGCGCCATCATCAAAGGTACAGGCAGATAGTTTTTTCTAATTTCAAGGGTAAGTTGTACCTGGTTTGAAAACAGATTCCTCTGATAGCTCTTTGTACCTTTCCTCTCCTGAGATAGTTCTATTTTGCCTTCTCTTTCTTTTTGTGCTTGGCCGGTTTTCTTTTAAAAGCCTTTCCAACAAAGTTGTGTTGGTTTCTGCCATACAACAGTGCTAACAGTTGAAAGTATATATCCCCTCCTTCTTGAGCCTCCCTCCCACCCCTGCCATGCTACCCCTCTAGGTAGTCACAGAGTGCTGGGCTAAGCTCCCTACATTATACAGCAGCTTCCTGCTAGCTATTTATTTTATACAATGGTAGTGAATATATGGAAATGCTGCTTTCGGAAGTTCATCCCACCCTCTCCTTTGCCCCTGGTTAACTGCACTCTTATGATCCTATCTGCTCAAGTCTGGTAAAATAGGTCCTGAACACAAGCTGTCCTCCGAAACTGGTAGGTAAATTTTTCCATTAGAAAGAAATCATTAGCTCTGATTAAGGGCTTGAATCTTGGAGTTTTGTTCTGTTTGGTCACCTATTTACTGCATATCTATATTGGACACTTGCCGAACTCAGAATTAGCTCCTTTCTCCAGCTTCGGCCCAGTTTCTATTTCTTCTAAAATAAGATATAAAGCAGAAATCTCCAGACATCAAGAGATCTAGAAACCAGTCAAGTTGATAGGATGTGGCCCATTTCTTTTTGTGTCAAAGGTTTATTGCACAAAATAGGCTGCCACGTAGTTTTCAATGCTCCGGAAAAATTTTTACCTTTTTCATAAGTATAGCAGATCTGGGTATCTCAGCTTTGGAGGTGTGGGTATTCAGAGAACTGGACATCCAATTCAAAGGAGAGAGGTGTCCTGGATCTTTTTATAACTTTCTTGGGGGCAGAACTGATTGGCAGCAAAGGTATCCAACCTTAATTCTGAACTTCATTTGAGATGGGTTCATGGTTGGGTCTCTCTCTGTTCTTTACAGCAATGTAAACAGCAAGTCAGGGCAACTTTTAGGAAAGATTTATCCTCGAAACTTGGAAAACATTACATAATATAATATATTATTATATTAGTAATATAATATTATGTATAATAATATATTCTATAATATTATAATAGTATATTATATTATATAATATTATATATTACATAATATACATAAAACATTACATAATATAATATATTATATATACTATATATTATTCTATTAATATAACATATTACTATTATATATAATATATAATACATTATTATATCCACATAATATAATAAAATGAAATAAGAATCCTGCTGAATAAAGTGTTCTAGATCTTGAATTGCCTTATAGAATAATATTTAATGACTTGTTAAAAAATCTCTATGTTTTTCTCAAGAAAAAAAAAATGTTAAACTTATAATGAGTATTAACATGAATCTGACCAACTTGGCCAAATTGTTTCTAAAACAACTTCAAAAATGATTGCTTGGTGGCAGTGGCAATGAACCAAGTTCAAAAAGAAAATAAGCATCATGTTGGTTGAGTTTAGAAAGTTTTCTCCCCCCTCATTGAGTAATTCACTTTTTATTCAGTCCCAAGGGACAGGATCATGTTAATCTAACAAATAAAGATTTAATGTCTGTTTCACGGCTTTTCTACCTTGGCCACCCAAGAAAGGTTGAGATAAAATGCCAGTTTTACCTTTATAAAAATAATACACAACAATGACTATTTATGAAAATATTTTTTAATTATTAAAAGACCTTATTCTTTGGTTAGCCACCATAGCTCAAAAAGAAAAACCAGGGATGGGAGGGAGGGAGCTAGGACTCTGACTGGTTTGTCCCAAACTCTTCTCCCTCCCCACACAAGTCTCCAACCTTGTCAAACCTTCACATCTCCACAGAAGTTCCCACCCTTCAGTGAGATTTTTCTACCTTCTATCTTACAAATACAGTTTGTGTTTCTCAATGACAGGGTGGTGGGAATGGAAGCATCTTTCGAGTGGAAAGAATAGTAGAAGCAGAGACCTGGAAATGGGAATAAAAAAGTGTGTAGTGTAGTGAGAAATTGGACCACTAAATTAAGATGGACTCGGGTTTTAAATGCCAGCTCCTAGGGGATTGTACTTTATTTTGCAAACAATAGGATGCTCTTTAAGAGCACTTTTGACGAGAGTGAAACTGAAGACAGTAGAGTCAACGGCAGGCAGTACTGATGTCCTGGCTGACAACCTGAACCAGGAAGATCTCAATGCGAAGATGCTGAGAAACTGACTTAGCAGTTAGTGCCCCCTCTGCCACTGTTCTCTAGCTATCGGACCGACAAACTCAAACCACTGTGGCTCTTGCCTTCTGAAAGCTTGCCATCATCTATCCAAGCATGTAGCTGAAGATATAGCATGGGGGCAAGTTGTTGGCTTTCAAATGGCCCACAGGACAGTAATTCTGTACACTCAAGGATTTCATGGGCATGCTGGGAGGATCTGTGTCTCAAGGGAGGAGTTACACAAACCAGAAAGACAGACTTGGCAGAGAATGTCGCTTAGTGAGAATAGAATCTGAATAAGTTATAGGAATTAGGTGCTATTAAATAATCATTAGAATTAAAAAGACCACCTAAGAGAGCTGGAAGCACTGCTCGCTCAGAGATCCTTTCCCAATGAGACCAGGCACAAGAAGTTAGAGACTCAGGCTTCCTTTTTTCCCAACAGCATGTGGATGGGCCCTGCTGACATTTGTCTTCCAGACCCCCTGTGCTTATGTTGCTGATGATCTCTTCCCCTTCTATCTCAAATTCCTTCTTATGAGACATGAATAACTAAAGACAAGTCCCAGTTGTCAGCATCACTATTTCTAGGAAGATATTAATGTCTTTCAGAAACAGTAACTAAAATCAGTGAAAAAAATACATTTTTTGTTGTTCAGTTGCTAAGTCGTGTCCAACTCTTTGTGACCCCTGGTGTGAACTGTATCACACCAGGCTCCTCTGTCCTCACTGTCTCCCTGAGTTTGCTCAGATTCAGGCCCATTGAGTTGGTGATGCTATCTAACCATCTCATCCTCCCTGGTGGCTCAGTGGTAAGGAATCTGCCTGCCAATGCAGGAGACATGAGTTCAACCTTTGGGTCAAGAAGATCCCTTGGGGAAGAAAATGGCAACCCACTCCAATAATCTTGCCTGAAGAATCCTATGGACAGAGAAGCCCGGTGGGCTACAGTCCATGGGGTTTCAAAAGAGTCAGACACAACTTAGCAACTAAACAACAAACAACAACAACCACCATGAAAAATTATACATAACGAAGTTAATTTCAGCCTTGTTTGTCAAACCAAAAGTTGGCAATGAGTTTCATGTTCGTCCAGCTGGGGAATTAGTTAAATAAAAGATGGTATATTTATTCAAACGTTTACTACGCAACTATTAGAAAGGATGCATAGAACAATCTGTACTTCACTAGAGATACATACAGTACAGTGGTATCATAAAAGCAAACTGTATATCAATAGATACAGTAGGTTCCATCTTTGTGGAAAAGAAGTACATATGTGGCTGCTTGTGTAATATATGCATAAACCTATAGATCAGATTTAAGCACCAGAACAAAATCTAGGAAAGTAACGCCTTTAAGTACTAGTGTGACTAATCCCCGGGGGAGGGGTGGGATTGTCTGTTAGGGATAATCTGAGACTGTCACTTCTTCCTTTATATGCACATAAGTGCATGTGGGCACACAGACATACACGCACACACACACATGTAATGGAATTATGGGTGAAATTTACTTTTTTTTTTTTTTTTTAAGAATCTCTTTCTTTCATTCTCTTACCCAACAGTCCTTGACAACCTCACAGGTATAAGGAAATCACTATGTTCTAGGATAAATTACTCTTCACTGTAGAAACTGATGACCACTATAAAAGAAGTATAAATTGAGTCTTTGGGCTTGTAGGAAACTGAGAGATTGCTTCCAACTATACGAGGCTGGGAGCCAAGAGACAGTGCAGAGATGAAGAAATTTTATCCTAAGCCATGCTTTTGCAGAACAAGCAGCCCACTTTCAAACAGTCTTTAACATGGCTCCCCTAAGTCATTAAAACGCCTATGAATTCCAATACTTTAGGCACCCACACTTCATTGTCTGGACTGCCACTTGAGTTGGAACCGGCCACAGTTATTTCATGCAAGACTCTGAATTCCAATTTTTGGTTCCCAAAATATGTTCACTTTACCCGTAGATCAGGTCCAGCACTTTGAATGTAACAGTTGCTTGATAAATAGTTGCTGCTTCATGGATTATCAGTCACATCGAAGAAAAATACTACTACTTGGCGATGATCTTTGAATTCAACAGTCTATTATCTTTCCTCGTTCGCGGGACATGATGATTGCTTGCAGCCTCTTTGAGCCCTCTGATCAAAGCCACCAGAATGAAATATAAAGTGCCACTGAAGGTTCTTTTTCTTACACATTAGCAAGGAGCATGAAGAAAATGTTTCATGAGTGAACGCAGACTACAAGACTATATGAAGCAAAACCCTTCCTGAGGATGGACAGAGGGTTAAACCCAAGCACGCGTGATGGAATGACCCCAGTTGCAAACCTTGCACCCCATTACAAACAAATGGGACCAGGAATGTGGTCTTCTTGCGCTTGCCCAGAGTTGCCTGCACCCACTGCCTCCCACCATCCATCTCTTCCTTCCCTGGTTTGTGTGTGTTTTTGTTAAACAGTGGATCTTGCTATGCTTTTCAGAAAACTAACAAGAAGCAAGCTGAAAATTAAAAATGGGTGCCAAGAGGCTTTACAGGAGTCTAAATAAACAGCCCGACAGGAAAGACGTGTGGCAGGCTGAGGTTTCAGGCTAGTGGTCCAAGCGAGTTAACAGACGTCTGTATAACAGAAGGGCTGTGTTTGTTTCCCCTGTCCCTGCTCTAGCAAATTTATTGGGTTATCTGTCTTCTTTTGACACTTGGGTGTTTAAGGTTTCTGTTCTAGGTGTCTGAAGACAGAAAAAAATTATTGTACAGTTTACATTCCTGGCGGAGGCTTTGACACATGCTAGCTGAAAAGTTCCTATCTGCCAATAATTTTGCAGAAAAAGCCTTGTAGAACTGGATTTTCAGAGAAGGTCCAAGAATCTTTGGTGAAAAGCATCAAGAACAAAAGTTTTCTTGTTTTATTTTCTGATCATGTCATTCTAACATCTAGTGAAATGCTGCCACCAAGCCACTTTTTTTTCATTGTACTCTTCCAACTCAGCAGGCAACATATAAAGACTATCAGTGTCTTGTAGGCAGAGAGGTTTTTCCATCCGTAGGGCTTGCACTCAATGTAGATCCTCAAGATATAGTTTGATTTGCTTCTGAGGTCAGGAATGCACGGAAGTGTTGTATGAACACTAGGTGTTGTGATAATACACTATCAAAATATTACAGTCATATGTGTAAAAATATTGACATGTTGATGACTGATGTACTCAGCCACCTACAAGCAATGCTGATATATTTCTTCTTTTCAGAATACACATTTTGAAAGCATTTTACTTGTAAATGTCTTGTTCTGGACTATAGCCTGCCAGGCTCCTCTGTCCATGGATTTCCCAGGCGAGAATATTGGAGTGGGTTGCAATTCCCTTCTCCAGGGGATCTTCCCGACCAAGGAATCAAACCTGGGTCTCCCACATTGCAGGCAGATTCTTTACCATCTAAGCCACTAGGGAAGCCCCCATACATATTGAGGCTGCCAAAACTAATGAAGGGGTTGGTAGGGAATTTAAATAGTTCTCTTATATAAACCTATTTCATTCATTCACTCATTTATTCAAGTAGCATTCAATGAATATTCAAGAATTTAATTGTTAGGAAGTGGGGAACACACAAGGGAGAAAAGAGTAAAACACAGTTAGTGTCTCTAATGGAAGTTTACAGTTTCTTCTTTCATCATCTTCTGCAGCAGATAACCTACTTGGCATAGTCGAGTCAAATTTTTGTTATACCAGATAATCAGCATGAAGACAAGGAGAGAAAAACGGCTTGCAGTTGATTTTTTCCTAGAGCAAATAGCTTTGCAGGAGTTGAGGCAATTTGAGCACATTATTGGATTTTTTTTTCTTTGTTTTGGCTTCCTTCATTTTGGTTCTTCATGGTAAGACTGGATTTGGCACCTGGTACCTACAGTTCCTGCTCCTCCCACTTCTCTTGGCAAAGATAATCACCCAGGCCAAATGGTTTTCTTTTCTTGGGTGGCCTCCCTTTTTATCACCTGCATTGGCATGTTACTGTTGTTTGCCTCACTATTGGTAAAGGCTTCCGTTTTGTGCAAAGAATAAAGATTTTTAGAACCAGCATTTCTGAATTTGAATAAAGTGTCACTTAATTGGTGGGTGACACTGAGCCTTGGTTTATCGTTGGTAAAATTGTGTATAATCATGTCTGTTTCATAAACTTGTAAATTATACATACCATTGTGTACTTGAACAGAATCAGCTTGACTTCTGGCTCTAGGAGGTAATTTTAAAAAGTCTGTTCATCCTCCCTTTGAGTCATATAGGATATTGAGAAATGAGCCATTTGGGAGAGTTAAGAAAATATTTGTGTCATAGAGACTCTATAGTTCATCACCTTCCTATTCATTTCAGACAAATGTGGTATAAAACTTTTTTTAAATAAGAAAAAGTCATGCTTATACTAGTGATGGGAAGCAACCTAGAAATCCAGTTGATATTGGTCACACACCACATCTAGGTCCTAGAACAGGCTTGGAAAGGGCTGCAAACAAATATAGGGCCCCAAATACTTATTTTAGTAGCTTAAAAACAACTTGAAATAAGACTTGTTTACTAAAGTCAAATAGTAATTAAAATACTTTGTAGATTTTACTGTGCAATAGGTAATTACTTATTGAATAAGTTTTCTTTCCTGAAGAGCTCCTCTTGTTGTTAAGTTGCTAAGTTGTGTCCAACTCTTTTGAGACCCCATGGACTGCCAGGCTCCTCTCTCCATGGGATTTCCCAGGCAAGAATACTGGAGTGGGTTGCAATTTCCTTCTCCAGGGTTTCTTCCCAACCCAGGGATCTAACCTGAGTCTCCTGCACTGCAGGCAGATTCTTTAGCCCTGAGCCACCTGGGAAGCCCCAGAGCTCCTCATAAAGCCATAGTATCACAACACACATTAAGACTCTCTAAAGAGGGAATAGTAAGCTAAGTTTTTGGAACTTTCTTTCATCAGGAGACTCTATTTTAATTTTGTCTTTATGGAAATATCAGGTGTAGAAAGATAAGCTGGGGTCATGGAGAGTGAATGCTAAAGTAAAGACTCAGAATTTTACTCTTTAAAGGCACTGAAATTTCTAGAAAGGAAAGTGTCATGATTCAAGGATGTAAGTAATGTTTTTGGAAGGGTGGGTCACTGGTGATAAACTAGGTTATTGAAAAGAATCAAGAGAAAGGGCATTTTCAAATAGGATAGAATCTAGTAGAATCTATAACCTAGATTATAGTTAATTGAGATTGTAGGCTGTGACATGGAGTTAGCATGTAGCTGAACACTCTTAACAATCATTTTGGAAGTGAAAGTATGAAAATTAAAAATGGGTGCCAAAAGGCTTTACAGGAGTCTAAATAAACAGCCTGACAGAAAAGACGTGTGGCAGGCTGTGTGTACTAAGCCGAGACAGTTGAACTTGAGTAGATTTTGCTCAAGATAGGGAAGATCAGAGTATGTTAGATGATTGAGGGGTAAACCACAAAAAAGAGAGGACCATGAACAGTCTTGGGGGAGGAAGGATAATTGTGATGGCAAGTCCATAAAATGATGGAAGGGAATAAAGTAGAGAGCAGAGGTATGGGAAGCAGCAAAGGCATGTAGCAGATGGAGGAAACCAATGTGGTGAAATTGGGTGTACTGAGCAGGTGCATCACGTGTTGTATTAATTCTTAATTATCACAATAGTTAAGTGCCATAGAAATAATGATCATCAATTTGCAGACACAGAAACTTGCTCAAGTCACATAGCTACTAAATAGCCCACCAGGCATTTGAAAAGCATAAAATCACTAATAATAATCTTGTTCAGACACCGACTTCCTGAATGTGGGAAATCCAGGAGATAATAAAGCTTTTGAAGGGGCCAGAGATGGGGCAGAAGGCAACCACCAGCCGACTACAGGGATAGGAAAATTAAGTCCAAAGATTAGTCCCAACCTAGCATAGGGCCAGCATGGATTCATTACTTCAACCTACAGTTTTATGTTATTATGCTAGAGCTTGCTGGGTCCCTCAAGTAGGAATAAAGGAAATTGATTTTTTTCCCCCACAACTGTGCTTGAATACTACAGGTTTGAATTGCATCAGTCCACTCATACTGGCTTTTTTCAATAAATATGCGTTATAGAACTATGCCATACACATTTGGTTGAATCCACGTGTGTAGAATCACACATACATACTGGGGGGCTGCTGTGAAGTTATCAGTGAATTTTCAAAGACTCGAGGGTTGGTACTCCTAACCTATGTTATCCAAGAGTCAACTGTACATATTAATGAATATACTCATTCAGGCTCTCTTGCTACCCAATTTTCTGAGGCCACCACTACACCACTCCCAGGTGACTATGTTGGATTCATCTCTTCTTATGAAGATTGTACTATCTAGTATAACCATAGTGAATTAGAATTTCTGCTTGTCTACCTTCCTCTCTAATTCATCCAAGGTTTCAAATTTCTCACTCGCTAAACCCCATCCAAGCGAGTTGAATCCTGGGTGAGTCAGTGTCTTCCCATTTCTGATCACCTTCCTTTCCTTCTCTTTGAATTCCCCCTTTTTGCTGAAGGATTGCTATTCCTCTTTCTTGTTGGGTGTGGTTTTTCATCAATTTTAGCTTCTTTGTCACTTATTCAAGCTCCGTGATTTAGCCATAACAGCAAAGAAACATGTAGAAATATTTGTTGCAGATATCACTTATAAAAAGCATTGATTTATGAACATCTACCTTCAATGTGCAAAGGTTGAAGATTACCAGTACTGTCAAGTGATAATTTGGTTGCTCAGTCCAAATTAGTCAAACAAAACACATGTACAATAGCAAAAAGTAAAAGAATAGGCTTGAGATGAATAAAAACATAGTTCCTACATTCAGAGGGTCATAACCTTGCAGAGGAGATAATTTAGACAAAGGAAACACTAAAAGGTTTAAGGAGGTAAAAGGCTTATGAGAAAAGAGCTGTGGGAATTGATAGGTGGGAGAATTCAAATCTGGCTGAGACCATCAAGAAGAGCATCTAGAAGGAAATGGCTTGGAAAGGAGCCTGGAAGGTTGACCTCTATGGGCACACACTGCTGCTGCTGCTAAGTCGCTTCAGCCGTGTCCGACTCTGTGCGACCCCATAGACAGCAGCCCACCAGGCTCCGCCATCCCTGGGATTCTCCAGGCAAGAACACTGGAGTGGGTTGCCATTTCCTTCTCCAATGCATGAAAGTGAAAAGTGAAAGTGAAGTGGCTCACTATAACTGCAATAATTAATTCAAGACTTCTCTCAAGTCCTGTGGGACAAGCTCAGAAATGGAGCATTTCCTACAGATGGTTAGAGTGATTGGGCATGTGGATTACCATTTGGGTATGGAAGCATCTGAAAGGGATGAATGAGTAAAGGTCACCTAAATATGGCTAACCTCAGAGCCCAGTTTAAGCCAGGAGGTCAAGTGCAGCCAGAAGCCAGCCAATGGACAGCTGAGGTAGGGAGTGAGCAAAGGAGCAGGAGAGGAATCACCTGAGCCAGACAGGGACATGGGAGAGAGGGAAGGTGTGGATAGAGAGGAGGAACACCATGTCCTCGGAGATGCAGTATGACCAGGGGTGGCTCAGGCTAAGCTTGGTGAAGAGAGCAGCTAGTGTGGAAGGAGATGCACGGATATGCAGAGCAAGAAGGTGAAAATTTCTATGGTCAGGACTTCAGGTGGCTGGAAATAAGGGGCTCATATTTTCTCTTTTTTATCCTGCTGTTGGAACTGCATCCAACAGCTATAAATACACCGGGCTGTATTTTCCAGTGGGCCTTCATCTTTATAAGGGTATAGAGAGGTCACCTCTGGAAGATGCCAATTCTAACCCTCATCCAGCTGTGCCCAGCTGTGAGCCCAGCAGTTGCTGCAGGCACCACAGTCTACTGTGTCACTTGATCAGCATGTTTTCCCCCGACACGGGTGCTTTTCAACATGGGCAGAAGCAAGTTTTGAAAGAAATGTATTCCACTCTTTGCTGCAAACCTGGGGGTTGGGGGTGGGAGGCAGGGCGGGAAGGAAGACAAAACCTCGAGAACACCTGAGTCAGCTTCAGTAGCTTAGAAGTGTAGCAGTTTAACACCAAATAAAAGCCGATCCAATGGCTGGTGCATCAAATTAAATTCTGAACAAACAACTCTCCAGCCACATCTCAGTCAGTTTTAGAATCAGTGCAGGTGATTGATGGTTCCTGAGGGTTGTATTGTCTCCTCAATGTGCAGGGATTTCCACATGCAGCTCCCATTTACCGTTAATGAGCAGCACACATAGGTCCCTGGGCACCGGAAGGGAACGCATCACTTCGTCTCCTTCAGCGGTGTGGGCTCGTCCCATGCAAAAGGGGCTTCTTAGCTGGGTCAGGAGCCTGGGTCTACCAAGTGAATGATGTCAATACAAAGTGCTGATGTTATCTAGCCTTTTTCTCTCAGAAGCATCCATGCTTCTTTTCATTTAATGAGTCTCTGGTATAGGCGAACCTTTGGGAGAAATTGGGTCCTCCAGCCTCAGCATGTTGAATCAGACAGAAGCTGGGGACAGACTGAATGGAGTAGTGGGTTTTCTCTGTTACCATTTGATGAAAGTGAATCTTGAGTCTGTATTTTTAGGGGAATAAAATAATACACCAACGCTTAACAGAGTCTGCCACCTAGCTAGATATCTGTGGAATAAATGGCAAATAGACACACACATGGAGTGTACGTCTCCTGAAATAAATCTCTGGGGATTCTCAGAAGGGTGTTGCTGGCTGACAGGGCAAAACTAGTCAGAAGGGAGAAAGATCCTGGTAACACCGGTGTGTTTGGAATGCCTGGCTCTATGCCTGTTTAATTTCATTCATTACTCAGAGCAATCTCTTTATTTGGTACTGTTGTCATCTCCATTTGACATATGGGAAACTGAGGCACAGAGGGACTGAAGTGACTGAGCTCTCACAGCTAGTATGTGACAGAGTTGGGATTTTAACATGGGCAGTCAGCTTTGGAGACCCTATAGTTTAATCATGATGTAATAGGGAATTCTCTCAGGCCTCTTCCATTTGGGTAGTAGAGTTTTTTTTCCCCAAAGCAGTTAAAAGACTAGCTCTCCTTTTTAAAATGGCAAGGAAAAACAAAGCCACGTTTGCAGCCTCTGAGTTCTCAGCTTCCCCAGCAATTAGCAATGTAGAAGTGAATGCATTTACACAGCTGTTTTCAGACCAAAGAAAGTGGAGGGTGACCGTGATGCAGGGGAACATGGGGGTGAGCACAGATTTCTGTTCTGTTCTTGAGGCAGATTTTATCTTCCTGAAGATTAAAGTTGGAAAGAGGAGGAAATAAGGCAGAGCTTCTGAATTGGCATCATGAAGGAGGCCTTTGCCTGCAAGCGAAACAACTTCTCTGAGGTTAAAATTTGAGCCGCCTCCATTGGGGGAGGATTCTTCTTGCTGCAACAAACGTGTCACTTCATGTCTGCGTGATGTGAGTCAACCTTCCAGGGCAGCAGCATAATTAGAACCCTAAAAAAAGTAATTTTCTAAATGAAACCTTAGTTCCCTGGGAAAATACAGTCAGCACACATGGAAGGAAATTTCGGATCTTTCCATTAGCTCCTGGGATGCCTGCTCCTAAAACAAGTTGTGCAATGGGGTCTGACTAATATTGCTCGCATTCTTTGGTCACCCTTCTTCCCTTTAAAGAGACTTTAAGCTCCATACAAAGCTGAGGTGACTTACCCACTGAAATGGGTCTCAGAGCAAGTGGTCTACAAACAAAATACAAGACCCAACATTTGGAATCACTTTTCAAACCCAACCTAAAATTTCAGGATCCAGATTTCATAAGAAAAAGAGAGCCTCCTGTTTTGAAATCTGATTTTAAAATAGTTTCTAGAAAAGTATTAAGTAAGCCCCAGTATCTCCTGGGAAAACAAGTGGCTCTTAAAATATCTTAAACTGCATCGTAGAGATTTTTATGAATGAGCAACATATGGATTAAATTACCCATACTTGAAAAACAAAATCAAATGACAAAGCACAGTTGGCAGTTTTATTGAGCCTGAATTATTTGGAAAACAGACCCATGATACTGTAGAAATCCCCAAAGGAACCCAGTTTACAAACCACCTTTTAAAAATGAAATATAGCCATTCATATAAAAAGGGCTATCTCTGCTAGAGTGTGTAGAGGTTAAGATTCAGATTAGCTGGTTTTCCTAAGTTCTGAGGGATCCACAGATCAGGGGACCTGAGACAGTGATGATCATACCCATAACTTTCTGGAATTCTTAGGGCACAGCCAGTGAAGCCAAGGTTGATCTCCTTTCCTCCCTCTGTCTCCATCTCCCTCTTTTTTCCCCCTCCCTCTTAGTACCAATTTGGCAGATAGGTTAACGCTTCGTTGTTTGCTCTTTTCTCTAATTTTTGAACTCAGTCACTGTCTATCCTGAATGAGACTTGCTTTCTGAAAAATAACTTGTGGTCAACTTATCATACACCTGATTCCTGTGGCTGTTTTTCATTCCATATATAAAGTGGGGAAACCTCTTTAATTCTCTTTAAAGATTGTGGTATATTTTTAAAAACAGTCCATTCTAAAAATAGTCTAAACATTTATTAAGCAGTAAATAAGAGAATGAGTAAAGGTACTTAAGGGAAATAAAACGATTCTTGATTAGTTCTGATTCCTAAGCACAGAAAGGGGTAGAAGCCATGGGTTCCTGGTTGAGCTGCCCAGTGCTCTTTCATATCCACGTCTGGTGCATGGGGCCAACACATCAAACGTCAAACAGAAACGTGAACGTTTACTGTCTTGGAAAAATACTACAAAGGCTTTGACACCAAAGGATTTATAAACCCTTAGGACCTTTGTGTCAATAAGTGACTGAGGCCAGACTTGATCCCAGCTCTTCAGATTCCAAGTCCAGTGCTCTTTCTGCTGGAATTAGTTCGTAGGCCTACAAAGATCTTAAATTCCTGGACTGACATTACATATTGAACAGGGATTTATAAAGTATAGACCCATCATATGTTTGTTTTTACATTCAACTCTCCAAGTGCTCGTCTAAATAATTTACATAAAAATGGCTTAAATGTTATTTTGCATATGTGCCACTTACTATAGACTTTTATTACTATAGGCCTTATACATTTATACACACACAATACTGAAGAACAGGGTTGTCAACATGAAATATACACATTATTCTTTGTGGGTGGCTTATAAGATATTCAAGAGTACTTTTGACCACACTCATTGTGTCTTATTTCTAACTGTTAAAACTAAACCCTGTGTGAGATGTGACTCCATTTATTATATTTTCAAGAAACATGCCCTTTTGGCCAGTTGTTCTCAACTTACCCATTCCTACCTCATATCTTTAATGCAACTGAAAAGTTCATGATTGGAGGGGAAAGGCGCTACAGGAAAAGTGCACAGATGCATTTTGGGTAAATGTTCAGTGCTTTTGGTTCCTCCAGTGGAGTCAATCTTCTGCCAGATTAACATGGCCAAGAAAACCAATGTATTAGTTGATGTTCTGCCTCCTTGCTCTTCTGAATCATTGCTTTGTTCTGTATTTCGTGGCGAGAGGCCAACATCAAGGAGCAAAAGTGGTGAAATATTTGGGGGGTAATTTCAGAGTTAAGTCTTCCTTTCTTGTCTTGTGAGAATATCTGGTAATCGAGAAAATTGGTTTGAATTCATCTGAAGAACAATTCCAGAGAGTATAATGTAAGTGTGAAGTGCGGAATGATTGTTTTGGGCTGTCCATGATCAATCATGCTGTCTCCTTGCCTTTGCATATACTTTTCTTTCTTCTTGGCACGACTCTTCTGCTTTTTTTTATCTCACTACTTCTCATCATCCTAAAGACTAGGCTTAAGCACAACCTCAGAAAGCCCTCTCTAACCAACCAGTCTGGTTTAGGTGCCTCTCCTCCAGGCTCCCATAGTAGCACTGGATGTAATTCTGTGATAGGATTTACTTGTCCTGTAATAATAGATTTATTTGTCTGTAAATACCAGAAATAGACCCCTTGAGGACAAGACCCCCTTGAGGACAAAAATTTCATTTTCAGAATGAAACCATGGGCCAGTATCTAGCCCACTGTAGATCTTCACTAAATGTTTATTGAGTGGCTAATAATTGCATGGCTAATGTAGTGAGGCTGAGCATCTAAGCACAAGGGTACATGGATACCAAGAAATATTGCTCTTTCCTTATTATGTGTCAAAATGTGTCTTGCCTTTGGGAAAAGAAAAAGCATTATGTTCCCCAACACAATGAAATATATTAACATAATTCAGAATCTGGGGCTCAAAGTTTCATCTACAGAAAAACACTGTAGGAAATTAAAATAAAAAAAAATAAAAACAATCCCAAAAGTACATGTTTTTTCAGCCTCATTTGCATGTAGAGATGTAGGGCTTCCCAGGTGGCTCAGTGGTGAAGAATCCACCTGCCAAGCAGAGAGGCGGGTTCGATCCCTGGGTCAGGAAGATCCCCTGGAGAAGGAAATGACAACCCACTCCAGTATTCTTGCCTGGGGAATCCCACGGACAGAGGAGCCTAGTGGGCTAGAGTCCATGGCATCACAAAGAGTTGGACACAGCTTAGCGACAAAACAACATGTAATGCAACCTTTCTGTGGTTCAGAGGAGACATTATTGTTTATTAAGCATTTTCATGTCCCAGACACAATGATAAACTCTACATGTCTCCGTAAATTACGATGACTTACAAAGACTCCGGATGCTAGAATCCTTATTTTTATATTACCAATAGCACAATTCCAGGAAGCTAAGTTATAGTCTTATAAATGGCAGAAACAGGATTTGAACTGACATCTGGCTGACTAACGTTATTCAATACAAAAATTTTCAAATAAGTTGAAATGAATTAAAAATTAAAAGAGTCAAAGGTTTTAAATTATTTCATTTGGTCAAATTTCTGGGCATGGATTTACTGAGTTGGGTGCAATTTCTATTCCTTTTAATAGCTGTGGCTAACTTAATTTCCAAAATGACTAGAGGAATCAATTCACAATGTTCCTCACCAGCCTGCAAATTTCTGAGTTTGTGTCTTTATCTCTCTAATCGTAGAACCTAAGCCCAGTGCTGGGCATGTGATAACTTCTTCACAGATGTTTGCTGAATAACTTACTAAATAATGGACACTATCACCAGTGTTATAGATTTTCTTTGACACCTACATAATGTGTTGCCTTGAGAAGTATATCTACAGTAGGTTTCTAGTCCCCAAATAAAAGAATAGAGATGACCCTGCGTAGAGCAGATTGGCTCTGTTGGGAAAAGCAACTGATAAATCTGTACTTTTTTCAGCAACAGAAAATTCTTCTCTCTTTCTGCATCGAAGAATTAAGTGAATCACTTTCCAAAATATGTGATCTGAATAAACCCCAGGCTGCCTAGTGGCCTGGACTTAGACTGCTGCTCTAGCTAGACGTACAGTCCAGCCAAAAAAGAGTCTTTAAAATGTAGTTCAGGACTTCATTCGAATTTTCAAAGGAAATTAAAGGGAATCTAATAACATTCTGGAAAATTCTTCTCTCTCTTTCCAATTTTCTTACATCTTTAGCTACTCTCACTCCTCAGTTCAGTTCAGTTCAGTCGCTCAGTCGTGTCCGACTCTGCAACCCCACAGACTGCAGCACGCCAGTCCTCCCTGTCCATCACCAACTCCCGAGGTTTACTCAAACTCATGTCCACTGAGTCGATGATGCCATCCAAAAATCTCGTCCTCTCGTCCCCTTCTCCTCCTGCCTTCAATCTTTCCCAGCATCAGGGTCTTTTCAAATGAGTCAGTTCTTCACATCAGGTGGCCAAAGTACTCGAGTTTCAGCTTCAGCATCAGTCTTTCCAATGAATATTTAGGACTGATCTTTAGGACGGACTGGTTGGATCTCCTTGCAGTCCAAGGGACTCTCAAGAGTCTTCTCTAACACTACAGTTCAAAAGCATCAATTCTTCAGTGCTCAGCTTTCTTTATAGTCCAACTCTCACATCCATACATAGCTACTGGAAAAACCATAGCCTAGATGGACCTTTATTGGTAAACTAAAGACTCTCACTCCTACCAATCTCTAAATCCACATTCTCAAAACTTTATGCAAAATTCTCTTTAGATCCTTTAACCCAAGGCTTTTGTTGTTGTTTTTGCTTCTTTTCTTGGGATGCCAGTGGCTTCATCTCTCCTGGAAGTGGCTGCGGGATCTGTGGTTCTCCTGGCCTCTGAGACTCCAGACCTCTCTTCCTCAGCCTTGGGAGTTAATTTCTTTTTCTGCTGGTTTTTCTTTTCTATTCTTCCTCCCTTCCCTCCATTCCCTTTAACTTCGTCTGACATAGTTCTTCTAAAGTTGAGGTATAGGTAGTATTTACTTACTTATTTGGCTGGGCCAGGTCTTGGTTGCCGCATGCAGGATCTTTAGTTGCAGCATATGGTTTCTTAGTTCCTTGACCAGGGATCAAACCTGCCCGCCTCTACACCCCCTGCATTGAAAGCATGGAGTCCCAGCCACTGGACTACCAGGGAAGTCCTGATATAGGTAGGGTTTAGAATCAAGACACTGACCTGAAGTATCGTTTCTCAAATTATACTAGAATTTTCCTGTGACCACGCCAAGCTTTGCCGATTTTTCTACAGGAAGCTTTCTTAAATGTTTCCCTTTCCCTCCATTTGTACAGCGTCGGCTCAGTGTTATAGTTGTCATGAAGGTTATAACAAATATTTGCCCTTCGTTGGATCAGTTCCCTAACTTGGGCCTCTCGTTTCTGCTCCTGTTTCCTTTCATTAACATCCCCTTCTCTTCATTTCAGACACCTCCAGCTTTTTGGACGTTTTTCCTCTGTCAAAACAGGGCAGATTCAAATAGAATTTACCTTATTAGGTCAAACTGAAATTCATGTTCAGCTACTTCTCATAAGTATTTATCTATAAAACTCTCTGACGCATTTGTGAGATGAAGTTTCTTGAGCATGTTTTAGACTGGCTGAGATTACTGTTCAGTTGTTCATACCATTTGCCTGAGTTATAAATTCTCTTACCCTGATTCAAGTCCAATTTTACTTTTATGATTTTTTTAAAAAATTGGGTAAACAACATTGCAATTTTGGCAACTTATATAAATAAATATAGATATAGGGGAATAAATTAAACCTATAGTTATTATACTTTGTGTTTTAGGAAAAAAGTTTTGATTATCATGATGATTGTATCAGTTATTTTAGGCATTTGAAACTTTGAGAAAATTTGACACTTCAAGAAGCTGGCATCTTTGCTTTGTGACTTTAATTTACAATGCTTAATTATTATTAGATTTGTGATTTTCTAAATTTGAAAAAAGTAAGAACATGATTAGCTTTGTAAACAGTTTTGGAAGCTTAAGAAAACCTGTTTTTGTTTGGTGTGTTTTTTTTTAATTTACCATTTCTTCTATTAGAATAATCAAAGTTTTGCTCATAGGGTTTATAAGTCAGCCCTGTCATCTATTTGAAGTTTGTGAGAGAATCAGCTTTACCAAGTTTGAAATGTGTATCAGTTAGAGTTCAATCTGAGAAGCAGATCCAGGAGGATGTATGATGTGTGTGTGTGTGCGGTTTATCATAGGGAAATTGGCTTGTGTGATTGTGGGCGCTGGCTAAGAGGTCAGGGGTTAGGAAAGTCCTTAGGGGAGAAGACCATATGTAGACTAGAACTCCATAAACATGGGCCAAAGCTTTGTCCACAGGAGAGTTCCTTTTTTTCTTCCTTCTGCGAAAGCCTCAGCTCTGCCTTTAAGGCTTTTGAACTAAGTCAGGCTCACACAGAATAATCTCCCTTGCTTAAAGTGAATTGAGTAAGGGTGCTAATTACATCTGCAAAATCCCTTCACAGCAGCACCTAGATTAATGTTTGGTTAATTAGCCAGGAAACTGTAGCCTAGCCAAGTTGACACATCAAAACCCCATCATAAAGTGTTTAACATGCTTTAATTAATTTGTAAATGGGTTGGACCCTTCGGGCTTACCAATTGCTCAGATGGTAAGGAATCTGATGCAATGCAGGAGACACAGGTTCGATCCTTGGATCAGAAAGATCCCCTGGAGAAGGGAATGGCTACCCACTCCAGTATTGTTGCCTGGAGAATTCCATAGACAGAGGAGCCTAGTGGGCTATAGTCCATGGGGTTGCAAAGAGTTGGACACGACTAAGTGACTAACACTTTTACTGGATCCTTTCAGTTCAGTTCATTTCAGTTCAGTTGCTCAGTCGTGTCCGACTCTTTGCAACCCCATGAATTGCAGCACGCCAGGCCTCCCTGTCCATCACCAGCTCCCGGAGTTCACTCAGACTCTCGTCCATCGAGTCAGTGATGCCATCCAGCCATCTCATCCTCTGTCGCCCCCTTCTCCTCCTGCCCCCAATCCCTCCCAGCAACAGAGTCTTTTCCAATGAGTCAGCTCTTTGCATGAGGCGGCCAAAGTACTGGAGTTTCAGCTTCAGCATCATTCCCTCCAAAGAAATCCCAGGGCTGATCTCCTTTAGAATGGACTGGTTGGATCTCCTTGCAGTCCAAGGGACTCTCAAGAGTCTTCTCCAACACCACAGCTCAAAAGCATCAATTCTTCGGCGCTCAGCCTTCTTCACAGTCCAACTCTCACATCCATACATGACCACAGGAAAACCATAGCCTTGACTAGACGGACCTTTGTTGGCTAAGTAATGTCTCTGCTTTTGAATATGCTGTCTAGGTTGGTCATAACTTTTCTTCCAAGGAGTAAGTGTCTTTTAATTTCATGGCTGCAGTAACCATCTGAAGTGATTTTGGAGCCCTACAAAATAAAGTCTGACACTGCTTCCACTGTTTCCCCATCTATTTCCCATGAAGTGATGGGACCAGATGCCATGACCTTCATTTTCTGAATGTTGAGCTTTAAGTCAACTTTTTCACTCTCCTCTTTCACTTTCATCAAGAGGCTTTTAGTTCCTCTTCACTTTCTGCCATAAGGGTGGTGTCATATACATATCTGAGGTTATGGATATTTCTCCCGGCAGTCTTGATTCCAGCTTGTGCTTTCAGCCCAGCATTTCTCATGATGTACTCTGCATAGAAGTTAAATAAGCAGGGTGACAATATACAGCCTTGAAGTACTCCTTTTCCTATTTGGAACCAGTCTGTTGTTCCATGTCCAGTTCTAACTGCTGCTTCCTGACCTGCATATAGGTTTCTCAAGAGGCAGGTCAGGTGGTCTGTATTCCCATCTCTTTCAGAATTTTCCACAGTTTATTGTGATCCACACAGTCAAATGCTTTGGCATAGTCAATAAAGCAGAAATAGATGTTTTTCTGGAACTCTCTTGTTTTTCCCATGATCCAGCAGAGCTTAGCAATTTGATCTCTGGTTCCTCTGCCTTTTCTGAAATCAGCTTGAACATCTGGAAGTTCACGGTTCATGTATTGCTGAAGCCTGCTGCTGCTGCTGCTAAGTCGTGTCTGACTCTGTGCGACCCCATAGATGGCAGCCTACCAGGTTCCTCCGTCCCCGGGATTCTCCAGGCAAGAACACTGGAGTGGGTTGGCATTTCCTTGTCCAATGAATGAATGTGAAAGGGAAAGTGAAGTCCCTCAGTTGTGCCTGACTCTCAGCGACCCCATGGACTGCAGCCTGCAAGGCTCCTCTGTCCATGGGATTTTCCAGGCAAGAGTACTGGAATGGGGTGCAATTGCTGAAGCCTGGCTTGGAGAATTTTGAGCATTACTTTACTAGCATGTGAGATGAGTGCAATTGTGTGGTAGTTTGAGCATTCTTTGGCATTGCCTTTCTTTGAGATTGGAATGGAAACTGACTTTTCCAGTCCTGTGGCCACTGCTGAGTTTTTCAAATTTGCTGGCATATTGAGTGCAGCACTTTATCAGCATCATCTTTGAGGATTTGAAATAGCTCAACTGGAATTCCATCCCCTCCACTAGCTTTGTTCATAGTGATGCTTTCTAAGGCCCACTTGACTTCACATTCCAGGATATCTGGCTCTAGATGAGTGATCATACCATCATGATTATCTGGGTCATGAAGATCTTTTTTGTACAGTTCTTCTGTGTATTCTTGCCACCTCTTCTTAATATCTTCTGCTTCTGTTAGGTCCATACCATTTCTGTCCTTTATTGAGCCCATCTTTGCATGAAATGTTCCCTTGGTGACTCTAATTTTTTTGAAGAAATCTCTAGTCTTTCCCATTCTGTTCCTTTTGCATTGATCACTGAGGAAGGCTTTCTTATCTCTTCTTGCTGTTCTTTGGAACTCTGCATTCAGATGCTTGTATCTTTCCTTTTCTCCTTTGCTTTTCACCTCTCTTCTTTTCATAGCTATCTGTAAGGCCTCCCCAGACAGCCATTTTGCTTTTTTGCATTTCTTTTCCATGGGGATGGTCTTGATCCCTGTCTCCTGTACAATGTCACAAACTTCATTCCGTAGTTCATCAGGCACTCTATCTATCAGATCTAGTCCCTTAAATCTATTTCTCACTTCCACTGTATAATCATAAGGGATTTGATTTAGGTCATACCTGAATGCTCTAACGGTTTTCCCTACTTTCTTCAATTTAAGTCTGAATTTGGCAATAAGGAGTTCATGATCTGAGCCACAGTCAGCTCCTAGTCTTGTTTTTATTGACTGTATAGAGCTTCTCCATCTTTGGCTGCAAAGAATATAATCAATCTGATTTCAGTGTTGACCATCTGGTGATGTCCATGTGTAGAGTCTTCTCTCGTGTTGTTGCAAGAGGGTGTTTGCTATGACTAGTGCATTTTCTTGGCAGACCTCTATAAGTCTTTTCCCTGCTTCATTCTGTATTCCAAGGCCAAATTTGCCTGTTACTCCAGGTGTTTCTTGACTTCCTACTTTTGCATTCCAGTCCCCTATAATGAAAAGGACATCTTTTTTGGGTGTTAGTTGTAAAAGGTCTTGTAGGTCTTCATAGAACCGTTCAACTTCAGCTTCTTCAGCGTTGTTGGTTGGGGCATAGACTTGGATTACCGTGATATTGAATGGTTTGCCTTGGAAACAAACAGAGATCATTCTGTCATTTTTGAGATTGCATCCAAGTACTGCATTTCGGACTCTTTTCTTGACCATGATGGCTACTCCATTTCTTCTGAGGGATTCTTGCCCGCAGTAGTAGATATAATGGACATCTGAGTTAAATTCACCCACTTCAGTCCATTTTAGTTCACTGACTCCTAGAATGTCGATGTTCACCCTTGCCATCTCTTGTTTGACCACTTCCAATTTGCCTTGATTCATGGACTTGACATTCCCTTTAGTGGCAGGGACAGTGGAGCCTGATGGGCTGCTGTCTACGGGGTTGCACAGAGTTGGACACGACTGAAGCAACTTAGAAAAAAAAATCTGTTAAACTTATAATTAAAATCAATACAAAATAAAAAAGTTATATTTTCTTTTGAGATAGAATTTCTAGTTTTCTAAATAAAATGACACCATTTATAAACTGAACCTAAAGACATGAGATTCAACACTCAGAATTTAACATTCAGAAAACTCAACATTCAGAAAACTAAGATCATGGCATCCAGTCCCATCACTCCATGGCAAATAGATGGGGAAACAGTGGAAACAGTGACAGACTTTTTTTTCTTGGGCTCCAAAATCACCGCAGATGGTGTCGGCAACCATGAAATTAAAAGACGCTTGCTCCTTGGAAGAAAAGCTATGACGAACCTAGACAGCATATTAAAAAGCAGAGACATTACTTTGCCAACAAAGGTCCCTGTAGTCAAAGCTATGGTTTTTCCAGTAGTCATGTATGGATGTGAGAGGACTATAAAGAAAGCTAAGCTCTGAAGAATTAATGCTGTTGAACTGTGGTGTTGGAGAAGGCTCTTGAGAGTTCCTTGGACTGCAAGGAGATCAAACCAGCAAATCCTAAATGAATTCAGTCCTGAATATTCATTGGAAAGACTGATGCTGAAGCTCCAATACTTTGGCCACCTAATGTGAAGAACTGACTTATTGGAAAAGACCCTGATGCTGGGAAAGATTGAAGGCAGGAGGAGAAGTGGACGACAGAGGATGAGATGATTGGATGGCATCACAGACTCAATGGACATGAGTTTGAGCAAGCTCTGGGAGTTGGTGATGGACAGGGAAGCCTAGCGTGCTGCAGTCCATGGGGGTCACAAAGAGTCGGACAGGACTAAGTGACTGAACTGAATTGAACTGAAAGACATGAGGAAACCTAGGTTTTAGTACTTATGGTTTCAGCAGTTATAATCAGCCAAATAGCTGTAAATAGTATTTTCCATGCACAAGGCTTTCCACATATGAAAAAGAAAATCCTGGGTGAGAGAGACCGACAGAGGAGAATTGGATAGAACACAAGAGTCCTCAGCCTTGACATATAGTTTGGGAATGACAGAGAATAGAATTTAGATGATTATTGAGTAAGATCTGAGACCTTTAAAAGATACTTGTGTCAGTGTTTGATAACGGCAATTGTTAAAACACTAAAAATGTCATCAACACCATTAAGATCCACGTGGTCCAGTTTCAAAGCTGTATCATCATAAATAAAATAAAATAAAATAAATATCTAGCCATCAAAAGAAATTTCAAAATAACTTGAAAGTTTTATTTATATTTCTTGATGCAATAATACATCACTCGAAGAACCCTCTTTTTGTCTATCATCCAACTCCCTTCCATTGCACCTCTACATTTTCCTCTGCAAATTTTTCATTAATTTTTTAGTATCAGTTTTTCTTTTTTTCTTTCTCCTTCTAAACAGGAAAGCCCCAATAACTGTTAACCAAGAAGGAAACTCTCTGGAGGACAAAGGCTGTCTAAAGTATTTGAAGTAAGCAGAGGAGAGAAACTGAACATTCACAGTAATACATTAATTGGTTTGGGTCTTCCTTCCTTACAATATTAACACTGATAAGTGTTATATCAGGGAAAATCAGCCCTTCTAATAGCAGAATGGATGCAGAAAACTTAAAGTGAGAAAAGAAAAGCTAAAATGTGTTCAGTTATGTAAAGGTAAAACCAATTACGCTTAATTATGTAAACTGTTTACCATTTATGCCTAATTACCCCAAAGCACAGTCATGATTATGCACTCCGTTAGCTATATATGTTAGATTAAGCTGCCGGTAAATGCTATTCTATTACAATGCTAAATCTGTATGTTCAACCCACTTAGATTACTGCTTCTTTTACTCAATAGCCTGCACATGCTGTCTGGCTATCTGCTTATAAATTTAAGAAAAGTTAGGGTGACCTTTGTCCCTCTGACTGCCACACTTCTGAACCTCTGCAAATATCTATTGGAGCCCTCCAGCTTTCAGCCTCTCTTCCTTTCCACTTTTTTATACACATTGAAATAAGTATAATTGGAAGCCTCCTGTAGCCCCCAGCTCTCTCTCATCTTACTTTTTAGGCTGTTGACTTCTTGTTACACCAAAGTTATATTTTTCTTTAAACACAGGATCCATGTGAGGCATATTCTTTTAAAAACTTGGGCCTTCCCTAAGGAAGCTGAAGTGTGAAGAAGTTTTGTTTACCAAGACATATCCTGATGAATGTCATTTTCTCTTCCTTCAAATTCTCTAATTTGGGTTCCTTGTCTAGTTTACCTGCCTCTGGTTCAGTCTGAGAATGAGCAGAAAGAAAACGTGAGGTGACCAGAAGTTGGGCACCCAGTCTGCCCTCCCCATTGATAATGGGATAAATAAACAGCGTTCCAAGTTGTGGTCTGTGGGATCGCCCGCATGGAATCACGTCAGAGGCCAAGCCTCCTTTTAAAGCCTGCTCTGCTTTGAACGGCAGGATCTCCTTCTATAAACAGGAAGTGTCTGGACCAGTGTATTTGCAACAGAGCCCACATTCTGGAAAACAGAAGAAATCTTGGCTACTGTGCTTTCTTGTGTTTCTTGTTATTGTTGCTGTTCATGGATGTGCTCGGACCTCTGCCTCTCTCTGCCCTCACACAGAGACCAGGACAGGGTAGGTCCTGCCGACAAAGTGGCAGGAAATTCTGATGAGGCAAGGTCCCGAGGCTGAGTTTGGCATACCATACTGTATGATGTCCAAAAGGCAGGAGTGGCAAAAAAAAAAAAAAAAAAAAAGAGAAGTGGGAGACAGGGCAAGGAGTCCTGGGTGATTTTTCTGTCTCTGCAACTCCCACCCAGCTGTGGCCACCACTGTCTCCCATGTGAAATCTAACACAACTCTGTCCTACCTGGTCTCCACACTTCTACTCTGCATCCTACAGAGCCTCCGCACAGCAGCCAGAGTGGTGGTCTTTTTAAATCATCAGTCGGATCATGGTTTCTCTCTCCTAAAACCTTCCAGTGGCTTCACAATAAACTTACAGGCTTTATAGGACCTGATGCATGCCTACACTTCTCATTTACTCTGCTTCAGCCACTGTAGCCTTTTCTGAACAAGTTGGAGCCTTTCCTGCCTTGGACTCTTGCTTGGAAGGTTCCTCCTAATCAGCTCTTTCTGCATTTAGAATCTCAGCTCAACTAGATTCCCCCTTCCCTATCCTTCTCCATCATGTCACTCTGTTTTATCCTCCTCATAACACTGAGTGCTCATAAAATTATCTGTTTCATTTATCTACTTCCTGCCTGTCTTTTTCCTGTGATTTAAGTTCTTTGAGAGTAGATTTCTCATTTGTCTTGATCACTGTGCTATCTCCAGTTTCTTATATAGAGGGTGTAACATAATAGGAGTTTTTTAAGTAATTAAGAAATAAATAAAATTTTCCTGGCATACAATTATCAGCTATTTTTGGAATTATACATGGGAGAATTGAGGTAAGGTGACAAAGGTGTTTGGCTGAGGACTGTTTTAGAGTCGAAGAAAATCTCTTCACAGCAGCTTCAGGTTGGAGACTGGGAACGGTAGGCCAGAGAAACATTTTAGGAAATCTTGACTTTTTCTATTGTGGTAAATGACACATAAACTTTGCCATTAGTAATGTTCAGGAGATTCACAATGTTGTGCAATCATCGCCTCTCTGCAGAACAATTTCAGCACCTCTAAGGAAACCACACATCCATGAAGAAGTCACTCCATTCCCCTCTCTACCTCAAACCTCCAGAAATCACTCATCTACTTTCTATCTTTTGGGTTTTCCTATTCTGAATATTTCCGGTAAATGGAATCAAGCGACATGTGGTATTCTGTTCTTGGCTTCTTTCAATTAGCACAATGCTTTCAAGGTTCCTGTGGTACTACATGTCAATACTCCATCCACTTTTATGACTGAATAATATCCAGCTTTACGGATACACCACATTCTGTTTACCTGCTTATCAGCTGGTAGACATTTGAGTTGTTTCTACCTTTTGGTTCTTATGAATAGTGCTGTGTGAGTATTCTCGTACAAGTTTTCGTTTGAACACCTGTTTTCAATTCTTCTGAACTGTTGACTCATACAGTAATTCTACGTTAAACTTATTGTGATGGTTAACTTTGTGTGTCAACCTGACCGGATCACAGAGTGCCCAGATATTTATCTAAATATTATTTCTGAGTGGGTCTGGGAGGGTGTTTCTGGATTAAATTAGCGCTTGAATCAGTGGACTCAGTAAACTGGTTGCACTTCCCAATATGGGTGGTCATCATCCAATCCATTGAGGACTTGAATAGAGCAAAATGGTGGGAAAAGGAAGAACTCCACCTGATCGCTGAGCTGGCACGCTGACCTACTCCAGCATTCTGTGCTCCAGGTTCTGCGGACTGGAATCTATAGCAGCACCTCCCTTGGTTATCAGGCCTTTGGATTCAGACTAAATCACACCACAAGCTCTCTGTGGTCTCCAGCTTACAGATGGCAGATCGTGGACTTCTCAGCCTCCATAATCGAGTAAGCCAAGTCCTTATAACAAATTTATTCATACGTCCTATTGGTCCTGTTTCTATTCGGGAACCACCAATGGGTTTCCGCAGCAGCTGCGCCATTTCACATTTCTACTAGGGTGAAGATTCCAGTCTCTTCACATCATCTTTACCAACTCACGTGTTTAAAAGACATTTTTTGCTTGTTTTAAATTATAGCTCATCTTTGTGGGTATGAAATAGTATTTCATTATTATTTTGCTTTGCATTTCCCTAATGACTAAGGATTTATAAAATCTTTTCATGTGCTTCTTGGCCACTTGTATGTCCATTTCTTTCAGGAAAAATATCTACTCAAGTCCTTTGCCCATTTAAAAATTGGACTTTGCTTTCTTTTTTTTTTTAACCTCTTTTGTTGCTGAATTCTAAGAGTTGTTTATATTCTAGAAACTAGATTTTTATTAGATAAGTGATTTGCAAGTATTTTCTCCATTTTATGGATTGTCTTTATTTTCTTAATAGTATCCTTTGATGCACAAAATGTTTTAATTTTGATGAAATCCATTTAATCTGTTTTAAATTTTGTTGTTCCTACTCTTGGTATCATAAGTAAGAATCTTTTGCCAAATCCAGGGTCATGAAGATTTATCCCCATATGTCTATTTTTTTTCAGAGTTTTATGTCTTCAATATACCATACTTTTTGTATATGGTGTGAGATAAGGGTCAGGGTTCATTTTTTCTTGCATGTGTATATCCAGTATGTCAGTATGATTTGTAGCAGATATTATTCTTTTCCCATTGAGTAGTTTTACCATCCTTGTTGAAAATCAATTGACTATAAATGTATAGATTAATTTCTGGACTCTCAGTTCTATAGAAAATCTTACTTTTTAAAAAATGGAGATACTACTAATACATTTTGAGATCTTGGGGGAAGGGGCCTTTGAAAACTCCATGTTCTCTTTTGAATGTTGTTCTGAATAATCTGGTTTTAACACATTATAGGAATGTAGGCTAATAGTCAAGTAAATTATAATTACTGTAGTTTGGGATCATACCTGCTGAGATGATATTAACACTGTTATTAGTAGTAAAGTACTAGGAATTCTAGGCAGTTCCTATTTACATGAACCTTTTAAGATATATGATCCAGTAACAAATATTAGGTTAACGTTACTTTCAGAGCATGAGTCTGTTATCTGGCCACACTTGACTTTTTTCCCCCACACCAGTCCCTCCACAATGATAAAAACTGAAAAATGGACAGAGGGGAGAAGAAAAATTGCATGGAATATAATATGTACTCATTTCTAAGTCATGTGAATCACCTGTCTTTCCTACTCTTTCTTTTATCATGAAGACTTAAAGAGCCTACTGGAGCTGATAATATGGGTCCTGATTAAATCAATCTCTGATCACACTATTCCATTTTACATGGCTTATACTCTTGTTCCTAGAGTGGACATTTTTTATGGGTTCTCAGGCCCTGGGGTGTATTGTGAGATTGAAAGAATCTGAAAGATATTCATGTTTTTGAAGCATTTACTATTTGGTGAGAGACATAGATATACAAACATAGAGCTATGGTATAAGGTGATAAAGGCATCAATCAAAGTCATGTACAAAGTATTTGGATAGCATGGGGAAGACAGTGATTAATTCTGCCCAGGGCTTCACAACTCCTCCATTAGACAGAGATCCTTGAGCGTAAGAACTCTCTCTTCATCTTCATACCCCATTGCTGAGAATTTTTGAGCATTTATGTGCTCTACAAATGTTTGTTAAATAAATGGGTAAGATAAGACCTGAATTACGGATAGGAATTTTCCATACAGAAAAGGAGAACAGAATTCTAGGCTGGGGTGACAGCATTATACAAGCGCAGAGTAATGAGTGTGATTCATTCACTGGATGGCAAATGACGGGAAGAGTCTGAGGGTGTGTGGATGGCAGGAGGCGAGAATGAAAAGTTGCCAAGGGTTAATTTGTAGGAAGCCTCAAATGTAATATTAAAGAAATTTGAAAGATTATCTTTCAGGCTTTAGGGAACCATGGATCATATATAAGCCCAGGTTGGTGACAGAAGTGGGATATACAAACAGTTACATGAAAATTGATCTATGTTTTAGAAAGAATACTTGGAGAGCACAGTAGAAAGCAGAAATTGGGTTTGGGAACAGGGAGATTATCAGGAAGACCATTTAAAAGACGATTACAGTCTAAGGAAAACTGAGCAAAGTCTGAATTAGGGCAATGTCTGTGTGAATACAAATATTTTGAAGGTAGAATTGATTATTAAGAGATAGAAACTGGGTTGTTGAGGAGTGAGGCCAAGTTTCTAGTTTGAGCTACCAGGTGGACTATGATACAGAGAGTGGAGACAGAGACTAAGAAGTGAAACGGGACTGGCCACATACATGGGGCGAATGGGAATGAAGATGATGGGTCCATGCAGACGTTTATAACCTTGAAAACTCCAAACTCCACGTCACTCTCCATCCTTACTCATGGCAGGATCAAGAGAGAGAACTATTCAGATAATCTGACTAAAAAGAAAGGCTCTATATAGGCTATACACATGACTTTCCCTTCCTGGGTTTTCCAATAGTAGTGAAGTCACCTGAGGCTTGTAGACAGATCCTGTCCATTTGAAGAATGATGTAAAATTACTGTATTTGAGTTTACATTTTTCTTCCCACTTCACAGTCTTCTAATCTTTGATTCCAATTCTGTTACTTATTAAGTAGCTAACATTAGTATTTTTCTGGCAATATGTTATTATATGCTTTTTGTGTATCATTTCACAGTCATTTTAGGTAGAAGAAAGGGTTTGTTATGATTTCTGTTTGATACAGTCTGAATCTCAGAGAGGTAAAGTGGCTTGTTTAAGCCCACACAGCTAAGTGACAGAGCCAAGTCTTGAATCTGGTTCCTTTATGTCTATAGTCCACATTCCATTACTACTCTGATATTTTTCTTTTTTTTTTAATTTTTATTTTTACTTTATTTTGCTTTACAATACTGCATTGGTTTTGCCATACATTGACATGAATCCGCCACGGGTGTACCTGCGTTCCCAATCCTGAATACTCTGATATTTTTCAAGCTATTTGAAACTCAATGGATTGTGAAACTCATCAGTGGACTGTGAAATCATTTTAGTATGACTATTTAGCGCTGACTAAATAATTAGAACCTTAAAATATCAACATGCATCATACATATTAAGTATTTTATAAGGTTTTGGTTTCACACACACACACGTGCAAATAGCTAGGACTACAACGTGTGTATATTCAGTATTGGTGTCAGTTTGGGTTGGTGGTGCTCCGAGAGAGGAAAATCCTTCAATTTGGGATGGCAGAGGGAAGTTTCATGGAGGAGGTGATGATTTATTGAATCTTAAAGGATATTAAGATTTGAGCAGACAGAAGAACTGGGTCATTATGGGTGGTTGACTGTTGTATTTCACATGAAGTAGGTATATCTCTAAAATCTCCTCCTTGGAATTATATTTTAGGGAATTTAAGTAAAATCAAGACTGAGGGAATGAAATTAGGTCTAATAACCTGTGTAGACAGCGCTCATTGATTTTTGGCTATCAGGCACCCTCATTCCCTTCCAAAAAGAATCCCCATCTTCCTTGGGACATTAGCTGTCTGACTGGGGGAAAGGTTTGGCTGTTGTCGGGGGGACCATTTCTCCTTCAGATAAGGAGCTACCATGGGACTAGTAATGGTTTTAGCTGATTCATTTCCAAGCCTGCTGCCTGGAGTTACTGTAGCTGCTGGTGTTCAGAGTTTCCCAGTTAATGCTCCTGGTGATATATGTTTCCTCATTTTCTATCCACCTCTTAGTCCCATCATCCTTCTAATTTCCTTCACTGTAAGTTATAACTCTAATCGCTTCTTGGCCTTTTGGCTAAGATCAAGTGTAAGTTATAACTCTAACTAGAACAATGAGAAAACATTTGCTTTTTATTCAGCTTATTGTAAATCTCCACAACACGCTGAAGTGAAAGTTATTCACTCAGTCAAGTCCAACTCTTTGCGACCTCTTATACGGTAGCCCACAAAGCTCCTCTGTCCATGGGATCCTCCTGGCAAGAATACTGGAGTGGGTTGCCATGCCCTCCTCTAGGGCATCTTCCCAACCAAGGGATTGAACCCGCATCTCTTATGTCTCCTGCATTGGCAGGTGGGTCCTTACCACTAACTCCACCTGGAAAGCTCTCTACAACATAGCTACGCGTTAAATGTTTTATAGAGAAGGAAACTGAGGCTCACAGGGAGGCCCTACCCTGGGAATAGAGAAAACCGGGTTTTGAACACAGGTTTTAATAAGGATAATGTTCTTTATTTTTTCCAGCATTGCAGGCTGTCTCTCCAGAGCTGGATAAGCTTTTGTGCTTTACAAGTTTTTATGATTTTAAGGAGTTCTCATTTGTTGTTAAAATGACCCCAAATGTAAATGACTGCCTTAATATGAAAAGGATGTTTTCTTAAAAGAAGATGTTAGACTTAAACTGAAGTTTCCTGGTCTCAAAAAAGAAAAACCAAAAACATCAAAACCACTCAATCAACAAGCCTGAGCCCTCTCCCTCTTTCCAAATGTTTATTAGAGATTTGAGGCAGAGACTCATAGATAATTGAGAGGATTACAACCAAGGAATGAAGGAGAGAAGAAAACGTTCCCTCAGGCAGAATGGAATGGGAAAATGTTTTCTTGAGAAAGCAGAAAATGTATGCAAAGCAAGATTATTTTTAAAGACATTAAGAGAAGAAGGGTTTGGGGTGGGGTAGAGAGAACTGGGGAGAAGAAAAGGGAAATCACTGGAAGGAAAAACAAGATTTGGAATGATGTTTGGTCTGGTTTTAATTTATGTCAATTGGCAAATAAATCCATGAAAGCTGTTCTAGGCATGGATATCCCCTTTGTAACATAAGTAACTGAAACCAGTTCAGAATGCATTTTTCCCTCCTCTTCCTAAAAATATGATACACCCTATAGACAGAGGCAACATCAATAAAGTTTCCTGCCTCTGGCTCCACATTCTCCCTGCCCTCCCCTGATAACTTCTGTTGCTGCTACAGTTCAGAGCTGGTATAATTAGGGGAATTAAGGCTACTCATGAATATAAAATATATGTATGTTTAATTGTGCTCACAAACCAAAAATATAAAGAGGAACAGTGAATTAACAAAATTCCTCAACTAAGATTCTGTTGAAAACTTTTGATCCTTAGACTCATTCATTTCCGGCACTTTACCTAGCTATGGGGTGAGAATGAAAGAAAAAGTATGTTTAGTTGTTCAAGTGTCTTTTTAAAATTTTACCTGCCAGATTCTGAAAAGAATTCTGAGACAATTAGGAAAGCATGTATGATGAAAGTTCCTATAGAAAGTTAACCTTATTGATTGACTTCCAGGAATAAACTAGTGGAAATGGGGAGATTAAAGGCAATTAACTGAGAGAGTTTCATATCTAGACAAGAACTTCTACAAGCCTATAAGACAAACAACCTAGTTTTTGAAAGGTGAAAGCTATAATCAGGGTTTTACAGAAGAAATACTCATGCTTTCAAAAACATACAAAGAGATGGGAAATCTAACCAATATATTGCAATTTGAAACCGCAGAAACATATGTTTTCATACCTACAAACCTGTCAAAAACTTGAACAGTACTAATGGTTGGCAAGAATGTAGAACCACAGGAACCTCATGCAGTGTCCAGAGAAGTATAAAAGGGTTGAATCACTTTGGGAGGGAGTTTGATAACTGCCTTGCTAATAGTGCTGTCTACTTTATCCATTCAAGTCCTTAACATGGTAATCATTGTTCTTTCAAATTCCTGATCTGATAATCCAACATCTCTGTCATATCTGAGTCTAGCTCTGGTGTTTGCTCTATCTTTTCAAACTTTGTTTTCCCCCTTTTAGTATGCCTTGTAATTTTTCTTCATAGCTGTACATGATGCACGAGATAAAAAGAACTATTATAACTCGGCTGTTAGTAATGTGGTGATGCCATGTGGGCGGACGGCAAGCTTTGTATTAAGTCCTATGATTAGGTCTCAGTCTCTGAGTAAGTCTGTGCCTCTGGACTGTGAAATTTCACAAGTACTTCCCAGTCCCCTCTTAGGTGGGACACGATGGCTAGAATGGGTTAGAGTTGGATATTCCTTTACATCCATATGAAGTCTAGAGCCACTTGGTATTGGGTCTTTCCCTTCCTCCAGGTAATTTAGGCTCTGATAAAAACCCTTACAGAAAAGGCTCTGGGTAGGATTTTTCTTTGGAAGGAATGATGCTAAAGCTGAAGCTCCAGTACTTTCACCTCATTCGAAGAGTTGACTCATTGGAAAATACTGTGATGCTGGGAGGGATTGGGGGCAGGAGGAGAAGGGGACGACAGAGGATGAGATGGCTGGATGGCATCACTGACTCAATGGACATGAGTCTGAGTGAACTCCGGGAGTTGGTGATGGACAGGGAGGCCTGGCGTGCTGCGATTCATGGGGTTGCAAAGAGTCGGACACAACTGAGCGATTGAACTGAACTGAACTGAACTGAACTGAACTGAAAGTTTCTTCTGAGAGCAACCTTTTAAAGAAGAACACAGTGCTTCACATATTTCAAAGTGGTTACTTTCCAATCCTCCTGTAGGAAGCAAGAGGGGTGAGCTGGTAGAGGTAAAAACTCATAAAAGTGTGGCTGCCCCCATCCCAGATGTCTGGGTACCCCTGGACTCTGACTTGTCCACACTGAGCCTACAGCAATTCCGCAATTACAGTTCTCATATTTCTACCCTGGCACTTGTTCCCAAAGAGTTTCCTGCTCTGGTGAGTTGTGATTCTCTGTGTCTGTCTGTCTGTCTGTCTACCTCTCACATTTGGGTGGCACTGGTTTGTTCCATGATACAACTTCTCTTAGAATTGCTGATTTTTAAGTTTCTTCAGTTTTTTTCTTGTTATTAGGAAAGACTTGCAATGTTTTTGCCTGGAGAATCGCAGGGATGGCGGAGCCAGGTGGGCTGGCATCTATGGGGTTGCACAGAGTCAGACACAACTGAAGTGACTTAGCAGCAGCAGCAGCAGCAGCAGCAGTTTCCAAGCTCCTTTCTTGCCAAAGCCGAAACTGGAAGTCCCACAACCTTTCATAAAAAAGAAAGTTTTATGACAATTCAACATGGACATCCTCACAATCAAAATGAGTCTGGTCAGAGTTTCATGCTGTTATCAGCAAATGTGGTTGAGAATAATGATGCTGCTATCTGGCGTGTGTGACAACCTTACCTGGGTAAGACCCAGAGGATCTGTATAGCGACTCAGAGGCCCTGATGACTCATCCTGCTGCCTGGCCTGATAATTGTAGTAACTGTTCTAGAGGAAATTCCCTAGTCTTTTAATTCTTTGCTCCTCTTTCTTAGGGTACAGTGTTACTGAGGAAGTACATGGGCTACATGGAAGGATTAAGGCCCTGCATTTATGATGGTGTGATTCTTTCCTGTTTGAGCCTTGATGAAAACCAGAACATTAATGGAGAGAAGTACAGCCTTTTCCATTTTTTGAAGCTCTCAGGATAAAAATAACAAAATGGCAGAATAAAAATGTGGTACATTTTAAATATTTAAATTGAACCACTATAAGCCACCTTGCAGAACCAGTAGCAGGACTAGTTTTAAGTCATGTGATTGAAGTTGTCACAGTGAATCTCTGTGAGTATATATATAGTCTCATCTGAAAAAGGGGGGTCAAAAACCTAAATTCAAGGCCCTAAAGTCTACTGCCTCAACTCCCAACCCTATTCTGTGATGGGTCACAGCCTAAATAGTAGAAAAAATTTCAAAACGGGACCTACAGTTTTGCTTGAGCAAGATGGTATTTTCTGGCATCCAAGGTTGAAAGTGAAGATGAAAGTTAGTTGCTCAGTTGTGTCTGACTCTTTGCGACCCCCTGGACTGCAATCCGCCAGGCTTCTCTGTCCACGGAATTCTCCAGGCAAGAATACTGGAGTGGGTTGCCATTTCCTTTTTCAGAGATCAAACCCAGAGATCTCCCACATTGCAGATGGACTCTTTACAGTCTGAGCCACCAGGGAAGCTACAGTGTCGCTTGAGCAAGATGCTATTTTCCGGTATCCAGGGTTAGTCTTATAAAAAGGGGTAAAAGCAAGCACCTTTGGTGTATTAGTATACATTTGGGCAGACAAAGGTTCAAATTCTGGCCTTGCAATTTCCTACTTACGTAAACTTGGTCAAATCATTTCCCTTTCTCTGAGCCTTTGTTTCCTCACCTATAAAATGAGTCTATGGACCTGGGTCTTAATGAGTTTTTAAAATCAATATTCATGTTATTTTTATGTATGTCTTATTTATTCTCTTAGATAGTAAGCTCCCTGAGGACATGAATCATGTCTGATTCATTTTTAAAAATTTCACAGCACTTTTCACTAACTTAATCTTTTAAAGGAACTCTTATAGACCAGGCATTTTATACTTGCATTTTTAAAAGCTCCATGGCAAGCTTATGAAGTTGGCCTTACCACTTTTCAGAGGTTCAGAGAAGTTAAGTTAGTTGCCTGTTAGCGAGCAGTTGGATTTAAATGCACATCTGTTTGTCCATGTTCTTTTTACTCTGCCATGATGCTGCCTCCACTTGTATTGAGCACACATTTGCTTAATACATTCAATGGTCTCATCTCCACTGAATGGATCTTTCACTGGGCTACCTGAAATTCTTACCCTCTGGTTTATCTTCTGAATATAGTAAGGCCTCCATGGAATATAGTTGCCAACCAAAAGCAGGTTCATTACCAGGTTAGCTTGGGCAGAGGGCTGAAGCCCTGAAGGAAGCCCAGTGCTTGTAAAACCTTTTAGAGAGTGAGAGGATTAGAGAAGTCTGGTGGATGGGGACCCTCTGGGAGGTCAGGTTTCAGTGCTTGACCTTAGACACAAGGAGTGTGTGGGTGGTGGCAAAAATGAAAGACAGCATGAAGACCTAGGTAAGTGACAAAGGAAGGAGGGAGGAAGGGCAGAAGGGTACAGGCAAAGACTTGGTGATAAAGTCCTTGAAGAAAAGGCGTCAGAATAAGATTGGCTTTGAGGGTAGAAACTTAGCCGACTTTTTCTTTGAAAATTTTCTAACTTCCTGTATTATCGGATTATTTTTTATAATAAGCAGGGTGTTTTTTGGTAATTAAAAAAAACAACACCTGGTAAGCTTAAATTTTTAAAATGACATATTTGCTCTTTCTATAGGTCTGCAGTACAAAATCACAGATTATTTTTGAGCTGGAGGAGCCTGAAAAATCCTCTGGTCCCATTCTCTTTCCCTCGCCCTTTCTCATCAAAAACTGTATCATAATAGGAGGTAACAAAGGCCAAGCATTCAAGGAATAGATAGAAAGTACTGGAAAAGCTGTCAACTCATTTAAGTGCATTTATAAGACAACATTTTATATTCTTCTATGAGTTGAAGATACTTTTGGTGTTTGAAGCCATCAGGAATAGGGAAGAGAAGTCGAGGCCTTGAACACTTAGGTGTGTTATTTTCAAAATGCTAGTCAGGACTGTATTTTGATTTTCCCCAATATTTACCTCTAAAAGTTTCTTGTCCTAGCCTTAAGCTCAACTTTAAGGTAATTGATGCTTATTGCTTTTTCTTTAATCCAGGGGTTATCTAAAACAAGTGAGTGGAAATTTACCAATGCTATCTTCAAACAGAGAGTAAAAATTTGGCTCTTCTACTTACTAGGTGTGACTTTAATAATAAGCACTACTGTTTATGGTATGCTTACCTTGTACTAAGAACTTTACTTATCTCAATCCACATGATAATCTTATGAGGTAGATATTACTCTTTCCATGGTATAATTACAGAAAATCTAGTTCAGAGGAGTTTAGTAGTTTTTCCAAGTCTCATGCATACAACTGCAAACATGAGATTTGAACCTAGATCTGCCTGATTTCAAATTACTTCTCTGTACCCTCTTGGACAAATCATTTAACCTCTCTGAGCCTTGGGTTTGTCATTTGAAAAATAGAGAAAATATTTCCTCCTTTATAGTTTTATTGTGAGGGGGAAAATTAATATAAAGCATTTAGAGGGTGCTCAGTAGATACTGCTTTTTTTAAAGCTAAAAGCTGAAAGCTACAGGAATGGCATTTAGTGACTGGCTCTGGGTAAAAAAAGTGGAACTGAACTGAGTCCTTAACTCAGATTTTTAAGCTTTATGGAAATTGGTCAATAAAGAAAACTTGCAACTCTAAAAATATGTATGTTTGTTCAAAACAAGAACAGGAATAGAGGGTGGTTCTGTCTCCCGTGAATTCTCTAGGAGTCAAGGTAGGGATAAATCAAAAATTTTAAACTAGGGTTTTTTGTTTTCTTGTTTTTGTTTTCGACAAGGCCATTGGGATGGAAATACAATCAACTTCTTTACTTTGCCTTCCTGATTACCAGCAAGTAAACAGAGCCCTCTGGTCCTGGGAACCGAGGCTGGCTTCATGGACAAGTAAGCTGTGCAGTCAGAAAGGAATCAGTGCTTAGAAGGGCTCCATGCTTGGATAAAAATACTCTCCTATCACTGTCTCGAAATGCTTGATAATTTTTGAACATGGCACCTCCATTTTCATTTTGCACCTGGCTGGGCAAATTATGCAGCCAGGCTTGTTTGGTGTCTCCTAGCTCACCTCACTGAAATGTCCTCAGTCCAATGAACACATTCTCAGGAGATGGCTTGGAATGCTGCTTTAGCAGATTTCCCCTTTTCTTCTTGTTTTTGTTAGCAAACGATCACCCACCCATTCTTTGAGGTTATGTATAATGCGTGCTATGTATAAAGCTCTAGGTGAGTATGAAGGAAAGTAATACAGTAAAAAGGGGCCTGAGTGTTTTTTTTTAAGAAGGAAGAATAACAGCACTATGGCCAAAATGAATGTGCTGAGGACAATATTACTTCAGAATGAGTTCTCTAGAGAGAAGTTTTGAATTTCTGCGGATGGGTAGCTTTGGGTGGGATATGGGTATCGGTGTTTTCTTAAAGCACCTCAGGTCTTTCTAATGTGTAACCATGATTGGAAACCACTGAGTTAAAAACTCACTGGACGAAGTAGAGGGTTTTGATAAGCATTGATACAATGTCTCCAAAATAACTACTGGAGGATTTGTATGTGATCAACTTTGTGTTCTTGGGGTAACTAGAGTTTTGCAACTAGTAGGCACTCAACCAACTTTTATTGACAGGTGCAGCATCAAATATGATGTTAATTCTTTTGTTAAAGGACATTGTGAATGCAATCTGCACCTAAGCTTTTTAACTTTAGTTTAGGGTTTTTTTTTTGTTTTTTTGTTTTTTTTTTTTGCTGGCCCCTGGACAAGCAGAGGTGAAATTACATTTAAAATTTCCACTTACAATAGCATCATATAAATCTAAAGTGTCTACACTGAAAACTATATATTTCCTAAAAGATTAAGGCCTTAAAAAAATTAGAGCTGTGCAATGTTTACAGGTTAGAATACTACATATTGCTAATGTGTCAATTACTCCAAATTGATCTAAATAAATTCAATGTAGTTTCAACTGAAATACCAGCAGGCTTTTTCTTTTTTGTAGAAATAATCAGAGTGATGCTAAAATGTACAAGGATATGCAAAGCATCGGGAACATCCAAAAGAATTTTGACAAAACATTGAGAAAGAAAAACATAGTTGGAGGAGCCACACTACCTAATTTTAAGACTTGCAATAAAACTTCAGTAAATGAGAACAAAGCTAGTGGAGGTGATGAAATTCTTGTTGAGCTATTTCAAATCCTAAAGATGATGCAGTGAAAGTGCTACACTCAGTATGCCAGCAAATCTGGAAAACTCAGCAGTGGCCACAGGACTGGACAAGGTCAGTTTTCATTCTAATCCCAAAGAAAGGCAATGCCAAAGAATGTTTAAACTACCACACAATTACACTCATCTCACACACTAGCAAAGCAATGTTCAAAATCCTCCAAGCAAGGCTCCAACAGTATGTGAATCATGAACTTCCAGATGTTTAAGCTGGATTTAGAAAAGGCAGAGGAACCAGAGATCAAATTGCCAACATCTGCTGGGCCATCATAGAAGCAGGAGAGTTCCAGAAAAGCATCTACTTCTGCTTTATTTAATATGCCGAAGCCTTTGACTGTGTGGATCTCAACAAACAGTGGAAAATTCTGAAAGAGATGGGAATACCAGACCACCTGACCCACCTCTTGAGAAATCTGGATGCAGGGCAGGAAGCAACAGTTAGAACTGGACATGGAACAGCAGACTGGTTCCAAATAGGAAAAGGAATATGTCAAGGCTGTATATTGTCACCCTGCTTATTTAACTTATATGCAGAGTACATCATGAAAAACACTGGGCTTAATGAAGCGCAAGCTGGAATCAGGACTGCCAGGAGAAATATCCATAACCTCAGATATGCAGATGACACCACCCTTATGGCAAAAGTGAAAAAGAACTAAGAGCCTCTTGAAAGTGAAAGAGGAGAGTGAAAAAGTTGGCTTAAAGCTCAACATTCAGAAAACTAACATCATGGCATCTGGTGCCAACACTTCATGGCAAATAGATTGGGAAACAATGGAAACAGTGACAGACTTTATTGTCTTGAACTCCAAAATCACTGCAGATGGTGACTGCAGCCACAAAATTAAAAGATGCTTACTCCTTGGAAGAAAAGTAATGACCAACCTAGACAGGATATTAAAAAGCAGACATGTCACTTAGCCAACAAAGGTCCATCTAGTCAAAGCTATGGGTTTTCCAGTAATCATGTATGGATGTGAGAGTTGGGCTATAAAGAAAGCTGAGCACCAAAGAATTGATGCTTTTGAACTGTAATGTTGAAGACTCTTGAGAGTCTCTTGGACTGCAAGGAGATCCAACCAGTCCATCCTAAAGGAGATCAGTTCTGAATATTCATTGGAAGGACTGATGCTGAAGCTGAAACTCCTATACTTTGGCTACCTGATGTGAAGAACTGACTCATTGGAAAAGACCCTGATGCTGGGAAAGATTGAAGACAGGTGGAGAAGGGGACAACACAGGATAAGATGATTGGATGGCATCACCGACTCAATGGATGTGAATTTGAGTTAACTCCAGGAGTTGGTGGTGGACAGGGAGGCTTGCGTGCTGCAGTCCATATCCATAGGGTCACAAAGAGTTGGACACAACTGCTTGACTGAACTGAACTGAATTGAGACAGTGTGATATTGGGTAAAAGATAGACAAATATATGAGGAATAGAATAGTCTGCAAACAGGCCTACATATAAATAATCAATTGACTTGCAAGAAAGACACCAAGGTAATTCAATGGAAAAAGGCTAATCTTTTCTATAAATGATCTAAATCAGTTGGATAGCCAACTTGACCCCTTTCACACACAATACAAAAATTGTCATTTGAAATGGATCAGAAAATGATCATAGACATGAATACAAAAGATAAAACTGTAAACCTTGTAGAACCTATGGAACTTAGAGTTAGCCAGAGATTCTTACAAGGGCACAGGAAAGAGCTAACCATAAAAGAAAAATGTGTTATATGGGCCTAATTAAAATTTAACATTTCTAGTCTTCAAAAGACACCATGAAGAAAACTAAAAGGTAAAATGCTTGTGGAGAAAAAGAAAATATTCGTATGCAAATAATGGTCAGAGAGATGCAATGATGCTAGCTTTGAAGAAAGAGGGAGGGGATGACAAGCCAAGGAATGTAGGTGGTCTCTAGAAGGCGGAGAGTTGAGGAAGCAGGGTCTCCCTGAGAGCCTCCAGAAAGAAACAACAGCCTTGCCAACACTTGTGATTTCAGTCCTGTGGAAACTCATATACATCTAACCTATAGAACTGTGAGGATAATGAGTTTGTGTGGTTTAAGTCCACTAGGTTTGTGGTGATTGTTACAGCAGCAATAGGAAATTAATTCCTTAGGGTTTTCTATGTAAGCAATCATGTTGTGTTTGCATTAAGACAACTTTACCTCTTACTTTCTAATCTTTATGACTTTCACTTCTTTGTTTTTCTTTATTGCACTGGACAGGAACTCCAGCACAATGTTGAACAGAAAAGGTCAGAATAGACATCCTTGTCTTGTTCTAAATCTTTGGGGAAAGCATTCTGTTTTACACCATTTAATATGATGTTAGCTGTAGGTCTGCCCTTTATCACATTGAAGAAGTATTTGTTCTTTTTCCCTAGTTCACTTAGGAATGTTTGTTACGGAGGTATCAGATTTTGTCAAGTGCTTTTTCTGCACCTTTTAAGATATGATGCTACCTCATTTGCCATTTGTGACAAGTTTTTTAATTGATTCTTGAATGTTGAACCGATTCCACAATTTTGAAATATATTGATGAGTTTAATCTGTTAATATTTTCTTCACAATTTTCACATGCGTGTTATTGCTGCATAACAAGTTTTCTATGGGTTAGATAGTTGCAATTTAACTAGGTCCAAGCTTAAGGTCTTACAAGGCTTCAGTCAAAGTATTGGCCATGCTGTATTCTCATCTGAAGGCTCAGCTAGGGAGGAATATCCTATCAAGCCTTTACAGGTTGTTGGCAGAATTCATTTCCTTGTGGTTGTACAGTTGAAGGCCCCAGTTGCTTGTTGGCTATTGTCTGAAGGCTGCTTTCAGTTCTTTGAGTGAACCCTCACTTTCTTGCCATTCGGGTCTCCCAGCTAGGAAGACATATTACATAAATGTCAGGCAGTGACATCGCATTGCTTTTGCCATATTCTGTTGATTAGAAACAAGCTGCAGTTCCCACAGCACTCAAATTAGAGGGACGAACCTAGATATCGTATTGAAAAGCAGAGACATTACTTTGCCAACAAAGATCCGTCTAGTCAAGGCTATGGTTTTTCCAGTGGTCATGTATGGATGTGAGAGTTGGACTGTGAAGAAAGGTGAGCACTGAAGAATTGATGCATTTGAACTGTGGTGTTGGAGAAGACTCTTGAGAGTCCCTTGGACTGCAAGGAGATCCAACTAGTCCATCCTAAAGGAGATCAGTTCTGGGTGTTCTTTGGAAGGAATGATGCTGAAACTGAAACTCCAGTACTTTGGCCACCTCATGTGAAGAGTTGACTCATTGGAAAAGACTGTGATGCTGGGAGGGATTGGGGGCAGGAGGAGAAGGGGACGACAGAGGATGAGATGGCTGGATGGCATCACCAACTCAATGGACGTGAGTTTGAGTGAACTCTGGGAGTTGGTGATGGACAGGGAGGCCTGGCATGCTGCAGTTCATGGGGTCGCAAAGAGTTGGACACGACTGAGTGACTGAACTGAACTGAACTGATACAAGGGCAAGAACACTAGGAGCTCCCACAGATCTGTTCATCACAGCATGCATGTTCATGAGAGATATTGGTTTGCCATCTTCTTGTCTTATAATGTCTTTGTCAGGTTTTGTTATTTGAATTATGCAGATCAGTTTTGAAAATGCTTTTTATTCTCATGTTTTTCTTTCTTTCTTTCTCATTTTCAACTGATTTTCAGAAGCAAATACCAGGTTGAATTGTTGATAGGGACATATGATTTAAAAGAATCACAGAATAGTAGAATATATTATTTAAAATGAAAGAAAAAACAAAACTATATTTGAGAACAACACTAATAGTTTTATTTTTATAAAAGAGGAAGTCCACAGTGGCCACTAAAAATGTACTGATCATCATTCAAGCCTCAGTCAAAGGCCTATGAAAGCTTATTCATGTGTATAGTTTGTTAGTTACCCTTCATAAGATCCCTAGCTTCTTGATAGGATGTTAGCAGGATTAAACTTAAACAGCTAAACGTATATAGTGAATTTCTTTCAACTTCTATTCAATAACTCATTGATCTGGATGTGTAAATTACCACTGTGTGAAGAAGGTGTACACTGGGAGTGGCAGGTATGCAAATGAGTCTTACTATATAGGTCTCATGCATTAGATAACTTAAGAAAATGTGGGGGTTTTTTTCCTTTTACTTTCCACCAGCTCTACACTGGGGTGGAACTGGCCACATGTGTGTCACCAAATGGGGATTAGACCCTTGAATTCAGAAGGATGACTGACTCTACAAGCTAAGGCAAAAACTGCGAACTAGATGTTCCTTTTCTAACTGAGTAAGAATTTAATCTAAGGATGTGCTCATAGTCAAGCAGAGGGTGGGACCTGTAGCTCAAGTCAGTCAGACAATAGTTCAAACTGTGACACTTTAAACTGCCTCTTACTAGCTTTGGGACTTTAGGAAAGTTATTTAATTAAACTGTAAACTCACTTGCCTCATCTATAAAATCAATGACACTATAGTAGCTGGTATTTCAAAGAGCTGTTTCGAGAATTAAATGAGATAATTCACACATAATGCTCAGCACAGATTTTGACATGTGATAAGAATTTAGTAGATGCCGACTATTAATATTACTGTCACTATTCCTGTTATTATAAGGTGGAAAGAGTATGGGCTTTGGACTCAGTAAGACCCAGGTTGTTGCTGTTGTTCAGTCACTCAGTTCAGTTCAGTTCAGTCACTCAGTCATGTTCCACTCTTTGCGACCCCATGGACTGCAGCACACTAGGCTTCCCTGTCCATCACCAATTCCTGGAGCTTACTCGTGTCCATTGAGTCGGTGATGCCATCCAACAATCTTGTCCTCTGTCATACCCTTCTCCTCCTGCCTTCAATCTTTCCCAGAATCAGGGTCTTCTCCAATGAGTCAGTTCTTCACATCAGGTGGCCAAAGTATTGGAGCTTCAGCTCCAGCATCAGTCCTTCCAATGATTATTCAGGACTGATTTCCTTTAGGATTGACTGGTTGGATCTCCTTGCTGTCCAAGGGACTCTCAAGAGTCTCCTCCAAAACTACAGTTCAAAAGCATCAATTCTTCAGCTTTCTTTATAGTCCAACTTTCACATCCATACGTGACTATTGGAAAAACCATAGCTTTGACTAGATGGAGCTTCATGCAGTCATCATCTGCAGCGATTTTGGAGCCCAAGAAAATAAAGTCTGTCGCTATGTCCATTGTTTCGCTATCTATTTGCCATGAAGTTATGGGACTGAATGTCGTGATCCTAGTTTTATGAATGCTGAGTTTTAAGTCAGCTTTTTTCCTCTTTCACCTTTATCAAGAGGCTCTTTAGTTGCCATGTGACCTTGTACCAGTAGGTGATTTCTCTGAACTTCAGTGCCCTCATTTTCTAAAAGGAGGACTATTCTAAGTGCTTTCTAGGATTGTCATAAAATATCTTTTCTCTAGTCCCCTCTTAGACGTATTATCCTACAGACATAGGAACTAGATTCTTGTTGCCTAAAGAACAAGTAGTAGTTAAGATATAGGTTAGGCCACTGTTACAAAAACCCTGAAATCATAAAATAACAAAATTATCTCCTTTCATGGAAGGGGCTGGTGTATAGCTTGTTATCAGGGATGCAGTCTCATTCCATGCTGTTGCTCTGTCCTCCTCCACATTATAGCCTCTGGGAGATGGATAAAAAGGAGGGGAGAACATGCTTCCATCGTTTGTGGAAAATTTTTAGAAATCATATGCTTCCCCTCTGCTCGTACCTCACTGGCCAGAACCTAGTTACTAGACCACACCCAGCTGGTAGGAAAGGAGCTGTTACTTTTGGCTGGAAATGATAATGGGTGTACATGGGGCTATCAATCTCTGCCAAAATACATTTCTAGCCTAATCCTACCAAATGAAGTGAGAGGGACAGGCTTGATTTCCCTCTAAAGTGGTGGAGGTGGGTTCTCTGGAGGATAAGAGTAGAAAAAAAGAGACAGTGTTCAATTGTACAAAAGATGGAGACAAGTCTTACATAACTGATCTTATAGATTTTGGGTATTAACAGGGCTTAACATGACTGTGAACATGACTATGGTTGCTTTTGTTTCTCATTCCTTTCCCTTAGTATAATGCATGCTTGCTAAGGACGATCTGAGTTACCTACCATCCTCAACTTCCATTAAGCACAGAGGAAAACAATCCTTCTTCTGCTGCCTTGTACCAGAATCAATGAGTTGATCAGCAAGGAGTAATTGGGCTTCTGGAATTCAGGCATTTATGCTGTCATTTATTTTCTCACTTGGCACTCATTCCTTGAGTATCCATTGCAGTGCTGTTCTGTACTATATTCTGGGAATGTTAATACATCCTAGCCATGATCTCAGGCCTCAAGGAACTCTTGGTTAGTGGTTGAGAGAGACCAGCATTGAAAAGACCATTACACAGTGCAGTAGGTACTGAGAAGGAAGTAGGCCTGGGACACTGTGAGGGCCTGTTGGAGAATGCCACTTAAGGAGGAGGTAGACTCTGAGTTGGATTTGTGCTATGATGGATGATTTGGCCTTCTCCTTCACAACAGTCCATAAACAATGTATGCTCTCTTTTGAAATCCACACCGCACTAAATGCTTATGGATCCTAAGATCTGCAGGCATTTAGAGAGGAGATACATGAGGGCTGGGGCAGACAGGAAAAGCTTTTGGATAAGGTAAGTTTCAATGTGTTTTGGATAGATTTAGAGTTGTGAGAATAGCAATCCAGTGCGGGAGCAGTTTGAACAATAGCATGGTCTGTGCTGAGTTTCTGAGGTGGAAGACTAGACTAGACATTACCACTAAGTTTCCTTACAATGGAACAAATATTTATTCTGTGGTCTTGAAAAAACTGCAGAATAGATCCTAGTGACTTCTGCTTTGTTCCATGTGGCTCTTCACCAAACACAGGGCACAGAAATGGACAATGGCAGAGTTGTGTTTAAGGCTGCTAAGCTTTCCATTCCGAGTTGGCAGCTTCAGTATATAATTTTCTCAGATAGAAAATCTCCTGGCTTGGGATTTTGCCAGAAATTACTTTCCCCCAATTAGACTCTAGTTTGATGCAATCATTGCTTGAAAATTGTCTCAAATTGAAACCATCTAATACACAGTTTTGGAATGAAGAAGATGGGAGAGATTCAACACACCACAAACAGTCCATTCATTGAGCCTATGATCCAATAACAGGAGAAAACCAGAACTTTCAGTGTGTCCTGCCCCAAAAATTTGCATCAGCAAATTTCATAACAGGGTGGTCTCTACCAGCAGATCCTTGTGTGAGTTCAGTACAAATCAAATCAAACATTCAGGGGAAGCAGTTTGGTCTTAGGAAACCAGGTTTGATATGTCCATCAGATACGTCTCACCCCCTTCATTTTACAGGTATATTCCAGAAAGGCTGGCCAGAGTGCAATGCAATTGGCCATGTCTTGGTTCCTAAAATAGTGACTGAGCACTCAGATGGTAAAGAATCCACCTGCAATGCAGGAGACCCTGGGTTAGAAAGATCCTCTGGAGAAGGGAAAGGCTACCCCCTCCAGTATTCTTGCTTAGAGAATTCCATGGACAGAGGAACCTGGTGGGCTACAGTCTATGGGGACACAAAAAGTCAGACAGGACTGAGCGACTAACACTCACTTGCACCAGCTCTGTAAATGGCCTGACTCCACTATTTTATGCTAAAATGGTACATGGTACATGGCAGGTGCTCCTTATATACTTGAATGAGTGAATGAACAAATGAATGGACATGGCTGGACCAGAACATTGCCCATTCTCTACAGCAGTGTCGGCTTGCCTTCCTCCAGACGTTTCTCCCTAGGTGTAGTGTGGCACTTTTGTGATTATGTACTTCATTCCTCTGATTTCATCTATGAGAAAACACTAGCAAGTGATGCAGTTAAGTTCCTTGGAAAGCTTGTTCCTTCTGGTCTTTGCTTTTAGGCTTTATCAGGTGGGACCAGAGCAGTCTTTTTAGTCTACAGCTAATTTTACCCCACAACTGAGGTGATTCCCTTCTGAGTACTCTTCCTGATACTCCAGGTATTATGAGGTTTCTGCATAAGGTTGGTAGGGACATAGACTCTCCCTGGCTCCGTGTGAGTTGCATGTGTTATTCCAACTGCTCCTTTGATGTGGTTCTTTCCCTAGTCTCAGAGAGTGTTTTCTCCCACATGTACTGGGTGAGGGTGGGATTCCCACAACATTGTTTGTAATAGCCAGTCAAATGTCTAGCTAGTAGATGCGGCTCTCTCCTCTTTAACATTCTGCCGCCTGGACTTCTTGAACTCCCAACCCCATCTCTACAGCATAGTATAACCACTGTCTTCCACCTGGATTCTCGCAGTCAGGGATATGATCTGGAACCTCTTTTAAGGTAATAATCTAAATTGTAAGATTTATCTCCTTTGTTTCTCCACTCCCAGGGATCAACGTCCTAAGTTGCCTGTTGTTCAATATCTGAAACCATTGTTTCATTTGTTGTTGTTGTTTTAGTCTCAATATCGGAATATTAAATCTGAGCTCAGTTACTCCATCTTGACTGAAAGCAGAAACCAGTGCATAAAAATTTATGCAGAAGAACATTCATCAAAGCGTTATTGTTTATGAAGAGTAATTAGAAATAGACAAAAAAGCAGGATAAAAGTGGATAAAAACAGCAAACAGGATGGTGTAATTGTGATATCCATATTATGTGTTTTATGGTATCAGTATAATGTGATATTGTACAGCCATTTCAAAATACAGTTTCAAAGAATACTTACTGGCATGGGAATATATTTGTAATATCAGGTTTGTTTTAAAAGGGTACATATACATTTATTTTTATGATTTCAATTTTAATCAAAAATATGTTCAGAGAAGAAGATTCGAAAGCAAATCCACTAAAATGTTAACAGCGCCGCATTCTTCAACTTTTTATAATCAATAATTATCTAGTAAAAATATTAATAAAACTTTTCAAAAATGAGGGTTTCAGTAAAGAAATGAGCAGCAAAGCTTAATTTTACCATAAGTCATGATGTTTATTGGAGAATCTATTTTAATGAACCTAATAATCATAACAACACACATAACAATTCCAGCAACACAAGAGAAGACTCTACATATGGACATCACCAGATGCTCAACACCAAAATCTGATTATATTCTTTGCAGCTAAAGATGGAGAAGCTCTCTACAGTCAGCAATAACAAGACCGGAAGCTGACTGTGGCTCAGATCATGAACTCCTTATTGACAAATTCAGACTTAAATTGAAGAAAGTAGGGAAAACCACTAGACCATTCAGGTATGACCTAAATCAAATCCCCTATGATTATACAGTAGAAGTAAGACATAGATTTAAGGGACTAGATCTGATAGACAGAATGCCTAATGAACTATGGATGGAGATTTGTGACATTGTACAGGAGGCAGGGATCAAGACCATCCCCATGGAAAAGAAATGCAAAAAAAGCAAAATAGTTGTCTGACATGGCCTTACAAATAGCTGTGAAAAGAAGAGAAGTGAAAAGCAAAGGAAAAAAGGAAAGATATAAGCATCGGAATGCAGAGTTCCAAAGAATAGCAAGGAGACATAAGAAAGCCTTCCTCAGCAATCAGTGCAAAGAAATAGAGGAAAAGAACAGAATGGGAAAGACTAGAGATCTCTCCAATAAAATTAGAGATACCAAGGGAATATTTCATGCAAAGATGGGGTCAATAAAGCACAGAAATGGTATGGACCTAACAGAAGCAGAAGATATTAAGAAGAGGTGGCAAGAATACACAGAAGAACTATACAAAAAAGATCTTCACGATCAAGATAATCACGATGGTGTGATCACTCATCTAGAGCCAGACATGCTGAAATGTGAAGTCAAGTGGGCCTTAGAAAGCATCACTACAAATAAAACTAGTGGAGGTGATGGAATTCCAGTTGAGCTATTTCAAATCCTGAAAGATGATGCTGTGAAAGTGCTGCACTCAATATGCCAGCAAATTTGGAAAACTCCAGCAGTGGCCACAGGACTGGAAACGGTCAGTTTCCATTCCAATCCCAAAGAAAGGCAATGCCAAAGAATGCTCAAACTACTGCACAGTTGCACTCATCTCACACGCTAGTAAAGTAATGCTCAAAATTCTCCAAGCCAGGCTTCAGCAATACGTGAACCGTGAACTTCCAGATGTTCAAGCTGGTTTTAGGAAAGGCAGAGGAACCAGAGATCAAATTGCCAACATCCGCTGGATCACTGAAAAAACAAGAGAGTTCCAGAAAAAACATCTATCTCTGCTTTATTGACTATGCCAAAGCCTTTGACTGTGTGGATCACAATAAACTGTGGAAAATTCTGAAAGAGATGGGAATACCAGACCACCTGACCTGCCTCTTGAGAAATCTGGATGCAGGGCAGGAAGCAACAGTTAGAATTGGACATGGAACAGCAGACTGGTTCCAAATTGGGAAAGGAATATGTCAAGGCAGTATATTGTCATCTTGCTTATTTAACTTATATGCAGAGTACATCATGAAAAACACTGGGCTTAATAAAGCACAAGCTGGAATCAAGACTGCCAGGAGAAATATCCATAACCTCAGATATGCAGATGACACCATCCTTATGGCAGAAAGTGAAGAACTAAAGAACCTCTTGATGAATGTGAAAGAGGAGAGTGAAAAAGTTGGCTTAAAGCTCAACATTCAGAAAACTAACATCATGGCATCTGGTGCCAACACTTCATGGCAGATAGATTGGGAAACAATGGAAACAGTGACAGACTTTATTGTCTTGAACTCCAAAATCACTGCAGATGGTGACTGCAGCCACAAAATTAAAAGATGCTTACTCCTTGGAAGAAAAGTAATGACCAACCTAGACAGGATATTAAAAAGCAGAGACGTCACTTTTCCAACAAAAGTCCATCTAGTCAAAGCTATGGGTTTTCCAGTAATCATGTATGGATGTGAAAGTTGGACTCGGAAGAGAGCTGAGCACTGAAGAATTGATGCTTTTGAGGTGTGGTGTTGGAGAAGACTCTTGAGAGTCCCTTGGACTCAAAGGAGATCCAACCAGTCCATCCTAAAGGAAATCAGTCCTGAATATTCATTGGAAGGACTGATGCTGAAGCTGAAACTCCAGTACTGTGGCCACCTCATGCAAAGAGTTGACTCATTGGAAAAGACCCTGATGCTGGAAGGGATTGTGGGCAGGAGGAGAAGGGGACGACAAAGGATGAGGTGGCTGGATGGCATCACCGACTCGATGGACATGAGTTTGAGTGAACTCCGGGAGTTGGTGATGGACAGGGAGACCTGGCATGCTGCAATTCATGGGGTCACAAAGAGTTGGGCACGACTGAGCAACTAAATCACCCTGCTTATTTAACTTATATGCAGAGTACATCATGAGAAAAGCTGGACTGGAAGAAACACAAGCTGGAATCAAGATTGCCGGGAGAAATATCAATAACCTCAGATATGTAGATGACACAACCCTTATGGCAGAAAGTGAAGAGGAACTAAAAGGCCTCTTGATGAAAGTGAAAGAGGAGAGTGAAAAAGTTGGCTTAAAGCTCAACATTCAGAAAACGAAGATCATGGCATCCAGTCCCATCACTTCATGGGAAATAGATGGGGAAACAGTAGAAACAGTGTCAGTCTTTATTTTGGGGGGCTCCAAAATCACTGCAGATGGTGATTGCAGCCATGAAATTAAAAGACGCTTACTCCTTGGAAGAAAAGTTATGACCAACCTAGATAGTATATTCAAAAGCAGAGACATTACTTTGCCGACTAAGGTCCACCTAGTCAAGGCTATGGTTTTTCCTGTGGTCATGTATGGATGTGAGAGTTGGACTGTGAAGAAGGCTGAGTGCTGAAGAATTGATGCTTTTGAACTGTGGTGTTGGAGAAGACTCTTGAGAGTCCCTTGGACTGCAAGGAGATCCAACTAGTCCATTCTAAAGGAGATCAGTTCTGGGATTTCTTTGGAAGGAATGATGCTGATGCTGAAACTCCAGTACTTTGGCCACCTCATGCAAAGAGCTGACTCATCGGAAAAGACTGTGATGCTGGGAGGGATTGGGGGCAGGAGGAGAAGGGGACGACAGAGGATGAGATGGCTGGATGGCATCACAGACTCGATGGACGTGAGTCTGAGTGAACTCCAGGAGCTGGTGATGAACAGGGAGGCCTGGTGTGCTGCAGTTCATGGGGTCACAAAGAGTTGGCTACAACTAAGTGGCTGAACTGAACTGAACTGAGCAACTAAACTGAACTGAGTAATCACAAACATTGTAAAAGCCCACTTTTATTCAACAAGCACTGTTCTAAGTTATTTGTATATGCTAATCATTGAATCCTTACAACAAGCCTTTAAAAGAGTAATAATTATGTCTTCATAGGGGAAACTTGGAGAAGGCAATGGCACCCCACTCCAGTACTCTTGCCTGGAAAATCCCATGAATGGAGGAGCCTGGTAGGCTGCAGTCTGCGGGGTCGCTAAGAGTCGGACACGACTGAGCGACTTCACTTTCACTGTTCACTTTCATGCATTGGAGAAGGAAATGGCAACCCACTCCAGTGCTCTTGCCTGGAGAATCCCAGGGATGGGGGAGCCTGGTGGGCTGCCATCTGTGGGGTCGCACAGAGTCGGACATGACTGAAGCAACTTAGCAGTAGCAGCAGGGAAAACTGAGGCACAGAGCACGGAAGTCACTTTCCCCAGTTACTAAATGACAAAGTCAGGATCTGACCCTAGGCAGGCTAGACCAGAGTCTGTTCTTTGTCACCACACTATGCTGCTTTGCTACCTAGAACTATGAGGTAGAAAGGACTAAGGAAGCTTTCTTGACCAAGCCTGGGAAAGAGCCCTTCCAGGTGAATCATGGAACACCAAGGCATCAGCACTGAAATTGGAAGGTACTCAATTGCAATAGAAGGCTTTGTGTTAAAAAAAATTCTGGGCATCAAACAGATGACTAGGTTGTCAACAGGGCCAAACAGCTAATGCAACGGAGCCATGATGCGAACCTAGAGCTACCTGCTTCACTTCTACTTTTCCGCTTTAACCAGGTGCCTCCCAGCACATAACTGTGGGCCTGTCATCTAGAGATTGAAGGCCACTACCACCTAGATAGAAGAAAGATGTTAAGGATGAAGGTGGGCGTTGCATGAGGGTGGGGGAAGAGCTGTTCAAGATTGACCCATGAAAAATGAGGAGGTTCACCTTCAGCCAAGCCCCTTCCCAGAGCCCCAGAGGCCACAATTTCTGAGCAGGGAGAAAAAAGTGTGACCCAAACTCTACAGAACGTCCATCCAGGCAGGGCTCTTCATTCACTGAAACCCTGGGTCTATCATTGCTTCAGGTACATGAGATCACTCAGAATAGAATGTCTCATTATAGGTTTAAACTCAAGTTATAAATCAAACATTTCTCCTTTAATGTAAGGAAGTTTTCGATTATTTTCAAGAACACCTAGTGCAAAGTGAGGTAATCTTACATGGTAAGGAGAATGAGTAACGGCAACTGCACTTTCATAAATTTCTTGAACCTGGAAGGATGCCTTAAAAGCTACCTACATACATGGTATGTCTGATTTTTCCTTGAGTAATGTATGGAGCATTTTAAACAGACCAGCAAATTGGCAGGTTCTAAAACCTCCTGGGGATTCTGCCTTGCTTTCTACATCCAGACAAGTGTCAAAAATTACTGAGGATTGCTTTCTTAATTTGACTAAATGTTCTGTTCTTTTCTATCCACAGAGATCTTGTTAACAATTATTTCTTCATTCTGCATCCCGACTTCCAGTTTGCAGAAGTAGAAAAATCAATGTGAATGGCTTAGTGCTGACAAATGAGGCTCCAATTACCAATACTTGCATGCAATTGGCAAACATTTTTGTCCAGTTAACTTTACTATTTTCTTGTTTTAGTGATGTTGGCACAGACAGGCCAAGTTGTTGTTCATTACTATATCTGTAAGTACTGTTTCCCTCTCCTTTTTCTTCCAAATTCTCCACTAAAATTAAATTAAACTATTTTGAGATGAGAATCAACAACTTTTTACATAAGATTCTCTAGGTTTGCCAAATAAGGACATTTTCACTTTAGATTTTGTATTTTCTTTTTGGTTCAAAGAATGGAGGAAGAGTTGGGAAAGCATACATCAACAGACAGTGAGGACCAGAAAATAGTCTCTGAATAAGCTGTTAACATTCTATGTTATATTTGATTATATCCACTGGTATGTTAAATGAGTGATTTTCAAGCTTTAAAAGACACACAAATCATCTGTGGATCCTGTTAAAACGAAGATTCCATTTCAATAGGCCTGGGAGGAGCTGTCTGTGGCTCAGATCATGAACTCATTATTGCAAATTTCAGACTTAAATTGAGGAAAGTAGGGAAAACCACTAGACCTTTCAGGTATGACCTAAATCAAATCCCTTATGATTATACAGTGGAAGCGACAAATAGATTCAAGGGATTCGATCTGATAGACAGAGTGCCTGAAGAACTATGGGTGGAGGTTCGTGACGTTGTACAGGAGGCAGCGACCAAGACCATCCCCAAGAAAAAGAAATGCAAAAAGGCAAAATGGTTGTCTGAGGAGAGTTACAAATAGCTGAGAAAAGAGAAGTGAAAGGTGAAGGAGAAAAGGAAAGATATACCCATTTGAATGCAGAATTCCAAAGAATAGCAAGGAGAGATAAAAAAAGTCTTCCTCAGTGATCAATGCAAAGAAATAGAGGAAAACAGTAGAATGGGAAAGACTAGAGATCTCTTCAAGAAAATTAGAGATACCAAGGGAACATTTCATGCAAAGATGGGGTCAATAAAGCACAGAAATGGTATGGACCTAACAGAAGCAGAAGATATTAAGATGAGGTGGCAAGAATACGCGGAAGAACTGTACAAAAAAGATCTTCATGACCCAGATAATCACAATGGTGTGATCACTCATCTAGAGCCAGACATCCTGGAGTGCAAAGTCAAGTAGGCCTTAGGAAACACCACTATGAACAAAGCTAGTGGAGGTGGTGGAATTCCAGTTCAGCTATTTCAAGTCCTAAAAGATGATGTAGTGAAAATGCTGCACTCAGTATGCCAGCAAATCTGGAAAACTCAGCAGTGGCCACAGGACTGGAAAAGGTCAGTTTCCATTCCAATCTCAAAGAAAGGCAATGCCAAAGAATGCTCAAACTACCATACAATTGCACTCATCTCACACGTTAGCAAAGTAAAATCCTCCAAGCCAGGCTTCAAAGTACATGAACCATGAAATTCCAGATGTTCAAGCTGGTTTTAGAAAAGGCAGAGGAACCAGAGATCAAATTGCCAACATCCGCTGGATCACTGAAAAAGCAAGAGAGTTCCAGAAAAACATCTACTTTTGCTTTATTGACTACACCAAAGCCTTTAACTGTGTGGATCTCAACAAACTGCGGAAAATTCTGAAAGAGATGGGAATACCAGGCCACCTGACTTGCCTTCTGAGACATCTGTATGCAGGTCAGGAAGCAATAGTTAGAACCAGACATGGAAAAACAGACTGGTTCCAAATCAGGAAAGGAGTATATCAAAGCTATATATTGTCACCCTGCTTATTTAACTTATATGCAGAGTACATCATGAGAAACACTGGGTTGGATGAAGCACAAGCTGGAATCAAGACTGCCGGGAGAAATATCCATAACCTCAGATATGCAGATAACATCACACTTACAGCAGAAAGCAAAGAACTAAAGGGCCTCTTGATGAACGTGAAAGAGGGGAGTGAAAAAGTTGGCTTAAAGCTCAACATTCAGAAAACTAAGATCATGGCATCTGGTCCTATCACTTCATGGCAAATAGATGGTGAAACAAAGGAAACAGTGACAGACTTTATTGTCTTGAGCTCCAAAATCACTGCAGATGGTGACTGCAGTCATGAGATTAAAAGATGCTTGCTCTTTGGAAGAAAAGCTACGGCCAAACTAGACAGCATATTAAAAAGCAGAGACATTACTTTGCCAAAAAAGGTCCATCTAGTGAAGGCTGTGGTTTTCCCAGTAGTTGTGTATGGATGTGAGAGTTGGACTATAAAGAAAGCTGAGCACTGAAGAATTGATGCTTTTGAATTGTGATGTTGGAGAAAACTCTTGAGAGTCCCTTGGACTGCAAGGAGATCCAACCAATCCATCATAAAGGAAATCAGTCCTGAATATTCACTGGAAAGACTCATGCTGAAGCTGAAACTCCAATACTTTGGTCATCTGATGTGAAGAACTGACTCACTAGAAAAGACCCTGATGCTGGGAAAGATTGAAGGCAAGAGGAGAAGGGGGCAACAGAGGATGAGATTGTTGGATGGCATCACCGACTCAATGGACATGAGTTTGAGTAAGCTCCGGGAGTTGGTGATGGACAGGGAAGCCTGGCATCCTGCAGTCCATGGGGTCCCAAAGGGTCAGATATGACTGAGTGACTGAACTGAGAGGAGCCCAAGTGTCTGCAGTCCTCCGAAGCTCCCAACTGATGAAGATGCTTCTAATCCAAGGGCTAAATAAAGTATGTATCAGTTAGGGCCCTGGCAAAAATAGATGGCATATTCAGATTGGAATTTGAGGAGAGACTAATAAAGGACTTATTTATAGATGTGTAGGCATCATTTAGAGAAGTAACAAGAGATGGTGCAATACCCAGATGGTGACACTAACCCTAGATCTCAAGGATCAAAGACAAAGAACAACTTGGAGGGTAATGGATGGACTGACATCAGCCTTGGCCTTCAATGGGGGGACCCATCCAATTCATGGTGATCCTTAAGGAGGTGGAATGAGAATATATATCCCACTTCACTCTCCCCTTGCCCTCCAGCTTGCCTGCCAGTGCTTCCCTCTAACCACATCTAACCAAAAGCAAGTATGGCAAGGGAGCCTGGTTGATGCCATGTATACAATTCAGCTTCCTGGGCCCCAAGCAAGGTGGAGAAGGGGAAAGTAGAACTGGAAGGAGAGAAGGAGCATATTCAACAGCATATTTTACTTGAATTAATAGATACTTTAAACATACCTGCTGTATTTCACTTATAACCAATAGCATTCTTGCTTCCCTGGTGGCTCAGATGGTAAAGAATCTGCCTACAATGCAGGAGACTCAGGTTTAATCCCTGGGTCAGGAAGATCCCCTGGAGAGGAGAATGGCTACCCACTCCAGTGTTCTCGCCTGGAGAATTCAATAGACAGAGGAGCCTGGCAGGACTACAGTCCATGGGGTTGCAAAGAGTTGGACATGACTGAATGACTAACACTACTTCAAGGAAAAGTGCTGTCAATCAAACCTGATATGCCATTGATTGTAAAATGAATCCTGATTCAAGAGATTAAAATTTGGAAAAAAATGTTTATGTTAGAATTGGTGAAACATAGAAATGTATTTTTCTTAAATCCTGCCCCAAACCAAGGAAAGATCAATGTGAAACTTTATAATCATTTGAGTAATTGGATCCAAGGGCTTCCCTGGTAGCTCAGCTGGTAAGGAATACACCTGAAATGCAGGAGACCCCGGTTCAATTCCTGGGTTGGGAAGATCTGCTGGAGAAGGGATAGGCTGCCAACTCCAGTATTCTTGGGCTAATGAATTTTCAAAGGGCCAACATTTTCTCTTCCCTCAAAGTAATTTAAAATTTAATTCATGTACCAATGAGTCATAATAATCCTCTAAAGGGAAAATGTAAGAACAATAGCCTCACGTATTACTGTTTGGGCTGCAGACAGTTCTCATGTAGTTTGGAGACCAAGAAGAGGAAAAGAATGGTAGGACTATAATATGGTAAAAGTAGCCAAGCCAGCCTTCAAACAATTATTTCAGTTAAGGTAAGAGTGAAAAAAGCAATGCATGTAGTGGAAGAAGTTGGACTACTTTGGGTGAGATTTTATTTTGGAGTTGATTTGATTAAGTATTTATAAAACTTTTTACCAGGCTGATGGTACCACATATCATCAGATTTTCTTGAACTCCTAATATAACTGGGTCAATTTTAAAGTAAGAGTAAAATTTCCTTCTGTAACTACATTATGTGTCAATCATTTTTCTTGCTTTAATGTCACAAATTCAAATATTGTAAACAGTGACTTCTTTGCAGGGTTTAAGTGGTTTCCAAAAGCCGCATGTCCAGAGTCCTCGTTTCTAAAGCTAGGAAGCCCATCTTTTATTTCTTCTACTGTGGCTTCAGTTTCTTCTTGAAATGAGTAAGTAGGACTATATTTCTTCTAAAATCTCTTTCAGTTCAGATGGCTTGACTTTGAAACAGGCATCATTTTCAAAAATTAACATAACTCTGTTAATGTGTCAGGAAAATGAGTCAAAAGTTTGTACACAAAACTATGCTATAATAAAACATAAAATGAGAAAATGTTTTAAAATGTTGATGGAAATATCTGGCAAAATCTGCTCCTCACATTGAAAAAGTGACGTCCCATGTGATGGATATTACTTGTGTGCTTTTCTTGTGTTTTTTCTTGGGCTCCCAAGATAATGCCCCAAGTTTAATAATTCCCTAGGAGGACTCAGTGCACAGTTAGACTCATGGCAGGGATTTATTACAGCAAAGGGATGCAAAGCCCAACCAGCAAAAGGGAAATGTGCGATGGGCCAAAGTTGGAGGAAACCAGGCACAAGCTTCCACTCTCACAGTAGAAAGGAGTTGTGGCAATGCATGTGACATCTCCAGGGAAGCTCATTAAAGACTCAGGGCCCAAGGTTTTCATGGGGACTGGTCATAGAGATACCCTCTACTTAGCACGTACTGAAATTTGCAAGACTCCTAGAAGGAAAGCAGAGGTTCAGTGTAAACCATATCGGTTGTACAAACAGTTTAGGAACAGTGAGACCTGGGGTCATGGGAACATTCCTGAAATCCGGGTCACCAGATGCCAGCCAAAGGCTAGTCTTGCAAACAAGCCTTTCTAAGAGTAACAGGCCTTAAGTCTAAGTTGCAGGCCTACTGTGTTAATTCTCTTCTGTCTGACTTGCTTAACCAGTCTGGGGAAGACTGGAGGTTGTGCATATTCCTTGAATTATTTTTATTCATATTAATTTGTCAATCCTCTCTCTGCCCAGAGAGGTAGAAAATCTAATATATTTCATGGAACCTTTTTTGCCCCAGCTATGGGCTATGGGAGTCCTCATTCCAGTACACTCTGGATTTACTCATTGCAGAAGGCATAGGCTAAATTTCAACTCCTTACAGATAAAAAAAGCTGAGCACCAAAGAATTGATGGTTTTGAACTGTGGTGTTGGAGAAAGACTCTTGAGAGTCCCTTGGACTGCAAGAAGATCCAACCAGTCCATCCTAAAGGAGACCAGTCCTGGGTGTTCATTGGAAGGACTGATGCTGAGGCTGAAACTCCAATACTTTGGCCACCTTATGCGAAGAGTTGACTCATCAGAAAAGACCCTGATGTTGGGAGGGACTGAGGGCAGGAGGAGAAGGGGACGGCAGAGGATGAGATGGCTGGATGGCATCACTGACTTGATGCACATGAGTTTGGGTGAACTCCAGGAGTTGGTGATGGACAGGGAGGCCTGACGTGCTGCGATTCATTGGGTCTCAGGGAGTTGGACATGACTGAGTGACTGAACTGAACTGAACTGAACAGAGAAAAAGAACTAAGGAGTCTAGTCTACTGGAGAGAACGCAGGCTTTGACCTGTAGCTTCTGTGGTTACCATTTGGTCCGTATTGTAAAATGAAAGAGCTGGTACCATAAGATATCGTCCCTGTTCACTAGAATAAAGGAGGCTTCAAGGATTGTTGAAGGAGAAAAAGGAGGTCTTTCTCCTGAGAGTTAATCTCAGATGTATTAATCCTGTGCCACCAGAAGCCTAGACTTCAGGGTTCTCAGATCTTCATCCAGGCTTCCAATAGTGAGGCTGTGTTTCCACCATGATCTCTTTCCCATGCTTGTACTCCTTCCCTCGTGCTCAGTTTATTTTGGCAGTTCTTAGTGTCTATCATTTTCTTTAAAAAATTTTTTTTCATACTGAGCTGATGCCATTTCAAGTTATTAGAGGTTATAGCATCATTCATTTTCAAAAGGGAAAAGGTCAAATCACCATTCCTTTCCTTCCAGGAAATTCCTTGGCCTGCTTATAAATTTGCCTGACCAGAGAGCTCTGAGTTCAATCTCCAAGTGGGTATTGGGTGGGATGGTCTTTATGAGGCCAAAAGTGATCCATCACACCATTCCTCAAGAGCAATAAATATCTTCTTGTCTATTTTCCTACCTCAGGGGGCTGTTACAAAAGTCTTCTGAGAACAAAGAGCTGTTCCAAGGTAAGCAGTCTCCATGAACTAGGAAAAGTGCATCGTTAATGTTACTTCTTTCTCGGGAATTCCCTGGCTGTCCAGTGGTTAGGACTCTGAACTTCCATTGCAGGGGGCCTAGGTTCAATCCCTGGTCAGGGAACTAAGATTCCACAAGCTGCACAGAAAGGCCCCGCCAAGAAAAAACAATTTTTTTTTAAGAATTTTATTTGTTTCCAAACTAAAAGAGCCAGGAAGATGACATGGTGGTGGGAGGAAATGACAAAGAAAAACAAAATGCAAAACCAAGACCCAGAAACCATCCCTAACAAGAGAAGTAATCAGGGTAGAAGGAATTTTAATTAAATACTAATATGAAAGAGAATATTAAGACTGAAAACTTGAGTGTGTTAATCACTCAGTCATGTCTGACTCTTTGCGACCCTGTGAACTGTAGACCGCCAGGCTCCTCTATCCATGGGATTTCCCAGACAAGAATACTGGAGTGGGGTAGTCATTCCGTTTTCCAGGGGATCTTCCTGACCCAGATATCAAACCTGTGTCTCCTGCAAGGCAGACAGACTCTTAACCACCTGAGCCACCAGGGAAGCCTGGAAACTTGAGAACAGGGTCGTAAGAAGTATTATTGACCTTCTTGAGTGTTAATGGTGGCATGGGTTTATTCAAAATTTGCAACTGAATGAATTATTTAAAACTTTGCCTGAATACCTACTAATTGTCTGGCACTGTGTAGAGCAGTGAACTTGGACAAGCTTCCAACCCTCATGAACTTTGAATCTAGTGAGATGCAGATTTTGTACAAATATCTCTCACTTACAATGAGAGCTGTGCAAGGGAAATGTAGCTGAGCATGGAGTGTACAATGAGGATACTTAATCTAATCTTAACATCAGGGAAATCTTCTGTGAGGAAGGGGCATTTATGCTGAGAACTGAAAGATAAGTAAGAGGGAAGAGATGGAAATGAACTTCTTGACAAGGGATTAAAATGCAACTTGTCAGCACAACATAGAAATTTTGCACAACATGCTCAGGAGTGAGTGGTTATGGGAGGAGACATGAAATTGTCAGGAAAGATAGAATTTGGGCATATCTGGGTAGGAGAGGACCAGAGGGGGGAAAAAAACCCTATTAGCATTCCATCATTATCAAAGCATTACATATCAAAGCTATTTTTCTATGGAACCAAACAGTACACATCACAAAACTAGAGGTATCTAGAAAGTACAGTTGAGTCTTGTCAGGCTACTTTGCAGGCATTAAAAAAAAAAAAAACACAACTATAGGTCCAATCTTTCATTGCTTTATGTAGGTCTGGTGTTCATTCTGGCCCTAGAAGAAGCATGGAAGATACCTCGGGAAAGCTTTTGGGGTCTGACCTTAGACACAAACATGAAACAGTTCTTCATTTTATCCTGCGACAACCTACTATTTTCCTTGTTTTGTTTATTCATTTAAGGGGAAGAGTTCTAGAAGTTCATTACAGTTTAAAGACTTTATGGGATATATAGTTTCATCAGCCTGGTAAATGAATGGCAAAATCAGTACCCAAAACCAGCCTGTGAGCAGATTTCAACTCAGAAAGGTAATTAAGGAAGAAGGCCATAAAGGCAAGTGTCCTTTTCCAGGTGAATGAATTATTACACTTATACGATTTACAATTATTGTTGGTAAGGGATGGCCAGAGAGTAATTAGGTATTTTCCCCTATGCCCTGATAGAACTCTCTTCTCTATGAGAAATAGAATTGTCAACCATTTCTTTCAAAAACCTGCAAAGGAAGTCATGCAGTCTCCCTTGGGGAACCTATGTCTTCTTGTTGTCATCTTTTGATTGGTAATATTCATTTCCTCTGGTGTCTAACCTAAATTTGTCGGCTGCTACATACACCTTTATCTTTTTGTTCTGTTGACAGCTGAAGCAGCTAAGGCATTACTATCTGCATAATGATGTGTCTTAAAGCTTTTATTTCTCTTTGGCTTTCTTTTCATTAAGTTACACGTATTCTAAAATCAATGTTTGAAAAGGAGCGCTGCATCCAAAATTTAGTGGCAGAGGAGGAAAGAAGAGAAACTAGCAGCACCTCTTAAAATACCACCCCAAGGCTACTCCTTGTGTAACTAAAGAAAGTATGAGAGGTTTTGCAGGAGAGCTTGATTTGGATTTACGGGTATCTTTATTCTGCCTTCTACTAAGAGACAGCCACGAGTGGGATATGGATTCTGCAGAAATCACTTGCAGGCAGACTTATAACCTAGCATGTTTATTCAAGAGATAAGATGGATCCAAATGTTTCTTCCCCCTTTAGGGATAAAGAGAAAATAGCCAGGCAGTATCTTTAGGGGGCTGACCAGAAGCCTTTTGCTAGACCCTAATGCTAAGTTCCTTGGAGAAGGAAATGGCAACCCACTCCAGTATTTTGCCTGGAGAATTCCATGGACAGAGGAGCCCTGCAGACTACAGTCCATGGGGTCACGAAGAGTCAGACATGACTGAACGGTCATGCGCAATGCTGAGTTACTTACATTTGGAACACAGGGTCAATTATTTTCTTTGAACAAACTGGGTTAAATCTGAATTCAGTTGGTACTGATAGGAGATCAAATAAAGATACATAGGGTGTATATGATGTCATGGAAATATTTCAGTATGTATCTAGTTCTTAAATCTTTAAAATCAGGATACCTAGCAACTGAGAATAAAACACTTTGGGCATCATAGCCTTATTTCCAACAAAAGTTCTAGACCTCCCTCACTTATTTTATTCCTGCTTCCTGTTTGATTTCTACATTTCCTAGGCTTAAGCACTGATAATATAATTTACAGTTAGCAAATATGTATAATAATATTGTTGAATAAATGACCTTGAGTTTCATTAGCTATATCTGGCCCTTTGCTCCTTTCTAAGAACTAATGACTAAGTGGTCTCTGCTTTGACCCAAGAGTCTTTCCCCCAACTTTTATATTTATTCGCTGGTCCCATTTGCTTCAGACTGTTCAAAGTTCTAAAACCCTGGATTCAGTCTTGATACTGGGTCTACTTGGGTGTCATCCATATTGTGATTGCCCCAGCCACCTTAAGGGGAGGTTTGGGTACCCTGTTTATCCTACAAGAAGTTTGATCTGTATTTTCAGTAGAATAAACTATAGGACTATTTCATAGGGTTCTCAGGTGGCACAGTGGTAAAGAATCAGCCTGCCAATGCAGGAAACATAAGAGATGCATGTTCAATCCCTGGGTCAGGAAGATCCCCTGGAGTAGGAAAAGGCAATCCATTCCAGTATTCTTGCCTGGAAAATTCCATGGACAGAGGAGCCTGGTGAGCTTCAGTCCAGGGGGGTCACAAAGAGTCAGACATGACTGACTGCATGCACACGTGCACACACACACACACACACACACACACACACACACACACAGAGCTATAGTAGCTTGGAGACTGGTTTAATATTGCCAACAATTTCAAAGTGGAATCTATTAGTCTCTACTATGTTGTTTCCCAATATCCATCAGAGTATTTATAAAGAAACAGAAAAAAGAGAAAAAACTCATATCAACACTGAACACTAAATCTGTTAGATAACCCATTGCCAATATCTAGAGGTGAATCTTTGCTGACTCTAAATGTAGACAGGTTGAATTATATTGAAAACAAATTTCTCAGAATGCATCTCGAGGTGTGATGAATTCTTGGGCAACCTGAGTACTCTGTTCATCAACCTTGCTCTCAACCATTAGATTATTCCCATCAGAGGTATAGGTTAACATTAAGGATCCCTAGAGGAGGCAGATGAGGCGTAATGGTAATGGCACAGTTAATTCTCATAGTTGTAGCTCCTAAGTAAATGAGAAGTGGAATATATTTATTATAAAGTATAAGCTAAGAATTGTAGTTTCTCATGACAATATTGATTGACAGGACCAAGAATCAGATTATGGAGGAAAAATAAAAGGACTATTGGTAAAGTAGTTTTGAACTAGGGGAAAGTTTACAGGAAGTTGGAAATTGAATTAAGAATTAATACGATGTCAGGGTATTAGGTGTCAGAAGATCCCCTGGAGAAGGGAATGGCTACCCACTTCAGTATTCTTGCCTGGAGAATTCTACGGGATTCTGGCAGGCTATAGTCCATGGGGTTGCAAAGAGTCTGACACAGCTGAGTGACTAACACTTTCATTTTCACTTTTTCTCGCGTGTCATTGTACTTTTCAGGCGTGGATTTGGGGGCAGGAGGGACTGACACAGAAAAGGCGGTGAGCAGGCCCAATGTCACCTCAGCCAAATACTGTGTTTTTGGAAACAAAACAAATAAATTTTTAAAGAACTTAATTAAAAATTAACAAAGACAAACATGAAAAAGGAAGACAAAAGGAAAATCCAGCCTGAACCTAAGAAGTATGATATAATAATTTTTTAGAAGACAGAGAAAAGTTAAATTTCCAAAATAATGTTCTCTTTTTTTATAAGATTTTATTCCAGAAAAAAACTATCAGGAAACTATTTGCAAAAAAGAAACAGAAATAGAAAGCCAAGAAGAGATAAAATGTCAGGATAAAAATGCAACATAAGTTTCAACAAGAGGTATATAAAATACGATAACAGACTTGAAATCCATAGAATAAAGTAAAAAAGAAAGCAAAACTGATGAGAAAGGATGAGGAGGATGGAAAATGGGGATTCAACATGGATAGCTGGTGTCCCTAAAGGATAGTAAACAAATAACAAGTAATAGTAAATGATACACACAAGGAGATATGCTTGACAGAAAGAATGATTTATAGATTAAGGTGGCTAACCCATCCAAAGTCTATAGAAAGACTCACTTTTGGTCACACTCTGGCAGTACTTTTAACATATAAGGTTTCATACTGTATAACAACATTTTCAAACTTATTGGTCTCACAGTGGCTTTACACTCTTAAAAATCACTCAAGACCCCAGAGGACTTTGTTTATATATAGATTGTATTTATCAACATTTATGATACTAGAAATTTGAGTTTAACAAAAACATTTCCACATCTATTTTTTTAATCCCATTTCATATCAACATAAGAAGCATATTTTTGTGAGACAAGAGCCCTCTATTTTCCAAAACAAAGAAAATTCTGGAAAGAGTGACCCTATTTTATATTGTTGCAAATCTCTTCAATGTCTAACTTAGTAGAAGACAGAAGCAGTCACATTTACTCCTGCATTCAATTAGTTTTAATATGCTATTTTGGTTGAAGTGTGTGAAAAATAGCTATCATCTCTCAGATATGTAGTGGTAAAAAGAGTATAAGCCATTCCAGACAATTGTGGATATTTTAAAAATACTGCACCCAAATTTAAAATGTGGTAGTTTTTAAAGGTTAATTGTGATATGGAAATTGAAATCATATTAAATAGCTTTTCATACTCAGTTACAGCCAAATCCACTAGTCTATCTTACACTTTGGATGGATCTCCACCTATATATTATTATTACAACTTCATTCATTAATCATTTGAAAATATATTGTTTCCCTGAGCTATACAGATCTCCAAATGTGACACATTTCATTATACAAATTTTAAAGATCACATTCATTAATATCAACACTGATATCATAAAAAATATCCAGGTATTGGATTTTGCTACAAATTGCTAACGAGGTCACAGTGGTCATTTAAAAGTTTTCCAGAGCTCTAACTTTTCACTTGGAAGTTGGAATGTTATTATTGCCAACAAATAGAGTCAGTTCTTTTCCTGAAAACGAATTTTATTCAGTCCATTTGAAAGACAATGCCTGACAAATACTGAAGTTTGATTTACCATAGCTTGTCTCTTAGTTGTTCTTTCAAGAGACAAGGAGTGTTTCATGAAGTGGCTAGTTCAGTTTGCTACTCAAACAATTGCCCCAGTTGTTTCCTCAAGTCAGTCATCATACTCAGGTGTGCTGCAGAAATGCCTTGTGTTCCTTCATTATCATTAAATAGAATATACAATAACTAATAGCACAGTTTGGTGCCACTGCCTTGATTTTTGCTAAAGCATCATTGCTTTTGCACTTTAGTACAAATGTCAACACCGCAAAAGAATATCTTAGTAATATTATGAAAATGGTTATGACCTCATGAACTTCTTGAATAGTCTCAGGGACCACCATGGATCCTCAGACCACACTTCTAGAATCACTATTTTGTGAGCACCTAGATAGTATATTAAAAAGCAGAGACATTTCTTTGCCAACAAAGGTCCATCTAGTCAAGGCTATGATTTTTCCAGTAGTCATCTATGGATGTGAGAGTTGAACCATAAAGAAAGCTGAGCACTGAAGAATTGATGCTTTTGAACTGTGGTGTGGGGGAAGACTCTTGAGAGTCCCTTGGACTGCAAGGAGATCAAACCAGTCAATCCGAAAGGAAATCAGTCCTGAATATTCGTTGGAAGGGCTGATGCTGAAGCTGAACTGCAATACTTTGGGCACCTGATGCAAAGAACTGACTCATTGGAAAAGACTCTGATGCTGGGAAAGATTGAAGGCAGGAGAAGAAGGGGGTGATAGAGGATGAGATGGCTGGATGGCTGACTTGATGGACATGAGTTTGAGTAGGCTACAGGAGTTGGTGATGGACAGGGAAACTTGGAGTGCTACAGTCCATGGGGTCACAGAGTCGGACAGGACTGAGCGACTGAACTTAAGCATCATGACAGACAAAAATAGGTTTACTATAAAGGCATTTAAAAACCTTTGTATTCTCACATGTAAAATTTTTACATGTGAGAATATAATGGAGCAACAGAAATTAGGAGAGGCAAAGTTTGTAACCCAAGATGTCTAACATTTTTTTGGTGTTTGTATTACCTACCCTCTTAGAAGAAAAATATTTCATGGAAAACAAAATTCATTTATATGCTATTTCAAAAAGACATCAAAATGTAACTCAAAAATGAAAAGGATGCATAAGTAAATTTAAAAAACTGAGAACATAAAGGAAGCAAGAATCAAAATATTATCAAAGTATAATTCACATCAGAAATCATTCAACAGAACCAAGACAGCTATTTTTCTTGGCTGTGGTTTCATTCTACAAAGAAGAAGCTGCTGCCCTAAAGTTTTATGAACCAAATATATTATATATTAACGCAAACAATAAAAATAGGCATACAAATTACAAGTAGAAGTTGAAAGAAAGATAACTAGAAATAGAAGACCAACAAATCTTTTTAAAATCTTTCTTAGATCAAGTAGGAAGAAAAGAAAGACAGGCTATAGAGCATCCAAATAATACATGATGATTTTATACCAACTTTGCCTCCTGCAAAGTAAGAGTAAGGCAGAGTAAGACAGGATTTCAGTTGTAAGGAGAGGAAATGTTATCTTTCTTTGAGACTTGAGCAAGGGGTTTAGGCTTTGAAGGCAGTAGATTTACGTAAATGGTTTCCCGAGTGCTGGATCTAAAATCGAGGCTGAGATTTCACATGTGGCCTGATACATGATCTACACAGAGATCAAGTGTATATTGTCAACCAAATAATTTCAATTTCTTGGGTTCTCGGTATCTATGTCTCTGTTAGTAACATCTATCCTTATGTAAACATTCCATTCTTGTTTCAGTTGTACTATGGGGAAGCTAAGGAGGATTTAGAATCTTCCTTGATATATCTAGCATTTAGAACAATATCTGACTTACAGTAAGTGCTCAATAAATATTTATTGAATGAATGAATGTCCTTGTTTGAAGCCAGAATGAACCAAGGTCTCTCTCTCTAACTTCTAATCCTTAGACTAGTGTGTTGGGGAGGGGGAGAGGCAGTGAAAATCAGCACAAACTCCAGACAAGAACCACGTAGGTGTGGTTCAGCTACTGTTTTCACTATGGCGAATTGAATCTTCACGGCCGCCCTTGGAGGCTCTGTGCTCAGTCATGCGTTCAGTTGTATCTGACACTTTGTGATCCCTTGGACTGTAGCCCATCAGGTTTCCCTGTCCATGGGACGCTCCAGACAAGAATACTGGAGTGGGCTGCCATTTTCTTCTCCAGGGGAATCTTACCGACCCAGGGATTGAACCCAGGTCTCCTGCACTGCAGGCAGATTCTTTACGAACTGAGCAGCCAGGAAAGCCTTCATGTGCTTAAGGGTATGAATGAATTCAATAAGATGCAAAAAGATGAATGTAATATCAAATAGGTTAGGGCTATTTGGGCTTCCCAGGTGGCACAGTGGTAAAGAATCCACCTGCTAAGGCAGGAGACACAAGAGATACTGCTTCACTCCCTGCGTCAGAAAGATCCCCTGGGGGAGGAAATGGCAACCCGCTCCAGTATTCTTGCCTGAAAAATCCCATAGCCAGAGGAGCCTGGTGGGGTACAGTCCAAGGGGTTGCAAAGAGTTGGACATGACTGAGTGAGAGTACATTCAGGCTTTAGGACTTGTGTGTCACAAGGAAGCTGAGAGTTACCCAGAAAAGGATGGAGCAATGAAATAGCAAAGGCTAGAGGCCCAGAAGTAGATGCTTTGTTGCTGAGACAGATGAGATTGTAACAGTGGAAACAATACCTGTGAGGAGAGGTCCCCCAGCCACAGAGGAGCCCTTAGCTAGGAACTTGGTCACTCCCACTTCTCCTGACAGGAGAACTGTCCAAGCTGCAGGGCCCTGGGAGACAGGAGGCCCTGAAGCAGGTGCCCTGGCAACATAGCCCTTGTGGTCCAATAAATGAAACAATGGGAGAGAGGAGGAATGAGCATTTGAGGACAGGCCATTAGTATTACTGGAGAGGAGATATCCGATGGCTGCCATTATGAACATTTTGTGAGATTCTTGGTAGATAGGACTCTACTGAGGAGTCCTTTGCTCTGAGAGGAGGAGAGATGGTGTTGTTTGGTCTTATGAGTCCAGTGGTGTAGGAGGACCTGGGAGGTAGGCAGGGTACACTCTTCTGGTATCCTGTATCTTCCAGGGCAAAAAATCCTGCCAAGAGAAGCTAAGTCAGCTCTGGACTCTCACTTCCCATGCATTTCCTCTACTGTATTCAGGTTACTTTGAAAGAAAAAAAAAATTCCAAAGGGAAAGCAGAAAAACCACAGGCTTTTGTAATTAATGCAGCAAACTAGCCAGGTTTTTAATATTAATGAACATTGTTTGATGTCTGTATGTCTGAGTAAAAGCATACTTGGAAAAACATTCTTTGAAACTACTGCGGGCTTGTAATGAATATTTAATCAACAAATGCAACAGTCTATTTAGCATTCAAATATTCTATTTTTGATTGGAAAGGTACACAATAAAATTTTGCCATTAATTATGAACAGTAGGAAGGGGAATAAACTTTACTTTTCATTTGTACTCTTCATGATACTTAAGTATAACAGTATAATTAAAATATTAGTCAGATAATACTAATATAGTCTAGGCTAGTTCTAGGAATTATGAAGAGAAAATAAAGTGGGAAATGTTTTATTTGGGAGCTCCATGCTCACAAACCCTTTTTCCTCCGTATCTTTCATCCTCCATCAAAATCTTTCTCTTGTACATTAGAGTAAAGATAAGAGTTTAAATAATAAAATTTTGATTCACTAATAATTAAAGGCTTACATTACAGGAATTTAAAACAGATGTTGGGACTTGTCCTGCTTACTGTGTTTTAGGAAAATAATAGATGTAATAACAGAAGCAATCATTTCCCCTTCTCCTCTAGCTCTCAAAACCTTCAACTGCACACCCAACCTCTCAATATCTTTCATAATTAAATCATTGAGAAGAAGATTTTTAAAATTTTCCTTTTCAAAACCAAGTACAATCAGGCTCTTGGTATTTTCATTGCAGAAATTTTTTGGTTATGATTCAGATGAATATGTGAGAAGCTAAAGGTATAGGTACTGGGCTGAATAAGTTGCACAGAAATAATAAGCCAGGAAAGAGTTGGTGCTGCTACCCAGGGAAGAGAACCGGCAGCCCACTTCCGCAGTGAGCCTCCAGCAGTGAACAAGCCTTGGTTTCTGCCCAGCTGTGTCTAGAGAACTTTTCACGCTGGAGAGTCTGTTGAGGTGGTTGGGTGTGGCAAATGTTTAATCATCAGCTCTGGGAAAAGCACGAAAGACAGAAAGCAAAGGATGGAGGAAGGAAATTCTGATTTGTAGTGTTTCCCAATTTTCCCTGCCAATTACAGGCTACCCTGAGAAATATCAGTAACCTCAGATATGCAGATGACACCACCCTATGGCAGAAAGTGAAGAGGAACTAAAAGCCTCTTGATGAAAGTGAAAGTGGAGAGTGAAAAAGTTGGCTTAAAGCTCAACATTCAGAAAACGAAGATCATGGCATCCGGTCCCATCACTTCATGGGAAATAGATGGGGAAACAGTGGAAACGGTGTCAGACTTTATTTTTTAGGCTCCAAAATCATTGCAGATGGTGACTGCAGCCATGAAATTAAAAGACGCTTACTCTTTGGAAGAAAAGTTATGACCAACCTAGATAGCATATTCAAAAGCAGAGACATGACTTTGCCAACTAAGGTCCGTCTAGTCAAGGCTATAGTTTTTCCTGTGGTCATGCATGAATGTGAAAGTTGGACTGTGAAGAAGGCTAAGTACCGATGCTTTTTAACTGTGTTGTTGGAGAAGACTCTTGAGCGTCCCTTGGACTGCAAGGAGATCCAACCAGTCCATTCTGAAGGAGATCAGCCCTGGGATTTCTTTGGAAGGAATGATGCTGTTGCTGAAACTCCAGTACTTTGGCCACCTCATGCGAAGAGTTGACTCATTGGAAAAGACTATGATGCTGGGTGGGATTGGGGGCAGGAGGAGAAGGGGACAACAGAGGATGAGATGGCTGGATGGCATCATGGACTTGATGGACATGAGTCTGAGTGAACTCCAGGAGTTGGTGATGGACAGGGAGGCCTGGCGTGCTGCAATTCATGGGGTCGCAAAGAGTCGGACACTGCTGAGCAACTGAACTGAACTGAACTGAACTGAACTGAGTCACCAACTGGAGAAGGGAATGGTAACTCACTCCAGTATTTTTGCCTGGAAAATTCCATCGACAGAGGAGGCTGGTGGGCTACAGTCTGTGGTGTCACAAAGAGTTGGATACAACTGAGTGACTAACACACACACACACACACAAGTCACCAAATCTGACCTTGGGGAGAGATGATCAATGTGGACTCTCCCAAGGCACACCAAGTCATCTAGCACACTGCTAACCTGCTTCATCTTGCAGGAATCCACAGAGAAGCTGAGGATTCACTTGGCAACATCATCTCCCTCCAGTGAGTTATGGGCTTCTGTGAGCCATGAAAAGTGATACTTTTTACAAAATTCCCCATTCCATAGTGAAAGGCCGAGATCTATTTCCTAATGAGGTATTATCTGGGGAGGCAAGCAAGAGAGCTCTGACCATGGGCTTATTATTTGCAATACTGCCCTGGAAACCCATTGTCAAAGGAGCAATAGGTATGTGGAATAGAAAAGAAATGACTTTGGCTCAGAGTAAACAACATAACAGTGACAACAAACTTAAGGGAATGGGGTGGAGGATTCTGAGCATCAGCTGGTAGGTAGCCTGGACTCCTAAAGGAGAAACCCACAGCAGGACCCTGCGTTAGCATATGCCAGTTTATCTCGGGTTCTAATGTAGGCAGAAGGGCTTTTAAATGAATAATTGCTGAAGGGGCAATGGTGGGAATTATCATTCAAAGAGATAAGGTTTATTATTTTTTTTCCCAGGCCACTGCACATACGAGTTTAATAATCCTTTCAATGGGTACTGTGTTATCATAAAATAACCTAAATGCTACTAAATGGTATTTAAAATGATTTCCAGACACCAGTAGGCCAAGGAAATGGTGATTCAGCTGCTAATGCATCTCTAATACAGTACTGAAGAAGGTACTGCAATCAGGCCACATTGCCAGGATCAAAGTCCGTTCTCGTGATTCTTTTCACTTCCATCTTTGACCTCTATCCAATTTTTGGCACGCTTCTTACTTCTTTCACCTTTTTTTCAGGTTCCTTTCATACCTGAGCTGCTGTATGAAAAAGATGTGGTCTGCTATTTATTCTCAGTTGTAAGGTGCTGCAGAGCTGCTAAGAAGGGGAAATCAGAGGTAGAAGGCAGCCTTCCCTGAAACTCCAGAGAGGAAGTAGCAAGGCTAAGAAGAATGAAAGGTCTGGCAATGCATGTGTTTATCACGCCTCCCACCTGACTTCATGTGATCTGATACTATGTAGCGTTATCAAAGGCAAGCTTAGAGAGGATCCAGAGGAGAAAATATCCATGACTCTACTGTAATCAAGACACAAAAGTTTCAGAAGCCTAAATTCATCTCACCATGTGCTGCCCCAGTGAAATCCACTATGCTTAATATCCCCAGTACCAACAGTATAGTACCTCATTAGCTTAGCTAACCAGCACCCTGGACATCAAGGAAGGCATGTCAAGGCGAGGCCTGATTGCCCTCATATTTTTCTATTAAGACACATAATAACGTAAAAGAGCAGACAGATCAAATACCTTATTTTGGTGGCTTTTTTGGAAGGAAAATAATGGGACACTCTGGCCATCAAGTGATTAAGACTGTGTTTCTAAAGCAGGAGACGTGGGTTCAATCCCTGGGTTAGGAAGATCCCCTGGAGAAGGGGATTCTCCAGTATTCTTGCCTGGAGAATTCCATCAACAGAGAAGGCTGCTGGGCTATAGTCTATGGTGTCGCAAAGAGTCGGACATGACATGACTAACACACACACACACTCAGCCGTTAATTTGTTTTTCTGTTTGTTTGGGGCTGCTTTACTGGGTAAAATATATATAGCGTGACATTCTTAACTGGTTCTTAGAAAGCTAAGTTAAAGTCCATTTCTAAGAAACAGCCAGAAGCATACTCCCACCCTCACCATGGGGAAGAGAGGTGGGATATCCAGAGCATCCTCTCCCTCCATCTCTAGATGACAGCAAAACGTCAAGAGATGGGAAGGGAGGGCAGAGCGCAGGAACATGCTCATCTCGCAGTGCTGACAGGCAGCCAACCGGTAATGGTGCTGGGGAGCAGCCACGCAGAGAGAAAGTCACCACAGAGCGTGGGAGCTGGTGGGATCTCGGGCCACAGCACTCCTGGCAAGGATGCAAGGAGAATGGTGGGTTTGCAGAACCTCAGATCTGCTGCCTTGGGAGTCAGTCACAAAGCTCTGCAAACAGGAGTGACTGACTAAACTGCAATAAGACAGAGGTTATGTGGGGCACTCCAACATATTCTTCCCATGTGACATGCCTGGGAATCAGGAATTAGCTTAAAAAGGAGGTTTCAGGACCTAGGTTTGCTGCTGTGCAACTGAGAAGTCTTAAGTGCACACACACAAAATCAGGGTTAATGGGAGGCAATTTATCCCAAAGAAATATAGCAGCCTGTGTTTCTCTGGCAGGCACTCTGGTTGAGAATATCAAGTTTGCATCTTTATTTCCTGGAATGTTGTCAATCAACGTCAAACAAGCCCCAAATAAAATCTGAACCAACTGGAACAAAGACCTCAGGTACAATGTGCTACAGACAAGTTTTTCTCGCGTAAGATTAATGGAGTAGCATGAAATCCATTCAAGTCATCACATCAGGATTTGAAAAGTCAAAATATTTTTCAGGTCATGGTGAGAATCCCCTGAAAGGTGATGGGGAACAGCTGGGGTTAACCCAACAGTACATGTCAGGGTTGAGGGAATAAAGCTACAATATAATCTGTCTGGGAAGGATATTTTCCCTTAGGTGGAAGAAATAACATTAATTAGAATTTTATTTGAGTTTTAGGTCATAATTCCCAGGCATGGAATATTTTTCTCCCTATCCCCACCCAATAACATGAAAAATATGAAACATACAGGCCAGTAGCAGTTAAAATTGCTGATTGTACCTGGTATGGTCAGTGACCTGGGAAATGGGTCCTCTCAAATCCTGTGAAAGTACAACTGGGTGCAATCCTTCTGGAAGCTAACTAGGTGACATGCCCTTTAACCTACTCTAAAAAATTTCTTCCATTTCTAAAAAATGTTGCCAAAACCACAAAGATATATGTATACTGCTGTGATTTTACCATTATTTAAAAGAGCAGAACTCTAGAAATAAGCTAAATGTCCTTCCACAGAGAATAGTCAAATTGTGATAGAGCCATACAATGAGAATATTACAGTCATCAAAAGGTGAGCAAATCTTTTTATGGCCAACATGTAATATATCCATGATATACTAAGTGGAAAAGACAAGAGGCAAGACAGGATAATATAATCCCACTTGTGTTAAACAGAAGAATGAGCACACGTAAACTGATGTTTGCTCTGCAACCTGCAGGAAGTCTTATGCAAAAACCTGCTAAGCATGGTTATGTTTAGGAAGGTTCTGGTGGCTCCAGAGACCCTTAGCTTGTGACTGTAAACTCCAGTCTCTGCCCCTTCAGTCTCTGGCTTCACGTGGCCTTGCGCGCCTTTGTGTTTGTTTCTTCTCTTCTGTCTCTTATAAGGATATTTGTCAGTGGACTAGGGACCACCAGGATAAATTCAGGATAATCTCATCCCTAAACCCTTAATTAATTCATATGCCAAGATGATTTTTCTAAATAAGATCATATTCACAAGCTCCAGGGGTTAGGGTATGAGTATATATATCAAGGGGACCATTTAATTCACTGGGGCTTCCCCGGTGCCGTTAATGGTAAAGAACTCTTCTGCAGGAGACCTACATAAGAGGTGGGTTTGATCCCTGGGTCAGGAAGATACCCTGGAGAAGGAAATGGCTACCCACTCCTGTATCCTTGCCCACTCAGTAGTCCCATGGGGAGATTCCCATAAACAGAGGAGCCTGATGGGCTACAGTCCATGAGATCACAAAGAGTCGGACACGACTGAAGTGACTTAGCATGCAAGCACAAACATTTAATTCACTACATCAAGATACTAGTATTTTAAGGTATACATACTCCAGGGAGCATAGCCATGTCAAGCTCACTAGAAACTGTTTACTGTTCTTTATTTCAGCTTATCTCCCAGTTGTTTTCTTTCTAAGTACAGACTGAGGGGTGCCATGGGGAGTGTTTACTGATGAGGATTTAGGGACAGGGAGGGACTCTTTTGCAGAAAAAAGAAAGGGTCAGAGCAACCAGGGTAGGTGACTTGAAAGGTCAGAGGCTAACTGGAAAGCAGAGGAGAGAGGGAGCCAATTTAGCACAGATAGAGTAGTAGGAAGGGGCTGGAGGAGTGTAGCATGGTTCTGGTAGCAGCCAGTTCATATTCACAGCCTGCCTGGGTGGGATTTTGGTGCCTATCTCACAGCTAGACTTTCTGAAGGCTATTTTTGTATTGGAGTAGGGAAGAAGGGCAAGAAGATGAATGTCACCATCTTGCTCTTCAGGCTTCAGGTCACTTCACCTGTGGGGAGATGGGCTGGAAGCCCCACACTGAGCACAGAGCCAGGCTCTCTGCAGAGGGTAGAATAGGAGCTGTTCTGATGCTGCTGGTGTTGGAGAAGACTCTTGAGAGTCCCTTGGACTGCAAGGAGATCAAACCAGTCAATCCAAAAGGAAATCAATTCTGAATATTCATTGGAAAGACTGCTGCTGAAGCTGAAGATCCAATACTTTGGCCACCTGATGTGAAGCGCCTGCTCATTAGAAAAGACCACAGTGATCGGAAAGATTGAAGGCAGGAGGAGAAGGGGATGAAAGAGGATGAGATGGTTGGATGGCATCACCAACTCGATGGGTGTGAGCTTGAGCAAACTCCTGGAGTTGGTGAAGAACAGGGAAGCCTGGCGTGCTGCAGTCCATGGGGTCACAAAGAGTTGGACACGACTGAGCTGCTGAACAAGGAATAACAACTGATGTTGCTGTTCCAGTTAATTTCCTCCATACCCACTCTGGAGGGGAGAGGCTGAAAGTAATGGGGAATCCTTTAATGACCCCAGAAATATTCTCTAGGGAGGATAGAAGAATTATAATTCCTATCAAAGGACTCTGTTCAGGCTCTCTCCTTCTTCTTACAGTGAACTTGAAGCACACAGACTTGGCCAAGCCAGTCCAGCATGAGGCCAGTGGGGATTCCCTCCACCAGCACTCATAAAGAACAGGGATATTAACAGGCTGAAAAAAACCCTTTTCCCCAGAGGCTACTGGAAAACCCTGTGCCATCCAGTGCCAGAGAACAAACCCCACACCCTCTCCCAGAGATGCACCCGTCTGTACACCACCTTCACCAGCACTTACATGCTCCCTACATATTTTCTTTGACGGAGCCTAAACTCCAGTTCTGAATCAGTTCTTGCATCTGCTTTATTTTGTCCCCCTGGTGTTTGGGAAGGGATGTTCAGAGAGAATAGGCAGAGAGTGAGCTAGTTGGGAAGAAACAAACAAACAAGAACATCAGAAAGGATTCACTAGGGCTGACCTGGGAATCGTAGAAATCAAGTTTGCAACCACTGGAGGCTCTTGGGAGCTTTTCCAGGTAATTATTTGTCTCTTCCTCCCCAAAGCTCTTCAGCTGCAAAGGATGTCTAACTCTTTGATGTCAGAGCATTACTACATCTGGCCGAGCTATGAATGAGACTCTAAAAAATGCCTCTGAGCTTCTCCCCATCTCATATTTCCCCCAGAAAGTTGGGGGCAACTAGGAGGCAAGAGGTACTCAGCTGGAGGCTGGTCTTCCCTTAGGACTGAAAGAAGAGGACAACATATATTGTGAGTCACTCTCTGGCACTCCTTGGCTTGCAGTTACAATGTCTGCCTCTTTCAGTCTCTACCTTGGTCCTTCCTTGGCATTCTCTTCTTGTGTATATTGTGTTCTTTCCTTAATCAGAACTCCCCAGCAGTAGCAAAAGCACCAAAGCAGGAGAGTCAGGGAACTAGGCCCCAGTTCTATTCCTACCGTACTGAGGAACTGAGTGACTTGTACAAACTCACCAACATATTTTTGTTGTTGTTGTTGTTCAGTTGCCAAATCATGTCCAACTCTTTGAGACCCCATGAACTGCAGCACACCAGGCTTCCTTGTCGTTCACTCTCTCGTGGAGTATGCCCAAATTCATGTCCATTGCCTCAGTGATGCTATCTCACCATCTCATCCTCTGCTGTCCGAGGATTCTCCTTTTGCCTTCACTCTTTCCCAGGATCAGGGTGATTTCTCATGTTCATCCAACTATCACATTTTAGGGGGCTCTAACTTTTTACTTTTACCCTTTTAATCAGCCTTAAATTCTTATGTCATGTATTAATTTTATAATAATTTCTTTTAAAATGGGAAAGAAAGATAGGTCACTTTCTGCCAGCACTTGTCCATTAGTGAGGGCAAGTAGTTTGGACTGCAGTAGTGCAAGCGGTCTTCCAGATTTTTCCAGAGGAAGATCTGCCTTTGAACTTCCCTGATTCTTAATGCCATGGTGATGCTGACAAGAGAAACAGAGACCCTCTGGAGTTTTTGGAAGCAGGAAGGAATGAGCCCACGCTTGTAAGCCATTCAGTCTCCCACCGGTGTGCTCCAAAGGGCGTGGGAGGGAGAGTGTGTACAACAGCAAGTGCTGCCTAGTCTGGGTAACCTCACTGTCTAACAATGTTGGGTTTGATTGGCCATAATGCAAGTGAATGGAGCAGGTGATACTGGAAGAGCTTAAACCTCAAAAGCACAGTCTTCAGACTCTAGTGATACAGATTCAAATTTGAGCTCTGCTGCTGACTAGCTTAGCAATGCAAGCTTGGGGAGGTCACCTAACCATTTTAAGATGCCTCTAGTTCCCCATTTGTAAAGTAGAGGTAATAATTCTATCAGAATATTGTCCTGAGGAGTAAATAAAGTGTTTAAAGCACTTAGCATGGCACCAGACACACACTAAGTGCTCATTAGATGGCAGTTTTATCATTATTTCTGCTCCCAATTTCATTTCTACTTTGCAGTTATAGTTAATATGAGTTGCCTCCAAGCTATTAAAAAACAATAAAAAGTAGTAATACCAAAATTGTGATACAAAATAATGTTGCACTAAATAGATACTGAATTTCCCTTGGATTCAGTTCAATTGAGAATCATATAATTTTAGAACTAGATGGAGTTTTTAAGTCTTCTGATATTTCTCGGATGCAAAACCAAGGCCAACAATGACTTGCCAAGATCACATAAGCTGTTAGAGGCAGAGTTGAAAACAGAAGCCACAGCCCCTAGCTTCTGTCCTAGAGTTTCGTAGAGTTGCAGTAGAAATTCTGATTTCCAGGAAAAGACAAATGAGGAGAGAAAAATAGAAGCAATATGGGATGTTAGAGAAAATTCTAATCCTACTAGATCCCTACTATGACTAGAGGGGATATTGAATAAAAACTTGATCTGTACTGACAGGCTGGCTTCTACCAGCAAATATTATGACTAAAAAGACTAAAAAATAAAGATACAAGTCCTATCTCCCTGCCTGCCTCTTCTCCCTCTCTGCTTCTGTCTGTCTGTCTCTCTCTCTCCCCCTTTCTTATTTCTTCCAATTAGTTTCATGAGGCTACTGGTCATGATTTAATCAGGAATGCCAAATTATAGCTTCAAAGTGATTTGTCAATGAAACTATTAATTTTCCTAAATGAATAATAAATTATTGGGCTCGATGATTAAATGGTAAGGACATGAACCTCATAAATAGTGTGTGTGCATTGAGTAATGAGGCCATGTCAACTTCTTATACCTACCAAAAGGCAATAAGAACACAGTGTTATCACTTACTTGATAATGTTGGATGATTAAAGCTTCCCTTGGGGTGTGAAGGGGAAACACCAGCATTTATGAGGACTTGTATTATAGTCTCCTGCTAGAAATTATTGACATCAACACCATATAAATCTGAATTCTGAGTTTATAATGTGTTTCCTGATAATCAAATACTGATTATATTATGGTATAGTGGGTAAAACTTTAAGCAAGAATTGTTGAGATCTGAATTTTGAGCCTAGGCCTCCCTTGGATTGCTTGTTTCATAATTTGATTTGTTGGACTAAGAATCTTAATGAGTAAAACAATTATTTCCTGCCAAAGAATATATAGATATAGACAGATATAAAACTTTATTCATATTTTGTGTATCTACACATACACTGAACATATTTATGTATCTACAAAGATAACTTCCTTAATTGCTAGGATTAGATTTTCCGTAAATCCTAGAAGTACAAGAACTTTTGTTTAGGAATCTAAGATTTCATATCATCTAAAATGTCTTAAAAATGACATCTTATGTGTCTGTGTTAGAAAGAATTCTAAGTGAGCCTCCAATATTCTCACTGCCTCATGTACACTGTACGATATCCCCCACTTGAGCGTAAGCAGGATCTGCGAATAGAATAAGATATCAGTCCTATAATTAGGTTATATTACCTGGCAAAGGTGAGAAGATTCCGAAGATTAATTGAAGTCCTGAATTAGTTGACTTTTAATTAATCAAAAGAAAGATTATCTTGAGTGGGCCTGACTTAATCAGATGAGTCATTTAAAAGAGTCTTTAGGAGTCAAATGGAAGAAACAGACAATTTCCAAGACATCATGAGATCTACCGCTGCAAGAAAATGAATTCTACCAATAACGACAGGAGCTGGAAGAGGATCTCAAGCCACAGATGAGACCCCCAGCCAACACACAGGACCCAGCGAAGACATGCCTGAACTCCTGATCTATGAAAACAGATAATGCATGTGTGTTAAGACTTCACATGTGTAATAATTTGTTATGCAATCCTAGAAGTATGAGAAGTCAAAAATGAATGTAGTATCTGAATTTAGTTAGTGGAGCTGTGTGTAATGTCTCTGTCTGTGTTAGCTTCCTCTGGCCGCTGTAACAAATTGCCACAAACTTAGTGCTTTAAACCACTCCAGATTTCTCGTTTACAGTTCTGGAAGTCGGAAGTCCAAAATCAGTTTCCCTGGGCTAACGTTCAAGTGTCAACAGGGCTGCTTTTTTCTGAATGCTCTAAGGTGAGCTACTTTTGTATCCCCTGAATATGACTCCCTTCTTCTATCTTCAAAGGGCATCCTTCTCTGCTCCCATCATCATTTCACCTTCTCTCACTCTGAACTTTCTGATAATCTGAGCTTTCTGACTCTGAACTCTAATAATCTATCTGATTTCTCCGAAGTCCCTCATAAAGATATTGTAATTACATCAGGCCAACTAGGCAATATAGGATAATCTTCCCATCTCAATACTAACAATTATATCTTCAAAGCCCTTTTCGCCCTATAAAGTAACATTCACAGCCTCTGAGAATTAGGATGACAAATTTGGTGGGTCATTATTCATCCAACTACAGTCCACCTCCTATTCCCCAATGATTCATATCCATCTCACATGTCAAATACAGTCCTTCCATCCTAAGGTGCCCAAGTCTTAGCCACTGTACTGTTTTATCCTGATATGACTTTAGGATGACGATGAGGCATTGTTGACGATAGTGATGACAATGGTTAGAAATTCTGGAGTCTATACCTCTTCTAATGAATGTAATTTCAATTTCTCAAGGTCAGTGTGCTTGAGGCATTAGAAAGTTCACTGGCCCTGAAATAAATTTGTCCAGACATGCTGAGAGTACTCTTTCCACCTTTTTGCAGAAAGCATAAAATGTGGGATAAGCAGTCTCATTTTAAAGAACTATTTGTAGCTCCTTAGCTGCTATGAATCGTTAATATTAATATCTTGTTCTGTGGATCTGTCCAGACTTTCCTAATGTTCTTGCATTAAATAGAAACTTTAAGGATCAGACCTTTATAATTTGATCTCCATGGAAAGCTTTGCCTCTCTGTTATTCTTTGCAAAGTGTTAGGTGCTTTAGCAGTTCAGAGGAATGCTGTGCTATGCCAAAACACACTCTCTAACCTGAATATGCTGCCTGAGGTCTCTTTGGTTCATTTACAAACTCAATCAAATGTACTCTGATGGCTCCTTGAAAATATCATCAAAACAACCTCTTAATAAGACAAATCTGAGTTTATTTTTCCCATGCTAAAGGTAATATTTATAGTACGAATACTTGTGTAATTGCCACTCTGGACCCTATACCTCTGCTAATGAATGCACCTCCAATTTCTCAAGCTCAGTGTGCTTGAGGCATTAGTAAGCTTGTTGGCCATGAAACATATTTGTCCAAGCACCCTGAAAGTATTCTCACTTTTTTGTAGAAAGCATAAACTGTGGGCTAAGCAGTCTTGTCTTGACAGAATTCTAGTGCCTTTCAGAGGGCAGAGGGAAAAATTAGAATATTTATGGAGTTTTAGACGCTGGTTTAAGGCAATACTTTCAATGTGGGAGCTTAATTAGGATTGGGAAAGAATTGTGATTCAAAAGTTTACCTACGGTGGATACAAGATGACAAAGATAGAGACGCAAGTCCTCAAAGAGAGTGCCGGGGATGGCTTTGCTCTTGGTGTCAAATTAAAAAATGATTGCAAAGGTTGATGTCAGGAAATTTACCCATATTTTCTCCCAGGAGTTTTATGGTTTCAAGTCTGATGTTCACATCCTTTATTTAGAGTTTATCTTTGTGAATGGTATGAGATAGCAGTCCACTTTCATTCTTTTACATGTAGCTGTCCAAAATTGAAGAAACTATCCTTCCCTTATTGTGTATTCTTGGCCTCTTAATCATCAATTGATACCCATGTGTGGTTTTTTTCTGAGCTCTCTATTCTCTTCCATTGATATTTGTGTCTATTTTATGCCAATACCAATGTGCTTTAATTCCTATAGCTTTGTAATATAACTTGAAATCAGGAAATGAGTGCCTCCAGCTATATTCTTCATCCTCAAAATTGCTTTGGCTATTTGGGGTCTTATGTGGTTCCACATAAGTTTTAGGAATGTGTTTTCTGTTTCTTGAAATACGTCCTTGGGATTCTGATAGGATTGCACTGAACGTAGATTGCTTTCTTGTAGATCACTTTGGGCATATTGAACATTTAACAACAATATCTTCCAATTCATGAGCACAGAATATCTTTCCATTCATTTGTGCCTTCTTCAATTTCTTTCCACAAATTTTGATAAACTGTGTTTTCATTTAGTTCAAAATGTTTTAATTTCTCTTGAGATTTCTTCTTTGACCTATGTGTTACTTAGAAGTGTGTTGTTTGTTATCCACATATTTTTGATTTTCCAGTTAACTGTCTGTGTTGATTTCTGGTTTAATTCCACTGTGATCTGAGAGTAGACATTGTATGATTTCTATTCTTTATTTTGTTAGGTGTGTTTTATGGCCCAGAATGTAATCTGTTTTGGTGAATGTTCCATGTGAGCTCAAAAAGAAAGTGTATTTCACCTTTGTTGAGTGAGATAGTCTACAGATTTTAATTATACCCAGTTGACTGATGGGCTTATCGAGCTCAACCATGTCATTACTGATTTTCTGCCTGTCCATTTCTGATAGATGGGTATTGATGTCTCTATGATAGTAGATCAATCTATTTCTCCTTGCAATTCTATTAGGTGTTGCCTTATGTGGTTTGACGCTCTGTTGTTAGATACATGCATACTAAAGGCTGTTATGTCTTCTTGGAGAATTGACTCTTTGTTATCATTGTGTGTTTCCCTTCTTTATCTTTAATAATGCTCCAGGCTCTGAAGCCTGCTCTACCTGAAATTAAGATAGCTATTCCTGTTTTCTTTTGATTAGTGTTACAATGCTGTGTTTCTTACCATCCATTTGTTTTTGCTCTGCTTGTGTCTTTCTATTTAAAGTAATTTTTCTTGGAGACAACATATAGTTGAGTCTTTCTTGTTGATTCACTCACAATCCTTGTCTTTTAATTGCTGTATTTAGACCACTGACATTCAAAGTGATGGTTATATAGTTGGATTATTATCCACCATGTGTGTGCTCAGTTGCTTCAGTCATGTCTGACTCTTTGCAACACTATGGTCTGGAGCCCACCAGGCTCCTCTGTCCATAGGATTTTCCCAGCAAGAACACTGGAGTGCGTTGCCATGTCCTCCTCCAGGGGATCTTCCCAACCCAGGGACTGAACCCAAATCTCCTGCATCTCCCACATTGCAGGCAGATTCTTTACTACTGAGCCACTGGGGAAACCCATTATTCACCATGTCTGTTACTATTTTCTATTTATCACTTTTGTATTTTCTTATTTTTGTTTTCCATTCTTTTTCTGCCTCTCATGGTTTTAGTTAAGAATTTTATTTGATTCGTTCTCTTTTTTAGCATATTATATTTCTATTTTTAACTCCTTTTTTTCTTTAGTGGTTGCCCTAGAATTTGCAATATACTAGTGCTAGTGCTAAGTCACTTTAGTTGTGTCTGACTCTTTGCGACCCTATGGACGGTAGCCCATCAAGCTCCTCTGTCCAAGGGATCCTCCAGGCAAGAATAGTGGAGTGGGCTGCCATTTCCTCCTTCAGGGGATCTTCCCAACCCAGGGATTTAACCCACGACTCTCATCTCCTACATTGGCAGGCAGGTTCTTTATCACTAATGCCACCTGGAAACTACAACTAATTGAAGTCCACCTTCAAATAATGCTATCAGTTTACAGGTAGTGTTAGTACATTATCAAAATAATATTAATTCCTTCTCTTATCTCTTATATTCATTTCACACACAAATTATATATATATACACACACGCACACACACATATGTAAACATACACTGTTGCTATTGTTATTTTCAAACTACTATTTGTTAGATCAATTAAGTAGAAAAATAAAAGTTTTTATACTGGAGTGATTTGCGATTTCCTTTTCCAGGGGATCTTCCCGACCCAAGGATCACTGTGTCTCCTGCATTACAGGTGTTCTACTCCACTGAAGGCAGATTCTTTACCACTTTACCACTTTTTCTTATTCTTTACCACCGGGGAAGCCCACATTATTTGTTAGATCAATTAAGTAGGAAAATAAAAGTTTTTAATTTATTTACATTATTTTCTCTTTAAGATTTGCGTTTATGACATATTAATTTCTTTCCCTATAAAAAAGCATTTTAAAACATTTCTTGTAAGGTAGGTCTATTGGCAACAAATTCCCTCCAATTTGTTTGTCTGAACAAGTCTTTATTTTACCTTCACTTTTCAAGGGTAACTGTTCAGGGTACAGAATTCTGTCGTTGTGGTTTTGACTCTCAACACAAAATATTTCATTCTGTTCTCTTCTTGCTTGCATGATTTTTGAGATGAAGGAAGGTATAATTCTTATCTTTGTTTCTTTATAGGTTTGTTTACCCCTCCTACTTCTGTCAGGAGGTTTTTTTTTTTACTTCCTGTGGTTGAAAATGAGACGCCTAGGTGTGGGTATTTTGGCATCTATCCTGCTTACTGTTCTCTGAGCTTTCTGGATCTATGGATTATTTTGTTACATTAATTTGTAGACATTCTTGGCCAATATTGTTGCACATGTTTTTTCTGTTCCTTTCTCTCTTCCTTCTGCTGTTCCCATTAAACATGTGGTGCGTCTTCTGTAGTTATCCCGCAGTCCTCGGATGTTCTGTCCCGTTGTCTTCAGTCTTTGTGTTCAACAGTTTTAAAAGCTTCTATAGATATACCCTCCAGCCCAGGGATTCTTTCTTCACCCATGTCCAGTCTAGAATAAGCCAATCAAAGGAATTTTTATTTTGGTTACAATATTTTTAATGTCTAGAAATCATTTTTGCTTTTTCTTAGGATTTCCATCTCTCAGCTTACATTGTCCCTGTGCTCTTGCATGGGATCTACTTCATCCATTACAACTCTTAACATGTTAATCAACACAGTTTTAAGTTTCTGGACTGATAGGTTCAATCCCCCTGCCATGCCTGCTTCTGATTAGTGATCTGTCTCTTCATATTGTGGGTTTTTTTGTTTTTGTTTTTTGCTTTTTAGTATGCCTTTGTAATTTTTTTCTTAATAGTTGGACATGACATACTGTGTGAAAGGAACTGCTATAAATAGGCATTTAGTAAAGTGGTGGCATGGTGTGGGGAAAGAAGAAGAATTTTATAATCCTGTGATTAAGTCTTAGTCTTTTAGTGAACGTATGTCTCTGGATTGTGAACTTCACTATCGTTTCTCAGGTTTTTCTCCCCTCTTAGGTGACACAGAATGGCTGGAATGTGCCAGTGTTGAATACTTTCTTTCTCCATGTGGAAGGCTAACATTGACTGCAGTTGGACATTTCCCTTATAACATCTCAGCATGTTAGGCTCTAGCCAGCTAGTTTCTTCCAAGAGCAGGCCTGAAGAAATATGCTCTGATATATTTCAAACAGGTTACTTTTCCCACCCCTATCAGAAGTAAGAGATTTTCCTCAGTATTCATTATGAGAACATGGTTGAGTTTCTGGAGGTAAATTTTACAAAAGCCTGCAAGCTTACTAACTTGCTTCAGTCATGTGCATCTCTTTGAGACCCTATGGACTGTAGCCCACCAGGCTCCTCTGTCCAGGGGATTCTCGAGGCAAGAATACTGGAGTGGGTTGCCATGCCCTCCTCTAAGGGTTCTTCCCCACCCAGGGATCAAACCCAAGTCGCATGTCTCCTGCATTGGAGGTGGGTTCTTTACTACTAGAGTCACCTAGGTAGCCCTACAAAAGCATGTGCTCAGTCACTCCTTCATGTCCAACTCTGTGACCCCGTGGACTGAAGTCCCCCAAGCTCCTCTGTCCATGGGAATTCTCCAGGCAAGAATCCTGGAGTGGGTAGCCTTTGCCTTCTCCAGGGACAAAAGCATGAGGGGCTATCAATTACTAAATCACCTGAAGTTTGTTTAACTCTCAGCATTGTGCACACTGAGCTTGTAGTAATTGTCAATTAAACTTTAGGTTTTCCTGCCCTGGCACTTGTTCCTGAGCAGTTTTAACTTAAGTGGTTTCCAACCAGATGGTTTCCACTCATGAATCTCTACTCCAATAAGCTGTGACTCCCTGTGTTCACCTGTCTGTCTCTCCAGTCTTGGGCATGGAGATCTGGTTTTTGTCTCTTCTCTTATGTATCCAAGAAAAGTTGATTTTTCAGCCTGTTTATCTTTTTACTTGTTGTGAGAACAGAGTGAGGATTTTCAAATTCCTTATAAGAAGAATTGGAAAGTGGAAGGCCCATGTGGGATGATTTGGGAGAATGACATTCTAGCATGTATACTATCATGTGAATTGAATCGCCAGTCTATGTCTGACGCAGGATGCAGCATGCTTGGGGCTGGTGCATGGGGATGACCCAGAAAGTTGTTATGGGGAGGGAGGTGGGAGGGGGGTTCATGTTTGGGAATGCATGTAAGAATTAAAGATTTTAAAATTTAAAAAATAAAAAACTAAAATTAAAAAAAAAAAAAAAACTAAGATCATAGCAACCTGTCCCATCACTGCATGGCAAATAGATGGGGAAACAATAGTAATAGTGAGAGACTTTATTTTCTTGAGCTCCAAAATCACAACAGATGGTGACTGCAGCCATGAAATAAAAAGATGTTCCTTAGAAGAAAAGTTAATGCAAACCTAGACAGCGTATTAAAAAGCAGAGACATTATTTTGCTGGAAAAGGTCCGTCTAGTCAAAGCTATGGTTTTTCCAGTAGTCGTGGAGGGATGTGAGAGTTGGACCATAAAGAAGCCTGAGCTCCAAAGAATTGATCCTTTCATACTGTGGTGTTGGAGAAGATTCTTGAGAGTCCCTTGGACAACAAGATCAAACCAGTCAATTCTGAAAGAAATCAATACTGAACGTTCATTGGAAGGACTGGTGCTGAAGCTGAAACTCCAATACTTTGGCCACTACATGTGAAGACTCGACTCATTGAAAAAGACCCTGCTTCTGGGAAAGACTGAAGGCAGGAGGAGAAGGGCACAACAGAGTATGAGATGGTTGGATGGCGTCACTTAATGGACATGAGTTTGAGCAAACTCTGGGAGATAGTGAAGGACAGGGGAGGCTGGTCAAAAAGAGTCGAACACGACTTATTGACTGAACAACAACAAATGTCTGTTCCACATTCTGATAAATAATTTAAGACAGGTTTTCAAAGAAGAAGTGTAGGCATTTCAAGAGGCCTATGGTGGTAAGGAAAATGCCACTGATTTGTATCTTGAACATGTAGAACACTCCCAACTTCCTCAGAAGACAATATAGTGTAATTGTGAAGCCACAGACTGACACTGGGCTTCCTGGGTTTGCATTCCAACTCTGCCACTGATTCCTACAACTTTGAGCAAATTGATTACCCTCCCTGTACATCAATATTCTCTTTCTTAGAATGGAGATAATTGTATATACCTCATAGAGTTGTGAAGATTAAATGAGTTCATCTATTAAAAAAAAAAAAAAAATAAATAAATAAATAAATAAAAGATATGTAGATATAAGAATTTTTCAAGAAAACTTTTGGATCTTGATAATTTGGATTGGGGTTTATCATTATGAAGGTGTATGAATAAGAAATTCAATGTAGTTTTGTGATATATTGTTTTCCTACAACACTTATGAACTGAATCTGTTGCTTTTAGAATCAGAATAGAGCAAATTCTAGATACAGTATTATCAAAAGGAATTGGTAGTCACTCATTTTTCTTTACCACGTTTCTCCTACTTAGTTGCCCTAAATCTCTTTGTATTTCAATTTTATGGTTTTGGGGGGTTTTTTGATTAAAAAACATGTCTCTTAACTCTTCAGGCTGGAAATGTTCCTAACATTGTCTTTCTTGATCTTGACACTTTTGAAGAGTGTAATCCTTCTATAGAAATGGCCCTTATTTGGTATTTATTTATTTCATTATGATTAGATTTGGCTTCTACATTTTGGCAGTAATACCACAGAAGCAATAGCCTCATCTGTCTTTTGAGTGTTGAAGTAGAGAATTCTTCTGGCTTATCTAGTCTTCTCTAGTGCTGAAACATCTTACTTATCCAGATCTCAGTTATTGTCAACTATTTTATCTGGAATATATTTAATAACCAAAAAGAAAGCTCTGGTTATTGGGCATATGTGTCATCAGAATCAACGATACATCATCCACAGTTTTCAGATGTTTTTGTGCGACTCTGATTGGATTCTCTTCTCCTCTGAAGGGAGGAGGGGAGGGATATTGGTGGTATTGCATAGAAAGTACCGTGACAGCCAAGTTTGCTCCATCGAAGAATCTCCTTGCCGAAAGGCTTAGACCTTAACTTTCTTATCTTGGCAGTGTCTTGGGTGAAGCAAGCTGTCCCAGGTAAAAAAATAGGAGTTCCAATGCTCATTTTGCAAAGTAGATTCCAGGAGGTTAAATAACTCCCCCAAAATCAACATTTGAATGCGTGTTTATTGAAGTCACTTTTAAACAACTACCTTAACAGAAGCAAAGAATATTCTTCAAAGAGTTTCAAGTTCTAAGAATGCCCAAGCACAGAAAACATAGGCACAAGAACATCAGCAAAATCTAGAAAGGAAAAATTCCAGCCTAGCTCAAAGGCTCTTCCTTTAGCCATACAAGTAAGTGTTGCATCCCTCCAAAAGCTGAGTGACTAAACAAAAACATGTCCCAAATATTGCACCTTGAATGTCATCTGTCAATGCTACTGTTAGAAAAAACCTATTTCAACCTGCTTTTTTCTGGTTGCTGGGCTATACCTTAGAAGAGCAATTCTCTCTTGGTCCTACTTAGCATCTTTTTGTTCTAGTGGATCATTTGGTTTCTGAGCTTGTAGAATATTAGAAGTAATTTTTTCTAAGAGAGGGAGGGTACCATCAGAGAAAGCCCTGTAACAGGAACAAAAAGAGATTGCTTGGCAGTACGGGAAGAGACAGAGCAACTTTAAGAACCAGACACAAGAATTAAAACACTAAAGGAGCTCTGTATTCTTTTTTTTTAAATTTTTTTGAATATTCATAAGCTTTTTATTTTTTTTTAAGTTAAAAAAAAATACTAAAGGAGGATATGGCCACCACACAGTAAAGGACCAAGTCTGTTTATCTTCCTAAGGGCGTTGCCTTATTATAGTCTTGTACTATTGCTGATGTTTAATATGAAGATCCTGCAACACTGAAGAGAGTTCTAATTATGTTTAGCCTATAGCTTAATAGTTCTCTGAGATCCTTTTTAAAAGTGTTAATAGAATGAATTATAACTAAATAAGCACTGTTTAAGAAGGCAAAGCAATGCATGATATATTTGACAAAAATCTTAAAACTATTTAAAACTGAAAATAATATTTGTGTGTCTAATAAAAGGAAAACTTCACTATATGGAAAATACAACTTTCTAGAACAAATTATTTCCTGAGACTTCAAACTGTAGACATTTTCCTGTTATTACTTTTATTACTGGTGTGCTTCAAGTGAGTATGTTAATTTGATCGAAATTGTATGAATAATTCCCTTAATGTCTTATTTCCCTTGGCATGTGGGGATACAGTTCTCTCCAAACGATTAGCCCCTGAGGTTATAATTTCAAGTGAATCAAGTCATACCTGTTGCCTCAAGTACGAGTTTTTAACACATTTTTAGAAACTCTGAAACTTAAAAATACTAAGCCTTTTTTTGTGTGTGGCGGTAGGTGAGAAGGATGAGTGACTGTGGGTTATTTTAATTTCCAAAAGAGTCTTTCTTTTACAAAAAGATTCACCCTTGGGAGTCATTTTAAAGCTGAGCAACTTTCCTCAACTTAAACACCATTTAATTAATACCCATGTTCTATAAATTTTTTATGCCTCCATTTTGCAAAGAAAGATAAATATGTCACAAAACTGGGCTGTGCAGATGGACAGAATTCTCTTTAAGTAGGTCCTTAAAAAGTGGAATATGGATATCGACACTGTGAGACAGTCAAGTGTCAAAAGAAATCTGTCGGCTTTTTAGCAGTTGAATAATTCAGAAGATGTGCATTAAGCCAACTTCTTAATTTCCCGTTTCCCCCTTTCTAATTCTTTCCTTTTCATCCTGTGATCTTTCTTCTCTCTCCCTCAAAGCTATTTGTTGCAGAGATGCCCTGGAAAGCAGGTGGTCTTCCTTATACGACAGCATCGCATCTGCTGCTCAGAATGAGAGGCTAAAGATCTAAAAGCAAAGGAAATGAAACCCACAGTCCTGTAAATGCCTTTTTAAAAAATGACCTTGTTTTTGGTTATTTTTTGTTGAATCAACTGGAACGCTTTTATTGCTCTTGATAAAACAAGTTGTCTGAAGGCAATGATTCCCCTCCTTTTATTTTTCTGATACTGGAGTTTGTTTTTTTTCCAACCATTTTCTGGATCAGGTTTCCTCCCTAAGATTTTACAAATGGTGTGGGTGGCTGCTAACACTCTGAAGGTTTTTCTTAAGCCATTTGTTAATAATATCCTCTCAGCGCTGACTCCAGCCTTTATAGTCCTGATTGTTAGTGAGGCTTCAAGGACATGGTGGTGTTTTTCTATTCTTCTAGCCCTAGAGGCGAAAAGAATTCCCAGGAGGACTGTTGGCTGGCCTATTATCATCCAGAAACAAGAAATAGAGTCAAAGCTGAAAAGCTGAATATTTTTTTAAACTATCCAATCCTGAATGGGCAGTGAGCTATATAAAAGAAAAATAGGAGCTCCAGGCTCACATGGACCTAAATTTAAAGCCCAGCTCTACCACTTACTAAGTATGTAACACTGGCTCTGGGAGATGCTGAAGGACAGAGAAGCCTGGCATGCTGCCATATGTGGGGTCGCAAAGAGTCAGACACAACTGAGCGACTGATCAACAATAATACTGGCCATTCAAAATTTGGAGCCTGAAGTTCTTACTTGTAAATAATGTGTATCATGGATAATGTTACCTATTTTACAGGTAGGAAAGATTTTTGAGCTTCAGTTCCTCATCTGTCAGGTAGGTATAATAACATACATCTTACAAAGTTGCCAGCGGAACTAAATAAAGGAAAAGTGACCAACAGCGCTCATCATGCAGGCCCTCAAGAAACAAGTGCATCCTCTGAGCATCACCTCCTCCCATGTGTCTCTTCTTCCTCTGCCTGGCCCATGAAAATATCCACGCACGCATCCATGGGAAAAGCATTCTTGTTGCATCCTCTGCCTTTCACAGGGAAAAATACAAATGAGTTGTGAACCCAGTCCCATCCTGCCCCAGCCTGCCTTGCTGTTGAAATAAATTTGGATTCACGAATAAGACACTTTGTCTCACCCACTCTCCTTGGGTCCATGCTTAGACAGGAAGCTCAGGTGACCTGGTTTGGCAGAAGGCATTTCCTCTTTGAACCTCTGCCCAGTCTTTCCTTTTCTGATTTTCCCCACAGCTATGAAATGTGATCATAACGTTCTAGGAGTCACAGTTTTAGGGCCCTGAATCAAGTGTTTTCAGTTTGTCTGGTAATACAAATGGCCTTCACATGTCTCTGGAGGCTTGTCAGTTGGATACTGTTTTTGGAGCAGCAGAAATTGCCTGCAACAGGGTGACTTGCCAACACTTTGTTCTCTCTCCTCACTTCCTCCTGTCCTCTCTCCCCCTTTTCTCTTCTGTGCTGGGATCCCTTCCCTGCCTCAGGCTGACTGGCAGGCACATTGATAGTCAGTTCTCACACCGGGCTCTTGGAGGGCATTGAACAGTCCCACGAACCACATCTTCTTGGCAACTGCAGATCGCGTGCCCTTGTTCTTTATAGTCTCCAGCTCTTCCTGATTTCTGTTTCCGGTTTCCGTGCCAGGTGCTTGAGATGTCAGTTGGCCAAGACTGGTACACCCCACCTAAAGACCTAATGTGGAAGAATTTCCTGAGCAGGAAAGAATAGTTACCAGACTCATCAGCTTGCTCTGTTGACCTTTCTAATGTGAAATGTAAAGCAGAGAATAAGGCAGCTGCTTTGAAAAGAGTATTATTAACTGGTAGAATAGAAGTAACCACAGTAGGCTATGTGATCAAAGAAGAGCTTAATCTTCATTGTTTTTCCCCTGGCTAACTTATCTTCCCTCTAACAACTAAAACCACTTTATTGGAAAATAGTTTATATACTATAAGTACATAATTCAGTGTTTTGTTGTAAATTTACAAAGTTGTGCAGCCATCATCACAATCTGATCTTAGGGCCTTTTCATCACCTTCACAATGTTCCACAAGCCTATTTGCGGTTAATCCTCACTCACAAACCCTCTCCCTCAGCAGCCACTAATCTACTTGTTTCTATAAATGTGCATTTCCATGCATTTCATACAAATGAAATCACACAGTGTATCTTCTGGTAGATCTTGCCTCTTTCATTTACTATGGCATATTTGAGGCTCATCTGTGTTTTAGTGTGTATTGTTGTTTAATTCCTTTTGACTGTTGTATAATAGTCCATGTGTGCTGGTACCATGTTTTATTTATCCACTGCCAGGTTGCTAGTCTCTTAGATTATTTCCTGTTTGGGTTGTGGCACTGTGTCTATGAACATTTATATTCAAGTTTTTGTGCGTGTTTTCATTCCTCAAGTAGACTCTTAAGACTGGAATCACTAAGTCCTTTGATAAGCTTATGTAATCTATTAAGAAACTGCCAAACTCTTTTGCACAGTGGCTGTACATTTTTCTTCACATATTTACCAACACTTGATGTTGTGTGTTTTGGGGGGAGGGGGCACTGTGTGACTTGTGAGGTCTTAATTCCCCAACCAGGAATTGAACCGAGGCCCATAGCGGTGAAAGGGCCAAGTCTTAACGACTGGACTGCCAGGGAATTCCCTTCTCTGTCTTTTGAATTAGAGCCATTCTGGTGGGTATACAATGGTAACTTATTGTGATTTTAATTTTTCCAATAACTAATGATGTTGAACACTTTTTAATGTACTTGTTAACCAGTCATATGCAATTTTGCTCTTTTTGTAACTGGACTGTCTTCTCACTGAACATTGATTTCTTTATGTATTCTAGATACAAGGCATTTATCAGACATACGATTTGAAAATATTTTCACCCACTCAGTGGCTTGTCCTTTCATCTTCCTAATGGTGTGTTCTGAAGTACAAAAGCTCTAATTTTATAAAATCCAATTTATCAGTTTCTCTCTTATGGCTTGGGCTTTTGGTATCATATCTAACATATCATTACCTAACCAAAGGTCATGAAGATTTTCTATGTTTTCTTCAGGATGTTTTATATTTTTAGCTGTTACATTGATACTTATGATCTACTTTGAGTTATTTTTTGTGTGTAGTGCTGGTACAAACATTTGTTGAAAACTAATGTTTTCTTCATTGAGTTGTCTTAGAGCCTTTGTTAAAAATCAATTGCCCATAAATGTCAGGTTCTATTTCTGAACTCTATTCTACTGATCCTCAGGGCTATTTTTATGCAAATATGATATTATTTTGATACTGTAACCTTATAGGAAGTAAACTTTGTTCTCTTAAAAATCATTTTGGCTATTCTAGATTCTTTCATTTCCATATAAATCTTAGTCTTATCTTGTCACTTCTACAAAAAATTCTTGAATCTTCTAATCAGTGAAAGTGGAATGTCTTTCCATTTATTGATATCTTCTTTAATTACTTTCAGCAGTGCTTTGTACTTTTCATTGTACAAATCGTGAACTTCTTTTGTTGAACTAAGTATCTTATTCTGCTTCACTCTTTGTGAATGGAATTATTTTCTTAAATTTACTTTTGGATTTCTTGTTGCTAATTTGCAGGAAAACAATTGAGTGGTTCATATTGCTCTTGCTTCCTATAACCTTGCATAAAGTTGTCTTAGTAGTTTCGCATTGTGTAGCCATATGTGTGTGTACTCCTTAAGAATTTCTATGTATAGGATGATGTCGTCGGCAAATAGTCTGCTTCCCTCCTTTAATTTCTTTAGTATACAAATTTTAGTCTTTATCCATTATGTTTGATATTTGTTGAAGATTTTTCATAGGTGCCCTTTATCATATTCAGAAAACTCCCTTCTATTCCTGATTTGCTGAGAGATTTTAATCATGAATAGTGTTGGATTTTGTCACGTGATTTTTGTGTATCTGTAAGATGGCCACATAGGTTTTCGTCCTTTATTATGCTGCAATAATGTATCATATTAGTTGATTTTTCATATATTAAGTCAACCTTGTATTCCTGGGATAAATCTCACTTGGTTTTCGACTGTAATAATTTTTGTACGTTGCTAAATTTGGTTTCCTAATATCTTAAGAATTTTTTGAATCTATGGTCATGGACAGAGAGGCCTGGTGTGCTTCAGTCCATGGGGTCGCAAAGAGTCAGACACAACTGAGCAACTGAACTGATGGTCGTGAGAAATACTGGTTTATAGTTTTCTTGCGATGTCTTTGTCTGGCTTCAGTAACAGGGTAACGATGACTTCACAGAACGAGTTAGAAAGTGTTCTCTCTTCTTATGTTTTTGGGGAAGATTTTGAGGAGGATTGTTGTAAAATTTTTAAATGTTTGGTAGAATTCACTAGTAAAGCCACCTGGTCCTGGACTCTTCTTTGTTGAGTGTTTTGATTACTGGTTTAAGCTCTCTACTTGTTATAAACCTGTTCAGATTTTCTAGGTCTTCACAGGTCAATTTTGGTAATTTATATGATTTTGGAAATTAGTCCATTTCATCTATGTTATTCTGTTTGTTGGCTTTTAACTATTGATAGTATTCCTTTAACACTTTTCATTTCTGTGAGATTTGATAATAATGTCTCTGCTTTTGCTTCTGATTTTAGTTATTTGCATCCTCTGTCTTTTTTCTCAAGTTATTATAGCTAAAGATTTGTCAAATTTTTCCAACAACCAAATTTTGATTTTGTTCGTTCTGCTTTATTCTACTTTCTATTCCATTTATCTCTGCTCTATTCTTTATTATTTCCTTCCTTCTGCTAGTTTCAGGTTTAAAAGTCAGACACGACTGAGCAACTTCACTTTCACTTTTCACTTTCATGCATTGGAGAAGGAAATGGCAACCCACTCCAGTGTTCTTGCCTGGAGAATCCCAGGGACGGGGGAGCCTGGTGGGCTGCTATCTATGGGGTTGCACAGAGTTGGACACGACTGAAGCGACTTAGCAGCAGCACTTCTTTCTCTCTTTCTTTGAGTAAAGTTAGGTACAGTTAGGCCACTGACTAGAGAGAGAGTTTCTTTTTCACTGTAGGCTTTTGCAACTATAAATTTCCCCTGAGCACTGCTTTTGCTGCACTCCATAAGTTTGAGTATGTTGTGTTTTCATTTTTGTTTATCTCAAAGTATTTTCTAATTTCCCTTTTGATTTTTTTGATCCATTGGTTGTTTAGTGTGTTTAATTTTCACATAATTGTAAAATTTTCAGTTTTTCCTTTATTATTGATTTCTAGTTTCATTCCACAGTGGTTTTAAAAGATACTTGGTATGATTTAATCTTTTTAAATTTATGGAGACCTGTTGTGTGGCTTTATGGTATATCCTGGAGAATAAATATTCTCTGAGCACATGAGAAGAATGTGTACTTTACTGTCATCGGATGATGTGTTTTATATATGTCTGTTAGGTCTGCTAGTTGGTTTATAGTATTTTTCAAGTTCTCTTTATCCTTGTTGATCTCTTCTCTAGATGTTTTTCTACCTCTGTTTACAAGGACCCTTGTGACTACATTGGGACTACTCAAATAATCCAGGATATCTTGCCATCTCACGATTAACTTAATCAGAGCTGCAACCTTCCTTTTTCTTTTTAAGGGGACATATTTACCAGTTCCAGGGAAAGGAAGTGAGCATAGTTGGGAGACTATTACCATAGTAACTATCCAGACTTAGCTTAAATACTTAATACTTAAATACTTAATCTGTAGTTGGCACACTCTCTACCTTTAATATAGGACAGCTTTGATTTAGAAACTGGGAAAAGAGCATGCAGCTACAATAATATGATGCAAATATAACATCAAAGTAGCATTTTGAAAAATTCTAAAATATCAGAATGTGGATATTATTCTGTCATAATAAAAAGGGGCTTAACTTCTAGGACAGTAGAAATTAGACTAGGAAACTATAATGTATTTATTGAATGTATTTAAATGTGACTTGGTAAAAGGTTTTACGTGGGGAAGTAATTTTTCTTCTGCATTTTCACCCACAAATATTCCTTGGTTTTTTTTAAGGACATAGGTTTGTATCAGAAGTATACTTCGGGCCTCTAGATATGAGTTTTATAGTACACTTCTAATATTTAATAATAATAGTTATGGGCCTAATCCTGTGTATGTCACACAATATAAGCGTCATGGTGGGCAGATTTTTTAAGTGAGGAGTTGTTTTCCACTGAGGTCTTTGTAAATGAAATTTAAAAGAAAATATTGATTCATCTGTTTGTGTTACTCACATTATGTCCAGCTTGCAAAGACCTTGATCTGACTTATATTCAATTAAGTTTTACGGCTTTGTACTCCGAAGCCAAACCATAACCATAAACTTAGAAGAAAAGTTATGGCTGAAAGAGAGAACATCGCAACATGTTAACTGCCCTCTCTCCATCACTTAGAAGTCTCCAGTTGTGAGCCAGGAAGTTTCTGGACAGTAAATTTAATGTTGAGTGTTGAGCTCCTTTGTTAGACTTTATTTTAAAGTCTTTGTTTACCAAAATGAGAAATTTTGAAGGGTAACCACAAAGTACAATGGAAAGTAACCTGGGAATAATTTTGATAAGCTACTAGAGTACAGTCTGATGATGTGGTTTTGTATCCTGGTTCTGATGCTTGCAATTTACAGAATCTTGGGGGAGTCGAATAATCTCTTTAAGTCTCAGTTTTCTCATATGTAAGATGAGGATAATAATATCCGCCTCAGACAGTTTTAAGAGTTACGAGAACATGTTCTGAACACTGTCAAATACCAAACAAATGAAATGGATCATCATTCCTCTCAAATGAAAACAAACAAACAAACAACTTCAACTTTAATGGTATTAATGGAATTACACATATGTGAATTGTCATCATTAAGGATGAATATATTCTGTGGGAATAGGAACTCCATCTGAGAACACAATGAGTTTCAGATGTCTGGATTAGGAGGCTAATGGGACAAATGCAGACATTATATCCATTTATCTCCATGTGAGCCAGTGAGATTTCTCTCTACTTTTTAACCACAGTCCCAACTATGATCAGCTATCTCACAAGTGACTGGTATCTGGTTAGGAAAGACTGGATAGGTAAATCTACCCCTACTACAGAAGACAGGAGCTAAAGACACAAGTTCCTTTATGGATGGGATATACGTGCAAAGTTCATGCTAGCGAAGTACTTTGTCAGGTACCCTGAAACAGTAGGATTGGACCACTAATATTTATAACTAATTATGTAATACTTTATAAAGGATAAAGACTGTCATATTCTCAAATTTAGTCCTTTAGAAATGACAACATTAAAAATAACATGAGTGATTTAGAGGGACATTATCAAGAATCTGAACCTTCTGGCTTGACATATACATGGCTGATAGAATTAACTTGTCTTTTAGTAGAATGCTTCAGATGTGGTAAAGGTAAAGAGAGATGACACAATCACTGTTGTAGTTAACAAAAACACTACATAGAGGAATATTTCTTTTTTTATGATTGGGGGCATTGTGACTAAATTAAGACACGGATTGGTGGGGAAAAGGGCAACATTAATCAGACTTGCTGACTATCCTATGTACTGTATCTGTTATGAGTGAGTTACTCATGTAACTCACTCAACACTTCATTCTGTCTCCTCACAGTGACAGGATTTTGTCAGTCTTGGCCACTCATGGCACATATTCTGTATTGTGCAACTGGAGATCTCAATGCAGTCACTCAGCTTGTGCCCCACAGGAGCTGGCTCTGTTCTCTGGAGACCTACACCAGACTGAGGCAGCCTAAGAGCAGCAAAAGGCTCCAACTGTGAGGGTTCCATTCAGGACAATGGAGAAGAGTTTAGGAGAGGAAAGTACCAAACCCCTTATGCATGTGCAGTGCTGTTGCTGCTGCTGCTAAGCTGCTTCAGTCATGTCCGACTCTGTGCAACCCCATAGACGGCAGCCCACCAGGCTCCCCCGTCCCTGGGATCCTCCAGGCAAGAATACTGGAGTGGGTTGCCATTTCCTTCTCCAATGCAGGAAAGTGAAAATTGAAAGTGAAGTTGCTCAGTTGTGTCTGACTCTTAGCGACCCCATAGACTGGAGCCTACCAGGCTCCTCCGTCCATGGGATTGTCCAGGCAAGAGTACTAGAGTGGGTCACCAGTGCCTTCCTTATGCAGCACTAGAAGGAGAGAAAGAATTTTTACAAGGAATTGGAAAAAGCCAATGTGACTGGAGAAAACTCAGGTGGGAGGAAAAAGACCGGAAATGGAAACCAGAGCAAGGAAATAAAGTTAAATAGAGTAAACGGTAAAGCAAACAAAAGGTAGGAAAAAACAAGATGCCCCCAAAGTTGTTGTCTCCTCAGAATTCTTTGTATGCTCCTCTAGTGTGGCGCCTTCACAATGTGTTAGAATTCCTTGGTTATAATAATATATCCTTCTGTCATCTCTCTAAGATGTGTCAGGAGGGCAAGGAAGTGACCAACAGGTAACTATTTCTAGGACAGAAGGACAAAAGGTAAGGGGTTGGTTTATAGGGAACTATAGTAAGGAAGGAAAATCTCAAGGCAAGAGGACAATGAAGTTTAGCAGAAATTAACAACCCCTAATCATGGACTAGGATGATATGTGAGAGACAAGATGGCTATCAGGAATGGGAAAGCCTCTCTCACTCTGACTTGCCATAACTTGTTCTGTTTCAAACCTTTCATATCCAGTGAAACACAAATGCTGAGTTCCTGTTTGTTTGTTTTTTTTTAAAGAGTAGAGGTAGTTAGGGAGGATGGAATCCATATGTTTCTGATTCATTTACACAAATCTCATTGAAATTCAGCTCAGAGTAGGGCGATTGAATGTCATATATGCGGATGCACAGCATAGTAATCATTTTAAGTCATTTTTGACGCTCCAGGAAGTCTCCAAGAATAAGCAATATGAAGCCCCAAAGGCCTACCAGCACAAGTCTGAAAGAAAAAGCCAGAAATAACTAAAAGGAGTCTACATTTCCAAATTCAACAGTCTGCCATCAAGAATCTAAGGACTTTTTTTTTTTTTGTGATGCCCAGGGGCCCTGGAAATGGCAGTCAGAACATAATTCGGAACTAAGTAAAGCTCTCACCAGCAAATGTCACGAAGGAGAGAGAACTAAAGACTAAACAAAATCTAAATGGAGGAGAGAATGAGGCTCTATCTTAAAGTAATTGGAAGTGAACGAAACAAGTAAAAACAAAGACAGAAAAACTTGGAAAAAAGGACGATCAAGGAGTTGGAAACAAACCCAGCCTTTAAAGAATGAAGTTTCACAACTCAGTGTTGTAAAGTACGATGGCTCCTTATTTCAGTGCCTTTATTCTATTTTACATGCTGATTCAGACACAGCCAAAGCAGAGACACACTTTCCATTACCCCCCAAAAAGGAGACAGAGAATGTCTTTGCTGTCTAATAGCTCCATTTTGATTAGGGGAGAAAAGGCCATAAACTAATTAAAGGGAAGATTTAAGGATGAATTGGGATTCTCATTTGAGCAATTGCAAAAGTGGTTGTTATAAAGTTTATTTGCCCCATAATTCTTATATAGAAGCCCTAGCCCTGATGCGATGGTATTTGAAAGTGGAGCCTTTGGGAGGCCATGATGAGATTAGGGTCTGTATAAGTAGCAGAAAAGACTAAACCGACTCTCTCTACAGCACATGAGGGCACAGTGAGAAGGCGACCATCTGAAAGCCAGGAAAACGATCCTGGCCAGAACCTGACCATGCTGGCACCCTGATCTTAGGCTTTCAGCCTCCAGAAATGAGGGAAATAAATTTTTGTTGTTTATGCAAATGCAGTCTAAGGTATTTTGTTATGGCAGCTTAAGCTTACTCAGACAGTGATGATTTACTGAGTGATTATTTACTGAGTGAAGAAAGAGTGGATGTTATGTTTGAAATGGCTGGTGTTACAGAAAGAAATCATTTCTATAACATGGAGATGTTACAGAAATGATTGCTTATATACATCTGGGTACCATCAACATTTTGAATCAATGATACCAAAACCATGAGCGTAGTTGAAAACTTCAAATAATAATAGCTAATATATAGTAAATACTTCAGTATGCCAGGAACACATCAAGTGCTTGTCTCATTAATCCTTACAATATAGCCCTGTGAACTAGGGACACTTGTGATCCTGAGTTTACATATGAGAAAACAGGGGATTAAAGGTACCTTCTCAGTGAAACTGAATCATGGAAATGACCACATACAGTGACAGTAAGGTCCCCTAATGAATGATGGAAAGCCCTGCCTCCCATACTCAGAGCTTAAAACCAGCTGTCTAGTGTTTCACTCCTAAGTATTAGCAGATAGTTCAAGATCACCATAAATTTCAGAAATACTTCAAAAGAAAATATGAAGGCCAAGGCAAGTAAAGAGGGGTGGGAAATGAAAAAAAAAAAAAAAAAAGAAACCCACCATGTCAGAGAGTGCCTTTGTCTTAATTTATGGCTCAGGATATGGTAACTTGTATGAGAATTTCAACATATGCTTCACTATAATGATTCTATCGCAGTTGTTGGCAATACTGTTCTATATGTGTCCATTATGTCAAGTTTTCAAATCACATTGTTCAGTTTGTTGATTATGTTGTTCACATTGTCTCTATCCATACTGATTTGTTGTCTGTTTCCCCACTTACTCAGATATGTAAATGTCCTGGTATTGTGATAACTGTCTGTTTCTTCTTATATTTCTGTCAGTTTTCCGCTATATGCTCTAAAGGTTTTACGTAACGTATACAAATTTAGACTGGTTTTTAAGTCTGATAAAACTTTATTATCATAGAATATTCCTCCTTATTTTTAATAAAACTTTTTTGCTTGGTATTATTGCTATTTTAGTTAGTTTTGCTATCCAAATAACTTTTCTTTCTATCCTCTTATATTTAACCTTTTTCTATCCTTTTACACTTAAATTATCTCTGTTCTGTTTTCTGTGTGTCACTTGAAACAGCACATTGTTAGTTTTAGGTTTTTAGCCAGTCTGATAATATTTTTAGTTGGTACATTTAGTTCATTTACATTTAATAGAATTAGGGACATATTGGGGCTTAAATCTACTATATTACTATGTGCTTTCCAATAAGTCTTCTTTTTTAAAGTCAATCTTTCCTTTTCTTCCCTTATTCTGATTATATAATTTTTCCTGTTAATTTGAAAGTCATATAATATTTTATTTATTATTCTTTAGCTCAAGTTGTTTTTCTCCTCTTTTCAATAGTTATATCACTACAATAAACAGCAAAATACAAAGCAAATGAACAGCTTACACCTTTTGTCAGTTGCATCACAGCCTGTATATTGTCAGTAAAAATTTTAAGTCAGACTATCTTATGTGGGTACCAAAACTTATCCTGGACAATGTATTTACTTTCTTCAGTTTTTTCACTTGTGCAATGAGGTGGATCTACCACTGTAAGCTTAAACTGTGATAAATTTATAGGGTTGAAAATAAAGTGATTATAATGTTGAAAAGCACTAAATACTGATCCTAATACATGGTAACTACTGGGTTTCTATTATCCCTTTCTTTTTCTAGGCTATACCTTGACCAGATTAAAAGACAATACTCTGGAATCTTAGAGTCAAGTAGACTTGGAAAGTCAAGCTATTTTGTGAATGGCTAGCCTGATTTTATATTGATTCAATGATCTTCAGATTCAAACAGGGACAGTTCTAGTGTTGGAACCAAGCTGTGTGTATGCGTGCACATGCATATATGGGCATACCCTTATGTTAGTTTCTGACCTACGGATACCAGGTGTGTCCCCTGTCCCTTCCCTGCTCTGCCCAGTTCAGCAGGGTGACTGATACCTGAAAGTTGTATTTCCCAGTGTCCCCTGTCAGCTGGGTTCTTGCTACGTTTGGCCAATGGGTCACTCTAGCCAGGCTGTAGGCAGAAGAAGCCATGGTGTTTTCTGCTTCTCTCTGTATCTGTGGCCATCTTCCCAGCTGGCTATTTCCATTTTATTGCTTCAATTTCCTCTGAACAGAAGCAGTACATTTCTAGCTTCCACCTAGTGACTTCTGACGATGGTTGAGTGTTTAAAATCCTTCCAGTTTAGGATGGTAATTCTTTCTGATGTTGCTAATCTCTGGGTTACTTCCATGGCTGCCATGCAACTTCTCATGTATCCCATCATCTCTGTAACCAGTCACCTGGATTAAATGCCTTCTTGTGTAAATACTTAGTGTGGCTTCAGTTTCCCTGGCTGGACCATGATTGAAACCATGTGAGTGATTGAGTGTGTGTGTGTGTGTGTGTGTGTGTGTGTGTGTGTGTGTGTGTGTCGTGGGGGGGGGGGGGGGAGGCAGAAAGGAAGGGAAAGAAGGAAGGAGAGACAAAGAAATTGAGAGAGATTGATTATGTTTAGGAATGCATTAGAGTCACCCACTTTAGTGACTGTGGCTTCCTATACACTGCCAAAAATATTATAGATGTTAAACGACGAGCTAGCAAGATCTCCAAGGGAAAAAAATCATTGGAATCACTGAATGACTTAATATACCTACTCATTGACTGTGACATTCTGAATTATATGGGCATTCTCATAGGTGTTCAAACATATAGTTGTTGACTGATTGATGTGATACTTCTGGAACAATAGCCATTATAAAATTACAAAACAGAAAATAATCCATTTCGTGCTTCGACTATATCCTTTTTTTTCTGAAAGACAATAGAGTGTGCTGTCCATCTCAATAAGTTTTATATTGCTAGATAAATCCCAGGGAAATCCTTGCCACATACAGTTATTCTTAACCACGGCATCTGTCCTCTAAATGGGATAGAAGATTCCAATATTCATCCAACACCCAGGATTGTTGATAAACTACCCTCAAACAGTTAAAAATAGGACTGGAAGGAAGCATCCCAGGTCTAAATTATTCTGGGAGAATTTTTAAACCTTGGTTTCACTACTTATAAAATTCTTTCACATGAGAAATAGAGATCCTTGTTTAAAGAAAAAATGCTAAAAGGAATTATATTAGAAAATTCATTTTTTTTTTCCTCTTAGTATCTGGATAGTTCTATCAATTGATATTTCCAGCTGAAGCCGTACTCTTATTTGTCTCAGTGCCTGTTTCAGATTTTTCACTTCCTTGTTTTGAACATTGACTCCCCTAATCACTTTGTTATTCATTTGCCAACTTAGTCTGTAAAACTTGAAGCAGTCTCTCTTCATAATATCCCCTTTGGCATATCATTGGCTTGTGCTGCTTTCATTCAGTCTAGGCCAATGTAGAAAAGTCTTGTCACCAATGAACAAAGACCTTAGCAATAGATTTGATTAACATCAGCATGGGCTCTGTGCTTCAGATGCTTAAAAGGCAAATGTCTATAATATTGCTTCCACGTTTGAATTGCCAAGCAAATTATGTGCAACCCACTCCAGTGTTCTTGCCTGGAGAATCCCAGGGACAGGGGAGCCTGGTGGGCTGCCGTCTATGGGGTCGCACAGAGTTGGACACGACTGAAGCGACTTAGCAGCAAAAGGGATAAACTAAGAATGCTGCAAAATGTTTCAAAATTAACAAATAGTTACTGAGCACTGTGCTAGGCATTCCAAGGTTATAATAGCTAAATTCACAGTTTGATGGGGATTATATTTAAACAACTTATTTAAAACATTTTGCGTTATTCGTGATATATAGTGGTACTCAATACGTGGCAGTTATTGCTGATAATCTGGGAATTTACATCCCGATTCTGGGCTTTCCCTGCTGTAAAGAATCAAGCTTCCTTGGTGGCTCAGATGTTAAAGAATCAGCCTGCAATGCAGGAGACATGTGTTCAGTCCCTGTGTCAGGAAGATCTCCTGGAGAAGGGAATGGCTACCCACTCAAGTATGCTTGCCTGGAGAATTCCATGGACAGAGAAGCCTGGCAGGCTATAGTCCATGGAGTTGCCAAAAGTTGGACTCTACTGAGCTACCAACACACAAGCAATCAAGCAGGGATAAATATACAATCCACCTGATCCTTCCCCCAGCTGTGTTCTCTTCCCATATTATGCACTCTAACCTAACTCCTAACTACCAGCCTATCTACTTATATATTTATATTATTATCTTCTCTCGATGGCTCAGTGGTAAAGAGTCCACTTGCAATGCAGGAAACGGAGGAGGTGCAGCTTTGATCCCTGGGTCAGGAAGATCCACTGGAGAAGGGAATGGCAGCCCACTCCAGTATTCTTTCCTGGAAAACTCTGTGGATGGAAGAGCCTAGCGGGCTACAGTCCAAAGGGTCACAAAGAGTTGGGCAGGACTGAGCAACTGGTCACATATACTTTGCTCATTGATCACACACAACTAACCTGTTTACTGTAATCTTGGTTCCAGTTACTGCTTTTGGTCCCCTTAATAATGATAATAGCTAACATCTAACCTGACTTTTCACTCTTGTGATATGCTTTGCTAAGCACTTCCTAAAGATCATCTCAAAGGATCCTACGCAATAGGTAATCCCATAATCCTAGATAAGGCAGATATTGTTCTGAACTTCAGTCTTCCTTGATAGACTCTTGCTGAACATGACCCCCTCCCAAGCTCTCGTGCCATGAACTAGAATTACATAAGAAAGGAGATGAACAGCAATCCCCTAAGAAACAAAGGCTCCCTACGTGATCTTCCTGGTTGTTCCACATGGAGACTGGAATTAGAAATTAAAAAACAAAAAGAGTCCTAGGTTTTAAGAGAAAGTAGATAGACAGGATAATAGCCTGGAAATTTACTGTGAAGAAACACTTTTAAGGAGAGAGAAAACTTTGCTTGAAAAAAATGGCAAGGCAGTAAGTGAGATCAAACAGCAAATTAGATTCTCTGAGGATGGGAGATGAGTAGCTTGTGAATTCTTTTTTTCTTTCTAAAGGTTGTCTAAGCTTGGTTATAATTCTCTGGGTGTTCTATCTTCCCTTTACCATTCCCCCTTGATTACCATGCAGTACTTGCTCAAGCTGTAACCAAGTAAACCCTGAACAGCATTCTCAGCAGGGAAAATGTTTTCTGTCCCAGCGGACATATGGCTTCAAGACAAAGATGGGCTCAATTTGCATTCTGTTGACAACCAATTTCAAGTGCCCATGAAAAAGCCTTTGGTGCTACCAGTCTGGGCAAAGGTTTGACTTTGTTCACCTAAGTACTTCCTTGCTCTGTGGCTTACAGTCTCCAGATGCAATGGAGAAATCTGCTGGGTCAGCCTGTTCCTTTCCTTTCCTTTCTTCTCTTTTTCCAAAGCAATTAGCAGATACCAACAAGCCTCTCAATAAGTGATAAGACACTTCCTGGCCACTCCACGGAGTGGGCACTTGCCTTTCCTCCTCCTTTAGGTCACTCATCCTCAGTGACTTGGCTCTAAAAATGGCTGTGAGTTAACACCATGAAAGATGCCTTACAGATAAAACAAAAGAGAAAATATTGCCCTTGCCAGAATTCTTCTCAGGAAAGGAGAGCTGTCAGTGTTGGGAAAGATTTGATAAGATGACAGCTGGGAGCCTGTCTAGCCTGGGTTAAGAAGATCTGTTGCTTGCTAAGCTGCAGACCCTTTGTACAAGCTTTTCCATATATGGAGAGCATGACTCCAAGACCTGACTACCAGGTTCGCCTATTACTCACTGCCTGTGACCTCAGTCAAGTTTTTAACCTCTTACACCTTGATGTCCTCACCTATACAATTAGACATAATGATGATAGCTCCATCCTAGGGCTGTTGGGAGGATAAAATAAACATGTATATAAAGTAAGCAGAACAGTGTTGGCGGATAAGAGTAGCATGTAAGTGTTCCCTGTTTATGTCTTACTTAACCTTGTTAATCCTCATCCTTCCTCCCTTTGAATTTCAGCTTATGTGTCACTTTTTAAGGGAAATTTCTCCACCTCACTTTGCTATATGTCCTCAGAGAAATCTGTTCTTCTTTCACAATCATAGGTTTATAAATGTAATCACTTGGTGTGTGTGTCTGTCTTCTCCACTGGGCTGTGACCTTCCTTTAATCATTGTATACCCAGTGACTGGATCAGACTCTAGCACATAGTAGATGCTCAATAAATTTTTGCCAAATGCGTGAGTGTGTGACCCCCACACAGACACATTTAGAGCAACTAAATCAGTAAGTCTGTGTCCAATTCAACAAAAATATACTGAGCACTCACTCTGTACCAAACCTTGTGCTATTAGCCAATCATGAGGCAGAGATAGAAAAGATGGTTCTTGATCTCAAGAAGCCCTAGTCAGAGGTCAACAGCCAGCTCAGTTCAGTTTAGTTCAGTTGAGTCACTCAGTCATGTCCGGCTCTTTGCAACCCCATGAATCGCAGCATGCCAGGCCTCCCTGTCCATCACCAACTCCCGGAGTTCACTCAGACTCACATCCATCGAGTCAGTGATACCATCCAGCCATCTCATCCTCTGTCGTCCCCTTCTCCTCCTGCCCCCAATCCCTCCCAGCATCAGAGTCTTTTCCAATGAGTCAACACTTCGCATGAGGTGGCCAAAGTACTGGAGTTTCAGCTTTAGCATCATTCCTTCCAAAGAAATCCCAGGGCTAATCTCCTTTAGAATGGACTGGTTGGATCTCCTTGCAGTCCAAGGGACTCTCAAGAGTCTTCTCCAACAACACAGTTCAAAAGCATCAATTCTTTGGCGCTCAGCCTTCTTCACAGTCCAACTCTCACATCCATACATGACTACTGGAAAAACCATATCCTTGACTAGACGGACCTTAGTCGGCAAAGTAATGTCTCTGCTTTTGAATATGCTCTCTAGGTTGGTCATAACTTTTCTTCCAAGCAGTGAGCATCTTTTAATTTCATGGCTGCAATCACCATCTGCAGTGATTATGGAGCCCAAAAAAATAAAGTCTGACACTGTTTCCGCTGTTTTCCCATCTATTTCCCATGAAGTGATGAGACCGGATGCCATGATCTGTGTTTTCTGAAGCATCAGACAAATCATAGCACAGCAAGATGAAGCTTACATCAGCCATGTGCAAGTCTAACAATGACCAGTTTATGAGTTCCTGTGGTGATTTTGGCTTCACTAGAGATTATAGAAGCCCAATGAATTAGTAGTAGCTGTATGCATGGTGGCATCAAGACAGACAAGTAAATAAAATAGGGTAATCAGAAGAGTTCTGATTGTGCAGTAGAAAAGAATCATTTGTATTTCTTTGGCACTTTGTCCAGTCCTACCTGGAAGAAGCAGTATGTCCTCCAGGCCTCAATCCTCAAGGCTTAGGCCACTTTGGTTTCCATTGTCCCTTCAGGGACCTTAGTTCTAGGGATTATAGTATTTAACTATAGACTCTGAAAGTTCTCTCTAGCATTTCTTCCAGAAGACTCAAATGTCCTTATACAAGTGGAACCCCTGTTGCCTTTTCAATATCCCAGAGCTCCACAGGAAGTAAACTTAATTCAGATTTTTCTTGGGACACTCTCCCCCTTCCATTTTTATAGGAGTATAGTTGATTTACAAGGTGTTAGTTTCAGGTGTATAGTAAAGTGACTCAGTTATACGTATACATACAACCACTCTTTTTCAGATTCTTTTCCCTTATAGGCCATTACAGAGCACTGAGTAGAGTTCCCTGTGTTATACACAGCAGGTTCTTGTTAGTTATCTATTTTATATAAAGTAGTATGTAAATGTCAGTTGGGCTTCCCAGGTGGTGTCAGTGGTAAAGAATCTGCCTCCCAATGCAAGAAACACAAGAGATGCTGGTTCAAACCCTGGGTCAGGAAGATCCCCTGGAGGAAGGCATGGCAGTCCATTCCAGTATTCTTGCCTGGAGAATCCGATGGACAGAGGAGTCTGGCGGGCTACAGTCCACAGGGTCAGAAAGAGTCGAACACGCCTGAAGCGACGGCACGCGTGCATGCGGCGCATATGTCAGTCTCTTAGGACACTCTTTAAATGAAACTGTCCTTGTCCTTTCCCCAGCACCAGGAGTTTCCACCTTCTTGTTGCTGTTTACTATATAAATACACTTGGAGGCTGCCTTCTAGAAAGTGCTGGACTCATGGTAGGTTGGAGATGTCTAGAGCTGTGCCCTCTTGACCCTAGCCAATCCTGCCACAGTCTTCCCACCAGGGACAATGCACCTCTCGGCACCACACTCACCAGGCCAGGAAGCTTGAAACAAATGCCTACAACAACAGGCTCTCCACTCTAAGTGCCAGACTCCCCTCCTTTGTCTCATCATTGTTCTCAGAACTGCCGTGTCCGAAGTGCAGTCTGGCACCTGAGGGGGGTTGGTGGGGGTGCACGGTTAGTCTCGGCAGACAGCCTACCTGTCAAGGGCTTCTGGGATTAGAAGTGCCCATTGCCAACACACCCTCTGCAAGAACTTGACGCGTGGGCATCCAGCCAAGAGGCAGAGCTCAAAGCCCTTCTGTGCATGTGCTTCTCAGACCCCCAACTGGCTACTTAGCCGTTTGGCCAGATCCCAACTCTTCCAGCAGCGCTTTCGAGCCCCACCCCATCTTTGACTTGGCTGGATTGAGCACACCCACTATCAGATACTATCAATTTTCCTTCATATGTATGAGGTTGACTCAAAGCCGTGTGTTGGGTTGGGTCCATGTCTTTCCTCTACCCTCACTGCCCCCTCTGATTTTGATGATACAAGGCTGGTTTTGTTCTTTTGAAACAAAGACTCTGTTCTGGGTGGATGTTCCAAGTCAGAAAGCCTGGTTGTGTTTATCCCAGGCCATTGGCTGGGCATTCACATGCTTTTTGTATTTGGTAAGTGACAGTATTTGCAAAAGCTGATTGCCACAGCAGGCAGAACAGAGACAAGCCTAGCGAAAACATGTGTCGGTAACATATGCTATAGCCTTTTCTCCTTTGCTTGGAGGACTGACACTTCCTACAGGAAGAAGTAATTATTTTGCATGTGCATAGATTACACTGGAATGAAAACGAGTGGGGAGGGGTTGGTGCTCTATTCGTGAAAGAAGAAATAACTCTCTTTCCCTCTTTCTCTCTCTTTTTCACACACACCACTCAGCTCATGTGCATGTATACAGGTTAACTTGCCTGACTTTTAGACTTTACTTCTTTTAAAAAACTAAATGTTCTAAAAAGTCAAAGCCTATTATTAGCAGAGAGGCCTCTTGTAAAATAAAGAATGAAAGCACTACCTTGAGAGTGTTAAGCAAGCCTGTGCTCAAGTCCCCCAGTTGTATAGCCCACGTGACCCCCAGAAAATGACTTAACTCTTAGACGTCATCTGCCACCAGTGGACAAAAGGCTTAACTCTCAGGTTTGTTGTGAGGATTCAGTCACATAGGGTATATTTAAAGCACCTCAGGTAGGCTGTTAAGTAGTATTCCTTCCCTGGGTCAGCTTGCCAGGTGGGACACCAGCTCTCAACAGCCCTGATGGATGACTTGACTCACCTCTCCATGATCAAGTGGAAGCTGTGGGGAGCTCTGGACAATCCCAGAGAGTTCTGGAACTCCCCAACTTACTTGATGTATTTTCCTGCAGGCACAAAGGCCAAGTCTGACAGTGGAGCTTGCAGAAGCAGTCCCAAATGGAACTCAGATTCCTCTACTTGAAGCTATGCTTGCCTCGGTCATTTGGTGGAAGTTCAAAAGAACTGGGTGACGCACATTGGGATGGAGCTGGCAAGGCTCTCTTTCGTCTTGCTGTAAGCTCAGAAGTCCTGGCAACAAAACGGCCAGCATTTGATTCATTGTATTCCATCTTAACCAACCCTCTTTCCCACCCTAAACCTGGAATCATTCTACACTGTATGCATTAGCATGAGTTTCTCTGCTGCTTTTCACATTCCTCAGAGCAAAAATCGCTCTCAGACTTCTCACATATACCTGCTTTTGTTCTATTTAGCACCTTGATTTCTCTAAAATAACAACAAAAACAACAAAATGTTCCATCATTCTTGACTTAGATTCATAAGATGGCGAGTGTTGAGTAAATCTTGACTGCGTGCATGAGGATCGCTTATAGTTACAAAGGGCATACTTTGTGTTAGGGACTGTGCCAAGCACATGGCAACCCACTCCAGTATTCTTGTCTAGAGAATCCTGTGGACAGCGGAGCCTGGTGGGCTGCCATCTATGGAGTCGCACAGAGTCTGACATGACTGAAGAGGCTTAACATGCATGCATGCATTGGAGACGGAAATGGCCACCCACTCCAGTATTCTTGCCTGGAGAATCCCAGGGACAGAGGAGCCTGGTGGGCTGCCATCTATGGGGTCACACAGAGTCGGACATGACTGAAGCGACTTAGCAGTGCCAAGCACACATTTAAAGACTTTACAACACCCGTATGAGGTAGATATTCTCAACCTTATTTCACAATAGACTGCTAGAAGTGTCCAGTCACTTGCCCAGTGTCACAAAGCTGTGGAGTAGCAGCATGAGATGTGATTACAAGTCAGCACAACTTTAAGAGCCCTGCATATGATGTTGACCCAAGGCTGAGTGAATGAATGGATGGATATTAGAGCTCTAGAGAACTTTCTCAATGCCACCCTTGATCCTTGCTCTTCCTTCCCTGTAGTTCCAGCCCTGCCCCCTCTCAATACGGGAGAGATGTTTATCCTCCCTTCTGTGAGTTGGTGGCCACTGTGTCCTAGTTCTTACAGCTGCTTGCCATCGTCATCTTCTGTGCCCAGTTCCTCCGTGTGTCCAGCACTGAGCTCCAAGTTGTTTCACCAGTGAGTCACTGAAGAGTATCATCACGCCCACAAACCAGAGCCCAGGAACGGGGGTCCCACTGCCAGTTTCCACAGTGTCAGACTCCTGCCTGCCTGCTCCGCCTGCTGTAGCCAGTCACCCATAGGAACACCTTGGCTACGTGCAGCTCCTTCTGTCCCCTAGTGCTCATCTTTATACCCTCCAGACACTGGATTCTGCCCTGGACTGGACTTCCTTCCATCCTTTCACCCAATCCCTCCTCTAACTGCCCCACTCCAGCAGGCATGCCAGGTTCCAGACTCCAGCTCTGTCCTAGACTCTTGCAATTAACCAAGGCAAGCCCAGAGCAGACTCCATCTAGCCCACCCCTCGTGTGGGTCATGGACCAAAGATGTTCAGGAATTTTTGCCAGGGTCACAGAGTAAGACACACCAAACCTAGGACTCACGGGTCCAGACTGGTTCAGCATCTTTCCACCACACTCTCTCACCTCCTTCTCCCCACTCTGTCTATATTTTCCTCTTGCTTCCTATTTCTCCCTCACCCACACCTTTTTAATTTAAGTCTTAACATCTGTTCCCTCTTAGTCTATTATTCCTGTGACATTTTATATTACATTGAATTTCCATTTCCATTTAAAACTCATCCATTTTTCTTACTTAAAAAACACATTTTGAGTCTGCTTTTTAAAAAATTTATATAACTTTAAGAAAAAAATCCATTTGATTCTTTCATTCTAGCACATTTCTTGGCTTATCTTTCCTGCCTCTTTAGCAGCAGAAATTATCCTCTGCCTCGATGTAGCTTTGCTCTTCCTATTATCCGTGCCGCTACAGCATCAAGCCTGTAATCTAACAATCCATTCTTGCTTCTTTTCTGTGAAACCAGTATTTTTTAAATGTAAATGAGGAGGCTGGTGGTTTTAGCTTAATTCCTGATTTTATATTTGGGGGAAAAGCCTTCTTTTCTGGTACTTTTACTGATTCAGCTGAAGAAAGATCATAGAAGGGAGGAAGTCAGGAGAAGTAACAGCACCACGTATCAGATTGCCTCCCGCTCAGTGTTTCTGAAGTATGTACTGAATTTTTGGTCAAAGGGTCATGTGCAAAGAGCTCTGCCTTGAGAGTCAGGCTTCCTGTCTTGAGCTTTTCGCCTGTACACTTCAACCCTTAGAAGTGAAAAAAGAACATCCCTACTGGGCTATTGGGCATGGCAGCCTGAGGATGAACAATTAGAACAGTGAGTAGGATAATAAATATTTAAGGAGCACTTCCGCTGCTAGGTTTGGGGCCAAGTATGTTACATTGTTCAGCTTGTTCATCTCCCACAACCTCCTGAAGGTGGTCTCCTCATGATCTCCATTTAAAAGATGAAGAAATTGAAGCTCAGAGGTTAAGTAACTTGTCCAGGCCTCAACAGCTAGTGTGGCTGAGCTGGAATTCAATCCAGGAAGCCTAGATCCATAGCCAGCGCCCCTAGTTTTCAGAAATATTCTGAGAAGACTCGACTTTAAAATAGTTTATCATGTTCTGGAATGAAGATGAGCCCAAAGGGCCAAAACCTTTACTTTATCAAACAAGGGAGAATTATCACTTTTTTCTCTAAACTCTGCCAATTCTGATATTATCGGACCTAGCCTTTTAAAATGATAATATTGTCATCATAATCCTAAAAATAATGTTGTGAGCTAGCATTTGGTCAGGATTTCTAACCTTGACACTGTTGACATTTGGGCTGGACCATTTTGTTGTGAAGGTTGGGCTGTTCATCATGGGCTATCAAACGGGATCCTTGGTTTCTACCCACTAGAGCCTGAGAACACATCTCAGCTCTTGCTCTTCCTTTCTTTCTCTAAAGAGTCATGACAATCAAAGATGTCTCCAGGCATTGCCTAATATTTCCTGAGAGGTGAAATCAACCCTAGGTGAGAACCACTGTGTTAGACATTGCCTGAATCCTAAGCCCCTGACTTGTCTGCATGGGACCAGTGCTTTATTCATTCGTGCCCAAGAGCTTAAGCAAAATATCCTTGCCTCTTGGGAGATGGCATGCAGAGCTATTCGAATCCACCTCTTTTGAGTTCCACGCTTCTCCTTAGTGAGAATCACTGAGTTCTTAGCAACCTCATGCCCTCCCGACATCCTCTCGTTTTACTAATTCTTTTCTAATGACCTTAGTAAGTCATTTTTATTTCTCCATTTCCTTATTCTTTGCCCTCTTTACTCCTATGAGCTAAAATATAATCCTAGCCATTTCATATAAGGAGGAACTGCTCTGTTATTGATAATTCCCTTTCCAGGAAAAGTTAAGGCACATGTGTTGCTGAGAAATTTGGGTGAGATGAAAACCAACCTAGCATCATCAACTTTGAAACCTTTCAAAAGTAGACAGATGCCCCTTTTAACACCTGGATAGAAATTTTCTTCTTCAGCTTTATTTATCATTGCAGGTATCTGTTTTCCAGGAACTAGCATATTCTTGGAGAAGGCAATGGCACCCCACTCCAGTACTCTTGCCTGGAAAATCCCATGGACGGAGGAGCCTGGTAGGCTGTAGTCCATGGGATTGCTAAGAGTTGGACACGACTGAGCGACTTCCCTTTCACTTTTCACTTTCATGCATTGGAGAAGGAAATGGCAACCCACTCCAGTGTTCTTGCCTGGAGAATCCCAGGGACGGGGGAGCCTGGTGGGCTTCCATCTATGGGGTCGCACAGAGTCGGACATGACTGAAGCGACTTAGCAGCAGCAGCAGCATGTCATTCTAGACATCGAATTATGGGTATGCATATCAAAGCCTGTGGACATTCTGAGAACTTAAATGTTTTTTTCCTAAAGTCAGTAAAAGACAGAACCAGGACTCAAACCTTGGTCAAAAGTATTCCACTAAATTTATTGCTTCTATTTTTCCCTACTATACTATACTTCTAAAACGAGCATAGCATTTTTCTCTACTATCTTTTCTATTTAATTACATAGTATATTTTAACTACATTCTAGAACAATGGGTTGTTTGAGAAAACCCAGGAAATGTTATGATTTTTGATATTTGCATAGAGGAAATACAGTATGAAATTCCAACACCCATGTTCACTAATATTATTTTATAATATAAACTCGTAAAATTGAGATTTTTTTCCTATTGAGTATTCACACCAAATGTGGGATCAATACTAGTTCTATCTCACAGTATCTACTGGTTTTTTTAATCTTAAAGTGACCAGAGTGCTTACAAATAAGCACATTTTCCCCTGTAGTTCAGTCGATTTGTAAAATATCTTGAAGAATGGGGTGAAGGCAAATGTAATGCAGTGACTTAAAGAAAGCTGCTGAAAAATCAATACAAGCATCTTTCATTTCATCTGAGATGTAGTTCACAAGTGGAATTTGTGTATAGCAAATCTTATGCTTTTATATCGACTTTTGTTACAAAACCTGAAGAATATTCCTGTGATAAAGGAAAATTTTAGGCAGATTGAAACCATTTTGTAAGGAAGGGGTATGTCGATAACCAAGCATGGAGGGCTTCTGGTCTGGAGCTGTGTTTCTGAGGTGTATTCAGTTCTTTCTCAGATCTTTGATAAAACCACCCCCATGCCTGTAACCTTCTCTTTCTGGCCAATTTCATCCTCACTACTCCAGTGAAGTTTTAAAAAATATTTATAATGCTAAGGTGGTCCCTATATTTTCCATTCTAATGCCCTCCCCCCTTGGCCTTGATATTTATAATTGACCATATCAAAGCTAGAATGATGTACTTCGATAGCAGATACCACAAACATAAACTAAAAATTACGCACTTCTTCAGCAACTATTCAGTTTTTTCTTTCCATTGTTACAAATTGTTTCTGTCAAGATTCTACCTTATCTACTAAAGATTAAAAGGGAGATCCTGAACATTTCTATGGCCAGCATTTTCCAACTGGTTTTCTTATTCATTTCTCTCTTAGCTGCCATTCAAGTTAGGTATCAGCCATTTCACAGATGAAGGAACAGAACCCTAAAACAATTAAATGACATGCCTAGCAGTTGAGTGGAGAAATTTGACTTTGGATCTAGGTCTGTCTGAGTTGGATGCTCAAAGTCTATTTGAAAACACTAAGCGGGATTTTTAACCTGAAGAACCATGGGTCACATTTCTCAGACACATCAAAATTCCATTAAGTCGTTGTTTAAGATGCAGATTTCCAAACCCAGGAAATCCAAATATGCGGGTATGGAGCACAAAATCTGCATTTAACATGACTTCCCAAATAATCCTCATTGACATCCAAATTTGAGAATCCTTAGATGAGTTCAGGAGGGGAGTCCAGGAGCCTGTGAACTCTGAAACTGCACTCAAAGTTTGGTGCTGGTGTTGTGGGTACATTATTCAGAGAGTATCTTTGAGATTCTCAAAGGGGTCTTTTGCCCCAAAAAGGCAAAAAACACTAGCCGAAAAAGAAAGAAATTGGAACTGTGTCTTGTCACTTCCTAGTCTTGATCAGCTGCTGGGAATGAGGAATAGTTAGGTCATCATAAGGGCTTCCCAGGTGGCACGGTGGTCAAGAATCCCCTGCCAATGCAAGAGACCCGGGCTCAATCCCTGGGTCAGGATTATCCCCTGGAGGAGGAAGTGGCAGCCCACTCCGGTATTCTTGCCTGGAGAATCCCATGGACAGAGGAGCCTCGTGGGGTACCATTCTTGGAGTCACAGAGAGTTGGACCCAACTGAGTATACACACTGCACTAAGCCAGCTTGAGATAGAAGCAGTCTTCACATTGTGTGTTTCCCCACCCCCACACCCATCATCACCGCACCGCACCACTCCTCCCTGGCCTGGGTCCTTCCCACTAGAACCAGCTCCCACAACCGTCTCATTCACAACAGGAAACTCTCTTTTAACAGAATTCTTTTTACTGTAAATAATTCAGAGTTGTCTGTCCCTTTGTCTACATAACTGCAGTGAGTTAGTTGACTCAGTGACCCAAGTTGTCTAACATTTTACTGTAAACAGGATACCATTTATGTGAAAGAACCCAGTTACCGTATTTCTCTGTCATCTGCAGTCTGCAGAGGACAAAAAACAATGGTAACCTAACCCTTGGGCAAAATGCTAATGGCTACATAATTGACTTAGCAGATAATTATAAAATAGTTCCCTATTAAAACACAAAAGATGTAATTATTGCACTTTACAAACTAATTAATGAATGCTAACTCAATTCAATAATTAATAATTAATTATTTAACCTCTAATTAAATGATCATCCTTCCTTCCCCTGCAAACTTTGCTGGTGGCTTAATTGCTCTGGGCCAAAAATACAGGAGAAACAAATCTTCTCTGTTAATTAAACAGTGAAAAGATTTAGAATCATTGTAACAGAGAAAATTAGGGAATTTAAATTAGAGTATCTCCCATTTGGGTGCCCCTGGTGACTCAGTTGGTAAAGAATCTAAAGGCAACCTGAGTTCAATCCCTGGAACAGGAAGCTCCCCTGGAGAAGGGAATGGCTACCCACTCTAGTATTCTTGCCTGGAAAATTCCATGGACAAAGGAGCCCGGTGGGCTACAGTCCACGGAGCCGCAAAGAGTCCAACATGACTGAGCAACTGACAAACACATCTCTCATTTGAAAGAGACAAGAGCTCCAACCTCAGTTCCTACCCAAAGCATGAACCAAACAGGTCAGTTCAGTTTAGTTCAGTCGCTCAGTTGTGTCCGACTCTTTGCGACCCCATGAATTGCAGCACGCCAATTACAGTGGGGCAGGGTAATTCCCACCAAAGCACCAGACTAGATGGTTGGTTAATAGCCAGTTCTCCAAGGTACAGGTCAGGGCTTAGGAGCAAGGCAGGAGCCAGGCAGCCTGGACACCTAGAGTCCCCTGAAGCAGTTGTGTGCGGGAAACAGACAGAGGGTCACAAGGGACAGGTGTGCAAATCTTCCCAACTCAGCTTCCTTTGACATCACATTAGCAGCCCGAAGTCAGTCACTGTGGGAGTATTTACACCTCAGAAATTGGGACACTCTCAAATGAGGGCTTTTCCTTTCTCCCCCCAGTGCTGGTTATTAAGCATTTACCAACATACTACTACCCCTAGAGAAGGAGAGACAACTTGTGACTGAGTCCTGGATTGTCTGTCTACCCGGGCTAGAGTCCTGGTCAGCTTTGAGGCTTACCTGCAGGCTAGGGCTCTGTCCTCGGAACCTGTTCCCTGGACCTGATATGTTGCGAGGCTGCACTCCACATCCAGTCGTGTGCACAGCCCGTCTCATTGAATCCTCAAACAACTCTGTCACAGACAGTTACTGTTCCCAGCAATCTTTTGATTAAAAAAAAAAAACAAAAAACAGTACACACTTCCCTCACAATTATTCTCTATTACTTTAATACTTATTTATAATCTGTTAGTGGCTTACTCCTTAATTTTTTTTAAATTAAACAAATTCTTAGCATATCAATAAATGAGATTTTTTTCTGCTTATGAAGTATGTGTACATATGCATTCAGAATGAAATTGATGTCTTTGGTCCTTTTATGTTTTATCAGTGGCAGAGTGGCATTGTCACAGCATACATGACATTTCTATTGGGAGCGGAGACCAAGCTGGGTAACAAACATGTTCCTCACAGATAGAGATTTCTATGGCAGAAAGTACTGGTGAGGGTGTGAGGTAGCAGTGAATGGGAGCCATGGCTAGGGAAAGTCATCACTTAGCTACGCTGCATCACCTTCTAAGAGACAATATATCTGCTGCTTCCTAAGCAAAGACAGGGAGCTGGGAAGAGTGGGGTTTGTGCGGGAAACTGTGGAGGCCTCGAGCCCGCAGGAGCAGAGGGAACATGGCAAGTGACCAGTGACTGGCTCACCCTCCAGTTTTTTTGGTCCCCTGATTCAGCCTTCCCAAGAGAAGCAATTGTACCAGCCAGGACATGACATTCCTACGTGATTGTAATCATATGAGAGGAGTTCAGTTCTTCTCCATAAGTAACTGCTGAGCTCAGTAACTAAGGCAGCCTCTTCCTTGCCTCCCTCTCCGCAGACCTCAGGTATGACTTCCTCTCTTTGGTTCTCCCTTAGATGGTAATTTATCAAAAACACACATGCGACCCCCCTACTCCTTTTCTCAAAACCCTCCAAACCTCCTCATACCTTTCATGCGATAGAACAGCTAAAAAGGCCTTTCATGTCTGGCCTCTGCTTTATTCTTAAAGCCACTTCACGCCACACCCCTTCCCTCCAGCCATGCCTGCACCTGGCCCCAGCCATGCCTGCACCTGGCCCCAGCCTGCCCTGGCTTTAGGCCCCAGCCTATGTTGTTCCCTGTGTCTGCCATGTGGGCTCCAGAGAGACCCCACTGAACATGCTAATGTGGTGGTGACACCTCGAAGGTCACCTCTAACATCACCTTCTCTGTGATGCCAATCCAAAACCTCCAGTTTAATGTGAGTGCCATAAATGTTTGTGTCTTTCCAAACTTTGTGTTCTAAAACCTAACCCCTAATGTGATGGTGTTTAGAGGAAGAGCATCTGAGAGCTGATTAGATAAAGAAGATGGATTCCCCACAACTGGGATTGGTGTCTGACAAACAAGAGCCCCCTCAAAACTTCTTCCATGTAAGGACATAGCAAAGAATGGCCATTTATGAAGCAGGAAGTGGGCTTTCACAAGACACCAAATCCATGCACCTTTATCATAAATTTCCCAGCCTCCAGACCTGTGAGAATTAAATTTCTGTTGTTTGTAAGCCACCCAGTCTGTGGTATTCTGCTATGATAGCGTGAATGGACTAACACAATAGGCCCATTTTCGATGCATGCAGAGCACCCTTCGTGTAATTCTAACATGAGCCAAGTCACACTGTAATATCTGTCACACTGTAATATTTGTCAAACTGTTTGCTTGTTTCATTTCACTACCGTACCATACCTACAAACACAGACACGCACACAGGTCCCAGTAACTAGCTAGTATCAGAATTAAGGCTTCAAATTCTGCTTCTGTAATGGAACTGGAACTTGTAAGATAGATCTCATAAGAGCTAGCACTCTAGGATTATTGTGAGGGTTAAATGTGATAATCCATAGTTCCTCAAAGCTGCCTGGCATTTCATAAGTGCTCACTAAATTTTACTATATTATTTTTCTTCACAATCAGGAAACCTTCAGCATTAGAGGATCAGCACTGCAGGTCAAGTATAAGACAGCTCAACGAAGATTTGGGTTAAGAGCATGACTTCTGCAGTAAGACACTCAGGTTGCTATACTGAGCTGTGGAGTCTGAAAAATCATATAATAAGAGTTCTTATGTCGCATGCCTGCTGTGGATAGTCAATGAAATAAAGTGATTCACCTTGCCCACGTAAATCTTTTAAAAAGGTTAGGTATCATTATAAAAGTTGGAAATGAATGATGAGCATGTCAAGGTGAACACACAGCTCCCACTGACAGTTTCTGCCAGGAATGCGGCAGGCAGCTGCCCTGACCAGCAGTGATCCACAGGCTGCATCCACAGGCTGCACTGTGCCCAAAATGCTCCACATTGCAGATCAAGCTGGGTTTAGCCCCTTTGGCTTCTGAAAAGCTCCAGTGACAAAGATCTGGCTCCTGCTACCGTCGCACCTCAAGCCTCCTCACTAAATCATAGCGAGTGATAAATGGCTGGGGAGTGGGAGGAAGAGTGATGGAGGGGGTGTGTAGTCTGCTTGAGAAGCTCACCCAAACTTTCAAGTAGCCTCCACAATAAATCCAGGACTGTCGCTTGGTGATTAGTTAGAGGAAACAGAAACTGCAGGACAAAGCCAGGAAATGACCTTAGAGACTAAACATGGTGTATTTTATTTTAGGGCTTTTTCTCACTTAGAAGTGCTGCCAGCTTGTTTAAAGAGACCAAGTGTTATCAGGGAAGGAGTTGGGGGTCTGCCAGGCTTTTGACAACATCTGGTAAAAGATTTACAAAGCCCGGAATCAAAGGAGGAGGATGGATAGGAGGCTGTGTACTCTAGAGATGCTGCAGGTGGGCGTGAGATTGACATAAACTTTTTATTGCCCTTTGGGGAGCTTTCTAGTAAACCTGATGGGCTCCGTGAGCAGGGCGGAAGCCCCAGCAGAATGGCATGTTTCTGTGAAGGATGGCAGAGTGAGGAAAGGGTGGGAAGCCATTTGGGTCATTTGGGACCCATGGGAGTTAATCTGGGAAGGGAGTGGAGGGGTAAGGACCCTGCAGGACAAATGAGACTCTGGGCACTGTCCTGCCCCCATTATTACACACACAGAAATCAAGATGATGTTTGAGCAAAAAATAAGCCTCAACAACTTAAAGCAACCCACAGGAAATGGAGAGGAAGGAAGGCTAAAAGTATTGAGCCCCTCTCACACTGCTGGATCACTAATGCTAACCCATTACCATCCTTGACATGACAGAGGAGACTCCTGAGGGGCTGACTGGTTGAATCCACCTTGTATATTGCAAGTGGGGGGTACTGAGGTTTGTACCCATGTCTGCCCGGTTCTAAAACCGTCTAGTATCACTTTGCTTTGGAAGGGAGGGCTGGAATTTAATACCAGCTGGCAGAAATGCATTCTTCTCTGCTCCCTTAAAGTGCTGTCTTGCTGCTCATTGTTGCAACAATGAGTGTGTACGTGCTAAGTCACTTCAGTTGTGTCCAACTCTGTGCGACCCTATGGACTGTAGCCCATCAGGCTGCTCTGTCCAAGAGATTCTCCATGCAAGGATACTGGAGTGGGTTGCCATGCCCTCCTGCAAGGGATCTTCTCAATCCAGGGATCAAACCTGTGTCTCTTCCGTTTCATCTCCTGCATTGGCAGATGCATTCTACACCACTAGTACCACCTGGGAAGCCCTGTGACAGTACGGGTCCCCAAAACGTGGGTCCAAGGGTCTCCCTTATGAGTTCCTTGCCCCTCAGGGATGGTTCTGGCTTTCTAACCGTGAGCTTATATATATTCTCTCATCTGCAGACAGTAGACTGCAGGCTCCTCTACTTATTTCATCCCTGGGTTGGCCTGAGGCCTGTTTATTTTTAATGATGCCATTAACTGAGGCATACAAAGGAATAATTCTGAGGCCATTTATTTTCTCTCTTAAAGAGAATCTGCAAATAGTTCCAGAGGCTTTTTTTTTAAGTGATAAAATAATAGCTAATAATAGCTCCAATTTATAGAGTGCTTACTATGTGCTAGGCTCTATGTGAAGCGTTTTATGATAATTGTCTTAAATAATTGCAGACTGGTGGCATGCAGGCCAAACTGGTGGAAACTCTGTTTGCTGCACACAAATCTCAATGTCTTTAAATGGGACCTGCGTTCTTCAATTTTCTATAATTCACAGTTCAGTTGAGCTCAGTTCCGTCACTCAGTCGTGTCTGACTCTTTGCAACCCCATGAATTGCAGCACGCCAGGCTTCCCTGTCCATCATCAACTCCCAGAGTTCACCCAAATTTTTGTCCATCGAGTCCGTGGTGCCATCCAGCTATCTCATCCTCTGTCATCCCCTTCTCCTCCTGCTCTGAATCCCTCCCAGCATCAGTCTTTTCCAATGAGTCAGCTCTTCGCATGAGGTGGCCAAAGTACTGGAGCACTCCCTAATTTTGACCCCCTTCAATTCAGACCCCTGGAGGCAGTTGCATTTGTGACCTCTGCTTTCAAACAGCCTAAAACAGATGAAATAAATCATACATAGTCCCCACTTTATTACTACATAGTCCCCATTTTATTCCTGAGGCCAAAAAAGAATATGCAACTTAACTAACACCACACAGTTGGTAAGCAGGTTAGGATTTGAAAACAAATTCTTCTGACCAGGGAACAAGCTCTTAACTAACACACTGTATTCCCTTCTGTCATGGCAAGGTTTCCACAGGATGGTTTAGTATTTTCGTCTAAGGACAAAAGAGTTGTCTGGAACACTTCATCAGTGGTCACGATGCATCATCCCTTCTTTCCTGTCCCCTCGTTTCTCTGCTCATTGAGCAGCTGTCTGTAAAAGCTGCTGGCATGGGGGTGTCGACCCTCCCACCTCTGCCTCTCTCCCAAACCTCACTGCCATTTTTCTATACGGGCCAACAGCTGTAAACTCACCTGTGATTAGGATTTCAGTTCCTTTGGTTTCTGGATTGGAAGATGCATGAGAAAAATGCCATAGTAGAAGCTTTTTAAGACAAGACAGCGGGACTTGCCACTGGCCCAGTGGCTAAGACTCTGTACTCCCCATGCAGGGTACCTGGGTTCGATCCCTGGACAGGGAACTAGATCCCCCATGCTGCAAATAAGGGATCCAAAATGAAGGATCCCGCATGCCATAACAAAGACCTGCTGCTGCTAAGTCGCTTCAGTCGTGTCCGACTCTGTGCGACCCCATAGACAGAAGCCCACCAGGCTCCCCCATCCCTGGGATTCTCCAGGCAAGAACACTGGAGTGGGTTGCCATTTCCTTCTCCAATGCATGAAAATGAAAAGTGAAAGTGAAGTCGCTCAGTCGTGTCTGACTCTTCGCGACCCCATGGACTGCAGCCTACCAGGCTCCTCCATCCATGGGATTTTCCAGGCAAGAGTACTGGAGTGGGGTGCCATTGCCTTCTCCAAGAAAGACCTCGTGCAGCCAAATAAATAAATAAATATTCCAAACAAAAGAGTGGCACTAGTGGCATCCATCTTTATGGCTTTACCTGGTGACCCAGAAACTGGTCCACGGCCACAGATCAAGAGTGGGCTAGTATTATTGCTGCTATCTTAGTTAATATTATTACCAAAGAGTAGCAATGGTTTGGATATGGCTGACAACTGAACTGAATACCAGTGCTACTACTGCAGTGAAGACAATGACAACAATGGCAGAGCTGGCTGACAGGTAGTAATGTTCTCCCAAATATCCAAAATCACCCACCACCTAAGGGTGACACTTATCTTTTATTTTATGCTTGCATCTTTTCTGATTAATTTGTAAGTGATAGTTTTCCAGGTTGGCCAACATCCCTGCCTTATATATCTTGAATGTGGAATATTAGCCTCAACGTATTCATTTGTTTATTCACCACTGATTTATTTAACAAATGCTTACCAAGTGACCAAGTATTAGGAGCTGGGATACAGAGCGATTATAATTTCTAGTATAAATTCTACTACAGGGTTTTCAAGCAGCAGGACACAATTCATTAGTGAGACACAAAATTAATTTAGTGAGACACAAAATTAATTTAGTGGGTCATGACAAGCACTAAAGAAAATAAAACTGAATAGAATAGAAAATATCAAAGTGCACTTTGGGTCTTATTTTATGAACATTTCTTTCCACAGGATCTATGAATGCATGGTGAACATCCTGCTTGGCATTGTAAAAAGCATTTCTTACAAAAGACTGAGATCAAAAAGCATTGAAAGCTACTGGTCTGGTGGTCTAGGGAAGGGGCTATAGAGGGACAGCTGCTTGAACAAGAAGATGACCAGATGGCTGAATTACGAGGCTTTACTTTGCCCCTCAGGTGTTTTCCAGTAAGTCAACAGATGTCCGCAGACTGAAAAACACTTGAAAATACTAGTCCGAAGCTCTTTAGGTTCAGATGCTCCATGCTTCGGGACTAGATCTCTTTTTTGGCCTTAAAACTGTCTCTCCTTTTCACAGTGACTGAAATTAGCTAAATATACAAACACACACGTACCACATACATGCATATATTGTTATACTTTCTTTACATTTGTAAACTACAAGGCTTTTCTTATCAGGGAATCCACTAACTCTAATCACGTAAGATCATATAATCACATTCCAATGCCACAGACAGCTTAAATATTTACAGGGTTGAATGGGAACCAATAAATGTGAAAAGGCTGTCAAGTTTGGCAGCAGTGTCAGTAATTCAGGAGTAACTTACTTGCTGAAGGCCAAAGCCGGAAAAAACAATTGTGGGCTCCAACAAAGTTCACGTATCTATTCCAGTCCCAACGCTTGCGTGTGTGTATCTGTGTTTGTGGGTAGGAGTTCAACAATTGTTTATTTTTTTTTTTTAAGCCCTTTGTGAGGTCTCCTCCCAATTGCTTTCCAGGTCTGTGCTTGGAATTTTCTGCCACACATTCTCAAGATTTTTAACCAAATCCAGACAGCACAATCCCATTTTGTTTGGATTTGTGTTCCTTTAAGTAGTCCCCCAACCAGGCTTTGAAGCAAGCCCCCAGGATGATAAATGGGAGAAACTCACACCTCTTGGAAGGGCTGCGATTCCACTCTGTCTGCCTGGTGTCTAAGCAAAGCAGCTCTAAATTGATTTACAGAGACAACTGGGAAAATGGGAAAGCATTTCCGTGGAGATGCGGCAAATTAAAGGCTAGAGTAATCAGCTTCTTCTTTGACTCTTTTTTCTGCCTGAGTACCATAGTCTTTTACAGTACAGAAGTTCCTAGCTCTAGGATGTCCATGGGCCTTAGCTCATTGGAAAATATGTTTTCAATTCGAATGGTGGGCACTCCTTAAAGACACCCCTTTTAGGACACATTGCCCGGCCATTTGCCTTCTCTGATTAAGGGGCAGGAGGTCCTATTGTTTTGCTTCCTGATTTGTTTTTGAGGAACAGCTGCTTCTCTGGGCATTTGGCTAACTCTTCTCTAATCCTGAACAAAATCACCAGGAGCCAAGAGCTGGGTAAATGAAAAAGTAGGTAACTTAAGGCCAAGCAGGTTGTGCCTTTTCTCCCACAGTTGAATGTTTTCTAAGCAAGATCCGAGAAAAAGTGCTTGACCATAACTTGAATTGGTGATGGTAGCTGGGGGAGTTTCTGAATGCCTGTGAAATGAACCAAACTCCTTGGTTTCCAGTCCATGTGAAATCTGAGGTCACGAATGAGTGACAGCTACAAAGACTGTATAATTTCCAGAAGCAGTCATTGCTGCCCAGGTGATTATTAACAGTAACCAAGGCTGGTAATTCTGTCCCTTTTCTCTGTCACCTCCTGTTTACCTCACTTTGGAGTTCCCTTTGTGTTTCCATGCAAATGCAGAGGGGTTAACATTAATACGCTTTAAAAGCAGGTATGGGAAACCCATCCTTTGTGAATTGAATTTATTAACTATATTCCATTGCAATACTTTGATATTATGTCAAATGGATCATTTCAAACCTTTGAAAGTATTTTATTTCCATGTTCTTGCTCAAATCTATTGTGAAAATATACAGTGAGTGTGCTTTAACAGTGCCGTCTGTTGTAGTTTTTATAATTGAGTAGGCTGATTTTTCAGACTGCTCAGTATGTGAATGACGGTAGATCCACAGTGTCATTTCATTTTCTCTTATGTTAGTAAGTGAAGCATATAGCCCTAATTAAATTTAATATTTCATTCTGATTATTCTAGTGTTGACCCCAGACCTCCTCCCATTTCACAGTCATACCCACCCCTTATCATCTTCTTAAATCAAACAAGTTAATTCAGGTGAACATGCCTAGACAGATGTCTGGTGTATAATAGGTACTTCAGTATATGCTTTTACCCCTTTCAGATCTGTAATATTCATCCTTATTAGCAAGTAAATGCCTGTTCAAGGGAATATCCAAGGCTGGATAATAACATCACACCAGGTTTGTTAGTTGGGCTTGTTTTTAGTAACAACCAACTCACTTTCCTCACATCAAGTTCTTGGATTAAGGTCCATTAGAGGGAGGGACCTGAGGGAGTTGAGTTTGGATCACAGTCAGAGTTCAACCGTGGAGGCGAGTCTGCTGAGAGCTAACGCTGACACTGACTGTCCTCTCCCAGCTCCTGACAGGCAGAGTGGGAAGCGATGCTAGTGCAGAGGGGACCGGTGGCTCCTCAGCTAATAATAATATGATGAGAGACGCCAAATGGAAAAGAAGTAAATGGCTGTTAGGAGTAGCCCAATACATGAGGGCTACAATCTGAGCTGGAGTTTAGGAGGAAGTTGGAGAGAAAACAGCCCAAGAACGACGGACAGAGTTTTCCATACAGGAGGCTGTACTGAACCCATCCGAGTGCTTGCAAACTTCTTTGGCACTACAGTCTGATTCTGAGGGAACCTGTGTTGTCTCATTGCTTTGTCTCTTCCCTAACAGCTTTCTCACCATGAAGACACTCCAGAGCAAAGAGAAATAGAGCACCTTCTCCCAGTACTGCAACCTACCTGGATCACTACAGCTGTGACAGCTGCCTTGGATTTTATCTTGTGTGCATGCATGAATCTATGTCAAATTATACACACACACACACATATATATATATATATAGCCTTCCCACAATTCCTCATAAAGAAGGAAATAAATATCACTAAACGCTTTTGTTCCAAAAACAAAATGGATTGTACACACACACACATCTACCTGCACATCCCTCCCAATTTATGTAACTCCTTTAAAAAGGGAAGACATTTAATTATTTGTATAATAGTTACTTATTTTAACGTGAAAATATTCATCTTTCAGTCTACTACTCCTGTATTTCAATATGCATATACAGAAAATATGTAAATACACGTATTCATATTATGTTTATATACACGGTATGTGGTCTCAAAAGTACTCATGCACCCATGAGTGTATATGGTGACTCAACTTCTGATCTTCAAGGGGACAAATGAAAAATAAAGACTAGAAGGAAAGTGCCAAGTAAGAAGTACTCTTCCCGTATATTCTCATTTAAACACTGTTGAATGTAGTGAAGTCTATGATTTAACAGTTTTTAACCTAAATTTCCTAAATTTTAAAATAAAGGTACAGGTAGCCTAAGAGGAGGAAGACAGGCTGCAGTCTCCACCTAGAGATGAGCTCTTTAATGCCTTAGTGTATACATTAGCCTTGTACCAATTCCTCCACACACACATGTGAAACACAAGCAGATACGTACTTGACAGATAGATACACAGATAGATTAGATAATAGGTAGGTAGGTAGATAGATAATAGTTTTATAAAATTGAAATCACACAAGGCATGCTTTTCAATACTTTTAAATTAATTATACTTTAAAATAGAAAAGATTATAATTATTAACATGCACATGCTATTATGAATGTTTAGATTGATTTTATTTTGATTCGGACCTATGCCTTTTTGAAGTTTAAATCTGTCGTCTTTTCATTAGAACAGTACTTGTTTACTTAAGTGTACAAGTAGTAAATAAAACACACATTTATACTGTGAAAATTATAACAGGGAGCCCTCTTTTATCTTCCTTAATACCAAATTATCCCCCTTCTCCCTCCCTGTGCATTCTCACTGTCTTCCCCAAAGATCTGCCACTCACAAGTGGGAGTGGATCCTCCCATACCTTTTCCTAAACATTTACGTGTGTGTATGTTGCTGGAGGTTTTTTGTTATATTCACTTTCAACAAATCAGTCACTGAATTTAAATACATCCTCCATGATTTAAAAACACTTAATACTTTGAGAAAATATTTATACAGCTTTAGTTGAGGAGTAAAATAAATCATACATAGTTCATAGTTTATTTATCTTGAATTATGCATAGGATTAGGTTAAATCTAGAAAATCAGTCACCTCAGATCCTTTTTGGTAGTGGATGGATATGGGTGAATGTAGCAAAAATTATAAGCAAAACATATTCAGGAAATCACTTGGGAATCAATGTAGAACACCATTCATTTAACCTCATGAACTGCTTCATAAGTTTCTCTATTATACATCTCACTTATATCTTGAGTAAATATCTTTCTAATCCAAGTCCTAGAATTAGATATTGTATGTATCAATCAATAGAGTATCTATTACATTCTCATGTTTTTCCTAAAAACAATATCCTAGTGAAAGGATTCTGAGTTCTTTAATAATACAATAGAATCAAGCTAAAAATAACATTTTGATCCTGTAGAAATCTGATATTGCTAAGAAAGGGGATAAAAAAAAAAAAAGAAAGGGGATGGATTATATAGTTAGGATAAACAAGGATCTACTTGATTTCATTTTTTACATTCCTTTCATAGTTTAAAAAGCACTGGTTTAGATTTTGCATTCTGTGGTACAGACCTACATTAGTAAAACTGTCATGTATACTTTTTAAAATTTGCTTATTACACTTGTGAACATTTTCAGGTGATCATAGAAATGTCTAAATAGCTAAAGCTACACTAGCACAGTCCAGTACTGATCCCATCCCACTCAGAAAAATTCATTTAAAATAGAAAAAAATCCTATGTAATGGGATTGTAAGCTAGAAGCTTAAGTGCTATAATAAAAAACAATCTTATGCAAATATAGTCTTAGACAGTGGGACTTTTCCTGCTGCCTTGGAAATTGTGACTGGGGCCTGAAACTGTAAGTAGCAAGATTCAGGGACCCTACATTCCAACAGCTGGGGCTGGTTCTCATCCAGGTCTACTAAGAGATTAGCTCTGCTATCACCATCCACTCCCCACTTTTTATATCCATTCACATCTATATGAGAAGACAGGAAGACAGGGACATGGAGGGATGAAAGAAACACTGGAGTTAAAAGTCTTAAGCCTGGAGGTACTTTACACTGGATCAATGTAACTAAGCTGGAGCTAAGTTTCCCAGAATCCCCTTCTTGGTAAGGTCTGGGCTAGGGTTGGCCACAAGAGAAATTCTCTTGGGAACAAAAGGCAGAAGTGAGGCAGCAGCCATCTTTCCTTTCAGAAGATGAGATGCTATTGCAGCTCAAGCATACTGTTAGAACCTGCTCACTGATTTCCAGGCATAAGGCAGAAGAGCCCAGCCCATGACTCTTCTAGTTCTTGTCAGATTTCCTGCTTCAGCTGAACTCTCGGGTCAGACGTGCCTTCTGTGCCATGACAAAAGGCACCAGCTTCTACAGGAGTCCTGTCTGAAGTTGGAGACAGTGAGAGACTGACCCAGATTCCAGTTCATCCCTGTGGGTTGCGGCTCATCCTTGCTCTCCCCTACTTTACTTCCTTCTTTCCCTTCTGACTGCCTGACCTGCTGATGTTAGGCTCAGCATCAGGTTCAAAAGGTACACCTATAAATGAATCATATGAACATAAAGGAGCACTCAGGAGAATGATTTAGAGACTGAAGGTTCCCCAGTGAAGGGAAGACCAGCATCTCTTCACTTAAATGCATGCTCTTTTGCGGGGGACCCTGAAGACTCCCTTTGGTCCTGCCAGCATGGTGGAGCAGAGGGTGGAGAGAGAGTAAATGGGAGAGCTCAACGCATCCTCTAGAATTTGGAACTAGAGTGACTATGGAGTCTGGGATCTGCCTCGTTCTTGGAAGTTTCTGATGACAGTAAGATAGCCCACAGCAGTTTATTGTGCTTAAGAAGAAATCAGGCATAAATTCCCACCCACCTTATCATTGAGAGTATGTAAAAGGATTCCCCAGGGCTCCATAGCAGGAGGCAGAAACCCTGGGGCTACCAAGGTGGCTCCCAACTGATGGTTGCCCCATCTGGAGAAGGGATTGAAGGTATGGAACTCTGTCTACAAAAGTAACGTGACTGTCCTTCAGCAATTGGGGGATGGAATGAAGATGGCCATCACCTCCTAAAACCATGAAGAGACTATCCCATGAGCACAGGCTACCAGTGGCAGACAAAACCAGACTAAGCCAGAGATCAAAGATGCCTTTCACTATAGACAGGCAGTCAGGACCCCTACCTTCTCCCCTCTTCCCTTTTCCAGAGGATCTACAGACCCAGAAGTGGATATGGCTGGGAAGGAGAAGGTGTCCCAGAGTCTGACCCAGGAGAGAAAGGAGGAAAATGAATTAAAGGAGAAACCCACTTGACTTCACTTCTGCAAGTCTCTTGAAATATAGACTAAGCTTGTGCTGCAGAGAAAAGGAGAGGAGATCTGTAATAGTTTTGGGGTTAGACTTTCAAAGTGGGCTGAACTAATTCCTTTTTAAATAGCTATATTTTTAACAAAAACTAATGGGATATGCCCAAAGGGGCCTCTGACACAACAGTTTAGAACAGTGATTAGTGAAAAATAAAACCATGTCATGTTAGAATACCCAAAGCATTCAGACTTCAATAAAATTGATACTTTATAGATATGTAAGTGGATTTATATACATATATGGATATGTTTGTGGGTTTATATACACATATATTCATACATGCACATACCCCCTCGTTTATATGAAGATAACTGAGTTGGATAGGAAAGCTTGAGAACCTAGATTAGTTTCAGCAAATATGTGGCACATGTATCACCAGTCTCACCCCACCTCCATCCCTTGCCCAAGGTTGCTGCTGCTGCTGCTAAGTCGCTTCAGTCGTGTCTGACTCTGTGCAACCCCATAGACAGCAGCCCACCAGGCTCCCCTGTCCCTGGGATTCTCCAGGCAAGAACACTGGAGTGGGGTGCCACTGCCTTCTCCAATGCATGAAAGCGAAAAGTGAAAGTGAAGTTGCTCAGTCATGTCTGACTCTCTGCAACGCGGTGGACTGCAGCCCACCAGGCTCCTCCGTCCATGGGATTTTCCAGGCAAGAGTGCTGGAGTAGGGTGCCATTGCCTTCTCCAATTGCCCAAGGCAGACATTACTAATTGATCACTGCTCTCTTTCACACTGAGCCAGGACTGGAGTGCAGAGTCCTTTTCAAGCCAACATTCCAGGAAGCCACTTTCAAGAGATCAGAGTTGGCATACAAGAAGAAACTTGTTTATCATCCTGTTCAAGATTCTAGAACACAAATCTGGAACAGGGAGTCTGATTTTAAGCAGCCATGAAAACTATGCCTATTATTTGCTCAGAGCCTATTTATTCTTTGTTGTCGTTTACTTGGTAAGTTGTGTCCAACTCTTTGCAACACCATGGACTGTAGACCAGGAGGCTTCTCTGTCCATAGGATTTCCGAGGCAAGGATATTGGAGTAGGTCACTGTTTCCTTCTCAAAGGGATCTTCCCAACCCAGGGATCAAACCTGTGTCTCTTTCATTGGCAGGTGGAATCTGTACCACTGAGCCACCACCAGCTGTCACCTAGTATGTCAGTCCACAGCATGAAAGAGTGAGTGAACTAATAGTGAGGATTTTATAGAGTAAATAGCACTAATAGTAGGAAGCCAAGATACTGACAAAAAAGGCGACATAGTAAGAATAATTTCCATTAACTTTACATTTTTAACTTTGTTCCCAGTCATATGTACAAGTATTACAATTTATTCTCATTTTTTAGAGGAGAAAAATTTAGGCTCATAGAACTTAAATGACTTAGCCAAAAACACACAGCTGGAAGTCAATCCAGGTCTTTAAACCTCCAAAGCACATATTATTTTCTTGGCACCACAAAGAATTTCCCAAATTGCAGCTTACATATTTCCAAGAGAATAGCAGCCTGGTGTCATGTAATGTAGGAGCAGATAGTCCCTAGACCTCAATGAGATTTAAAGGCATACATTTTAGAAAACAATAATGCATAGTTTCTGATGACTACCCTGTCATTAAGAAAACATTAATTAACATGCTCTTTAAGTGAGGAAGGTAAGTAAATCAGAATTTTTAAAATTTGAAATTAAAATACTATAAAATATTAAAGAAAAGTCAATGTACATATATTACACTATATATAGTATATCATGTAGTCCACTATTAAGCCAGATAAACTGAGTGACTACGCTTGTGTATAGGTGCATGTATGATATGACATACAGGAATTTCCTAAGAGAAGCTATTAAAATGCTAGTTACCAGCTGATCCTATGCCTCCCACCCCCAGAATGAGGTCATTTTCATATATATGATCAATAGCCTTAAGTTTTTTTATTTTTTTAGAAGCAGGAAATGAGATCCTGGAGTTTCTGATCATTTTGAATATTTATCTTTTTCCATCTCTACTCCATCGTTAGCACCTGGTTCAATCATGGGCCCTTAGTTTCATGGAATAATTTCACATTCGGCCAACAAGGTAGAATTATTTTGTTCCACTCTACCCAAAAGAACTTTTTTCTGGGAAGAGCCTCCTTCGATACACTCAAGAAATGCACCCCCTTCCCAAGGTTTTGGGACCTCTCCCTTTGGGCAGGTAACATGCTGGATGAGTTGAGGTTTTGGAAATCTCAGAGACCTGAGTTTGTCTTTGCTCAGTATCTTCATAACATTGTCATACTGCATGAAGTAAGACAAAGAAAAATATCTCATATGTGGAATCTAAAAATAAATTATACAAATGAGCTTATTTACAAAACTGCAGACTCAGACAGAGAAGGAGCTAAAAGTTACCAGGGGGAAGAGTAAGGGAGGGTTAGTTAGAGAGTTTGAAATTGACATGTATACATTGCGGTATTTAAAATGGAAAAGCAATAAGGACCTACTGTTTAGCCCATGGAAATCTGCTCAGTGTTATGTAACAACCTAAATCGGAAAAGAAATTTGAAAAAGAATTGATATATGTTTATATGTATAACTGAATCACTTTGCTATATACCCGAAACTAACATCATTGTTAATCAACTATATATTCCAATGTAAAATAAAAGCTTTTTTTCAAAAAAAGAAAGTTCATAACTCTGTGACCTTAGGCAAGATATTTGAACTTGTTTCCTCATCTGTAAAATGGGTAAAGCATTAGTGTCTACACCTTGGGCTACTGAGAAGATTAAATGAGTTAACATATAGTATAAGGTATATGGGCTTCCCAGATAGCTCAGCCAGTAGAGAATCTTCCTGCAATGTGGGAGACCTGGGTTTGATCCCTTAATTGGGACAATGTCCTGCAGGAGGGCATGGTAAGCTACTCCAGTATTCTTGTCTGGAGGATCCCCATGGACAGAGGACCCTGGAGACCTGAGCAACTAAACACATGTACACATGTACAGCATAAGTGACAGAGCAAGCCCTCAAATCACATGTAATTATTACCACTACTCCCTAAGCCCCTCTACTTTTAGGATTGCCAGGTGATTGATTGTCTTTGTCCCCATTCTTGCCATGGATAATTTCCAGGACGCAACGGTTTGTACAAAGGGAAAAGAGCTTCCCAGTTAGACTTTATGATCAGTTGTGGATGAAGGGAATGGTAATGTTTTATCTTTGAGGTGCTTATCAGGTACATGCAGATTAAAATTAAAGAGAGTGCTCCAGGCACTCTTCTCCCCGTGAATTTTATTATGACATTTCAATGCTCGACTTTGGATATAGCCCATCTATTTCCACAATAATTGGTAACAAGAGCTATAGTTTGGGAAATTATTTCATTGTGCAAACTAACAGACTGGAACACTAGAAAGAAAAATCTCTTATTTAGTATTAGGTCCTTGAAGGAAAGAGAAAAAAAAAAGTTTTTTTAAGAAATGATATTGTTTTCAAGTTTGCCTCTTTCAGAAATCTTCTCTTTATATCTACTCAAGTTCAATTATGTAATCCCAAAGAAAGAAAAGAAAGCTCACCGTCTTCACAGCACATTGTTGGGACTGCTTAATAAAAGCAGTGCCTGCTTTGTTCTGTTATAATCCCCCATTCTTTGGGATTTAATGAGACAAGATACTGTATTTTGAAATGAACACATATACAAAGGCAAGTCGATTTCCTTTGGGGATAAATCCCTTATTAAACTCCAGCTCAACAAATTTAAATATAATAATGGCTTTGACTAAATCTGTATACAGTGAAATCCACTAATGGGGACCACCCCATAGTTCAATAAAGCAAAACAAAACAAGAGAGTCTTTTAGGCAGGTGGTCTCGTAACACAAATTCATGATAGCTTGTGTTCAGTTATTAACTGGAAGGATTCGTGGTAAGACAGAGTCAACACTGTTCTCCTTCCTTTGTAAAGAATGTCACTTCTCTTTCCTCCCTTTCCCCATCGCAAATTCTCTGGTGCCCAGTGGTGCACCCAGCTTCCCTGGAAAAGGGCAACCACCACAGTGACCACAGGCCCAGCTGAGCCCAGGTCAGCGAAAGTGATTTTATGTCAGCCAGAGGGAAACATCTAAAGATAGGAGTTTAAAGATTAGGGGAGCAAAGCCTGTTATGTGTGAGCACAGTCCATGCTTTCTCATCATCCTTTGACTGCTTGGTAGAAAGACTTGGTTTGAAGGGACCTGAATCTACTTTGTACACATTCAGAGTTAAATATATGAAAGAATATCAAGACTAGGAAAATCTCCCTCAAAGCAAAGAGAAGAAAATCATCTCATAATCTTAGCTCTCCAGCCCAACTACTACTTGCTTAAAAAATATAGACAAATACATTATACACGGTTGTAATTATCGAGATTATGCTGTTTTTTATCCTGCCTTTTTCATGAACTATCTCCTGTTAATACAGTCTTAATAACTGTCATTTCAGTGATGGTGCCATGAGTTGGCAAACTACTTCTCACCAACTCAACCTGCTTTTGTAAATAAAGTTTCACTGGAACACAATCATGTCTATGTATTGCCAATGGCTGTTGCAAATGGCAAAATGCAGTAGTTGTGACAGAAACTCTATGGCCTGCAGATCCTGAAATATCTACCCTCTGTCCCTTTAGATAAAAAGTTCATCAACCTCCACATACTTTTCATCGAGTTGAGATCTATAATTTATGTAACCAATCCCGTGTTTCTGAATATTTAGTTTCATTTCTCCTTTCTTCTTGCTGCTACCTCACTGAATATCAGGGTTTTTACATTTTTTTCTTTTTTAAAAAAGGATTTCCTTAACCTGAATCCTCTAAAGTAGGATTACTACATCAGGTATAAAAACTTTGATAGCTCATAATCTCATTAAAACCTCATGAAACAAAGCAGTATGTCTCATAATGGTGCATTTCTCTGACGGTAGGGTGTCTACCACATCAACACAGAACGACTGTGGACTTGGGTTGACCTGTGGATACAAGGCTAATTGCTGGAGTAGAGTCTCAGGGGCATAGTCTTACTCTTGCACCTGTGGTCACAGCCGTAGTTTTCTGATGTGAGCATGTTATATGTTCAACGATTTGGCTAGTTGCCATGTTATCACCTGCAGTGACCATTCTCCATGCATTTTGTAGAGAATCCTCTCTTATGAGATTTGCCACACAAAATCACCTAACCACAATCTCATCACTTTGACAAACATGAAATGAACACCAAAGAGGTGGGCAGACTGAGCTTCATAATTTTAAGGCCTAGAGGAACATGGCAAAAGTTATTAAGAATTTCAAGATAGCAGCAGCCTGGCATTGAACCAAGCGCAGCACCCTTCTCAGTGCATGGCACTGTGTGAATGCACACCCATGAAGCCAGTTCTACACGTGGGCAGAGTGTGTGTATGGAGGCCACAGCTAATAAGAACCCTGCTATGTAGAGGACTGTCAGCCCCTACAGGCAAGCCCTGCTGGAATCATCAGACACAGGGAGTGGGCAGGGATGGCAGAAACATCTGGAAGAAGGATTCGGCCACTCTACATCAAGAAGAGGGAAGGTCAGGCACTTCTGTGGCCTCCTCAATGACAGTCACTCTGAATAAACCAATCTGGAGCCCCCATCACCTACCTGTCCTTGCTGTGGTTAAGAGCATGAGCTCTCAGAGTCTGACAGCCTGAGCTGAAGTCCTTGCTGACTGCCTATAAGATCCTGGAGAAGTTACCTTCAGTTTCCTCATCTGCAAAATGGGTTTAATAAGAGTTACCTGTCTCGTATGGTTTGCTTTAACGGTAACTGTAGGAAAGATCCTTCTGTTTTCATGTCTGATCATCCCCCTGGGTCATCGGTGGATTTTCTTGGTGTTACACTACTATCTTTTCAAGTGGATATTAAACTGATTATTTTTACTGGGGGGAAAAAAGCAGTAGACAGTGTAGAAGAAAATGCTTTTTCTTCTTTTTTTCCTAACACAGAACCATCACGTGTTGTACAGAGACATGATCTAATTGCTGGTGAGGCAGTGCAGGCTTATCAGTCTGTGTACACACGGTGCTGAGGAGGCACAGGGTGATAGTGTTACTGGTCTAAATATTACTCCTCTGATGTCTAAGTCTTATGGTGCAAAGCAGAACACCTGCCTGTGCCCAAACGCAAAAAGTGATGGAGCTGGAGGCCATAAGAGAAGGAATAGGTATCTCCTGTGGTCACCAACTCCCCCTGAGCTTCTGTGGCAGTCCCTGTGGGTTTCTATGTCATGGTGACTTCTGAGATTTCTATCTCGCTCTTCAGCGAGACTGAATAGAATCCTTGAGGATGAAGATCATGCCTGTTGTATATTTACAGGCAGCACAGAAGGTGCTCCCTAAGCTCTAATCCAATGTAAGTTTCCTCTCTGTGACAACTGCAAGGCAGTCTGGATCCAATCTGCCTGGTCAAGCTTGTCTCTGCCATTTGCTAGCTCCATCCTAGCTATGCACAGGCAAGTCAGTGAGGCCCTCTGTTCTTTCACTTTCCTTGCCTATAAAATAGGGAGTTGTCGTGAGCAAAATCCACGTCCTGTGCTTAGTGCAGCTCTTGGTGTACAGAAGCGCTGTGTGGATACTATCATTAATATGAGGTAGAATGACACTTGCTGAGTACCAGCCACATTCATACACATTCATTCACAATGATCTTTGTAGGTTTTTTAGCAAGGTAAATAGTCAATCAGAGAAATGTAGTTTTCTTGTCCCAGGTCACACAGCCAGCGATTAGCAGAGTTGGGATTCCAGTCCCCAAGACTACAGTCTCTGCTCCTCTCCATGCTGCCCTCCCCGCCCCCACACCCACTGCAGCTAGCCCTTAACCCATGAAGATCCTGAATTGGGGGAGTACCCGTATGGCTCTTCTGTCCCCTGCCAAAATCACCACCAGTAATGACAAGAAGGAGTGGGGAAAGCAGGTTCCTCCTAGAGGTCACATTGCCAGCTGTGGACACTGACTGCACTTTGTACCTCCTGGGTCTTGCTGATGAACTTCCTCTGTGACTCTGGCTCAGAGAACTTTGGGGCAGTAAACAGGAGGTCAGCCCTGTAATTCCATAACTGCTTGCTCACCGACTGCTTAGGGAGAAGCCATGATGACAGCTGGGATCCTTTCCATGATGAGTAATTGCCCTGTCATACAAATCTATTTAGACCACATCCTTCTGGTGCACAACCACCAGTTGATTTAAGATGCAAACCTTTGTATAGCTCATTGCCAGAGGGATGAAATATAGAGCTTACCCAGACTTTTCTTTACAGTATTTATTGTAAATCATTAGTTTCTCTGAGTTGCTACCCATATATCAAGCAATTCCTACCCAGTTTTGGGTGCTGAAAGAATTCTCTGTGTTTTTCTAGAAAATGTACCATTTGTCCAAGAATGTAATTACTATATACTTAAAAAAAAATTCCACACTCATATATTCATATGGGGAAGCTCAGGCCCAAGGACACCCAACTAGCTGGGAACAGTGAATGTGGTTTTCGATGCAGGAACCACAAGTCTTTGGGATGTTTAGGAACATGGATAACAAATACCTCATCTTCCATTAAGGCTTCCAGCCAGAGAGGGGAGTGGGGTGAAGCTAACACTCAGCATTCTTCTGCTCCAAGCTTTATGCTAAACACTTTATATAACACCTTTAATTATTTCAGCAGCCAGCCCCAATGGGTAGGTGTTATCATCTTCATTTTATAGACAAGTAAACTGGGGATCACTATTCTCATACCATGAAGCAGTGGAATCACAACCCATACCCCAAATAATCAGCTTGTACAAGTCTCACCACACACAGAGAGACTCCATGCCCCAGCTAGCTGATTCCTGGCTTGTATTGGTCTGAATCTTCTGTGGGTGGCTCACTAACAAATAGGATGGCTGAGGTCCCCCATCAGCAGGGCTGCCATTGAATGTCAGGGAGGAAAGCCGCTGTGTATAGCAAGCATTTTCATCTCGCCACCAACGAAGATCAAGCACATGAAATCTGAATCCCCCCAGGGGTGGGAGAAGGAGTGAGGTTCCATTTCCCCCCGGCCATTCTATCCGAAGCATACAGCAATATGGGCAGACAATTAGTATGAACGGATTTGCGCAAAATACCAAATCTGATTGATGCTGAAAGCACACCCAAGCAGGAGCACACAAAGGGGTAGCGAAGAAGAGGGGTGGTCGTATGTAGCAGGGCCTTCTTAAAAATTCTAATCCTCATAAGCTTCTGAGGAAGCTGCTCTTTTCACTGGGCAGGTTTTTAATATTTATTGCTGAGGGCAGTTTTAATCCTAACGAAAATAGCATGTCCCCAGGAAAAGAAGTGCTGTAGCTCAAAAGAACAAATGTGGCTCTGACGTTTAAACGTCTCACAAGGCTCACAGAGGGTAGAGGTGACCCGGAAGTGAATCACTGAAAGGCTTCAGGAAGTACTACCGACAGAAAAAGGTTGAGCTCAAAATAGAATGTGTGTAGACCAATTCTGGCTGAGTTAGCCCCTGAATGGAAGGACCCAAACTTCTTGGCAGAAGAACAATCAATATAGCTCATAGGTGAAGAGAGACAGATTCGAAATTCGTCTGCCAACGTTTGAATCTCAGCTTTGCCATCTCAGCCTCAATCTCTGATAACTATGATTACAGATCTTATTGATTTCTTGTGGAAATCAACTGAGACAATGAATGTAAATCACTTAGCACAGGCTCTGGCATAGAATAAGTGCTAAATAAGAGATACGTTAGCACTATAATTTTTATTATTTTACAGCTTATCCCCAATATTATTGGGGTTTTTATTTTTTATTTTTGCCCAGAAAATGAGGATGTCAGATATGAAAAGCTAGCTACTGTTGGAAAGAGTCAGAGAAAGTTGGGAAGGAAAATAAGAGTTTCATGCCTGCAGTGAGAAACAGTGGCAAATTAACTGTTTATACAAATACTATTTCCATTGGCAGAGAAAATGTATTGGTTGATTCCAACCATGTCATCATATGGGATCTAAGACGTGAGCCTGTGTAGCATTGTGAAGCCTAGACATTTGTTTGCCAGGCCTCCAGGTGCTGTTGTATGCCAGTTTTTCCAACAGTGAAACCATTTGTAACTACTCAGTAAATTCTGTGACTTCCCTCACCAATGAAAGTGCATTGGCGATTGAGAAAACCCTTCTGTCTTCGGGTGAGTGTGCATGACTCCTAGCCTGTCCTCTGGTCTGCTCAGGCTCCCAAAATATGGGAACTCAGTGTCCTCCCCCTGGGCTAAAGTTTAAGAAGCATTGCCCTGAAAGATTACAGTGCCCACACTCCCATAAGCAAGTAAAAATGAAAACAGTATCGAATCATTAAATAACCTCATCTCTCAAAATGGCATAGATCTTAGATGTAGGATGGCACTATGGTATATTCTTTCTAATTTCACTTTCCTTCTCTCTCTGTGCCCCTACTTTGCTGATGCCCTAAACTCATGCAGAGTCTGAATATTGAGAATCCAGCACCAATATTAGATTATAAAAAATTTTTAAAAGAACTAGCAAAGATCCTCTTCTAGGCTGAATTCTAGACATTTCTTTCAGTCTTGAGAAAAATACATCTTTTTGGTTCTTATTCTCCAGAGACACAGCTAGCCAAAGGGCTCTATGCTGTTTTCTTTCTGGCTTTTTACACCATCTTTGACCTGTGATATTAACATTGTTTCCTAACCAGTTGTCTCCCTCTCCTTTGCCTTCCCTCCTCTCTACTCCATCCCCCATGCTGTTGCCACAGAGTGCTTTCTAAAATTCAAATTGAATGATGTCCCTTCCTAGTTTAATACCTTTCAATGGCTCCTCTTGTCTAGACCTGTGATTCTCAAACCAGGGGAGGGGTCCTTCTCCAGGTGAGGAGCCTCATAGTGTAAGCAAGGGCACAAGATAAATACAATGGATCTTTTGTAATGCCATTGGTGATAAATTTAAAACGTAATTTTTACATTAACAAATGAAAATATATTATGGAGTAGAACACATAATTTTCCTGGCTGTTAAGGATGAAACATGGAATTCCAGAGGAATTTCACCCTCGGGGGTTATTGGCTCCTGACCCGGAACTTACAGAGATAGGCAATCATTCCCTTAAGATTTTAAAGTGGAAACATTGGTGAAGCACTGACCTACAGGGTCAAATCAAACTCCTTGGTGCAGAGCTCTCTGAAGTCCTGGAGCTTGCTTTTCCTTCCCAGCTTCATATTTAATTCCCCTCCGCATTAGTTACAACACTCCTCACTTTGTGCAGTTCGTAAACAACCACAGTTACAAGTGTCTTTGTTAACTCCATCCCTTTAGCTCCGTGTCTCTGAAGGACCTGTCTTTAGGCACTCATCTTAAAACAGTTGGACCATGCTGTTCTTGTGCAAACTTCCCTTTCCCTCACCCAGAGAGCCCAGTCCAGCTGCCTGTTGAGAGTGGGATCTAAGTCGTTAGCTCAGCAGTGGGCACATGCCTATTCATCTCCGAAGCAGGCAGAGGCAGAGGCCAGCTTGCCTTGACTGCACATATCCTGCCCTATCTCTTGAATGTTAGGAAAGAGTGAGCGGCTGAGGGCTGGATGCTGTAGATATTCCACCTAGGTTGCATGTGACTCCCCCACTTCTCAACTGGATGGTCTTGGACCAAACACTCTGTGCTTTCAATTCCTCATCTGTGCAATGGAGATTATAGCAAGATAACAATTTCATTAAGAAGGGCCAAGAGTTCAACCATATTAAATGCTTCAAAGACTGACACCCGACCAAGCGTCAGCTATTATTATCGTTAAGCACTTGCTTCCACCAGGAGAAAGTTTGTTCAAAATACGTAATATCCTCACGGAAATTATCTTGGTCCCCAGGCATACTCACAAGGTGCCCTCACAGCGTGTATGCTGTGGTTCAAGGACAAGCATATTCTGGGGGGGCAGATTCAGCTCTTTTGTTTTTCCCTTCCAGAGGACCAGGGACTTTCTGATGTACATACCCACAACCTCCACCCTCTCTTTTCTTTGGGGCATGTGTGTTGGAAAAGTGACTGAAACAGGAATGTATTTCTAAGGAAGAGGTTGTAAGGGAGGAGTTGAATGTTGAGTAAGATTACAATTTTTTACTTGACACAATTTACATTCTCAGTTTATTATTTCTAAGTCCAAAAGATATTCATGGAAGAAGCAAGAAAAGAAGGGAGCTGAATATTTGCTGCAAGTTCAAGTGCAGGTCTTCAACCCTCGCTCCCTCAGTAATCCTGCATGAAGGGCATCATTATCCTTACATGGAGGAAAAACCCTAAATCCCTAAAATATGAGCTCACTCCAGAATTAAATCTCCTCACCATCCCCCAAATTAAAAAAGACTGGCATTTGCTCCTACTGAAACTCAATATCCTTGATGTTTTAAGACAAAAGGTGTTACTTCAGTTACTTTTCATTAACACAATCTGCATTCTCTGGAAACAGACCCTTCAAAATCTCACCCCTCTCCCTGCATATTTGAAGAGACTCCTAGAGTAAAGCGTGTCTCTCTCTGCAGAGTGGCCAGCACAGGCTGGCTTCGGGTCAGGCTAGAGGAAGAAGATGGAAAGCTGGTGGACCTTGGCACGCAGAGCCATATTGTCTGCAGGTCAGCGAATGGCGGCCAGGACCTGTCCTCACACCTGCTGAGGTGTTTAGAGGCCACCAAGAAACTGCTCTGCTCCTCACTTGGGCATTCCCTTCCAGCTTGCCAGCTCCCGACTGGCTCTCCTTCCAAGAGTTTGAATAGAGTCAAGAGCCTAGTCATCCCTTCCTCCCAGGCATGACTGGTTAAGCCCCAGTGAAGGAGCCAAGATTAAAAACAACAACAACAACAACAACCTTGCAGCTGCTGGACCCACAGGTGCCCAACCCATTCAGGCACAAACAGAGTGGCCATGCTCTTGCCCGGAATTTGGATGACTCAGAGTGGAGAATGGGAGCCGAGTCAAGACTCTGGTCCTCAGAACTGTGTTGGTGGTTAATCACCCTGGTCATCTACGCTAAAGTTCTCTTTCCATAGCCTTTTGCCAATGGTCACAGTTTGTTATTGCCAATTAATTTAGCTCTTGGCAGAGAGGACTCTTGTTTTGAGGTAATGAGGAATTGCAGGGTCTCTCCCTGATGGAGAAGTCTGTCTTCACTCCTCCTCTTTAAGTGTCTTTTTCAACTGGAAGCAGAGTGCAGGAGGCTGCTGCAGTAGGAAAGCCGCTCACCTGGAGTCAGCTGGTTCTCAGCTCTGCTCCCTGCCAGCTGCATGAACTTCGGCAATCTACTTGGCCGCACTTCACCTCAGTTTCCTACCACACAGCGCTGCTGTGGTTATTAATTCCAAATGAATAAGCCAATGGGGGAAAGGTGCCTGGTGAAGACTGGGAGCTTTGTCTTTCATCTCTTCCTGTGCCTCGATCTGATCACTTTCATCATGGGCATTAACAGTGTTCTTTAATCAATCACTAAACACAAATTCAAGGCTCTTTTGTTTGTGGTTTTGGGGGATCAAGTGGTAATATTCTGGAGGGGCTTAGCATCTTACTGGGGAGAGAAGACTTAGAAAAAGTAGGACTGTCTACAGTAAAATAAATTGCCCAGTGCCCACTCTGGACCCAGGGCAGGCAGAAATCTATGTGGGCTCTGGTTATCTGGCTCAGCTTCATGGAGGAGGTGATGTGGAATGAGGTCTTCGCTGGCACATTGCCCTGAACAAAGCAGGTACCCTGTGACATTTAACTGTGCTGAATGATTGTATGTGTTTAGTGTGCAGAACAAATAACTTCTAGTTTACAGCCCAAGCAGAGTAAAACTGAATATTCCTGGATGGTAGAGGGCAAATTTTAGGAAGGACAAGGACAACATTTTTAAGAGTTATAAATTGACTTTCATGTGGATTAGAAAAAAATTAACACATGAATTGTGTGAGTTTGTATATTCTGACAGAAAACTAAAGCTTTTAAAAAATGGATTGATTTTTTAAAAAACTATTAAATAAGCAATATTAAAGGTAGTCTGTGGTAGTCAACAATCAGTCCTATGTGGTATGTGAATGACTGAAGTTTAGAAAACTCTGCCGGAAGGAATAGGATTCGTCTGTGTATACCCTGTGAATGAAAAGATAGGAATCAGAATCTTCACCTCTCTACTACATAAAGCTGTGGTCTTAAGCAGTTGCTTTCACCTCTCTGTGTCTCATTTTCCTCTTTTATTAAATAGGAATAATGATGCTACCTAACTAGCATGCTGCAGTCCATGGGGTTGCAAAGAGTCAGACACAACTGAGCAACTGAACTGAACTGAATGAAGATTAATATCCATAAAGCATTTGTAACACTGCCTGGCATATGTTAAGAGTTCATTTAGAGTTAGAAAAAAAGCCCAAAACCCATGAGGGTCATATTGGTCTGGGGGCTGCCACTGACTAAGTGAACCATCTAGTAGGTCTTTGAGAGCAAGTGTTAACCTGCCCCCCATGATGCAAAATGATAGGTCAACAGATTCGACTGTGGTTGCCAGGAAGGGATTCCCAGCCCTGTCATTCAAGCCCTTGTGGGTTATTTAAGGTCACAAGTCCTTTACTGTATGATTAGAGAAACCACAGACTTGGGCAGCTGCGAGCATATTTCTGCCAATGTAAAACACTGATGTGATTCTACAAACAAAGGCATAGGTGGTTTTTTTCCTGTGGGGCAAATAAGACCCCAATCAACTGAGCTGAATTTACTCTGAATGCTTGTCAGCTCCAGTGAAGCACTGGGCTCCCCTGATTCTTCCAGAGGTACATGAAATAATTAATCAAATCTTATCTCTGTTCCTTTAATTGAGCTGATAAACATTTTATTCTGACAATTCCAAGAGCCTGATAATTTAATTGGAGTGGGACACAGTTTGTATAAAAAGGTATTTGGTTCCACCAAGAGGTAGATATAGTTTAGTATTCACCTACACTGCATTTCCGACTCATGGTATATAGCTGCTGGTTTCAGGATTTTTTAGATATCTTTATTTAGCAGCGCATATCAAATGAGCAAACCCTGTGACAGACAGAAATTCTGCCAAAGATCTGCTGAGGAAATAATGCTCAAAATTCTTCCCCCAAGCCAGGACCACACCCACACCTCCAGGACATCCCCCAAGGCCTAAGGCACTGTTCCCTTGGTGATTGCTAATACACCGTAGTGTCTCCATACGTTGAGGAGTCCTGTGTCAAACAATCCTATTTAACCCAAGCATGTTTGATAATGGGTTCCTTCTGAGGAATAACTTTAATGTTTCCCTTCAGTTCAGTTCAGTCACTCAGTCATGTTCGACTCTTTGTGACCCTGTGTACTGCAGCATGCCAGGCTTCCCTGTCCATCAACAACTCCTGGAGTTCACTCAAACTCATGTCCATTCAGTTGGTGATGCCATTCAACCATCTCATCCTCTGTCGTCCCCTTCTCCTCCCACCTTCAAACTTTCCCAGCATCAGGATTTTTTTCCAGTGAGTCAGTTCTTTGCATTAGGTGGCCAAAGTATTGGAGTTTCAGCTTCAGCATCAATCCTTCCAATGATATTCAGGACTGATTTCCTTTACAATGGACTGGTTGGATCTCCTTGTAGTCCAAGGGACTCTCAAGAGTCTTCTCCAATACCACACCTCAAAAGCATCAATTCTTTGGTGCTCAGCTTTCTTTATAGTCCAATTCTCACATCTATACATGACTACTGGAAAAACCATAGCTTTGATAGATGGACCTTTGTTGGCAAAGTAATGTCTCTGCTTTTTAATATGCTGTCTAGGTTGGTCATAGCTTTTCTTCCAAGGAGCAAGTGTCTTTTAATTTCATGGCTGCAGTCATTTTGGAGTGATATTGGAGCCCCCAAAAATAAAGTCAGCCACTGTCTCCATTGTTTCCCCATCTATTTGCTATGAAATGATGGGACCGAATGTCATGATCTTAGTTTTCTGAATGCTGGGCTTTAAGCCAACTTTTTCACTCTCCTCTTTCACATTCATCAAGAGGCTCTTTAGTTCTTCTTCACTTTCTGCCATAAGGGTGGTGTCATCTGCATATCTGAGGTTATTGATATTTCTCCTGGCAATCTTGATTCCAGCTTGTGCTTCATCCAGCCCTGCATTTCTCATGACGTACTCTGCATATAAGTTAAATAAGCAGGGTGACAATTTACACACCATCGTAGCCATGTCTTGCCTAGAAGACAAAAAAAGCTGCACCAAGATAGAGGTAGCCCTACCATCCACTCATTCATTGAGCTAAACTCCTGAGTGAACTATTCTGCTTCTTTTCCTTCATCCAGCGAGTCCCCAAGTCCTACTACTTCTACCTTGCAGATGTTTCTAGAGTCCCTGCCCCACATTCATCTCGGCTGCCAAAGCCTTAGCTCCAGTCTTGTTTAGGTTTATTTTGAATGCCCAGACAAATTGTGAAAGTCTTCAGTTCTCCAGCCATCTCTCAGCTAAAAGGATGGTATCACCTCTCTCCTCTATAATCCATCATTCAGAGTTGTTTTCCTAAAAATAAATCTCATCATAATACTTTTTCCTCTTAAAACACCCCCTATCTCCCCATTGCTCACATAAGGAACCCAGCCCGATCATCATGGGCACTAATCCTAGGGCAGAATATAGCATGGGGGTTAAAAGAATAGAATTTGAAATCAAATAGTCCTGGATAAAGCTAGGCCAATTTACTTAGTCCTCCCAAGCCTCAATTTTGTCACTATAGGATGAGTGTAATTATAGCTTAGATTTAACAGGATTCTGGCAAGGATTAAATCAGATAAGAGATGTATAATACTCAATCCAGCACCTAAAATATTGAAAATACTTACAATTATACCATTCTTATTAACATTATATAATACTCTGAATAACTGAGCCCTAGCTCTTCAAACTTATCAATGTACAGCCTTTCCTCACAGTTACCTATGTTCCAGTCACCCCAACACCTCACCCTTCTCCAACATGCCCCCTTGCCTGTCTCCTTGATTTTGCATTCTCTTCCCTCTCGGCACAGCACTGTTCTTCCCCTCCTCCAGTGGATATGCCCTGACACCAAGACATTTTAGAAATAAATTTCATAAAGCCCATGTTCTTCTCTTTACAGGAAGGTCTTGAGAAAGTAGTCTGCTTATTTAGAATTGGGTGGAAATTTAAAGCCAATAATTTAAATATACCAGATTATCTAGTTTCCTTAAAGGGAAAGAGTATTCTTAGTTTACAGGGTGTGTGTGTGTGTGTGTGTGTGTGTGTGTGTATGTGTGTGCTCAGTTGCTCAGTTGTGTTTGACTCTTTGCAACCCTCAGACTACAGACCCTCAGACTATAGACTCCAGACCCTCAGACTGTAGTCCACCAGGCTCCTCTGTCCATGGAATTTTCCAGACAAGAGTACTGGAGTGGGTTACCATTTCCTACTCCAGGGGATCTTCCCGACCCAGGGATCGAACCCATGTCTCTTGCATCTCCTGCATTGGCAGGATCAGATTAAAAGCAGCAAAGGGAGGGAATGTAAAAGATAATAGGCTAAGATGCAAAAGCTAAGAAACAAGAAGGATCAGGAACAGTGAGAGATCACTTAGCATAAGCATAGCCTAGAAGAACTTTACGGTATTAACACCCACTTTAGCAAACACTTATGTAAGAAGACTGACACATTTTATGATGATTCCCAAATCAGGAGAAATGAGTAACAAAAAAAAAAAAATTATGTCTTTTATTAAGTGTTTATGCAAGCATTGTGCTAATTGTATTTTATGTTTTTGACTCTCATTGTAGGTGGTATCATCTGCCTCCATTTACAAAGGAAGAATGAGGCTTAGAGAAATTAAGAGACGCTTCCGAGGTACTTAGTTATGGCAGAGTTCTATTGATTCTAGAGTTAGTTATCCCAACCTTATATAAAACTGTCTTTGTACAGGTTTTTATGATTGGAAAACTGTTTAAACAGACATATATCAATACATCCTGTTTATTATTCTCAGTGTGTATAACAAATATATTTTATTAAAATTTTTTATCTAGCATTGTTTATATTTTTTAAATGCTGGTGTGTTAGGTGTGAAATTCATAAATAGGACAACTCCTTTTTTTTTTTTTTTTTTTTGGCTGCTGAATAAATGATGCTTCAAAAAGAATACCAAGAAAGCCAGCTTTCAAAAGAAAATGCGACGGCTGTGAGCATCATTGTGTTGCAAATACCTATTGTGAAAGTTAAAGTTTTAAGTAAAACCTTGGTTTATTTCCTCATAGATTTTTCCTAAGAGCTGGAGTCAAAGGGGCATGCATGAATTGGAGTGAGTGGATTCCATTCTTCTAATCTTGGTCTTGTTTCAGAGCCAGATAATTATGTGTAAACTTGTCCCTCTCCTGCCTTCTTGGGTCTTCTGCAAAAGCAGAACCACCCTGTGCGGGACATCGCCTATTCCCTGTCCCTTCAAGCTTATCTTTAGGGTGTCTAAAGCCAGCTTGTCTCTCCTCCTATTCAAACCAGATCCTCCCTCCCTTGTCTAATTCTTAGCCGAGCATAGCAAGGCCAGCTGGTGAGAGCCTTATAAAAAACAATGGCACCAGACCCTGCTTAATGGAACACTGCTTGTGCCGGTCAAAGCTTCCTGGATCAGAACATTTGATTTTGAGTTGTGGCCCATTCTCTGATCCATACTGGGGTGTTGTGTTCAGTGAGGATTAAAAGCCTTGTGAACTGCAGTAAGAAGAGGTAGAAGAAAGAGGCCATTGTGGGTCTAGAGGGAATCAATATTGTCTTTTTGAAAAAGCCTGTATCTGTTCCCAGACTGACCATCTGGGGCTGTGTGGCTCAAAATCAGCTACAAAGGAGGGAAAGAGAATTAAATTAGGGCAGGGAGAACTTTGTGAGGGCAGGTTTCCAATGTAACTTATCTGAGAAGACTAAGGAGGAACCATAGAGGTTGTGAAGAGAAATAGTTCAAGAAAAGGAGAAAGCCCCTAAATTCCTATATAGACCTAGAGTTCATCTGTCCTTCCTTGTGCCTCTACCAAATGTTTCCAGATGTGAATAAAGGATTATTTCTACAGGGCTCACAAATTCTTCCTTAATTCTTGAAAGCTGCTTTGCAGTAATCTTACAAAAGCTTTTCTGTTTTCAGTAAAATTGACATTTGCAATGGATTCCTCAAACTTGAGGCTCATGGGCATAAAAACAGGGTGAGAAGTGGTTAGAACTTAGATGGTGTTGCTGTGCTAGTGCCCCTACAGCAAAGAAACTTGTTTCCTTGACCAGGGGATTCACTTTTCTTTGGGAGAGAGTGCTAAGTGGGTGAAGAAGACAGAGCTGCAAATGTGACCCAAACCAGCTGAGAATACAGATGTATGATGCTGAAGGATTCTTGAGTTAAAATGGTGTTTGCTCAGAGCAAAGACCTTGCTCTGGTTTTAAGATACCAATAAAAACTGTACCAGCTAACTTTCTGGATTTGGAGAGACTTGTACAAAAATAGATACATTTCCCCAGGAGGTAAACCAGCCTGGGAAGTGATGCAGCTCTTGATTCTTGAATCTGGGATTCAACAGTAAAATCATGCCTGATAAGTGCATTGTTTAAGCAAGAGTGCTAAGAGTTGAGTGTTGGAAAATTCTGTTTCTGGGATGGATAGGCTGAGTATCCCTGGATAAACTCTTAATATTATATAATCCTCAGTTTTCATTAATCAGTTAAATGGCAAAGCTTAACCTACTGAAAGGATCTTTTGTAGTAGTAAGGTAGGAAGTTAGTGATTTCTTGTACATGATTAATATTTTAACTGAGAAGGGAGTTTCACCCATGAGGCTTGTCCACCAGGGTGTCCTAGAACTCTTCTCCCCCATTATATTCCAGAAGTCAGTGGTCCACCTGACCTGAGAGACAGCTCCACCTGCACTTCCGCAGGCAGCCCCATCCTCATGGCCCAACTAAACCCACTGTCTTCACACTTCAAACTCACTCTTCCTCCCCATTCCCATTTACAGCAATGTAGCGTTAGCTCTCCCAGGTGAGAAGGTTCAGTATCAGCCTTCCCTCCCCGCTCCCCTAGTCTCCTCCGTCCACTATCACTCTCGCGGTCTGCTTCATTTCCTCCTTTCTCACTCTCTGCTTGAATTCAAGCTCATCAACTTTCCTCAGGGCCAACAGCAAAGCTTTCTTAAAAACTTGAGCTGAAAATCACATGACAGAAGATGAACCATTTTCATTTTGTATTGAGTTGTCTGCTTTGTAACTTTTTTCCAGCTTTACTGAGGTACAACTGACAAGATTATATCAACTTAAAATGTATGACAGTGGGCTTCCTGGCAGCTCAGAAGGTAAAGAATCTGCCTGCAATGCAGGAGACCTGGCTTTGATCCCTGGGTAGGGAAGAGTCCCTGGAGGAGGAAATGGTAACCCACTCTAGTATTCTTGCCTGGAGAATGGACAGAGGAGCCTGGCAGGCTACAGTCCATGGAGTTGCAAAGAGTCAGACATGTCTGAACGACTAACATTTTCACTTCAATTTTTCAAGCTGTACAACATGATTAATCCTTTTAAAGTAAACTTAGTACAATCACAATACTACACAACCACCACCATTTACCCAGTTTCAAAGTATTTTCATAATCCCAAAAGGAAAACTGTACCCATTAAGCAGTTACTTTCTATTCCTTCCCACTCCCAGCCCCTGGCAACAACTAGTTTGCTATCTCTATAGATTTACCTATGCTGGGTATTTCATATACATGGAATCACACAATATATAATCTTTCATATCTGGCTTCTTTCACTTGGTATAATGTTTTCTAGGTTTCTCCACATTGTAGCATATATCAGTACCTCATTCCTTTCTGTGGCTGAATAACATGATATTACTGTATGTATATGACACAATTTGTCTATCCCTTCATCTGCTGATGGATATTTGTGTTGTTTCTTTTCGCTGTTGTGAATAGTGCTGTTATGAACATGCATGTATGTGTATTTGCTTTGCAATTTGGAGGGGGTGGGTCTCTATCTAGAAGTGGAATTGCTTGATCAAATGCTAATTCTATGTTTAACTTTCTAAGAAACTCCCAAACTGCCTTCTACAGCAGTTGAACCATTTTGTATCCCCAGCAGCAATTACAGAGCTTCCAATGTCTCCATATTTCCACCAGTACTTATTACTTTCTGTTTTGGTTTTTTTTTTTTTTTAACCACCCTAGTGGATATGAAGTGACATTGATTTGCAATTTTCTAATGGCTAATAATATTCAGCACCTTTTAATGTGTTTTTTAACCATTTGTATGTCTCTTATGAAGGAATATCTGTGCAAGTTCTTTGCCCGATTTTTAACTGGATTGTCAGTCTTTCTGTTATTGAGTTGTAATGTTCTTTATATATTCTGGATATTAGACTCAGATATGTGATTTGCTAATATGTTTCATTCTGCATGTTGTCTTTTCATTTTCTTAATTATGTCCTTTGAGGCACTAATTTTTAAAATTTTACCGAGTCCAATTTACCAATTCTTTTCTCCTGTTGCTAATGTTTTTGATGTCATGTCTAAGAATCCATTGCTGGACACAAGATGATAAAGATTTACCCCTCTGTTTCCTTCTGAGTTTTATACTTTTAGCTCTTATATTTAAGTCATTGATTTATTTTGGGTTCATTTTTCAGTGCTTTTAAAAATCATCCTTTGTTGTTGTTCAATGGCTAAATTGTGCCTGACTCTTTGTGACCCCCTGGACTGTAGCATGCTAGGCTCCTCCCCTGTCCTTCACTATTTCCTGGAGTTTGCTCAAATTCGTGTCCATTGAGTCAGTGGTACCATCCAACCATCTCATCCTCTGTCATCCCCTTTCCCTCTTGCCCTCAATTTTTCCTAGCATCAGGATCTTTTCCAATGAGTTGGCTCTTCATATCAGATGGTCAAACTATTGGAGCTTCCACTTCAGCATCAGTCTTTCCAGTGAATATTCAGGGTTGATTTATTTTAGGGTTGACTGGTTTGATGTCCTTGTAAACCAAGGGATTTTCAAGAGTCTTGTCTAGAACCACAGTTCAAAAGCATCAATTCTTCAGTGTTCACCCTTTTTTATGGGCCAACTCACACATCCGTACATGACTACTGGCAAAACTATAGCTTTGACTATAAAGACATTTGTCAGCAAAGTGTTGTCTCTGCTTTGTAATGCACTGAATTTGTCATAGCTCTCCTTTCAAGGAATAAGTGTCTTTTTAATTTCATGACTTTCGTCACCATCCATAGTGATTTTTGGAGCCCAAGAAAATAAAATCTGCACTGCTTTCACCTTTTCCCCTTCTATTTGCCATGAAGTGGTTGGGACCATATGCCATGATCTTAGTGTTTTGAATGCTGGGTTTCAAGCAGCTTTTTCACTTTCTTCCACCCTCATCAAGAGGCTCTTTAGTTCCTCTTTGCTTTCGTCCATTAGAGTGGTATCATCTGCATATCTGAGGTTGTTGGTATTTCTCCCAGCAATCTTGATTCCAGCTGTGATTCATCTAGCCTGACGTTCTGCATGATGTACTCTGTATACAGGTTAAATAAGCAGTATGACAATATATAGCCTTGTCACCCTAATAATAATCACCTTATCAAAGTATAATGTACAAATGAAAACATTCACCAATTTTTAGTACAAATTTTGGTGAGTTTTGACAAATGTATGCAAACATTTGACAAATTACGTAAACACCACCAAAACCAAAACATTTCCATTACCCCTCAAAAGTTCCTTTGTTTCCTTCCAGTCAGTCCTTCCTCTGACCCTGACCCCTGACAAGAATTAAATTGCTTTATGTCAATACAGTTTTCCCTTTTCTAGAATTTCATATAAATGAAATCATAGTAAGTGGTATGCAGTGTCTGTGTCTGAATATGTTACTTATAATAATACTTTTGAGTTTCACCCAAGTTGCTGTATGTAATTCATTTCTCTTTATTTCTGAGAACTATTCCCATTATATATTTATATATAATTTGCATATCCAATCACCAGTTGATAGACTTTCATTTCCGGTGTTTGGCTATTATGAATAATTTTGCTATGAACATTTCCTAACAAGTCTTTTTTATGGATATATGTTTTTATTGTTCTTGGATAAATTCCCAGGAGTGGGACTGCTGAGCCATATGGTAAGCAGTGTGTATTTAACTTTATAAAATGACTGCCAAACACTTTTCCAAAGTAGGTATATGATTTTCAATTCATGCCAGCAATGTATAAGATTCAGATGCTCCACATCCTCAACAACACTTGTTATTATCAACCTTTTTTAATTTAACTATTCTAGTAATGTATATTGTTGTCTCACACAGAGGACTTTTTTCCTAACTAGAATGTTTTTTAGAGCAGTTTTAGGTTTACAGGAAAACTGTACAGAAAGTAAAGAGAGCTCCCATATGTTCCTCTCCCAACACTTAAATTTTGCATATCGTGTGAGGTAGTGATCCAACTTTATTTTTTTTGCATGTGGATATACAGTTGTCCCAGAACATTTGCTGAAAAGAATAACCTTTTCCTTCTGAATAGCTTTGGCATCCATGAGAAAAATCAATTGACCATAGATGTATGGATTTATTCTGAACTTTTCATTCTATTTTACTGGATCATATGTCTATCCTGATGCCAGTATCATGCTATTTTGATTACTATAGCTTTGTAATAAGTTTTAAAATGAGGAAGTGTGAGTCTTTCTACTCTGTTCTTTTTCATTATTGTCTGGCTATTCAGGGCCCCTTGAAATTCTGTATGAATGTGATGACCAGCTTTTCCATTTCTGCAGAAAGACCCATTGAAATTTTTATAGGGATTGTATTCTAGTATTCTTGCCTGGGAAATCCCAGGAATAGAGGAACCTGGCAGGCTACAGGCCACGAGGTTGCAAAGAGTTGGACATGACTTAGCAACTAAACAACAACAAATTGAATTTGAAGATTGCTTGGAGCAATATTAACATCTTAACATTATTAAGTCTTTCGATCCATGAATATGGAATATCTCTCCATTTACATAGTTCCTTATTTTCTTTCAGCATTGTTTTATTGTTTTCAGCCTACAAATCTTTTACCAGCTTGGTTAGATTGATTTCTAGGCATTTTATTCTTTTGCATGCAATTATAAATGGAATTGTTTTCTTAATTTGTTTTTTATAGATTTTTATTGCTGGTATAATGGAGAAGGCAATGGCAACCCACTCCATTACTCTTGCCTGGAAAATCCCATGAATGGAGGAGCCTGGTAGACTGCAGTCCATGGGGTCGCTAAGAATTGGACACAACTGAGCAACTTCACTTTCACTTTTCGCTTTCATGCATTGGAGAAGGAAATGGCAACCCACTCCAGTGTTCTTGCCTGGAGAATCCCAGGGATGGGGGAGCCTGGTGGGCTGCTGTCTATGGGGTTACACAGAGTCAGACACGACTGAAGCGACTTAGCAGCAGCAGCAGCAGCAGCTGGTATACAGAAACACAACTTATTTTTGTGTATTCATCTTATATCCAGCAACTTTGCTAAAGTGCTCATTAAGTACCGGAAAGAATCACTTGTGTCTTTTCATAATTCTCCCTTGATCTAACTCTGTCCTCTTTCCAGCATCACCTCCCACAGCCTTTTCCCTACAATTGATGGTCTAATCTTTCCAAACTGCCATGGCTCTTTAAATCCAATATATTGCTTTTCAGTGTCATTTTTATGTCAGTATTTCCTTAGTCTGAAATGTCCTACTCCCTTGCTTCTCCAGATGTGTGACCAACATTTTTAAAACTTGTTAGAAAATGCAGAATCACACACACACACACAAAAAGAAGAAGAAAGAAAGAAAATGCAGGATCACACACACAAAAAAAAGAAGAAGAAGAAAGAAAGAAAATGCAGGATCACACGCTCTGCTTCAGGTGCTGTCAGGTCTTTCGAGCCCAGTGATTTGGATGCAGATTTAATTTGAGAAGCATGGCTCTAGTCTCTCCTTTTCTACCAGATATCTCTTTCTATCCTTCAAAGCCCAGCTCAGCTATCAATCCCTCTGGGACTGGGAAGACTTTCTCCCCCAACCCCCACCCAGTAAAATGAATCATTTCCTCCCTGAGCTATTTCCTTAACATACTTCTACTGTGTGTTTTCTCTACTACACTATGAGTTCCTTGAGTCAAGAAATGTATTACCTTCTTCATTTCTATGTCTTTTGTAGGCAATCAACCTACTACAGACATTTGATGAATTAGATGAATCTACATGAGGGAGATTTTCTTGTCACCGCACTGGAGCAAATGCAGAAATTGGAGCTCAAGGAGATTCAAGTTGTGTTGTAAGTGACGGAGCTGAGATTTAAGCTCAAGTCTCCTCATTTCAATACCCATGCTCTCGCTCTATGTGATACAGCCATTTTAAGAATTCCAGATTGTGAAGAGAAATACCTTCTTAAGTACTGGAATCATATTCTGCATGTAGGCAACAGTCCATCTTAAAGTCAGCTAGTAACTAAGAATAAAGAATGCAAGGTCATTCCAAAAGATTGGTGCTGGAGAATGATTTTTAAAGTCCACTTTCACAGATACTCATAAAATGTTTTCTCTATGTGTATGTCTCTATGTGTAAGATGCCTGCCCTTAAAAAGTTCATCCAAAATTTACTATCTAAATGAATGAGCAAATGTCTTTCTCTGTACCTGTATGTGTATCCAAGTTCATATGTTTACATGCATATTGCACATCTTTGAACATCTCTGTATTTGTGACTGCATATTCTAGGCTTTTGCTCATGAAAGTTTGGTCTGGGGATCAGCAAGGTTGTTATCATCTGGAAAGTGGTTCAGTTCAGTTGCTCAGTTGTGTCTGACTCTTTGTAACCCCATGGACTGCAGCACACCAGGCCTCCCTGTCCATCACCAGCTCCTGGAGCTTACTCAAACTTATGTCCATCGAGTCAGTGATTCCATTCAACCATCTCCTCTCTGTCATCCCCTTTTCCTCCCACCTTCAATCTTTCCCAGCATCAGGGTCTTTTCCAATGAGTCAGTTCTTTGCATCAGGCGGCCAAAGTATTGGTGTTCAGCTTTAGCATCAGTCCTTCCAATGAATATTCAGGACTAATTTCCTTTAGGATGGATTGGTTGGATCTTCTTTCAGTCCAAGGGACTCTCAAGAGTCTTCTCCAACACCCCAGGTCAAAAGCATCAGTTCTTCAGTGCTCAGCTTTCTTCAGAGTCCAACTCTCACATCCATACATGACCACTGGAAAAACCATAGCTTTGACTAGATGGACCTTTGTTGGCAAAGTAATGTCTCTGCTTTTTAATATGCTGTCTAGGTTGGTCATAGCTTTTCTTCCAGGGAGCAAGCATCTTTTAATTTCATGGCTGTATTCACCATCTGCAGTGATTTTGGAGCCCCCAAAATAAAGCCTGACACTGTTTCCATTATCTCCCCATCTATTTGCCATGAAGTGATGGGACCAGATGCCATGATCTTAGTTTTCTGAATGTTGAGCTTTAGGCTAATTTTTTCACTCTGTTTTTTCACTTTCATCAAGAGGCTCTTTAATTCTTCTTTGATTTCTGCCATAAGGGTGATGTTATCTGCATATCTGAGGTTATGGATATTTCTCCCAGCAATCTTGATTCCAGCTTGTGCTTCAGCCAGTCCAGCATTTCACATGATGTACTCTGCATATAAGTTAAATAAGCAGCCTGGGCATACCCCTTTTCCAAATTGGAATTAGTCTGTTGTTCCATGTCCGGTTCTAACTGTTGCTTCTTGACCTCCATACAGATTTCTCAGAGAAACAAAAGGCAAAGGAGAAAAGGAAAGATATACCCATTTGAATGCAGAGTTCCAAAGAATAGAAGGAGAGATAAGAGAGGATAGTGGTAGAAAATGCAAAAACTCAGGCTGTACCTCAAACATACTGAATGAGAATCTGCATTTTTCATCAGGTCTCCTGGTGATTCATATGCACACGAAAGTTTGAGAAGCACAAACCTAAATCATCCCAGGTATGCCAGGATAGGTTATCACGTCATGTCAGGACTAAGCCCAAGGTCCTGAAAAGCTGCCAGGAAGAGAGATTGTTTCAGTTACTTGCAGTACACTGGGATCATTATCGCATGCCTCCACGGGGCACACACCTGTAGGCAAAGATCTAATTTACCACTCAGAAAGGAGAGCACACTCGTGCCACCACAAGCTCGCAGAGTGTGTTTAAACCCAGTGTTGATACTTGATGATCCAGATGGGCCTCAAATTCTTCCTCTGACAGGATGTAGTTTTCTTTCCTCAGGATGCAGAGAAACTCAACCCTTTCGTTCAGTAGAGCTACTCTCCTGCCCCTTTCTCTTCTCTCTGCCCTTCTTCTCTATATCTATTTTTCTTCTTTCCTTCCTCTTCAGCCCCTCAGTTAGCAAGACTGCTTGTCTCTCCACTCACCTCAATTCTGGCAATTCATATATTTACTTTCTTACTCCTGAGAATTAGATGTGGTATTTGTTTTGCTTAGATGGAGTTGAGGAACAATTGATATTTTCAAACTTGTTATGAAAGTGTAGCGTTAGTTGCCCCGTCATGTCTGACTCTTTTTGCAACCCCATGGACTGTAACCCCCCAGGCTCCTCTGTCCATGAGATTTTCCAGGCAAGAATACTGGAGTGGGTTGCCATTTCCTTCTCCAGGGGATCTTCCCAACCCAGGGATCAAACCTAGGTCTCCTGCACTGCAGGCAGATTCTTTACCATCTGAGCTACCAGGAATCCCACAGTTGTTATAGGGCTTCCACTTTCTGAAGAAAAAAGTATATTCTTTCATTTCCTTGAATTGTCTTGGGAATCATAACATCAGTTGGTTGCACTGACACTATCTCCTTTCTTTATCTATTGCCTCCCACCTGTCTTAAGCCTTTTTAAGATTATGGAAGTTATACTAGGGTCATATTTTCTCCCTCTAGTGGAGTGACACAGCCTTCAACTTAAAATAAATTGACACTTGGAGCTAAAGATAACCACCAGTGGTTATTTCGGAACAACAGTACATTGAAACTCATCATTTCTCTCTAAAGCTCTCTTCTTAAAGAACTGATAAAGGTGACTTCTTTTTTTTTTTTTCCCTGAAGATGGCAATCATGGGATGCAAGCAGTAACATAAAATTATACAGGGTATAACAGTTATACAGTTGAAAAGCCAGCATAGCAAATGACTATTTTATAAACAGAAGCATGTATTTGATGCAAGTTGAAAATCTATTTCACAAATCCAAGAGTTCAGAAATGTCCATTCTCCTGTTCTTGGTAGTTAAGTTGAATCTAGATCTAAGCACCTATCTATCTGCAGAAAATTGAAGTTATTAATAAGACTCCCGAGGGTTGCCAATTTAAGTTATTAATAAGACCCTCCTGAAGGTGGCACAAAGACCTCAGGGCCTCACACAGCAGACATAATCAAGGAGATCCTTCTGGCCATCACTGATCTATCCATTCTGTATGTCTCTGAGATACCCATTATCCCAGGCACATGATCCTTTCTGGTCCAAAAAGGACATACAGTTACTTGGTGTAGCTGGGACTGCAGTGTCCAGAATCCATCTGGCCTAGATTGCCTCCTCCTTCTCTGACCTCCAGCTTTTTTTTTTAATTTTTTTATTCTAGGTGAAATCTCTCCCACTTCTCTGTAAATATCCTCAAATGCACTCCTCAGCTAAATCCTTTCATTGGGTTTACGCTTTTGTAAAAACAGGAGATAATTGTCTTCAAGCAGCTGCTATTTCCCACCCTGAAAAAATCCCCAACACAAGGAAATATCAGAGTTCCAGCTACTTGCCTGAAATGCAGGGGAATGTGAAAGAGACAGATTTAATAAATCAAATCCAGGTTATTAATTCAGAATAGTATCCAGACTGTTCTCTTTTTGAGGAACTTACACCTATTTCTCCATTATCTCTTCTGGAACTTACCACAGAAAGAAAAGGCCATCTTTCTCTTTGGTTCAGGGTCTATGATTATCATCAATTAAAGCACAATCCCTCTCTACTTATCTTTCTTCTTTATCCCTGTCTCAACTCACTCCTCTAAGCCACCCACTAGTATGCATTTAAGTGTGCCTTTAATTGTGTGTACTTTGTTGAAATCTCTTTGAATTTTTAAAAAACTTTTAATTTTAATATAACTTCAAACATATGAAAATGTCACAGGAAAAATTCACTTATACTCTTTGTCCAAATTCACCAACTGGTTATATTTTGCCCATTAATCATTCTCTCCTCCCTCCGTCTCCTAAACACACAGGGGGGGAAATGCATAATTTTCTTTACATATTTGAATGTAGATTAGAGATTTACCCCTAAATACTTAAGCATATATATCCTAAGAACAAAAACCTTTTCTTATGTAACCACTGTAGTTAGCAAAATCAAAAGTTTAACATTGTTGCAATACTGTTCTATGAACAAAGAAAAAGAAAGCATTGCTCACCACCCATTTCTGCAAGGGTTGCTTACCCCACTGCTCTTGCCTCCTGACAGTGCAACCTGAGAGGAACACAGGATGAAAAACAGGATGTGTTCTGTGCTTTGGGTAAACAGGCCCTTAGTTAGATGTGTGTATCCCAGGAAGAATTTCAATGGCCCTAGATTCTTACATTTTTCCCATGCAGAGAAAAGCACTAAAATTATTACTTGACTTATCTGATATTTGTGATTAGCAGTAATCTTTTACCAAGATATATGTTTGACTACATGTATTTCCCAGACAGAAAATGACAGATAAACTGGCTTCTTTCCTAACTCTTCAGAGCAGTTGCCTCAGAGCCACCTTTGAGAGGCTATTTCCTGGGCTATTGTCCTCAGCAAGTACCTAAAAAGAACTTACACTCAAAACTTTTATGTTGTGCATTTTCCTCTAATACAGAGTTTAGAGGGAGTTTGTTCCAACTTCATTCAGTTTTCCAATATTTCCCTTTATTGCAACATTTTCCTCTGGTCTATGATTTAATCTAGGATCACTCTTTATTCTTATCTTGCATTTTCCTTCAGATTCATTTAATCTGGAACAGTTTCTTAGCCTTTCTTTTGCCCTCAGGATACTGACATTTCTGAAGAATATAGGAAATCTTTTTTTGTAGAATGTCCCTCAGTTTGGTTTTCTCTGAAGTTTCCTTGGGGATTAATTCAGGTTATGAATGGCACTGAGTTAATGGTGTCTCTTTCCCATTCTGTTGTTTTCCTCTATTTCTTTGCATTGATTGCTTGGACTGCAAGGAGATCCAACCAGTCCATTCTAAAGGAGATCAGTCCTGGGTGTTCTTTGGAAGGAATGATGCTAAAAGCTGAAACTCCAGTACCTTGGCCACCTCATGCGAAGAGTTGACTCACTGGAAAAGACTCTGATGCTGGGAGGGATCAGGGGCAGGAGGAAAAGGAGACAACAGAGGATGAGATGGCTGGATGGCATCACCGACTCGATGGACGCGAGTTTGAGTGAACTCTGGGAATTGGTGATGGACAGGGAGGCCTGGCATGCTGTGATTCATGGGGTCGCAAAGAGTCAGACACGACTGAGCGACTGAGCTGAACTGAACTGAATAGTGTCTCTTCTTCAATCTATCTCATTGGGAAGAATACGATATGGGTTGGTTCCGATTTTGGTGATATTAACTTTCAGCATTTGGTTGAGGGGATGTATACAAGTGTTACCAAACCAGGTTTGATTTGCCGAACTTGCAGCAAATCAAAACGCTGAGATGCTGAGATTTGCAGCGAAGACAGGGTTTATTCACAAGGCAGCCAAGTGAGGAGATGAAAGAACAAGTCTCAGATCTACCTCCCCAAGGAAAGAGTCTCAGAGTATTTATGAGATAAAGAATAAAGAAGATAGGTGGTCTTAGGAGAAGGTGGGAGCATAGGGAAGGGTGATTGGAAAGAGATGCAGTAATCAGTGTTCTTCACAGGCATAATTAAGCTACAAACACCTCCATATTCAAAACTACATGCACTGAGCAGGACCTGATGGAGTTTTCAGCCCTCTGACGTCAGAATGTCACCAAGGCAATAGTCACACATGCCCACTTGGAGGGTCAGTGATATGAAAGCAACAAAGCACCATTATGTCTGGAACCATCTAGGCTATCTAAACGCCTTTACACTGTAGGCTATATACATGGCTGCTTGCTTTCTCCAAGCATTAATCATACTTCTCCATGCATCTTCCCTTTAGCTTAAAGGATAAATTACTTATTTTCACAGGGAAAAAAAAAATTTTTTTAAACTCCTGACTTTCAAAGAAAAATCCCTGCCAAAATCCACAATTTTCATATCCCCTATGATCTGTTTAATTGTGTATTTATACTAAGTACCATATCAAAGATCTAGAAGCATGTGCCATAATGGTTAAGAGCTCAGACTCTGCAGAGTGTACACCTTGGAATCCTGTCAGGCAATTATTTACTGTGTGATCTTGGTGAGGTTACTTTGGCCCTCTGTTTCCCAGTCTTCTCATCTGTAAAGTGGGAATGATCATGATGATACCTCAGAGGGTTGAAGTGAGGAGTATGTTAGATTACATGGTTAAACACTCAATGAAAATTTGCTCTTATTGTTGTTACCATTTAGGTTTGATGGAATTAAAACTACTTCTCTTGGGATTCCACTATTGCTAAGAGGAGGCTATCCCAAAACACAGCTCAATTTCGGAGGCACTGGGTCTGAGACAGCAGCAGGTTAAATTTAGAGTTTGAAATTGGGAATGAGATTGGGACTTGGGGCAGGGATTCACAGAGGATTGAATCTGCTGGGGCAAGGCCAGAAGCCAGTGAGGAGAGCAGGGCTGAGCATCTGGTGACTTGTGGAAAGAGGACTGCATACTGGTAATTCAAGTCAGAAGAAACATTGACACTTAAGACCATAAGACGCAGATCTCCCCAGAAATGGTAAGATGGGAGATAGAAAATCTTGAGTGGCAATCGAAACGAATGTTACTCTTCAAGAACATAAATGTCAGGGTGGAGAAGAGGGTCAGGACACGAGTCATCAATTGAGCTGAGGTCAAGTATTGAGTACATACTCAACATTAATGTGGGCCAGTGTGTGGTATCAAAGCAGATCGTCTAAAACACCAACAAAAAGGACGTGATAACAATGGCCAGTCTGTCTTCTGCATCTGATCCTAGGGTAAACACTGAACTCATGGTCTCAACAATAAGTAAGAGCAGGTAAATTGTTTGTGAGACATTTCACTGCACCCTGGGCTTCCCTAGTGCTCAGATGGTAAAGCATCTGTCTGTAATGCAGCAGCCCCAGGTTCGATCCCTGGGTTGGGAAGAGCCCCTGGAGAAGGAAATAGCAGCCCACTCCAGTATTCTTGCCTGGAAAATCCCATGGACTGTGGAGCCTGGTAGGCTACCATGGGGTGGCAACGAGTCGGACACAACTGAGTGACTTCACTTTCACTGCACCCTAGCCCTGTGTGACTGAGTGCAAGTGAACCCAGTTGTGGATGATCAGTGGTTAGAGCCAGACTGAATTGTACTCGATGTCACTTGGATTCTGAGGGTCTATAACATGGGTATCCAGAAACGAAGTTAAAAATAAATACTTGGTGTAACAACACACACACACCATGAAAAAGATTAAAACATGTTGACTGTGTACCTAAATTAAGCAAATATAGCTAATTATAAGTGTTTCATTACGTTTTAAAGGAAATCTACAGAAATATACCCTTTGGGTTTCCAGGTCTTTTCTCAACAGTTCATTTATCTGCATGGTTTGGGTCATGCCCAGGTCCCTCTCTCCTTTGATCCATTGTCTTTTCCTGATCTGTTTCTGTTGCTCTCTCTTACCATACCTGATAATACAGTCCTGTGAAGTTTTACTCTCCTTGTTGCTATTCATGTTGCCAGAGACTACCTTACCCATTGCAATTAGCCACCTGCCCAGCCTCTGTTTGTGACTGTAACTGGGCTTTGCAGTTCTTGATTGCACTTTCTCATACATTTATTGCATTTGTCTTCTTTTTTCAATTTCACAAGAACATATTATTGCTATGTCTTACAGACTGGAACACAGGGGTCTGAGCATCTTTTATCCAGAGCTATGCTGGAATCAACAGACAAACAGCAGAATATTAAAAGCATTGGGCATGTCTTGAAGGAGCACATGTTAAAGTCAGAGTAAGCCAACAAAAAACAAAATGACAGCTGGGTGATGAAAATAAAGTTACTCAATGCTTCCAGGTGGTTTTCTAACTAACCCTGCATGGTTTAGTTTTTGAAATAGCTTCCAATGTTGCCTGAAATGAGCTCCCGAAAGAGGCTTTTGACTTCAGACCCCTGGGATGTTGCAAGGAAAATCAATTAACAGTTTAAAGCACAGGTTTGTGTTTTGCTCAGAAATGAATATTGGAATGGTTAAAGGCAAAAAAGGTTAGTAAAACCATAAAGAGTACACAAGAATTTGTTGACCCAATTTAGGGACAAATTACTGAGGAAATGCCAAAGGCTCAATGCTGCCTCAAAATATTAGCCGGAGTGCAGACCTTGAGAATCATTTATCACAGAGATCTAATTATCATTCATTTGTAGAAATTTCACCAAAGCATTTCAAGGCAAATTCATAAAGGCTTTAAATCACACATGCTCACATCTCCACCTTCTAAGTACAAATAATTTCATCCTGTTAAGTGTTAAAGTAGGAGAAAAGTACTATTTGATTATATATAATCAAGTGCTATCGAGTGGCATTGACCTGAAAATAATAGCACTTATAAATAAAGCAGAATACAGGGGAAAGATATTTATCCAGTGCTTATCATGTACTTTGCATATATTAGATAATCTAATGGACTCTCCCTACATCTTTGTAGACTTCCCTGGTGGCTCAGACAGTAAAGCGTCTACCTACAATGCGGGAGCCCTGGGTTCAAACCCTGGGTCGTGAAGATCTCCTGGAGAAGGAAATGATAACCCACTCCAGTATTCTTGCCTGGAAAATCCCATGGATAGAGGAGCCTGGTAGGCTACAGTCCATGGGGTCACAAAGAGTCAGAAACGACAGAGTGACCTCACTTTCTTTCTTTCTTTCTTTTTTACATCCTTGTAAGACAAGATTATTAGTAATCTCCCAAAGTGAGTACATGGGCATGCCCACTAAGTCACTTCAGCCCTGTCTGACTCTTTGTGACCCTATGGATTATAGCCCGCCAGGCTCCTCTGTCCGTGAGTGCATCACAGACTCAAATAATTTTTCAATGTACAATAGACTAGAAGACCATCCTAAATGATTAGACTCTGTGTATGAAAACAAAACATGCAAATTACTCAGTTAATTCAAATTTTAGAGTTGAGTCAAGTGACCTTGTTTCATTCCTTGCTGAAAAAAAATCCACTTGCTGAGTAACTAACTTGGAAAAAAAAAATTTGTGTGTGTGTTATTGAGAGGTGGTCCAGCCACAGCATTTGAAAGGATGTCAAACAAGCTGGTTAAAAGCTGGTTAAATGTATTTGGTTTGGGGGAATCTGATATAATTATCCTCCTACTTCAGACTTGATGAGAGCAGTTTATATAAGTTACCTTATTAAATTACCCCAGAATCCTATGAGGTATGAATTATTCATATTTTACAAATGAGAAAAAAAAGAAGTTCAGAAATGTTAGCATGATGCCAAGACTTCACAGCAAGACAACAACAAAGGCAAGGCCCAAGTCTAAATGTGTCTAAAGCTCCAAAGCCCATGTCTGTCTACCGCTTTTCCTGGTAATCCCTGCATGATTGTATCTTTACCAGACAATAGGAAGAAATTTCTTTGAATTTTAAACCACAAAGTGAACTGCCTCACTAAATGTAGGGTCCATTAGAGAATTTTTTTTCAATGCGAATTTTATGTATTTCCTATTTTTCTCCTTCAGGGAGTGGCGGAAGGAATAAAGGAGAAAGCTTTGCTGTTATTTCCAAGTGACTCTGCATCAATCATGCCACGGCTGTGTCTCCTACATGAGTAGCTTCATTTTGATTAAGTAAAGCTCTCAAGTCCCATGTCTACACTCTGGAATGACTTGACTGACCAGCGATAGAAAGGCCAATACCTACCACTCTCCTTTCAGCTCTGCAAAATCAAGCTTAGCATTATTGTTTAAACAGGCAGGAGTGAGCAGGCATGGTATTAAGTTGAATGTTAATTTTAATAAAAATGGAGAGTTGATAGGCTTTGGAGCTGGATTAGAGTTTGAGTCTTCCTCTTAAAGACTAAATATGTAGCAAGTTATTCTATTTCTCTGAGCCTCAGTTCTATTATCTAGACATTTCTTAAACCATATTTCTTCAATTTCCAATCCATTTGAGGAAAACTATTTCTGTAAAATTCACTGAAGTTAATTACCAGGAAAATAAAAATCAGACATATAAAATATACACTCATTTTTGGATGATTAGATTTAACAGTCAAAAAAATTACCCTAATTGTTAAAAGTCTCTAGACACCTACTGTCAGTTTTTCATCTCACTGTGGACTAGAAAGAAAGAGCTCATTGCCTGCCACCCCAGTCCAGGAACTGCATTTTGAACAGCACTGATCTTTGAGGATAAAAATATCTTTAATCATGGGAGGTTGGTTGTTAAAATTCAATGCATAATGTATGTGAAATGCTTAGAAAAGTGCCTGGCACGTACAAAGCATAAGGAAATTCCACTTTCTTCAAATAAAATTGCACCCAGAACCTCTAAGGAAGCAGAAACAGGTAGAGAATCTCCTGGGAGGAGTGAGTGAGGTAAGCCCCTGACTGAGGGCACTTAGCCGTGTACCCCAACTCCACCTTTTTCACTGGGGCTTTCTTGTTCTTTCTCTCGCTCCTGCTCTCACTCTCAACTCTAGCTCTGTCTCTTCCCTTCCTGTTGCCGCCATGCTATTGTCCTCATGGTGGGATGAAGTTTGTTCCCATGCACAGTCAGAAACCACATTCAAGGAATATGAGCAGTGCAGTTTCTTTACAAGTATAAAGTTCTGGTCCCAACTCAACATGTTTGTTGGGTTCCATGAGCCCTTTGGCATAGAGGTTCTTGAGCCAGATTTGTGATCCACCCCCAGCTCTATTCTTTCATTCTTATTTGCCTCTGGGAAGTCACTTAATAATTCTGGGTTTCAGTTTCCTCATGTATAAAGTGGGGGAAAAAACAATACCTGTCTGATAGGATTGTCATGAAGATGAAATGAGCTAATACAGATCAAGGGCTGAGTAGAGCATCTGGGACGTAATAAGCAACCTGCTCTGTAAGTGTCAGCTGTCGAAATCATCATCACAGTCACTTGGAAATTTCTGGACCCTTCACTTCTCACCTCCTGATCAATATCCACACAGATAAAGTCATTGTGAATGGACCCTAGAGAAACACCCTCCTACACAAAATCTCTCGACATCCTGTTGTAACACCCACCTGACTATGATCCTTAATCTTAATTTCTACCTGTAGAGAGACTTTTCCCCTGAGCAAATGGTGCAGAAATGATCTCATCTTTTAAGTGAGAATCCTCCTGCTACTTACCTGGATGTGGCTCATTCACATAGGGCTACAGTCAATCCTAACACAAGTCCCTACTGTCTCTTTCACATATCATGAGAAACAACTATAATGTGCTGTTATCCCGAAACCATTTTCTCACTGTAGGTTTCATATCAATTACCTAGTACCACACAATAATACTACATAGCAAACCACCACAAACCACACAGCAATAAACATTTATTACTCATGCATCTGGGAGATGTGCTCAGAAACTTTGCTGATTTTGGCTCAGTTAAGCAGTTCTTTTGGTCTTGGTTGGACTTGCTTATATGTGCAGGGATCGGCTGGGTGTTGACTGATCTAGACTGTCTCTGCTGGGGTGACTGGGGTGACTTTATTCTGTTCTGTGTGTCCCTGATCCTCCATCAAGCTAACATAGACATGTTCTCGTGGCTATGGCAGGGTAAAAGAACAAGTGGAAACTCAAGTACTTTTCAGGTCTTGGCTTGTGTCACACTTGTTAACATTGCATTGGCCAAAGCAGGTCACAAGGCTAGGCCCAGAATAGGAGTGGGATAGCAAGCACTATAAAGTTACATGGCAACAGGCATGGGTAGTGTGCTCATTAAATGTTAATTCTGCCTTCTATTTCCTTATATTCCTGTCCAATTAGATGAGAAAAACCACTTGCTGATTCATATTACTGAGTCACGACCTCATCTCAAGCCAAGATTTTATTGAATATACACTCCAGGATTTGTATTGTATTGTATTGTTGGTTTTACTGGAATCTGTAATTTTCCTTTTCTTTCTTTTCCCCACTAGACAGAAAAAGTAGCAAAAGAAAACAGGTTCATTTTTAATAATGGATATCTGAACATTTCATGTCCTAATCCCTAGAATGACTTATAACTCCTATTGGGACCTGTCTCCATCCCATGGTACTATGTTAGTCTCAACAGATGAATTTAACACACAAGGAATAATACTTAAAGAGCTACTTATTAGAGTTGAATGCTTTTCTCATAAAACCTGCAAAATATAAAATGAGCTTTCTTACTGAAGGTAGACTCTAGGGAGATTTCCTGTGTTAGGAATTTGATATCTTCCTCTCAAATTAAAAAAAATACTGCATTTTTCCTTTCTGAGAGTGTTTCCTAACAAAGTTATTATTCCATTTCTTGGGGAGGAAAATGATTTTTTCATTTGCATGAAACTTCCCCAGTGACATCTTCGTCCAATGGAAACAAGAAGTCCTACTATTATCAGTTAACTCTCCAGTTAGTGACTTTGTGAGAGGTTCCTGGAAAGCATCAGTTGTTTCAGAAAAGGTCCCCTTCCACTTCAAGATGAAAATCAGAACTTCCTCAGCCCTCTTGCACAGCAAGCTACTTGAGCACATGCATGATTATGTATGGAGGGAGGATAAGGCAATGAGAGAGGGCAACGTTCTTGCCCAAATTCTAGCCTGAAGTTGCTTTTGGCCCCTTTATTTGTTATACCCAAGGTCATTAGGATAATTCGTCCTAAAGATGTGCGGAAGAAGTCATCAGCCCTGTAGAAGGGTGGGATCGTGGTGTGGCATAAAGACCCTCCCAGTCCTCCCCATATTTATGTAACTGACCTCATACTTTTGTATAAAACCTGGACTCTGGGATGGGATAGCAAGGAGTTAGTATCTTAACTAGGCTGTTTACAAACTCTTTGACTTTGAAAATTTGAAATTATTCGTATGAGTTTGAGGCTACTCATCTATAAAGTGTTTCTTACACCTACAATGATATCTGACATATAGAAAGTCACTAACCCCAATTTCCTATATTCCCGCTACATCTCCTCTCCTAACTTTCTCCCCCACCCTTTCTTGGTCCTTTATTCTCACCTGAGCCTCAAGTCTCACAGCCACTGCTTACCCCAGAGAGAGAGAGAGAGAAAGAGAGCCAGTCAGAGATGGACTAAAAGAAGTTAAATCTTGTTTGCAGGAACATTCGGCTTTAGATTCATCTCTGCAGAAAAGCAGTAATGTATTGATACTTGAAAAGAAGAGACTCCAGAAGAAAGAAGAGGGAGCATGGGGTCTCATCCTGAGGAGAAGGGGGAATGTGGAATGTTTAGGGTTTCACTGGCATGAGACCGAGGCTTTCAGGGAGAGGGGAAGACTGAAATTACTTTGATTTTCATGGAAATTATCATCTGACTTTGATCTTGACAGAATGTCACTGAATCAAATTCTGAAGTTTAGGTTTGAAGTGAGAGATTTGGGGGAGGGAGTGCATGCTGAAAGAATAGATGGGGGGTGGGGGGGAAGTAGATTTCTTTATGAGGAAGTAATTGTGTGTGGGTGGGTGGGTGGGTGGGGGTGTGTGGAGAGCAATGGGCATGGCAGATGCAGAAAGAGGGATTGTCCTTTCCTCCCTGCCTACAGGAATTCAGGTTTAAAACACAAGTTTTAGATGAGCTGAAAGAAGACTGTTCTTAATTTCTCTCAGATCCATGCTAGCTATAAATGCTGGAGGAAAGAATCGGATTGAAGAATGTCTGGTAACACAGACACTGTAAACCTTTTATTACCATATTTGTGGCTTCTGGGGTATGCTTTTAATGTCATCTTAAGATGTTGCTCACTTAAAACAATTGTTCTTAATTTTAAATTAAATTAAAAAACCAACCCAAGTATCTTACTCCCTTCAATTAATTTTCCTTTTAAGTATATGAGTTCCTTGCTGAAGAAGCTGGAGCCAGCTGGCTCTGAAAATAATGCATCAGTTCAGTTCAGTCACTCAGTCATGTGTTTGCGACCCCATAAGACTGCAGCAGGCCAGGCCTCCCTGTCCATCACCAACTCCCGGAGCTTACTCACACTCATGTCCATTGAGTCGGTGATGCCATCCAACCATCTTATCTTCTGCTGCCCCCTTTTCCTCACACCTTCAATCTTTCCCAGCATCAGGGTCTTTTCCAAGGAGTCAGTTCTTCGCATCAGATGGCCAAAGTATTGGAGCTTCAGTTTTAGCATCAGTCCTTCCAATGAATACTCAGGACTGATTTCCTTTAGGATGGACTGGTTGGATCTCCTTTCAGTCCAAGGGACTCTCAAGAGTCTTCTCCAACACCACACCTCAAAAGCATCAATTCTTTAGCACTCAGCTTTCTTTATAGAGCAACTCTCACATCCATACATGACTACTGGAAAAACCATAGCTTTAACTAGACAGATCTTTGTTGGCAAAATAATGTCTTTGCTTTTTAATATGCTGTCTAGGTTGGTCATAACTTTTCTCCCAAGGAGTAAGCGTCTTTTAATTTCATGGCTGTAGTCACCATCTGCAGTGATTTTGGAGCTCCCAAAAATAAAGCCTGACACTGTTTCCATTGTTTCCGCATCTATTTCCCATGAAGTGATGGGACCAGATACCATGATCTTAGTTTTCTGAATGCTGAGCTTTAAGCCAACTTATTCACTCTCCTCTTTTACTTTCATCAAGAGGCTGTTTAGTTCTTCTTCACTTTCTACCATAAGGGTAGTGTCATCTGCATATCTGAGGTTATTGATATTTCTCCTGGCAATCTTGATTCCAGTTTGTGCTTCATCCAGCCTGGCATTCACATGCTGTACTCTGCATATAAGTTAAATAAGCAGAGTGACTATATACAGCCTTGACATACTCCTTTCCCGATTTGGAACCAGTCTGTTGTTCCATGTCCAATTCTAACTGTTGCTTCTTGACCTGCATACAGATTTCTCAGGAGGCAGGTCAGATGGTCTGGGATTCCCATCTCTTTCAGAATTTTCCACAGTTTGTTGTGATCCACACAGTAAAAGGCTTTGGCGTAGTCAATAAAGCAGAAGTAGATGTTTTTCTGGAACTCTCTTGCTTTTTTGAAAATAATGTATACATAGTTTAAGTATTTTCATGCTTGAAGAGATCTATTAATTAAGTAAAATAATATTAAGATTAAAAAGCAGCACATTTTGCAGCACAAGTTTTCCTGCAAATAGTCTGGTCCTGGCTCATCACAACTGGCTGTGTGAACTTGGCTGGATTTGTTAACTTCCCTAAACCTTAACTCCTTCATGTGATTTTGTCCCATCACTCAGTCATGTCTAACTCTTTGTGATCCCATGGACTGCAGCATGCCAGGTCCCTTTGTCCTCCACTATCTCCTGGAGTTTGTTCAAATTCCTGTTCATTGAGTCAGGGATGCTAACTAACCATCTCATCCTCCACTGCCCCCTTCTCCTTTTGCTTTCAATCTTTCCCACCATCAGGGTCTTTTCCAATAGGTCATCTCTTCGTATGAGGTGGCCAAAGTATTGGAGCTTCAGGTTCAATATCAGTCCTTCCAATGACATTCAGGGTTGATTTTCCTTAGGATTGACTGGTTTGTTCTCCAACCCAGGGATCGAACCCATGTTTCCTGCTTGGTGGGTGGATTCTTTACCACTGAGCCCCCTGGGAATCCTTATCTATATAACACCCTGTGCATGTGCTTAGTCACTCAGCCGTGTCTGACTCTTTGCAACCCCGTGGAGTGTAACCCACAAGGCTCCTCTATCCACGGGCATTCTCCAGAGAATACTGGAGTGGGTTGCTATGCCCTTCTCCAGGGGATCTTCCCAACCCAGGGACTGAACCCAGGTCTCCTGCACTGCAGGCAGACTCTTTACTGTCTGTGCCCTGAGGGAAGTCCATACAACACCTTGCTGCTGCTGCTGCAAAGTCACTTCAGTCATGTCCGACTCTGTGTGACCCCATAGACAGAAGCCCACCAGGCTCCCCCGTCCCTGGGATTCTCCAGGCAAGAACACTGGAGTGGGTTGCCATTTCCTCCTCCAATGCATGAAAGTGAAAAGTGAAAGTGAAGTTGCTCAGTCGTGTCTGACTCTTAGCGACCTCATGGACTGCAGCCCTCCAGGCTCCTCCGTCCATGGGATTTTCCAGGCAAGAGTACTAGAGTGGGGTGCCATTGCCTTCTCCAATACAACACCTTAAACAAAGTTAATTTGAAATAAGTCCATTCTCTTCTTCTTAGAGTCTGTGAATCGTAATCTATAAGCAAACTAACTTCTCCAATTTCCTCATCTATAAAATGGAAATTATAATAGTGTCTATCCTCTTAGGCTTGTTGTGAGGTTTGCATGAGAAAATGTTTGCAAAGAGCTTAGCATAATGACTGGCACTTAGGAAGTGCTCCAAAAATGTAGGTTTAGAAAAGAAAGGACAAGAGAAGCTGCTGTGCTTCAGTCAGATCATTCTCTGCAGTTCTATTTTAGGCACTGTGGGCTCCCCAGTGTGTATACATGAACGATGTTAATGCAGAGTTAGCAAATGATGATGGTGATGATGATTGCAGTAACCAGGCTCTATTCAGAATGCTTTATCCGTGTTAACACATTTAATTTTCATACCAACCCTATGAGACAGATAAAATTATCATCCCTGTTCTTATAGATGAGGAGTCTGAGAGACAGAGAGGTTAAGTGACTTGCCTTATGTCCCAGCTAGTAAAGACCACCCTCTATTTGGAAACCAGAACTGATCCTGAAGTATCTGAAAAAAAGAAGAAAAAAAAAAAAGAAAACAGAAAATTACTCCCCTATTAGCCTCAAGGATGCTCAGAAAGTTGAATGACTAAATGATGCATAATCCTCAGTCACCCCCTCCCCAAATTCCTCACCTATGTCTAGCAGTTTCTTGCCACCTGGCGCTAATGAACACGCAAAACAAAATCTCAACATTTGTCTAATGACGTTAACTAATGCTGCCCCCTGCATGGTGATTATGAGTGGAGCTGTGCTGTGGCTTCAGCAAGCAGGTGGTGGAAGTTCTTAATGAAAATTGCATACAGATTATAGCATTGTGGTATATTTTAGGATGAAATTCACTAAGGGTTCAAAACCTTTTCCAATTGGCTCACTTATCCTTACCACTAACAGGAGGGCTTGATGTAAAGAACTGGAAGCATGGGAAGAACTAAATATAAGCTGCATTAGAGCTGCCCGCATGGTAGAGAAATGGCTCAGAATGATGATGAATAAAGCTTCTGGGGTGCTTTTCATGAAAGGAACTGACAGCAGGCAAAATATGGACACAGAAGGCCAATTCTGGCTAAAGAGTCCTGGCATAGACTGAGACTTTTTCTATTGGGGAATGGGAAGTTTGCTAACAATTATGAACTATATACACCAAGTTGTATGTGTAAGTGGATAAATGAACTTGAAGAATTGGATGTGGTTAAGAAAGATAAAGGAAATGATGAATTCCTTTCTATAACAAGAGGAGAGATTTATTCATGCTAATGCTGGAAGGTGAAGTATTGAAAAATGGCTCAATAACAATAGAACAACTTATGGTTATTCCAGAGAAATAGATTGGAGAGAAAAAATTCTTCTTATTCTCTTTTTAAAGCCTTTAAACTTTTGTTTTTAGTCATTTCTGTTTTTTTTTTTTAATTTTTTCTACTAATTCAATTGCTTGAGAGGAAAGAATCTGTATTTAAAATCCCCAGTTCTCAGCAATTGCATTCAAACACTACCGCTTGTTAGTCAGTATATCCACTTTTCGTTTAGATTTCAAAGTTTGTTTTTAACCATAGTCCAATGTTTTCCTGTTTAGTTTTCCCTAGAACTGGTTCAACCTATATTTCTCATTTGCCAAAATGACAGTGAGTTCAATGGCAACATGTTTATCAGTGAGGGTGGGCTTCAAATGTGTGCAAATTAAGTCCAACTGTCCTAACTCTCCAATGGGAGGACTCTTTAAAGTATTTCAGTATAGACATATTATTTTTCTGTTTACAATTGAAACTTCTTTTAGTGACAAATACTAATTTCTGATAGTCTGAGCTTATCTAAGAGACATCACTGGCTTTAAGGAAACTGAAGTGTTCTTTGTTATTCTTACTTACTCATCACTGAACAAAGCTGTTTTTTCACTTGAAGCAAGAAGACTGAATTCCTACACCATTATAATATGCTCACAAACACTATTATGGGCATGCACACACAGCGGTCCAACTCTATTCGTAATTATTCATGCCAGTAGAAAGGAGACTGAGACAACACAGAGCTGTACACAGTCCAAAAACCTGATGCATTTCAGTTTAGGAAGTCCTGCTTGACTTTCATCGGGAGATGGAAAATTTACCAAAGTGATACATGAACTGAGTATTTATTTATTAGACATCTGCTGTATAAAGCATTTTAAGTACTAGGGGACATTAAGGGTACAAAAGGAATACCTGGTAAGTGGTTTGCTGAGAGATCAATCAACAGGAGGGAAAACAGTGCAGCGGTGATGCTCTCTTGAGAAGGCAGGGCAATGATGGATCAACTCATAGGAAATAATTGCCAAATCCTAGTTATGAAACGGTGAAAAACAGAGCTCGCTTCTTGGGTGAAATTTATCTTTGCTCCAGAATTGAAGGGCACATTGGCCATAGTTTTCAAGAATGGAAACATATTCTAGAACCCCAGAAAAATCACGGAGAGGAAAGACCAAATAAAGTCACCGCCTTCTGGCTGCAGGATGGGTTGTGGTAAGGGACTTGTCTAATGTAAAATGTGTCAACAGCAGAACAGAGCCTAAAATTTCTGTTTCATGAACCCTCACTGAGTGGAGAAATAGTGTCCTGGTATTCTATCACTGGATTAAATTCCATTTCTCCACAGAACAGTTTTAATAGTTACTGTGACTATGGCCACATAAGACACAACCGGTTAAATCAGTTTCATCAGTTCCATTGACTTAACTGGGGTTGAAAACTACATACCAAGCCAGCCAATGTCCAAGTCACATTGACAAACGTGTTCCTCATCACACTTGCCCCACATATGTTTTCATAGTGGCCATATAGCTAGAATGCACCAGTATGATAGTACCAGTTGTTAGAATAGTAAAACATTTGTCTTCTAGTTGGTAAGATTGCATCTCTGATAGACGCTTCAAATGCCTTCACAACCACAAGAGCCACCCAGACTTCTCAAATAGTCTCCATAATCTAGTAGCTGAAGGAGACACAATCAGGCCCCTTGAGGACCCTGCTTCAATCTGACTGGCCAGTGCTTGGGCCAGCAGTTATTCTGATTGGTCAATACCAATAGTGCGCCAGAGGTTATTACTCCTACCTTTCACTCCCATATGGTTCGTGCTTTTCCCTCTGCCTTGAATGCTTTTTCTCATTTCACCTGTTCACATTTTCTCTCTTGCCTGTCACAGGGAACTGGATTGTACAATATCTGTGGTGGTAGAACTGTATCGACTAGGCTGCTGTCTTTACAGCCAACACTGGAGCTTCAAACAGGCAAGAAGGCTGGCACTCCCAAAACAAAGACGGGCAGAAACCCTGTATGCTCTTGCGTCTCACTTTGGTGCTGAGAGTATCATTCCAAAGCCAAAGTTTTTTATCACAGAGCTAGACATACACACCAAAGACAGAAGTCAGAGTAAGCTAAAGGAGTACGAAGCGGAAGGTAGAGACGCTGCAGGCCCAGCCGCTTGCTTCACACCAACAAGGTGAGTTAGCTGATCAGCATCAACCTGTATACACTACAGACTGGCTGCTGCTTCCCTTCTGCCTGCAGCAATAATCTCCTTTGTGGCCCATCCTAAATAAAAGTGCAGAAAGGGAATTCTGGGGGATGGAGTCAGCCTGGCCACGGTGACCCATTAAAAAGCTACCACACCTTGGTATGAAGGCCGAAGTGCCATTCCCTTCCTGTTTCATCCTGTTCTCATCTGGTCAGACTGGAAGTCCTCATTCCCTCCTTTGAGTTCCCAAAGCCTTCTAAACAAAGCCACATGGTAGCATTTAGCATGCCACTTGCCTTTTAATTTTTAGTCGGCTCATTGTATTCCCACCACTGTAAGGACGGTAAGCTCCTTCAAGTTAGGATCTGAGGGTCATTACATTGCCTAACACACGATGAATGGCTCATAAAGGTTCATGGAATCAATGAAGGAATTTTTGAATGAATAATGAACTGACTGACGTAACACTGAGAAGCTACGGAAAGCAAGAGTCAAGGGCACTGTGGTTCACTAACTATACACCAAATTATCTCCAAAGCTTAGCACCTTGAAAAAAGTTATTAGTTCTCAGGTTCTGAGAGTCTTGAATCTGGGAGCAGCTTCGTGGGTCATGCTGGCTCAGGGTATCTGGCATAGTCACACTCAAACTATTGGTTGGGACTGTAGTCTTTGAACAGGCTGCAGGATCCGCTTCCAATCTCACATACGTGAGTTGTTGTTCAGTCGCTCAGTCTTGTCTGACTCTTTGCAACCCCACAGACTGCAGCATGCCAGGCTTCCCTGTCCTTCATCTCCCAGAGCTTGTTCAAACTTGTCTCCATTGAGTTGGTGAAGCCATCCCACCATCTCATTCTCTGTCGTCCCCTTCTCCTCCTGCCTTCAGTGATCTCTGTTACATGGAACTTTCTATTGGGCACAAGATGACAGCTGGCTTCTCACAGAGCAAGGGATTCAGAAGAGAGAGGGGCAATAACACATTGCTCTTCTGACCTGCTCTCTGAGTCACACACAGTGTTTTTCACTTTGTTGTCTTAGTTAGAAGTGAGTCACCAAATAGGCAAAAAGGAAAAGACAATGGCACCCCACTCCAGTACTCTTGCCTGGAAAATCCCATGGATGGAGGAGCCTGGTGGGCTGCAGCCCATGGGGTCACTAGGAGTCGGACACGACTGAGCAACTTCACTTTCACTTTTCATTTTCATTCATTGGAGAAGGAAATAGCAGCCCACTCCAGTGTTCTTGCCTGGAGAATCCCAGGGATGGGGGAGCCTGGTAGGCTGCCATCTACAGGGTCATGCAGAGTTGGACACGACTGAAGTGACTTAGCAGCAGCAGCAGCAGCAGCACCCAATAGGAGGAGGGGATTACACAGAGCATGAATCCCCTGAGGCTGCCTCACAGGTGGGAGAGAGTAAGGCTTTGGGCAGGGGGCCTTGACACAGAGTTCTTTAGCTGACCTCAGAATTCAATTCACTTCCCACTATGTAAGTGTCTAGAGTCATGTTCTTTCTTTTCTTTCTTATTTTGTGTGTGTGTGTGTGTGTGTGTGTGTGTGTGTGTGTGTGTGAAGTCTCAGTTCAGTTCAGTTCAGTTCAGTCTCTCAGTTGTGTCCAACTCTTTGTGACCCCATGAATCGCAGCACACCAGGCCTCCCTGTCCATCACCAACTCCCAGAGTTCACTCAGACTCACATCCATCGAGTCAGTGATGCCATCCAGCCATCTCATCCTCTGTCGTCCCCTTCTCCTCCTGCCCCCAATCTCTCAATCAGAGTCTTTTCCAATGAGTCATGAGGTGGCCAAAATGCTGGAGTTTCAGCTTTAGCATGAAAATAAGCCTTTAATGTCAAGTCAAAAATTGGATTTTGTGGAAATACTTTAAAAGAAGAACAAGGAGAGGGAACCCAATTTGGAACTAACCTTTCTTTACTAAAATGATTTCCTCTGCTGCAGTCAGGTTTGTTTTGGCCTCTAGAAAATACTGGTTAAAAAATAAATAAATAAACAGCAGTTCTGATTTCACACACATATGCATATGTATGCACACAATCTTGAGTCTGTATCATCAAAACAGATATTGTAACCTAGTCTGGGGAGTTTAGACTAGCTTTACATGGACAGTAATAATAGATATATTTGTTCAACAGCTACTACAGCCAATAATAGTTTACTGAGCATGTACTAAGCACCAGGCGCTGTGCTAAGAGTTTTTCATATGTTATCACATTTAATTCTGAAACAACCCTGTAGGTTAGGTACTACTATTTCTCCCATTTTTTTTAAAGATGAATATAATGAGGCTTAGAGGAACTGCATGAGTCAGAGAGACAATTAAAGACATTACTTATGTAAACTCACACTGATAGCTGGTGCTAGGACCAGCACTCTACATTCTTAAGTGCATCGTTTCACAGCTGTCACCATCCTTCTGGAGGACATGCTAGGTGCTAGGGTCGGTGCCTATATTCATTGCTGATTCTTCTCTATAACCCTTTGACGTAAGTGTCATTATCCCCCTTTTATAGATGAGAGGGTTCACAGAAGACACTGCTTGCTTTAGCCCACACAGTTAATAGAAGAGCAGCCTAGGATTCAAGCCCCACAACTGTCTGAATCAAAGGTCCATGTTCCTTCTACTATGCGTATTGCTTTCTAGCTCAGGGGTTTCCCAGCTGCGTATCATAACCTATTAGTGTATAGTGAGGTCAAGTAATTGTGTCCTAACCAGCCCTTTAAACACTGGAGTAGAATAGAATATAACAGAAGAGAAGATAACTGAACAGGAAATACTAGTGTGCATCACACATAGGAAATGGCAGCCCACTCCAGTCCTCTTGCCTGGAGAATCCCATGGATGGAGGAGTCTGGTAGGCTACAGCCCATGGGGTGGCAAAGAGTCGGACACGACTGAGCGACTTCACTGTCACTTCACATAGTGATGGTGAGACACTGCTTAGTGAAAGTTTTATTTTTCAATTATGTGTATCAGCATGATGTGTGATCATGCCTGTGTGCATGTGCACATGTGTGTATATATTAAAATGTAAAGTGCATTTCTTATTCTGGTTGCCATGAAAAGCATCTGAAAGCCTCTGTCTGAGCCAGTCCATCTGCTTTTAAGGTCACTGCCAGTGCTTATGCTTTAATGATAACTTACCTACACTGTACACATTTTCTTTTGACCCTAAACCACTCAGACAAAGGTGGTTATAAAGATCAACTTCCTAGTGTCCTTTCTACCAAATTATTAAAGAAAAGCATATGCAACTCACTAGCTATGTGTGACTTTTGCCAAGTTACTAACCCTGTCTAAAGGCAGCCTCCCTGAATTTTACTTTCTCCATCTTTGAAGTACCATAATTATGTGCTCATTTATGTTGCAAGGATTGACTGAGATCATGTGGATATCCCAAGACACATGTGCCCCAAACAACCATTAAATAAGTACTAGCAGTTATTAAGTTATCTACAGACAGTCACTAACAACTTATGACGGTAGAAACCGTCATATATATATTTTGAACTTCCAAGTTTGATCTTTTCCCCGGACTGTGTGTGATACTCTTGTGCTTGGCAGCGGCTGAACCACAGCTCCCAACCAGCCGCACCATCACAAGGATGAATGACAGAAACACAACCATTCTGTTTTTGACCTTCAGTACTGTATCCAAGAAATTACATGAGCTATTCAACCCTTTATTATGAAATAGGCTTTGTGAGAGATGATTTTGCCCAACTGTAGGCAAATGTGTGTTACGCAGGTTTAAGGTTAGGCTAAGCTCTGATGTTCAGTAGGTTAAGTGTACTAAGTAAATTTGGGGGGATTGAATGACAGTTTCAACTTACAGTGAATTTCTTGGGACATAATCCTATCGTAACTAGAGAAAGACCTGTACATAGACTGGAGGGGTCTTAATTGAGAGTCTCATGTTCAAGGAAATAAAAGGATAAGGAGGAAAAGGTACTTTTCTCTAGCTCTGAATCCTCAAACCTCATGAAAATGTAAATTAAGTAGGTCTGCAATGGTCCCATTTATTTATCCCACACCTATTGAGTGCCTACTGTATGCCAGAGAGGGGCTAATCAGCAATGACATACCAAGAGTTTTTAGAGTCAGATCCAAATTTACAGATGCTTCCTAAAGTTGGGGTTTATTAGACGAGCAGAGTGATAAATCACACTGGCACCTCATTTTATGATTTTAGACAAGAGTGATCATCACTTAACTCTTACACATAAGCTCTGTCAAATGAACTTCAGCGATAATAGCCTCATTTTTTTTAAAACCTTATCCACCTGGCATTCAATTGATTGAATCTGAGGTCCTTGCTTTCCATTTTTACAGCTTGGTTCCTTCTTCCCACATGTCACAGTTGGGAGGATTGATTTTCTTTGTACACTGTCTTTTCTCCTTTCCAATTCCCAGCTCCCTATTTTTCTTTTCTACTCCTGCTGTCCACCACTGATTCTCTTCCTCTGTTCTGTCTACCGTCTCTAGCCCTGAGCTAAGGGACCCAGCTCTTCTTTCCTATACGCATTCCTAATGAGAGGTGGATTAGCAAGAAATAAAAGTGTGGTTCTTAGCGGGGGAAAGCCACCATATCCCAGGACACTGATTTCTAATTGTTTGCCACACATCTTTGCTTTGAGAAGCAGGGAGCTTGCCAGAGGAAAATTGCCTTTCCATACCTAAGATGTGTGTGTACAATTTAACATTCCTTCCCAAAGGGTCAAGTACAAAAGCAGGGGCTCAAAAATGTTGGTCGACTTTAATTGAACATAAAAATGATGACACTTTAGCCTGGATTTACTATTTGAGTCAAAAGCAGTTGTTTTTACATTTGTGTGCCCCTTAAAACTTCAAAGTATTTTCGCACACATTTTCTTCTATTTCACACACTTATGCTTCCACTGCTTCATAAAACCAATGAGAGCAAGAATTGTCTGATGTTATAAGAACTCTGTGAAGTAGACAGAGCAGGTATTTTATCCTCATTTTCTAAGATAAGGAAACTAAGGTACAGTGATACTGTTTTACCCCAATGTCACTTAGCTCTTCAAGAGCAAAGTTAATGCTGGAGTCTGAGTCTCATTTTAGCCACCGCATGTTGATCAGTGCCTGAGGCCCAAACACATTTAATGGCCAGTACACCATAGCCTGGTTCCAACTGCACCACGTCCGTTTGACATCATTTTCCCGGTCTTTGCAGCCTTCTAGCACTGGAGCTCAGCCCAAAGGAGCCCCACTGTGGCAGAGAAACAGAACCTCTGGATAGACTCTTCTAGAAGAGCTTTGCTAATGTGGACAGTTGGACAATGTCCCTTGTGAGTGTTTGTCAGCAGGATCATCACATTCCCCTGGGGTTGAAGGGACTCTGGAATTCTATACAGTTAAGCCACCTGGATCTTGGTTTGGAGAGAACCCCAAGGGTCTGCCCTTGAGCCTCATGGGCCTCCAGGAAAGATGGCCCTGCCCAGCAGGATGTACTTACTGTCAGGCATTCAGTCATGACAATGCCCTCAGGAGCTCTATACAATGTCTCCTCTTCCTTCAGTTATGGGCAGTACTCCCCAGAAGCCAGTGTTTCCAGGGTGCAAGTATCAGAACCTTGCCAAGATAGACTGGGGAGACACCAGTATGCCCTCCCCTGCCAGGACCCTATAGCATTGACAATGTGGATAGGTGGTAAAGGCTAGAGCTACCCATGTTATCATGAGTTCTCTGATCATAACGCAGATCGGGGAGAGCACTCAGCATTTTGAAGAGGCAGGGCTGAAAGGTGCTGACTGTACACTCCAAAATGATCCTCCCACAGAGGGTGATATGCACCTTCAAGTGGCAAAAGTGTTAGGGTGAGTTACTCAGTCCTGTCCAACTTTTTGCAACCCCATGGACGGTAGCCCAATAGTCTCCTCTGTTTATGGAGTTCTCCAGGCAAGAATCCTGGAGTGGGGTGCCATGCCCTCCTCCAGGGGATCTTCCCAACCCAGGGATTGAACCTGGGTCTCCCACATTGCAGGCAGATTCTTTACCATCTGAGCCACCAGGGAAGCCCAAGTGGCAAAATCATGTCACAAACTACACAGCAGAGGAAAACCCAAAGAATAGAGGCAGTCTGCATGCCAAACCACCCCTGGCAGCACCCCTCACCCATCCTCTAAGCAGAAGCCCAGAGGCTGTCATACTTCGGTTCTTCCACAGACTTCCCCGGCCCAATCCCAGTGCCGTGGATACTGCAAGCAGGCATAAGGACAGGAACTCAGATACATGGAGCTTCTTGGAGCAAGAACACTCGAGGCTTACAAAGAAGCCCTCTCCAGTGGAGCTGCTCAGATCTAGGCCACCTGAGTGGCTGAGGATCCAGCAACATTCAAGCCACCCAAGATGGACAACCCAGTGATAGAAGGAACAATTGCTGGAGACCAATAATCTCATGCTAGAATATTTTCATGCCTACTGGGTTCTAGAGTTCTTTCTATTCTTTCTATTCCATTGTTCCCCTTTACCTTACCATAGGAAATGTCGTGTATTTAGGGGTTTGTTTGTTAAACTGAAGGTGGAGCTAGAGATAAACTTGGCTCTTGAGAAACACTAGGGCAAAGCTTATCATTTTGTAGTGCTTTAATTTATAATCAGTCTAAATCATATTAACCAGTGATGTATGAGAGACCTTTTCATACTGTTCATGGGGTTCTCAAGGCAAGAAAACTGAAGCGGTTTGCCATTCCCTTCTCCAGTGGACCACATTTTGTCAGAACTCTTCACCATGACCCATCCGTCTTGGGTGGCCCTACATGGCATGGCTCATAGTTTCATTGAGTTAGACAAGTCTGTGGTCCGTGTGATTAGATTGGTTAGTTCTCTGTGATTGTGGTTTTCAGTCTGTCTGCCCTATAATGGATAAGGATAAGAGGCTTATGGAAGCTTCCTGGTGGGAGAGACTGACTGAGGGGGAAACTGAGTCTTGTTCTGATGCTTACTCAGTAAATCATTAATCCAGTTTTCTGTTGCTGAGTGGAGCTGTGTTCCCTCCCTGCTATTTACCTGGGGCCAAACTATGGTGGAGGTGATGAAGATAATGGTGACCTCCCTCAAAAGATCCCATGCATGCGCTGATACACTCATTCCCCCCCACCCTGCAACAGGCCACCACCGACCCACACCTCTGCCGGAGACTCCCCGACACCCACAGGCAAGTCTGGGGCAGTCTCCTGTGGAGTCGCTGCTCCTTTCCTCTGGGCCCTGGTGCACAAGGTTCTGTTGTGCCCTCTGAGAGTCTGTTCCCCAGTCCTGTGTAAGTTCTGGCAGCTCTATGGTGGGGTTGACGGCAACCTCCTCCAAGAGGGCTTATGCCATACTCAAGTCAGCTGCACCCAGAACCTCTGTCCCTGTGGAAGACCATGGCTGACCCGTACCTCACAGGAAATGCTCAAACACATTTCTGTCTCAGTCTCTGTGGGGCCCCTGGGTCCTGGGGTGCACAAGATTTGTTTGAGCCCTCTGAGCATCTCTGGTGGGAATGGGGTTTGATTCAAAACACAAATTCACCCCTCCTACCATCTTGCCGGGGCTTCTCCTTTGCCCTTGGACATGGGGTATCTCCACATGGCCGGTCCAGTGAAGTGCAGCCACTGCTCCTGACCTTGGATGTGGGGTTTCTCATTTCCAATTTCACATCCTACTAATTTTGCCTCTTCTTCAGCTGGAGAACTTGAACTGCTTCAACATGACGAGTACGAATTCACTGATCAGAAGTTTTGATCGAAAAAGCAAGGGAGTTCCAGAAAAACATCTATTTCTGCTTTATTGACTATGTCAAAGCCTTTGACTGTGTGGATCACAATAAACTGTGGAAAATTCTGAAAGAGATGGGAACAACAGACCACCTGACTTGCCTCCTGAGAAACCTGTATGCAGGTCAGGAAGCAACAGTTAGAACTGGACATGGAACAACAGACTGGTTCCAAATAGGAAAAGGAATATGTCAAGGCTGTATATTGTCACCTGCTTATTTAAATTCTATGCAGAGTACATCATGAGAAACACTGGGCTAGAAGAAGCACAAGCTGGAATCAAGATTGCTGGGAGAAATATCAATAACCTCAGATATGCAGATAACACCACCCTTATGGCAGAAAGTGAAGAGGAGCTAAAAAGCCTCTTGATGAAAGTGAAAGAGGAGAGTGAAAAAGTTGGCTTAAAGCTCAACATTCAGAAAACAAAGATCATGGCATCCGGTCCCATAACTTCATGGCACATAGATGGGGAAATAGTGGAAACAATGTCAGACTTTATTTTTCTGGGCTCCAAAATCACTGCAGATGGTGATTGCAGCCATGAAATTAAAAGACGCTTACTCCTTGGAAGAAAAGCTATGACCAACCTAGATAGCATATTAAAAAGCAGAGACATTACTTTGCCAACAAAGGTCCATCTGGTTAAGGCTATGGTTTTTCCAGTGGTCATGTATGGATGTGAGAGTTGGACTGTAAAGAAAGTGAAAGTGAAAGTAAAGGGGCTTCCCTGGTAGCTCAGAGGTTAAAGCGTCTGCCTGCATGCGGGAGACCTGGGTTCGATCCCTGGGTTGGGAAGATTCCCCTGGAGAAGGAAATGGCAACCCACTCCAGTATTCTTGCCTGGAGAATCCCATGGATGGAGGGGCCTGGTGGGCTACAGTCCACGAGGTCGCAAACAGTCAGACACAACTCAGCGACTTCACTTTCCAAAGTGAAAGTGAAGAGTGCCAAAGAATTAATGCTTTTGAACTATGGTGTTGGTGAAGACCCTTGAGAGTCCCTTGGACTGCAAGGAGATCCAACCTGTCCATCCTAAAGATCAGTCCTGAATATTCATTGGAAGACTGATACTGAAGCTGAAACTCCAATCTTTGGCCACCTGATGCGAAGAGCTGACTCATTTGAAAGACCCTGATGCTGGGAAAGATTGAAGGCAGGAAGAGAAGGGGGCAACAGAGGATGAGATGGTTGGGTGGCATCACCGACTCAACAGACATGAGTTTGAATGAACTTCGGGAATTGGTGATGGACAGGGAGGCCTGGCTGCTGCAGCCCATGGGGTCACAAAGAGTCAGACATGACTGAGCAACTGAACTGAACTGATGAGAGATCTTGTTACCTGTTTTTTTTGTTGTTGTTGTTGTTTTTTATCTTTTATCATTCACAGTAAAACACTTTGACTATTGTTTATGAGGTAAATGATATTTGTTTTGTTTCAAAATCCAGGCTCCTCAATTCTGTTAACTGGCAATGCCCCTCAAAAGCATTGTCAAATAGTTGAGTAGAGATGTTTGCTGTGTAGTTTAGACAACTGTGGTCCTCTTGAACCTATGCTGGTACTATGTACTCTGGTCTTGTCACATGGGGGCAGCTGAGCTCTGATTGAAATCTGGGTCTAACTGAAAATCAGACTTGGCAGGCATTGCTTTGCCGACACTGGACTCCCCCCGCCCTTTTAGCAGGCCTAATGGATCACCCTTCTTGTACTACAGCCAGTTTTCTGTAGTGCCTCTTGGGCCAGTGCTGTTAAAAGGGATCTCCTCTGTGTGTGTCACACAGAGCAAGCACTTGTCTTGCATATCATCTTTTGCACTTTAAAGTGAAATTAATTCCAATTTGTTTAAAAATTTTGTAAAGGAGAAGATTCAGTGTACTAGTTTGGTATGGATAAAATGATGCTAACCTTTCCAAAAGTAAAGGGAAAGTGAAGTCGCTCAGTCGTGTCCAACTCTTTTGTGACCCCATGGACTGTAGCCTACCAGGCTCCTCTGTCCATGGGATTTTCCAGGCAAGAGTACTGAATTGGGTTGCCATTTCCTTCTCCAGGGGATCTTCCTGACCCGCGGATCGAACCCAGGTCTCCCGCATTATAGACAGATGCTTTACCGTCTAAGCCACCAAGGAAGTCTGGGCAATTACAGTCAGACTACAGTTTTGAAGTTCGTGTCACCCTATTTTGGTTTCCTTGTTTGGCCCAGGGAGCAGAATTTTTTATTCTGGATGATGGATGAAATTAAGGTTTTTCTATCTGAAGGCATTTTTTTCCCTCAAAATGAGCCTTATACGTTTATACATATATATTCACCTTATTAAGGAAAGGAAATAGCAAAAAGCTTTTTATTTCTCACCATATCTCATCATTAAGACTATGTCCTTGTTAAGACTCACTGTCTCAAACATTGTCTTAAATGCTATAGTTTGTTGGATAGCATCTTGTCCTCATAAGCAACTGGCCTTTTCATTGAGACTAGAGACTAAAATTATCACAAAAGTTAATTTGTATATTCTGTTCTCTTATTCATCTCTTATTCATTCTGATAATAAAATCCTTCAAAAAAGGTTCAGTTCAGTTCAGTTCAGTCGCTCAGTCGCGTGCGACTCTTTGCGACCCCATGAATCGCAGCACACCAGGCCTCCCTGTCCATCACCAACTCCCGGAGTTCACTCAGACTCACATCCATCGAGTCGGTGATGCCATCCAGCCATCTCATCCTCTGTCGTCCCCTTCTCCTCCTGCCCCCATTCCCTCCCAGCATCAGAGTCTTTTCCAATGAGTCAACTCTTCACATGAGGTGGCCAGAGTACTGGAGTTTCAGCTTCAGCATCATTCCCTCCAAAGAAGGTAGGGGGAGAAAACCTGAGACTTTCTACTCCTATTCCAGCTTTCTATTTACTCATTCTACCACATCTTCTACAAGCAAACAAAACACTGTTGAAACTTCATATCACTCCAACATGATTATCATCTTCATATTACAGATGAGCAGCTTTACACCTTTAAATCTAAGACACCATTAATTAGAAAGACAATTATTTTATATACTATTCCACAAAAAATAATGCAGTCAACTAGACTATGATATATCATTAATCAAGGGACATACCTTGATTTCAGAGATAACAAAATGTGGAGCTCCATGTGTCTTAGAACTGGTGAAAGGGATTAACTGAGTAAGTTACTTACACTTCAGTTTGTTAATTTATAAAGTGTACAGTTAATTTATGGGCCTGTTGTATGTAACTAGTTCCAACTTTTGCTTCTTACAGACATGGTCTAAAGAAGACAACTTCTGACAAAAAGGCATCTCATAGGAAGAGGTTTCCTCATAGAATGAGGATTCCCAGAGATGGATGTTATATTCAATACAGGATTCTGTTGCATTACTTCCTTCAGAGAAGGTGCTGGAAAACCCAGGGAAATATTTCAATATTCTTAGAACCAAAAAGAGACAAAGTGAACTTTCTAGTCACTCAGTTCAGTTCACTCACTCAGTTGTGTCCGACTGCGACCCCATGAACTGCAGCACGCCAGACCTCCCTGTTCATCACCAACTTCCAGAGTTTACCCAAACCCATGTCCATCGAGTCGGTGATGCCATCCAACCACCTCCTCCTCTGTCGTCCCCTTCTCCTCCTGCCCCCAATCCCTCCCAGCATTAGGTCTTTTCTTCCCAGGTCTTTTCCAATGAGTCAACTTTTCTCATCAGATGGCCAAAGTATTGGAGTTTCAGCTTCAGCATCAGTCCTTCCAATGAACACCCAGGACTGATCTCCCTTAGGATGGACTGGTTGGATCTCCTCGCAAGAGTCTTCTCCAACACCACAGTTCAAAAGCATCGATCATTTGGTGCTCAGCTTTCTTCACAGTCCAACTCTCACATCCATACATGACCACTGGAAAAACTATAGCCTTGACTAGATGGACCTTTTTTGGCAAAGTAATGTCTCTGCTTTTGAATATGCTATCTAGGTTGGTCATAGCTTTTCTTCCAAGGAGTAAGCGTCTTTTAATTTCATGGCTGCAGTCAACATCTGCAGTGATTTTGGAGCCCAGAAAAATAAAGTCTGACACTGTTCCCACTGTTTCCCCATCTATTTCCCATGAAATGATGGGACTGGATGCCATGATCTTCGTTTTCTGAATGTTGAGATTTAAGCCAACTTTTTCACTCTCCACTTTCACTTTCATCAAGAGGCTGTTTAGTTCTTTGATTTCTGCCATAAGGGTGATGTTATCTGCATATCTAAAGTTATTGATAATTCTCCAGGCAGTCTTGATTCCAGCTTGTGCTTCTTCCAGCCCAGCATTTCTCATGATGTACTCTGCACAGAATTTAAATAAGCAGGGTGACAATATACTGCCTTGACATACTCCTTTTCCTATTTGGAATCAGTCTGTTGTTCCATGTCCAGTTCTAACTGTTGCTTCCTGACCTGTATACAGGTTTCTCAAGAGGCAAGTCAGGTGGTCTGGTATTCCCATATCTTTCAAAATTTTCCACAGTTTATTGTGATCCACACAGTCAAAGGCTTTGGCATAGTCAATAAAGGAGAAATAGATGTTTTCTGGAACTCTTGCTTTGTCCATGATCCGGCGGATGTTGGCAATTTGATCTCTGGTTCTTCTGCCTTTTCTCAAACCAGCTTGAACATCTGGAAGTTCATGGTTCACTTATTGCTGAAGCCTGGGCTGGAGAATTTTGACCATTACTTTACTAGCATGTGAGATGAGTACAATTGTGTGGTAGTTTGAGCATTCTTTGGCATTACCTTTCTTTGGGATTGGAATGAAAACTGACCTTTTCCAGTCCTGTGGCCACTGCTGAGTTTTCCAAATTTGCCGGCATATTGAGTGCAGCACTTTCACAGCATCATCTTTCAGGATTTGAAATAGTTCAACTGGAATTCCATCACCTCCACTAGCTTTGTTCGTAGTGATGCTTTCTAAGGCCCACTTGACTTCACATTCCAGGATGTCTGGCTCTAGATGAGTGATCACACCATCATGATTATCTGGGTCGTGAAGATATTTTTTGTACTTTCTTCTGCTGCTGCTGCTAAATTGCTTCAGTCATGTCCAACTCTGTGTGACCCCATAAATGGTCTCCCACCAAGCTCCCCCATCCCTGGGATTTTCCAAGCAAGAGTACTGGAGAGGGGTGCCATTGCCTTCTCCGTTGCACTTTCTAGAATCCCAAATAATAGACAGTGAGGAAATCTGGTAGAAAAAGCTGTTTTTTTGGCTACTGCATGCATAGTCCTGCTGAAGTTGCAAAATCAATGATTTCCAATCCTTTTGGGGGGAACATATATGTCCTTTTGTCTTGCATAGCACATATCTATTCCTATTTTCCCAACATCACTAAAATTTTTATCAATGGAAAAGAACTTAAAATAGCCAAGACAATTTTGTAAAAGAGCTAGACTGGAGGATATTCACAACCTTACTTCCAGATTTATGATAAAGCTGAAAATACTGAGATATTGGCTTAAGAATGCATAAATTTGTAATCCCAAAATAAATACTTATGATCAGTTGACTGTAGACCAAGAAGTCAATGTGATTCAATAGAAAAGATAGTTTTTACAAATTGTGCTGAATACTGAGCCAGGGGAGAAAATGAGCTTTGATCCTTAACTCACAGGTCACACAAAAATGAACTCAAACTGTGTCATAGATCTAAATATAAGAACTAAACTGTAAAGGATTCCAGAGGAAAATTTAGGGGGAAAATCTTTATGACAGGTAGTTAAGCAAAGAATTCTTAGGACACACAAAAAAATCAAAGCCATAAGAGAAAAATGGTAAACTGGACTTGATAAAATTCAAAAATATTTTCCCATCAAAAGACACTATCAAGAAAATGAAAAAAAAATCACAAATTTGAAAGAAAATCCAGAACATATAATGAATACTGACAACTTAAGGAAAAATAATCATACAATTTTAAAGAAATGAGTGGAATATTAAGACACTTCCCCAAAAGTTATACGAATGAATTCCCATTGTGGTCAAGCATCTCCATAAGGAAGTGGTATTTCCTGGTGATAGTCATCAAATGCCTCATGGAGGGGACCTTTGTGTGCTATTCAGCAATGGATGAACCTGGTCAGGAACTGAGCTGGAGACCACCATCCCAGCTCCACACTTAGACTTTGCTATAGAGTATAGATTTCCTGTGGTCACCAAGAGTCTCTACTATGCAAAAACCTTACTGACCCTCAGTTCAGTTCAGTCACTCAGTCATGTCCGACTCTTTGCAACCCCATGAATCACAGCATGCCAAGCCTCCCTGTCCATCACCAACTCCCAGAGTTTACCGAAACTCATGTTCATCGAGTCACTGCTGCCATCCAGCCATCTCGTCCTCTGTCGTCCCCTTCTCTTCCTGTCCCCAATCCCTCCCAGCATCAGGGTCTTTTCAAATGAGTCAACTCTTTGCATGAGGTGGCCAAAGTATTGGAGTTTCAGCTTCAGCATCAGTCCTTCCAATGAACACCCAGGACTTACCTCCTTTAGGATGGACTAGTTGGATCTCCTTGCAGTCCAAGGGACTCTCAAGAGTCTTCTCCAACACCACAGTTCAAAAGCATCAATTCTTCAGTGCTCAGCTTTCTTCACAGTCCAACTCTAACATCCATACATGACCACTGGAAAAACCATAGCCTTAACCAGATGGACCTTTGTTGGCAAAGTAATGTCTCTGCTTTTTAATATGCTATCTAAGTTGGTCATAACTTTCCTTCCAAGGAGTAAGTGTCTTTTAATTTCATGGCTGCAATCACCATCTGCAGTGATTTTGGAGCCCAGAAAAATAAAATCTGATACTGTTTCCACTGTTTCCCTATCTATCTGCCATGAAGTGATGGGACTGGATGCCATGATCTTTGTTTTCTGAATGTTGAGCTTTAAGCCAACTTTTTCACTCTCCTCTTTCACTTTCATCAAGAGGCACTTTAGTTCCTCTTCACTTTCTGCCATAAGGGTGGTGTCATCTGCATATCTGAGGTGATTGATATTTCTTCTCCTGGAAGTCTTGATTCCAGCTTGCGCTTCTTCCAGCCCAGCATTTCTCATGATGTCCTCTGCATAGAAGTTAAATAAACAGGGTGACAATATACTGCCTTGACGTACTCCTTTTCGTATTTGGAACCAGTCTGTTGTTCCATGTCCAGTTCCAACTGTTGCTTCTGACCTGCATACAAGTTTCTCACGAGGCAGGTCAGGTGGTCTGTTATTCCCATCTCTTTCAGAATTTTCCACAGTTTATTGTGATCCACACAGTCAAAGGCTTTGGCATAG